>NC_142064.1:95067500-95692500 GCF_059756535.1 Pantherophis guttatus
CCATCAATTCTTAAAAAAAAAAAACTAGGAATCTTAAGAATTCCTAACTTTACTCCTATTTTTTTTCTTCTGGGGGAGATACACTATCACCTATTCATGGCTATCCCCAAACCAGATTTCTGACTATAGACGGGCTGGAATAGCTGGATGGCAGTACTTACGAAACTTCAACTGATCTTGAAAAAAATGAAGCTGTCTAGGTGATTGTAGCCTAGACTGGAAAGTTTTTAAAAACTGCAAAAGAGCTGAGCTCAGCACAAAACAAGTTTACTTTCTAATGTCATCTCTACCAGAGTAGGTTTTATTGTTAAGTGAAAAGGTCTTCAAATAACTTTCTTCTCCAGATAATAAACAAGTCAGTCATTACCAGCCCAGTTCATTCATTGCCTAGAAGCACTAAAATCTAGTATGGAACTTTTTTTTAATGGGAAGAATAATGATTATATGTTTTGTCCCGTATCTCAGTTTCTAAAAAAGCTAACTTTTCCCTTCCCCTCCCTTCCCTTCCCTTCCCTTCCCTTCCCTTCCCTTCCCTTCCCTTCCCTTCCCTTCCCCTTTCCCCTTCCCTTCCTCCTTTCCTTCCCTTCCCTTCCTTTCCTCCTTTCCTCTCTCCTCTCATCCCTCCCCTCCCCTTCCTCCTTTCCCCTTCCCTTCCCTTTCCTTCCTCCTTTCCCCTTTCCTTTCCTTTCCTTTCCTTCCTTTCCTCATTTCCCCTTCCCTTCCCTTCCCCTTTCCCCTCCCCTTCCTCCTTCCTCCTTCCCCCTTCCCCCTTTCCCTTTCCTTCTTCCCTCTTTCCTCTTCCCCTTTTTTCTTCTTTTGACAATTGTTCCTTGTTCCCCTTGTGGCCATATGAGTACAAGAATTCACACTGGCATACTTCTTGACACTGTAATGACAAGATACACTCAAATACAGCATGAAAAGCCCTCCGTTCATTTTTTTCCCTCAGTCACTGGATAGCCTCAGGTAAGCCAAAGGTGCTTGCTAAGCCTCCACCTCTTAATCAAATACTAATATGGCAGAGCATGATTGCATTCTAAGGATAGAATGACTCATGTTTGACAAGCACTTGGAACACATTCAATTACCAGCTTCCAGATAAGGTTCCAAGTCAGCTTTTACTTCCCTTAAAGACAGGGGTGGGTTCTAAATTTTTTTACTACTGGTTCTGTGGGCGTGGCTTATTTTGTGGGTGTGGCTTGGAGGTCATGTGGCTAAGTGGGCGTGGCTAGCTGGTCAGTCATTTCAGGAAGGTCCTCGCACTTACGACCAGCCCTCACACTTACGACCTGACTCATTTGTTTGCTTTTAACACTGATCAGCTGTAGGACGGCCCTTTAAAGCCCTGCCGCAAGAGTTTAAACAGTTTTTTTCCCCTCTAGTCATCAGCTTGGACTCAGGAGGCAGCAATAGATTGGGGGTGGGACCAAATAAAAGGTAAGAATAACGTGGGGGGGTGGGAGGGCGGGGAGGGGGAGAACTGGTTCGGTGACATCATATTGTCACCACTACCGGCTCGGCCGAACCGGACCGAACCGGGAGGAACCCACCACTGCTTAAAGATGAAAAGTGCACAGTATGGCAATGTTTCTGGGCCTGCCTTTGCACCCAAATAGCCTTTGATCAGTAACTTATCATATTCTTTGTGCTATAACTAATGGCAGGCAGAGCTCTGTGCTATAACTAATTCTAGGCAGAGCCCTGGTGGTGCAGCAGACTAAAGCACTGTTATTAACATCAGCTGCCTGCAATTACTGCAAGTTCAAATCTCCCCAGGCTCAAGGTTGACTCAGCCTTCCATCCTTTCTAAGGTAGGTAAAATGAGGACCCAGATTGTGGGGGCAATAAGCTGACTTTGTATAAAATATACAAAAGTATGAAAGCTATTGCTTAACGCATTGTAAGCCGCCCTGAGTCTCTGGAGAAGGGCGGCATATAAATCAAATTAAAAAAAATGGCAGCTGAATTCCCAGATCTGCATGTTTGAAAATCAAATCATGTCTAAAATAAAACATATTGATGTCATGCCTTTGTTGGAGTCATGAGGGATCTTAGAAGCTGTGTACTCTCAGTGCCTTTACAGACGTGGCTCCATTCCTCAGACAGACCGAAGCAACTGGTGACTGGAGGAAAAAGACGAGGAATAGTGGAAAGGTATTGGAAGATACAGTTTAGCATCCTTTATGCAACCTAGCACTGATGTTGTTACCCAGTTGGGTAATGAAATGTCTGCAAGAAAACAACCAAGCTCTAAGCACCCAACAAGATGCAGTTTTCTCTGCCATGCAGCTCGGCTTCCAAGTTAGCCTTTTTGCCTGAAATCTGGAGCATACACACTAGAAAGGAGATCATAATGTCCATGTGGACAGCAAACTCACATGGGCTCAGATATAGGGTGTCATCTTGGTAAATTCCCATATTGTACTGCCTCAAATTGAATACTTCACTGAGCAGAAGCTCCTGTCCCTATCTGTCATAGGATGCTGACTTCCTTGAGATTTAAATAAAACAACAACAACAACAACAACAACAACACACACACGTAACTTTATAGGCAGAGTTCCTGAAGATGGTTCAAATGCTCTAGGGAGATATATATTGCTATCAGGATCTTGACTGGGATAGTATAGGGCTTATTAGCACTGGTTCCACAAAAGGAGCTGGTTTAAGAGGGTGATGACAAAAATATCCCTATAGTATTTCTTTTATTATAGTCACAGACAGGCATTACAAATAAGCATTAATTATCAAGAACAAGAACAACAAACAACAATTTCAATTGCAGTAGGCAGCTTTACTCAGAACAACTTACGTCCTGCGACGATACCTCTTAACACCATAAACATCCACATCTGTCTATCTCAGGTCCTTTGGAAGGCCTCGATAAGTGGACAAAAATGCCAAATGCAATCTGAACATCTGGCTGACTATGCGATGGATCAAGAGACAAGATAATATATTACAATTAATTCACTGTCAATGAGTAGTCAAAGTCTGCCTAATTTTGCAGATAGTACAACAAAATTTAGCTACATTCAAGAGACTGCATTGCACTGATCTGATAACAGCAATCGTACATTAAAGAGATCAGTGTTTCCTGGGTGTTTTATCAGGTGAGGTGTTATGAGTGGGTCCGTGAGTCCTTATAGAAGGTACAATATAGTAGGTACATATGGTAGTTTCGATAGCCCCTTGTCCACAAGAGCACAGTCTCAGCTGGAATGGGGTTTTTTTTTACATCAGCTTTCCAAAATTGCTGTGGGGAAAAAAAATATACGCCTTTTAGACCTTACATCAGAGTAACTGAAAAAATGCCTTCTCCCATAAGAACCTCCTTAAGTAGGAGAGTCTGTAGGTTAATTTTATTCTGGTTCCTTCCACCTGGAATGTAGAACTTTCTGATACCTGAAGTGGAGGCTTTTCACAGATGGGGGATACCCATCCAATCTTTTTTTTTTACATGATAGATAAACACAAGTATCTTTGCTAGGTGTTTGATTTAATTTCTCCTTTGTATTTATAGCTATGTGTTTTTCAGTGGTGGGTTTCAAACATTTTTACTACCGGTTCTGTGGGTGTGGCATGGCTTGGTGGGCGTGGCTTGATGGGTGTGGCAGGGGAAGGATACTGTAAAATCTCCATTCCCTCCCCAATCCAGGGGAGGGTTACTGCAAAATCCCCATTTTCTCCCGATCAGCTGGGACTTGGGAGGCAGAGAATAGATGGGGGTGGGGCCAGTCAGAATTTTTACTACCGGTTCGCCAAACTACTCAAAATTTCCGCTACCGGTTCTCCAGAACTGGTCAGAACCTGCTGAAACCCACCTCTGGTATGTTTGGCTTAAACAAGTACATCCTCTTTTTCTAAATACAAACTGTCATGCACACTTAACCTTTGTATCTTATTTTGACTGGTGAAGTTATTTGGATGAATATCAAAACGTCTCACATTAACAAACTTTGTTCTAGTTGCCATGATTTAACCTTTTTTTTAAAGATACTTTTGGCCTGGAGGATTGAGTTTTTATTGACATATTTAACCTTTGTGGATTTAACCTACTAACAAATCAACCAGGAATCAACTCTGAAGATCTTTTTAATGCATTCCACTTTATTTAACTTATTAAACTTGAAGGCCGCTTGCTGAACTAGAAACCAAAGCTTTATTTAATTTGCTTGGAGTTGTCTCTTTTCTCTTTTTAATTTTTTTAAATTCAAGATTGTTTTGTTAATTGTGTACGTTAAGAAGGTTAAATAAATGAAAAAAGAAAGGAGAGGCTGCTTGATTCCAAATGACTCCAGGCAGCTTACACTTTAAAGGAGTCAAGAATAAATAATAAGATAAAAATAAAAGATCACGTCTGGAAGAAACAAACACAACACACCAGAGAAAACCCACAGGGACTAAAAAAAAGCATCCTATTGCCAGACCTGGGAGAACAGCCAGGTTTTCAAAGCCTTTCAGAATATTATCAAGGTGGGACCCACAACAGATGGCTCGAGAATTGCCATTTCAGAAGGTAGCAGCCACAACAGAGGAAGCAAATTTCCTGGGATCCAGAAGATGAGGCTCTTTCTTTGCATGGACCTGGTTTGCACCCACTGTGTCCAAACCTAGTGGGAAGACATAAACTACTGGAGACAGGTAGTCCTTTAAATAACCAGGTTCTAGATATAGACCAATCATGATTTTCCATGCACATTATGTAGGTAGAAACTAGGATTGATTTAGGCTTCCTGTTAATGGTTTATTTATTTAGCATATGGCACCTGTTAATGGTAAAAAAACATATACCCGCCTTTCTTACTACAAAATATAGTATTGCTTTAGAAGATGCAAAGCTGGTTTGATATTATAATTATAAGGGAAAGATTTGCACACTACTAACCAGAGCAGACAAAACATTTGCTAGACCAATTCTCGAATACAGCTCATCTGTCTGGAACCCGCACTACATATCGGACATTAATACAATTGAACGTGTCCAGAAATATTTCACAAGAAGAGTCCTCCACTCCTCTGGTTGCAGCAAAATACCTGATGCTACCAGAATTGAAATTCTGGGCTTAGAAAATTTAGAACTACGCCGCCTTCAGTATGACCTAAGCGTAGCTCATAAAATTATCTGCTACAATGTCCTACCTGTCAATGACTACTTCAGCTTCAGCCACAACAATACACAAGCACACAATAGATACAAACTTAAGGTAAACCGCACCAAACTCGATTGCAGAAAATATGACTTCAGCAACAGAGTGGTCAATGCCTGGAATGCATTGACCTGACTCTGTGGTTTCATCCCAAAACCTCCAAAAGTTTAACCTAAGACTGTCTACTGTTGACCTCACCCCATTCCTAAGAGGTCTGTAAGGGGCGTGCATAAGCGCACCAGCGTGCCTACCGTCCCTGTCCTAATGTTTCCTCTATTTGTATCTATTTTATGTATCCAATCCATGCTTATACTTATTACCAAATACATTCTTGACAAATAAATAAACAAAATAAAAATAAATAAATATTTACTTGCATTCTTCTGGAAATCTGAATATAATAAGGGCAAAGTCTGTTTTGCATCAAGCTTGATTCCTGGAGATCCATCCATATAATTTTATTTGGATGACACCAATGTTGTTCCCCATTTCCTTTCTCTGGGATTCCTTTTTCTTTTAAATTTCAGCTTCCCAGTTTAGCTTATCTTCCAAAGTAAGGTAGTCTCTCTCTCTCTCCAAGTATTAAGTAGGTCTGATCTTGCCTCGCTTTCTGGATCAGCTAAATGCATTGCTGCCATCTGCTGAGGGGAACAGAAAAGAGAAGCAGCACTAAAACCTACTGCAAGTAGTCCTCGACCTACGACAATAGAGTCCAAAAATTCTGTTGCTAGGCAAGACAGTAGTTAAGTGAATTTTGCCTCCTTTTATGACATTTCTTGCCACATTTTAAGTGAATCACTGCAGCTGTTAAGTGAGCAACACGATTGTTCAGTGAATCTGGCTTTCCCCATTGACTTTGCTTTTTAGGAGATGGCAAAAGGCAATCACATGTCCCCAAGGCACTACAGCTGTCATAAATACATGCCAGTTGCCAAGCATTTGAATTTTGATCACATGACCATGGGGGGGTTATACGACGGTCATAAGTGTGAAAAGCGGTCACTTCTTTTCAGTGCCTTTGTATCCGTATTTAGCTTATTTCAAAAGACAATGTGATTTCTACAAAGTTCCTGATGGGATGAATCCAAGATCTTCCTGGATTCAGTTTTATTGTGTCACTAAAGGAACAGTTGTAAGTTGAGGACTACCTGTATTGTTTCTTCTGCACTCTGCTCATCTGTGTTGGGAAGAGCTATCATTTCAGGCTGATCAGTTCAAACATTTCCAATGTAGTTTCATCAAACAAATATTGTTGTTGGCAGCCTAGATTAGCACACCCATACAGTTTTCTTTGATGATACAAAAATGTTTACCATGTCTTCTTTTGGACTGTGTTTCAGCCTTCCAGTAAAACTACTGCTTTGGACCACCCAAATAATTGAGGAAAACCCTGCTTAGTTTCTTAGACCAGCTAAAATAATCTAAATGTTGCGAAACAAGATCCTGTTACTAACCACATGTACAGCGAATCTTTCAGCATTAATGTTTTTGGCTATTAAGGGTTAAACAGTTTGGTCTGTTTTATTCCTGTAGCCAACACATTTTTGATATATTCAACCAGGAGTCTCATATTGTGTTGGAAGACTGTGGTAGTGTGATTTGTTAAAGCTAATCTGCATTGCAGCACAGATGAAGTTAAAATTTCAGAGAGAAATGACCTTGTTAGTCTGCTGTAGCCAAAACAACACATTTTTGATAACTATAAACTAATAAATAATAGCATATTTTTTGTGACTCACACTTCACTTTGTCAGTCTGATGAAGGAGATTCAAGTCTGTGAAAAGAATGCCTTAATGCATTTATTTGTCTCTCTAAATTTTTTTTAAAAAATTTCTGTGAACTACATCCACATAGGCAATCTTCATTTTAGTTACTAGATCCTGAAATGATGGGTTGGCTTGAAAGACATATATTGTTCAAGGTTTGATTTTAAAACATAATTCAGGAGTAACTTGATCTCTGGAGGGTTTGGGACAGGGGTTGCTCCTCTGTCCTGGTCCTGTTAGATCTATCAGCGGCTTTTGATACCATCGACCATGGTATCATGCTGCAGCGGTTGAGGGGGTTAGGAATAGGGGGCACCATTTTGCGGTGGTTCTCCTCCTTCCTCTCCGACTGCTCGCAGTTCGTGTTGACAGGGGGGCAGAGATCGACTTCGAGGCGCCTTGCATGGGGAGTGCCGCAGGGGTCGGTCCTCTCGCCCCTTCTGTTCAACATTTATGTGAAGCCGCTGGGTGAGATCATCCGTGGTTTTGGGGTGAGAGTCCATCTGTACGCTGATGATACTCAGCTGTACATCTCCACCCCAGACCACCCCAACGATGCCCTTGATGTGATGTCCCAGTGCCTGGAGGCCGTGCGGGTCTGGATGGGGAGAAATAGGCTCAGACTCAACCCCTCCAAGACTGGGTGGCTGTGGTTCCCGGCGTCGCGATATAGTCAGCTAGCGCCATCGCTGACTATTGGGGGTGAGTCTTTACCCCCCACAGAGAGGGCTCGCAATCTGGGTGTCCTCCTGGACGCACAGCTGTCTTTAGAAGAACATATGACGGCCGTGGCCAGGGGGGCTTTTTATCAGGTTCACCTGATCCGCCAGTTGCAGCCCTTTCTGGATTGCGTCGCCTTTCGCACAGTCACTCATGCCCTTGTCACCTCCTGACTGGACTACTGCAATGGTCTCTACATGGGGCTCCCCTTGAAAAGCACCCGGAGGCTCCAACTGGTCCAGAATGCGGCCGTGCGGGTGGTTATGGGTGCAACTCGTTGTGCCCACGTGACACCCCTCCTGCACGAGCTGCACTGGCTCCCAGTGGCCTTCCAGGTGCGATTCAAGGTGTTGGTCACCACTTTTAAAGCGCTCCATGGCATTGGACCTGGATACCTTCGAGACCATCTTCTGCCACCAGTAGCCTCCCACCGGCCAGTCCGCTCCCACAGAGAGGGTCTCCTAAGGGTGCCATCGGCCAAATTATGTCTGCTGGCGACACCCAGGGGGAGGGCCTTCTCTGTGGGAGCCCCTGCCCTTTGGAACGAGCTGCCCCCAGAAATTCGTAAAATCTCTGATCTCCGTGTATTTCGCTGTGCCCTCAAAACCTTGTTGTTCCGCCAGGCTGGGCTATCAAGGTAAAGATTTTAATTGGGTTTTAAAAATGGGATTTTAAATTTGGGGTTTTAAATTGAGCCTATCATTTAATAATTTTAATTTATTTTAAATTCTGTCTGTCTTTGTGCTTTTAATCAGGCTGTACACCGCCCTGAGTCCTCCGGGAGAAGGGTGGTATAGAAATAAAATAAATAAATAAATAAATAATAAACTTCAGAGTACTGGCAATCGTTAACTTTTCTTTTTAAATTAATGATTTATTGAAATCATTCTTACATGATCACCCTATTCAAACACATATCTGCACAGCTTACAAAAAATAACAATCAGGATAAAAAAATGACAAATAACAATAAAGAGTAATATGTGACTTAGCTCACATTCATATTCTCCCCTGATGGGAATTTACTCATGGGAGTCCAAAGGTTTGGGGAAATAACCAGATTTTTAAGCAGTTTCTAAAGGTCAGTGGGGATGGGGGATGGGTCCAGACCAGCTGTATTTCATGGAAGATAATTCCAAAAGTACATCAAAAGTACATCAGGTACATCAACTGAAAATGTCCCTGTCTGGGACCAATCAGGTGCCATTGTTTCAAACACAGGACACAAAGGTAAAAAGGTAAAAGTTTCCTTGTCAGTCATGTCTATACCTAGGGCACAGTGCTCATCTCTGGTTCTTGACCAAGGGAGCCAGTGGTGTCTAAAGACAATTTCTGTGGTCATGTGGCCAGCATGGCTATAACCAAAGACACATAGAATATTCTTACCTTCCCACCAAAGTGGTATCTATTAATCTACTCACACTTTCATGCTTTTGAACTGCTAGCTGGGCAGGACTCAAAGGATGCCCATCCTTTTATCTCTTATTTTATCTCATGAGATGATACATTAGTTGGCAATGACAAAGTCTGTTTCCAATTAATTTCTATGCTACTCTTTTTTCCAGAGGAGCCCAAAGAGATACAAAAATGCAGGGGGAGTCTAGAAGGAAACCATGGCAATAAAACCAAAATTGCTTAAAAGCAGTAAGTACGAAAAGTGCAGACTAAAAACAAACAATATAAAAATAGACAATCTTTAAAGTACCTAGTTCTAGAGCAGATGTTACCCTCCGAAATGCCTGGGTAAACAAGCGTGCCTTCGTTTGTTTGTAAATGAAGATGCTGAACATCTTGACAAAAATCCTTAAGTAGGTAGTGACACTGAGAAAACCTTATTCCTGGCCTCTGTATGATGAGCCAAAACTAGGGGTGAAATGCTCCCGGATCGGACTGGATCGCTTGATCCGGTAGCAATTTTTCCCTGTGGTTTGGCGATCTGGTAGCGATCGCCGCTTGGGTATCATTACTTCCTGGTTTTAACCAGGAAGTAATGTTTTTTTACATTCTGTGCATGCGCAAAAGGTTTTGCACATGCGCAGAAGGTGTGGGCACGGATGTGATGCGCGCATGCACGGCGGGTGCGCTTCCAAACTGATAAGGAATGTAAGTAGATTTCACCCCTGGCCAAAACTATTGGTACAAGTAGTCCTCAACTTATGACCACAAATGAGCCCAACATTTCTGTTGCTAAGTGAGACAGTTGTTAAATTTTGCCCCATTTTACGACCTTTCTTGTCACAATTGTAAACTGTGAATCGCTGCAATTAAGTTAGTAACATGGTAGTTAAGTGAATCTGGCTTCCCCATTGACTTTGCATATCAGAAGGTCACAAATCCCAGGACATGATCACACGATCTCAAGACACTGCAACCATCATAAATATGTGACATCGACACTTGTTCTTCTGGTGAATGTAATTCTTCTGTCTGCAAGGTTTAATAATGTTCTGGCTTAATGGTGGATGTGGAGACTCTAGAAAGAGTGCAGAGAAGAGCAACAAAGATGATTGGGAAACTGGAGGCTAAAACATATGAAGAACGGTTGCGGGAACTGGGTATGTCTAGTTTAATGAAAAGAAGGACTAGGGGCAGTGGTGGGATTCAAATAATTTAACAACCGGTTCTCTGCCCTAATGATTTCTTCCAACAACCAGTTCACCAAACTGCTCAGAAAGTTAACAACTGGTTCTCCTGATGTGGTGCAAACTGACTGAATCCCACCACTGACTAGGGGAGACATGATAGCAATGTTCCAATATCTCAGGGGCTGCCGCAAAGAAGAGGGAGTCAAGCTATTCTCCAAAGCACCTGAGGGCAGGACAAGAAGCAATGGGTGGAAACTAATCAAGGAGAGAAGCAACCTAGAACTAAGGGGGAATTTCCTGACAGTTAGAACAATTAATCAGTGGAACAACTTGCCTCCAGAAGTAGTGAATGCTCCAACAATGGGACTTTTTAAGAAGAGATTGGATAACCATTTGTCTGACGTGGTGTAGGGTTTCCTGCCTAAGCAGGGGGTTGGACTAGAGGACCTCCAAGTTCCCTTCCAACTCTGTTATTCTGTATTGTGCTATTTAGACAAGTGCCCCACTTTAACGGTTGTTCATATAATCACACCATTTAAGCATTTAACAACCAAGCAGCTAGGTTCCAAATTAGTCCTTTCGAACCTATTTATTTACTGCTTATATAGCACCTCAATTCCAGAGAATTCTGGGCAACACACAGCAAGAAACAAACAAACAAACAAACAAAAAATCGTAAGACATCACCGTTAAGTACAAAAAATGAACACACTCATTCAAAACTGATGACTTGTTCAAATAATCCTGTCTTCACTTACTTAGGGAGTATTACAGTAGTGGGTTGCCCCCAGTTCGGACCGGTTTGCAAGAACCGGTAGTAAAACTGGTGGGAGGCCCCGCCCCCCGCCCCGGATTTTGTCATCGGCTATCTGCGCATGCTGTTGCGAACTGGTAGTAAAGGTAAGTAGAACCCACCCCTGGAGTATTAATACCCCATGTGAAATACATTACAGAACCTAATTGAAATTTATTGGGGCACAGATTACTGAATCTAGGCTGAGTAGGGAAGGTGGTAGCTATACTAAACCAGGCACAGAAAGAAAAATTTGCAGTTGGATAGTTGTTTCTAGATCTGCTCTTAATATTGTGCTGCACCCAGCTATAACCTCAGGTAGAGCTGGATTGATTTGTTTCCACAAGATAGGTCTGTATTGTAGAAGTCTCTCTTTGTGAAGCACACAGCAACAAAAGCTTGGCTGTAGAAAATCAAAATCAAAGAGAACTGGAACTTATGGTAGTACTAAGGAAGGAAACCTTTGGTGCTTTAAAATAAAAACTACTTATATCCTCAGACAGCTGATAAGCAATGAATGAAGTGCGGAGAGCTTATGATCAGTCCACCTAAATGGAATTTAAATCTCGATCAGACTTATCCCAGGTGATCAACTACTTTGAATAGAGTGGAGCAGAAGATTTAATTAGGCAGCAGAGACATTTAAGAGCAGCCAGTTTCTTGGGGAAAAGCCTGACATCGACACTTGTTCTTCCAGTGAATGTAATTCTTCTGTCTGCAAGGTTTAATGAGGTTCTGGCTTAATGGTAGTGTTGGCTAAGGGTAGAATGGCTATCTCTTGTATAGACATTGCATTTTAGTGGATTTGGCTTGTGACGATCCCTGTTGAAAATCTTGTTTCTACCTCTGATCATCTCAAAGGTAAGGGCCTTTGAAACATTGTTTTCCAGAGGCAGGTTATCTTGATTTTCCTAGAACGATAGGCTTATGGTCTGTTGGTGCCAAGTTCATTGCTGCGTAGTGAGCTAGAGGAGGCTGATATTTCTAGAGTTGAATCGAGACCTGGAGCTGCCATAAATGATGAGGAAATGGAAGGTCTTCCAGAATAAAGCTTGGAACCCCCCCCACCAAACAGCTTGTGTTTACATTGCAACATTCTTATAACCAATCTTTAGCCATGTTTCTTGGAAATAATACTTCAAGAAGAATACAGCAAATTGAGATCCTTTGAGACTTCAAATAGCAACAATTCTTGGGGATTCTAGACAGAGGAAATTACTATTAAACTCTTTCAAATGTCTTGGGGATCTCTATTATTGACCGGCTTCAATTAAGTTTGCATTAAAATTAAACAGGGAAAGCTTTCTCTTGAGTTCCTGGAGAATAAGTGGAATATGAATCTAATAAAAGTAATTGAGGATTAATGGCATTTTAGGGGTGAGAGATTTATTCGAAGTATAACAGAGAATGGTTGTTTATCTGTTCTATCTCATGCATTCTAGTGAAAAATCATTGTGGGTTAATGATAACTTACACACTCATAAAACTAGCCATCCACGTAGTAGCCTGATATTGTGAAAGTTTTGCCCATATGGTTTATGATTCGGTGTTATGCAAACTTGGACAACTTGCAGTAGTTTTTAACCCACTTGGACATTGGCAACCTTGACTGGGAGTGATCTACTACAGGAGACATTTGAAAGTCTTCTGATTGGAGAAATTTGCATGAATTCTTGGCCTGAGATCAGCTTTTTTTCCCTTCCTGCCTCTTTATGGTTTCCTTTCTATCTATACATTCCTTTTTCATATTAGAGCATCACAGCGAGCTAATTAGTTTACTTTCATCCTGCCAGGAGCATTTCTTCAGGAATAGGACTTGGGCATCCATGGAGTCCATAGGTAAACTATTGTCCGCTCCTGAAACTTGGTGTAAGATCTATCAACCCTGTGATCCATCACCACCATCCTGTATAATGAATAAACACCATTACTTTTGGTCTGGTGCCACAAGATGCAAATGTTTTAGACACATTTTTACTATTTCTTAGCTAGACTGTGGCTTAGAATCTTGTCTGCCTCTCACTCTCACAATAGGCTAGAGTAGGGGTGTCAAACTTGATTTAATTGAGGTCTGCATCAGGGCTGTGTTTGACCTCGGGGGCTGGGGTGGGTGTGGACAGCATGGGCGTGGACAGCAGGACATCACTCATGTCAGGGGCGCCTGTGGTGGCCCAAGCGCTCTGCCAGAGAAAATGGGCTCCTGGGCCCTGTTTTCGGCCTCCTGCAGCCCTTTGCCAGTGTGTTCCCCCCAAGCTTCATTTTCACTGGAAGAAGGCTGCAGGAGACCGTCATGGCTGAAAACAAAGCCTGGGATGGCTGCGTGTGGCCCTCCCAAGCTCCGTTTTCACTGGCAGAGGCACCATGGGGCGGACCTTCGCTGTTTCCAGGGTGGCCCCGCAGGCCAGATCTAAGCACCCCGGGGACTGGATCCAGCCTTGAGTTTGACACCCCTGGGCTAGAGGTAAACATGTACCCAAACTAGGGCTAATCTATTTGGCTTGGAAAGAGATATAGATTTATCTCTTCGTTGCCATCTAGTGGGCTAGAGGAGGCTGATATTCCTAGATGGACCGTTACCGATCCTTATACAAGTCATTGAAATTTTAGAATCGGGACCAATTTGTTCATTGCACAGAGAGTAATCTAATCCATCCCCAGTTTGATCCAGGAATGTTGAGGCTCTGAGTGATGTATTCCAAAGGTCTGTAAGACCTGCTCCACAAGATAACTGGTTCTCCAAGCAGAAGTTTACATTTCTGGATTCCTTTTACCATAAAATAATTATTCCTACTCTTCAGCCAAAACCCTAAATTGCAGCATGAAATGTAGTCCAGTCCATAGAAAGCAAGACCTATGCAGATATTTCTTACAGATATTTCAGCAGTATTGTCATTTTATTCCTCTCAGTTTTGCCTATTCTTTCCATCTTTCCTTCCTTATTTTCCATATCACTAATCCTTTTCAATGGCTTTTCAAGTAAGGCATATAGAATCAGGCAGAATGCATACAAGTTTAAAAATTAAAAAGTATTAATCATTCTTGGGTATGGCAGTTTTATTAATATAGCCTAAAATCAGATTAGCCTTTCTCTTCCTTTTCCTTCCCGCTTTAACCTTTTATTTTTTGTACAGGTTTTGGCCACAGACAACTCCAAGATTCTTTCCCAAGCCAAGAACTTTTAACAAGCCAGGAATTGCCATCCTGTGTTTAGGGATTCGATTTTTGGGTAACCTGATGTTGAATTTTTCATTTGTATTGAATTTCACATTGCTGATTTCATCCCACTCTCCTATTTTATCCAAACAATCCCTTCTCCAAAGATATATTAGGATAAGGATTCAGGGGTCCAAACTGGATTAAGAGCACCCTGTAGGAGGGGTCACTTCCTACCACACATTGTTTTCAGTTCCTTAAAAAGAAGTTGACTCATAATTGTCTTCATGCCATTTCAAAATGCTCTGAAGAAAGAGCAGGAAAAAAAATCAACTTTCCACTTCAAGCTGCTGCAGACAGCAACAAATAACCAAAAGGAAAATATAATTAGTTGCTTGCACATATCCTATATCAACTTACGATCACAATTATGACCATGACTACTTAGCACTTATGACCATAATTGAGCCCCAAATATCTGTTGCTAAGTGAAACATTTATTAACTAAGGTTTGGCCAAGTTTACAACTTTTTTTTGCCACAGTTGTTAAGTGAACCATGGCAGTTGTTACGTTAGCAACACGGTTGTTAAGTGAATCTTAACATTGACTTTGCTTGTCAGATGGTTGCAGAAGGTGGTCACATGATCCCAAGGAGCTGCAACTGTCAGAAATATGAGTCATGTCAGTTGCCAAGTATTCGAAATTTGATCATGTGACCACGGGGATGCTGCAAGGGTCAAAAGTGTGAAAAATGGTCATAAGTCACTTTTTTCAGTGCTGTTATGACTTTGAACGGTCACTAAATGAACTGTTGTAAGTCGAGGATTACCTGTAATTGGGATGAGATGGTTCCTCAGGTATCTTGGCCCCAAGCAAACTGGCACCCAGTGCAGCTCACATAGTAGAGATGTTACATGGGCCATCTTAGGGGTGCCCAAAAGCAATGTATTGATTCCTGCAAAGATGAGTCAGGAGGGTGTCAAGCAGTGGTGAAATGTAAAATTTGTTACTACCGGTTCTGGGGGGCGTGGCTTGGTGGGGGGTAATGTGACTGACTGGGCGCGGCCACCTTTTTTTTTTTTTTTACTTTTAAAAGCATTTTTTCTACAACCTCTTTGGCTGAAGAGGTTGTAAAAAAATGCTTTTAAAAGCCTCTGATGATCCCAGCTGAGTTGCCTGACCGTCAGAGGCTTTTTTTTTCTTTTAAAAACATTTTTTCTACAACCTTTTCAGCCAAAGAGGTTGTAAAAAAAAATGCTTTTAAAAGCCTCTGATGATCCCAGCTTACTTTTAAAAGCAGTTTTTTGGCCGAAGAGGTTGTAGAAAAAATGCTTAAAAAAAAAAAAGCCTCTGATGATCGCGCGGCTCAGCTGGGTATGGGGGGAGCAGGGATTTTTGCTACTGGTTCTCCAAACCACCTGCCGCTTCGCTACCAGATCGGGCGATCCGGTCTGAACCGGGAGCATTTAACCCCTGGTGTCAAGCCATCTTAACAGGGATGGAATCCAAAAGCTAGGAGATGCAGTGAGGCAGGAGTTCCAGCAAATGGAGAAAGATGTGTCCCATGAATTCCAGAGACGTTTATGAGATTTCTTGCAGTTACAAACCCAATGGAGTTGAGACAGACTTTCTTGTATGCAGTCAACATTAGGGAATTGCAGAAATATGGAGCTGCTTTGGACCTGCTGCCACTCTATCCCTGTGAAAAATTGCTCTTCATGCCTCTTGATCTGGACTCCTTGTTTGGAAAACACACCCACACATGACTATATGCTAGAATGCTAGATTGTGCCAAGTATTTTATTTTAAATGTATCCACTGAATGTCTGAGTGTCTTCCAAAAATGAGCCTGGGGAATAAGGTTTACCCCCACATCCCCAGCATATGGGAATCTATATCTGGATTGCACCGTAGTTGTTTACTGAAATGTAAAAAAACAACAACAAAAAAACCAAATAGAAACGCAGCTGTCTATGGTATACTAAGAAGAATTGCAGTTGGCTCTAATGTCAAGGACAGATATTTTGTTGAGTTTCAGAATTCTGAAGAAGGGGTAACATCTTAGAAGGGATGCCCCATTCACAAAATAATAAATTAGGACTAGGAAGAAACACATCCTTTAAATAATCAAATTAATTACTATTTTGTGTAGCAGCAATTTGGGCTCTCCTTCCCTCTCTTTCTTCTTCTCTCCAGCCCCCCCCCCCCAAAAAAAACTGACTTCCAATCATCTCCTACAAATAAATGTATTTTCTCCTCTTGCATGCAATAAATCAACATACACAAATATTTATTTTCCAAAAAAGTGTGTTTATGAAAATCTTTATCTGAACCTTTCTTCCTCTTTTGCCTATTCACTTTCCCATCGCTTCTGTTTTCTAACCTATTTTAGAAGGCCTTGCTATTTACTTTGATAGTCTTTTTCAGCTAATCTTCTTAGTGTAAGAAAGCAGAAGTTCTGCTATTCTTTCGTGTTTGTTCCTCTTCTTGTACTGGTTTTTCAGTATCCCCCTCATAGTTTTCTCCATAAAAGCTGCTTATTTGGGGGAATGTATTTGAGGGCCTGAGTGATTGTAATTCAGCGAAGGGATTCTTGCATCAAGGAACACAGAGTTTTCATAGCCAGAGGACATATTTAAACCACTAAGTTCAAGTTTCTATGAGACTTCCTCCAAAATTCTTCTGGGGGAAAAAAATAAAAAGGGAAATGTTTGCTTGTATGCATGGCACTCCTCAAAAATTTCAAAATGCTTTCCCACTGGATAGTTCTATGTGTTCTGCTAACCACCCAAACAAAGTTAATGGTAGGTTACTAACAGAAACTTGTCGGCATCCACATCAATAGATGATTCCTGGAATTCCTTGGGGGAAACCATGACAATTAAACTAGCATATCATAAATACTGGTCTGTTGGGTTAATCGCCTTTTCATGTTTAGCAGAGAACAGGAGAAAAGCAAAGAAAAATAGGGATTGAATACTTTGCCAAGAACTGTAGTAAGCAAACAGTATAGTCCAGTGGTTGCATTATCATATGGGTAAGTGCAAACTTTCTCAGCGGGTTCTTATTTTAAGAAATACGAAATAAGATGAAAGAATAAGAAATTCTTATTTTAAGAAATACTAAAAAATACCTGGGTACATAACAAACTACATAAGAATGTTTGGACTGGAGAGGTAGGAAATGAATGGTTACGTCTTAACTTGGCAGCTCTTAATATTCCCCTCTTGTGCAAACGCATAGATCACCGTGGCTGGGTAATGGCCTGGAAATTTGAAGGAAAGTCTCTTTCACAGTGCAGATATAATACAGCAAGGCTGAATTAACGCATCAGTCAAACCAAAGGTTTTTGCATTTCTTTAATTATAGTGGAAGCACTTCTGAGACTATTAGATAGTTACTGTATGTGATATCCTGCCTTTCCTACAGGAGTTCAAAGCTGCATATACAGGTAGTCCTCAACTTATGACCACAATTTTGGTTGCTAAGTGAGACATTTTAAAAGTACATTTTGCCCCGTTTTATGACCTTTCCTGCCATGGTTGTTAAGCGAATCACTGCAGCTGTTAAGTGAGTAACATGGTTGTTAAACGATCTGGCTTCCCCATTGACTTTGCTTGTCAGACGCTCACAAAAGGGGATCGCATAACCCCAGGACATTACAACCGTCATAAATATGAACCAATTGCCAAGCATCCAAATTTTGATCACCTGACCACGGGGATGCTGCAAAGGTCATAAATGTGAAAAATGGTCATAAGTCAGTTTTTTCAGTTGTAACTTTGAACGGACACTAAATGAATTATTGTGAGTCAAGAACTACCTGTACAGCTCTTCTTTCTCCATTTTTTCATACCAGAACAACTGAGAGATCACAACAAGTCACCCAGGGAGTTAGTCTGGATGTAAACCAAGGGAGCTATTTAATCAGGGAGACTTGGATTCAAATCCTTCCTTTAGCTGTGAAGGTAAAATTTATTTTTCCTCTTACCAAGTTGGGAAGACGGCAATGGAATGATTTTTCTTCTCTTCAACTTTGCTGCTGTGCCTCTTAAGGATGGGGAGGGAATAACACAACATCTCAAAGGGCATTTGGTAATAAAACCATCTGACATGCTTTATGAATTATTATGTTCAGAATTGGCAAACTCTAGGGCTCAGTATCCAATCACCGCTTCTCATCTATCATTAAAAAGTATAAATCAAACCTTTTTTATTGCACCTGGTTTTGATTTTTTTTTTAAAGTTACAGTATTGCTTCCATAAGCTCCCTTCATCAGAGTTGAAAACGTGAAGTATAGCTGCCTTTAGGGAAGGCTGATCTGTCATTGATCAGTGTCTAGTGCTCCGTTATCTCATGGAAAAATATTTCTCTCGCAACACAATTTCCCCTTATGTGAATTTCATAGATTTCAAAGTAGTGTTTGATTCCATGTTCTGAGCTAAACTGTGGGAAAAACTGGAGGCCTTGATTGACCAATGCCTACTTCATTTAAGATGAAGGGATCTAGCTTAAAGTAAGATGTAACCACCAGTGCCACTGTTGGTTTCACAAATATCTAGGTGCCCAGGACAATTTTAGACTTCTCGACTGCTTTCAGATATCAACCCTGTTGCAAAATACAATGTTGCCAAGTTCTCCACAGCAGCCCTTAAAATTTGTTTGATGGTGACCTGGGCCATAAACTAGATTTATGAGCATCTACTTCACCATACTAGAGAGTTCTGTAATTTGATAAAGTCTTCTGCATATGTTCTCCTATATCCATCTAATGACCCTATCCTTTCCTTTAGATCGGTAGCAACTTTAAGACTGAGAAAAGCATCAAGCAAGGTTGCATATTGGCCTCACTCATATTCAGTCTCTATTTCAACTCCATGGTGGGCCATCTCCACAACGAAAACTTTCATTCCCCAAAACATGCTGGAAGATACATCTACTCTATGAAGATGATGCAGCACTGCATTCAAGAATATCTATTGATCTTTAAAAGGAGCACTGAGAGCACTGACACAGTATTGCAAGGAAGACCATCTAGACCTCAATCACAAGAAAGTTAAAATCGTAGATCTTGTAGCCATCTGTCCTGGAGCACTGATGGCCATAAACCTGAGCAGGCATCCTGTTTCAAATACCTGGGACTAGTCCTACATTCTGCACAGTGGGAAACCCTATGAAGACTACAGTAAGTTGATGAAAATGCACAAAGGACCTCATCTACTATCTTTACATTTCTTAAGACAAATACCTGCAGTATTCAAATTACTCAAAGCCAAGCTAATTAGCACAACTTATTTATGATGCCCAGCTTGGCCCCTTCTCTACTTTTGCAGTATTACATCTTTTACCAGCTTTAAGACTTGCTGGCTGGGGATTTCTACAAGTTGAAGTCCACAGGTCTTAAAATTGTCAAAGTTGAACACCCCTGCTTTAGATTCTTTTAGACTCTTGTTTTTAATTTATATTTTCTGTTTCATATCTTTCAGCGTGCCATAACTTTTTTTTAGATCTTCTATCTATACTGTGTCATTGACTGCACACCACCCTCTGACTGTAATAAAAATTTGTTTAAATCATGGCCAAAGTATAGAATTGTTTTATGGTACAATTTGAGACATATCTAGCTGCCCTTGAGATCCCTGCAACGCTCACCAATTGAGAAGTATTGGCTGTGCTTTGCACACATGGAGGGAGCAGGAAGAAGAATTGTGACCTAAGAGGAAGACCAAGATTTTTTTTTCAACCAAATGCCCCTAGGAAGCCGATATCAACACACTGCAAAGCACCAGATCATGTTCAGAATCCATCTGGGGATTATTAAATGGGCAAGTATCCTCTTTAGTGGTTAAGAACATTTCAATTTATATTGCCTAGATGAAAGAGATCATTAAGAGGTGGTTAAAAATGACTCTCAGGGTTTGAAGGAGTGAAAATGAATTTTGTATCAGGACCTGTACAGACTTGGATAGTAAAGTTTTTGTCAGTTCTGCTCAAATATTTTACACAGATTGGCAAATGAATGGTTAAATGGGAATCGTTAAATTTTGAGCAATTTTTTAAAAATAAATTTACACATATTGATGCTGGCTTTAATTTTCTTGATTTTTTAAAAAAAATATTGGGCATATTTGTTAAATTGAATAATGTACTGGACTGAAAATGATGCTATTTATCATAGTGGCCTCAATTTAAGAGTTATTATTTATCTCCCTTCTGTTCCTCACAAGTTCCTAGTTCTAACTATAGCAGGAATTTGGTCCTTTTTCACAGAGTTGAAGATGGTAAGACACATTTAGACTTAATTGGGCTAGGAAAAAAAAAGATCTTTGCTGACATGAACAATTGACACTTTGGGTTAATTCTTATTTTAGAATAGTTAGTAATATATTTATATATTCATTTGATTTATATCCTGCCTTTTGTTCAGAAGCTCAAGGCAGAGTCCTCCCTTTCTTCTGATTTTTGCCATAAAAGCAACCCTGTAAATTAGCTTAAACTGATAACTGAGTGATTGGCCCAAAATCAATCAGCGAGCTTCAGTGGCTAAAAGTCTTTATTTTTGGTAGGAAGGGTGGGGAAACTTGGCCTGAAACTGGGATGATTACTCTTAACCAGCTAATAAGTAATGACACTTTAAAACATTAGAAGTTTTTAAAAAGACTATAATTTACTTAATAAGGCTATGTGGGAATACATATAACTAAAACACTTGCTATTTTAATTATTTGGCCCCAATGTCCACCTAACCTCTGAAATTTGTAAGTTATTGACTGTATGGGAAAAGGTTTTCATCAAAAGTAAATGGGCAATTTATTATAAGCTTAAATTAAAATATTTCCCAAGATAAATTTGGAAAATATACTGGAAACGGGGGAATGGAGAATTGGAAGAGTCACATTAATTGATGGTTTCAGACTTTGAAGAAATATAGAAGTGTTTTATATAATTTAAAAGCTTGGTTAGCTCAGCTAAACATTATTTGGGGGAATTTATTGGATCCCACAAAGAATGTTTTCAAAAAGATTGGCAGTCATCCATTCTATGCTGCAGATGTACTCAATCTGAAAAAAATCTTAATGCATATTTTATGGACATGTCCACTGATAATTCCTTGTTGGTTAGTTCTTGGAAAGAATTAAGATTCCAAGATGTTAATGCATTGTTAAACAATATCCCCAAATCTGGAATCCCTTTATTATGAATATCAGGCCTGGAATGGGGAGAAAAATAATTGATTACACACTCCTAGAATTATACTTGGGTTCCTGATTCAAAAAGTTGGCTTCAGGAAATTTGTCAGCTCTTAGTTTTGAATTAAACTTTACTTTGAAGAAGTGCCAGGACCAGCCAATATTCATTGTTTAAAATATGAATGGTCACTATCTTTCCAGTAAGATAAAACTAAAAACTTGAAACTATAGAATGTTACATTGAAAATTGAATAATGGTATTTTAATTATTTTTCCCCTTTCCATTTTATTTATTTTTATAATTTGTTTTTCTCTATGTTTTGTTTTACTGTTTCTCAGCTTTTTAAGTTTAGAATATCTTGCTGGGTGGGAATTAGTCCACAAGTCTTAAAGATGCTAAGGTTGGCTTGCATCACATTGAGTGAATCATCACATCACATTGAGTGAAGAGGAATTGTCTTGGGCTGCATATAAAATATATAACCTAATTAATGTACATGAATCACATAATAGTGTTACAGATTTACAATCATGTGGGGCTGCATTAGTAGCTACCCAGGGCTGTATGAGGCCCATGGGCCATGGCTTGGACACGCTTGG
This sequence comes from Pantherophis guttatus, assembly GCF_059756535.1. Lineage (NCBI taxonomy): Eukaryota > Metazoa > Chordata > Lepidosauria > Squamata > Colubridae > Pantherophis > Pantherophis guttatus. Next base: position 95,089,461 of record NC_142064.1, read on the forward strand.
TCTACATCTACATTTCTTAAAAAAAAAAAGGACAACCAACAGGAAGTGGATGGACTGAATTAGAGCAGCATTCGGTGCCTCAATGGAAGTGCTGAAAGGCCAGGTTGAGGACAGAACATCATGTCTACATGGTTGCTAAGAATTAACACCTACTTGATGGCAAATAACCAATATTTGTTGTTAATTAATACATAATATCTTTTAAGAAAATGTAACTATAATGCTTTTTAATTTTTTTTAAAAAAATGTTCTAGGTGATACTCTCTAGTTCATATTTGGACCCATAAGCCATTGTGTTCCTTACTGGAGATGGCAAAAGGGTTCCCAACCTTTTGGGCCAGAGAACATGCTTAGAATTTTGAGAGCATGATATGGAGAGTGTTATAAAATTGTTCTAGAATGTGTGTGTCCAGTCACAAAACAATAATTCAATAGAAAATATATGTGAGTTTAATTCCCAGCATTCCTTCCATCTTCCTTAGACGTTTTCTAGTAAATTGGCTTACTTTTGTGTTCTTTTTTTCCTGGAGGAAATAAGAGTTTATCTTAATGTTCTGTTTGATAAGTTACTTTTCTACTCTTTTTCTTTTTAATTAAAAGGATTTAAAAAGAAAAATTGGATGGCTTAGGAAACATAGGAGGCATCAAGGAAAGTATTCATTCCTAGATGTGTTAACACCTTGATTATATTATCATTATTATTACTACTGATTGGTAAAATTTCACCATAACATGTTGCAGTCATGAACTTCATTTATGTGCTACGTGAAAGAGGAGCCCAGTTTTAACTTGACTCTCTAAACATTCAGCTTTGCTAGATAACTGGGCTAAAGTAAAATGAAAAAATTACTGTCTACATCCCACATTGATTTGCCATCAAGACCATGTTGAAGCGACCACATATTCTCCATGACAACATCCCACATCTAGTTTTCTATGCCTGTGTCTTGTTTCCCCTTAGAAAAAACATGGCAATTTTGTTAAAATGAAACCTCCCCAGAATCAGGGAGATGGATTAGAAGGAAGAAGATTGGAAAGAATCTCACTTAGGTCAGCTTTGGGAAAGGAAAACATTACTTCATGTAAACTTTTATTAAACATTCAAAGCACTTTTCAGCCAGGTGTTGCAACAACTCACAATTGTATCATTCTGGGTTGTTTTTTTACTACTGACCAGACAACTGATACTCTCTCCTGTGCTTATTTAATAGGTTGGACAATTTGCTAAAACTAATTCGAGTCTGCCATTTTTCAGAAAAAAACCCCCATAATGTGGTTTTCATTATGTGGTTTTCATTCTGTGGTTCTTAACTTCTAAAATGAGTTTAATATAGCTTACAAAAGCAAAGGCCAAATCTCAGTTCAGTCAATGAAATCATCACTTGGTACTCTTAGGCCTTGGGCTCCTCCTGAATGTTAAATGTGGCCCTCAGCCTCTGAAAGCTTGCTTAGTACTTGATATAAAGTAGTAGCCTGTAGAGTGCAACACATTTGTTTTGTCTCGCATTGCTGTTTCCACCCATATAATCAAATCATTGTCTCTGCCCTTTTGCCAAATAGGCCCATCAGGTGGTAGCCCATAAGTCTCATTGTTCCTGTTCAAAATTCTTTATATTTGATTTCATGATACTAACACTCCAGAGGCGGTATTCAGCAGGTTCTGACCAGTTCTGGAGAACCGATAGCGGAAATTTTGAGTAGTTTGGAGAACCAGTAGTTTGGAGAACTTCTGACTGGCTCTGCCCCCTTCTATTCTCTGCCTCCCGAGTCCCAGCTGATCAGGAGGAAATGGGGATTTTGCAGTAACCTTCCTGTGGAGTGGGGCAGGAATGGAGATTTTACAGTATCCTTCCCCTGCTACGCCCACCAAGCCACACCCACAGAACCAATAGTAAAAAATTTTGAATCCCACCTCTCCCTTTTGAAGTGTGAAAGATCTACTCTTTAACAGCCCAGGTATAGAGAGTAGACATTGTCCTGGACCCAGCAGAACCAGAGGTTCCTACAAAGGGGAGGAAAAGAGAGGCCCATCAACTTCGTATTGACTCAAGTTGCAAAATCACTTATTTATCAAGACAATAGACTGTGAAGCTCCTAAAAAAGATACACGCAAAGCTGATTTTCAGTTATTTCAGTATGCCTTAGTCCAAAATGTGGGATGGATCCTCTATGATGTTTGTAAGGGTATGAAAGAAAAAGTGAAGAAGTCACATAGAAATGCTCATGTCTCAAAAACCTTTCCCTATGTAGTGATGTGTGTGCATGCTTCATGCCAGATGTTGTGCAAATATGGGTATGGACAGTGATGGGATTCAGCTAGTTCGCACCAGTTTGGGAGAACCGGTTGTTAACTTTCTGAACAGTTTGGTGAACTGGTTGTTGGAAGAAATCATCAGGGCAGAGAACCGGTTGTTAAATTATTTGAATCCCACCACTGGGTATGGATAACTATTTGCTTTGCTCCATGTATCCAGGCTAATCCTGCAAGATAAAAATGATCATGAGCATTTGATGAGTAGGAAGGAGGAGGATGTACCAGCTGTACAACAAAGTTCATTTTTTTGGAGGGTGGGAGGAAATAGTATGCTCTACCACACCCAGTTGAACATGAAGGGTTGCTTTGGGGTGTTTGCAGGGGTGAAATCCAGCAAGTTCTGGAGAACCGGTAACGGAAATTTTGAGCAGTTTGGAGAACCGGTAAATACCACCTCTGGCTGGCCCCAGAGTGGGGTGGGAATGGAGATTTTGCAATATCCTTCTTCCAGGAGTGGGGAGGGAATGGGGGATTTTGCAGTATCCTTCCCCTGGAGTGGGGTGGGAATGGAGATTTTGCAGTATCCTTCCCCTGCCACGACTACCAAGCCACACCACGCCCAAGCCACGCCCACAGAACCGGTAGTTAAAAAAAATGGATTTCGCCACTGGGTGTTTGTTACAGCTGTTCAGTGTTTTAAATATGCTGCCAAATAGCTGCATCCAAGTGAGCAGGATTGTGAACATAGCACCTATGTACAACTCTCTAAAGCAGCTCTACTTCTTCCTAGGATCACACGTCAGCTACATATGGCTTAAAAGAGTTGAGAAAGGTATTATTTTTGTACCCATATTCTGAAGCATCTTGCTGAAATCAGTTCCAAGGACTGCACAGGTCTAGTTTATGTGTAATATTCCATTATGATGTTCCTATGAGGTATTTAAACAAAGTTCTTTCATATGGCTATTGCTTTCATTTCCCAAAAATACCATACCTATATTTGCCCTCACGATAGCTGACCTAGAATTGTTGAGAATCCCCCATGAGCCAAATGGTTGGTCCTTCTAACCTACCCAATTAGATAAAAATAGTACCCAACTGGTAGTGCCTGTCCTTCTCTGCACTGTGATTTGTGTTTGGGAATTTCTAAAAATTACAGTTGTTACTCTGTGGGAAGGTGAAAAAGCAAAATGGAACCATCCTTCTGCTCAGTTCCAGAGACGGATGAGATACAAGCTCTCAAGCAGCTGTAGTATTTTGAATGAAAATCAGATTTGCAGTGTTTTCTGATACATCAAGGATGAACTTGAAATAAATCAGTTCAGCTGACCAGCAGAGATGAACATAGGGACACAGCCACTCTAACAATGCTACCAGTGTTTCAAGAGAAGTATTCGCAGAAGTTGTCAGCGGTGGGTTTTAGTTCTTGGAAGTGTTCTGAAATAAACTATTTTCTGCAGTGTGCTTTTCTCTGCATTATGAATTTTATTCCTAATTTACCATATCTGTTGTCCTTTGTAAATTCCAACATGAACCAGAGATATAGTCCCATGCTGTAGTGTAGACTTTTAATAGTTGAGTTGTAATTTGTACGATTCCCATACAGATGTTGGTGTCCCAAGACCCAATGATGGTTACATTATAATCCATAGACCACCACCACTTTGGAACCATTGGACTTTTGAGGAAACGTTGCAGATGCTCTCACCAAAGATTATTGTGAAGTTACAAAGCATTCATTTATTAAGAAGCAAGCTGATGAAAATACTCGCTGCATCTCTCCTCTCAGAGGTTTATTACTTACCTGCCCATCCACAAATGCCTCTAGAGACAATGCAGGTCTTAGAGGCTTTAAAAATCAAGATAACACCAGAATTAGTGTTTTTGCTTTAAAAGCTTACCAATTTCCTTTTTTCCCCTTTAAAAAAAAAAGTAAATTAAAAAAGTTCTTAAAAGAGTCAGACTTTTAAAGAGTCAGAGTTGCAGTGACCCCGACAGGCAGAAAAGGAGATATCTATTAGGATACTATTAGAAATTCAAGCCATATTCTAGGTTCTCCATGATAATGATAGGAGGGTTACCCAAGCGGCCAAGAATAATTTTAATTTCTCTACCTTGTGAAATTGTGATAGGGGAATTTCTTGAACCGGAGCCCTGACTGTTACTAAACCATTAGCAGGACCACGCTGATCATCATTTTAACTATTCTGTTCTGTATCTTTATCCCTTGGGGTGTTTCTCTGGGCTAGTCCAGGTTTCTCTGTCAGCACACCAGATTTTATTTAGTGTTACAATTAGCTTTGCATTAGCTGCTGCGTGAACCATCCACGCGAGTCTTACCCAAGAATACCTAGTACTTTTGGGACAGTGCCCCTATCTACAGCGTGGCACAAACTTATATGAACTCGGACTGCCACCTTATTTAGCACTCGGAGGGGGTGATAACCAATTGCACTTACCCTACATGGTGTGCAGTATCTCCCTCCCCCCGCATTTGTAAAAACCCACCAAAACTTCAAACTTTCAATTTATCAAATCTTTTAATTGTGATTACACGAGCCTGAGCTGGATAGATAGCTTGGTCACGCATTTCTTAAAAGATTATTGATTCCGCCGCACCCACCCCCTCTCCTCCTCGAGGCTATAAGGTGTTTCATTCAACAAGGCGGTGCTGCAAGTTTGGATTCACACGCTGCTGCAAGGCGACCTGTTTTGTTTTTTTGGGGTTGCCGCCGCCGTTTTAATAAGCGCAAAGCCAAGTGCGGCGGTAGCAGCAGCAGCAGGAGCGGTCAAGGGCGAGGAAGTACTCAGGGCGCCCGCCACACACCGAGCCACCTGTAGGATTGCACCCGACCGCCATCCCACATACCCCGAGTGAGGGGCGAGGAGAAAGCCACGACCCGGGCCAGAAGTAGCAACCCGTTGTCATGGGAACGGAAGGTGTGGAACGCGCACGAGGTGAGAGGGGCAGGGGTGTGTGGGGGGGTGTTTCTTCCTCCCCGTTTCCTTCGGCGGACGCTGCTGGGGGCCGCCGTTGCTCTTCCCACTTCTGGCGAGCCCCCCCTCCCCGCCGTCAGTCCTCCCGCTCGCGCTCTGCCGTTCCACCTCCCGCCAACCCCCCCTCCCCTCCGTTCTGCTTTGGGGCCGCCGCCGAGGTCTGAAGGACTTGGCCGCTGCTGAGCAGACCCAGCCGCGTTGGTAATAGTGGTGGTGGTGGTGGTGGAGTGGGGGGGGGCGGCGCGCTCGGATTGGCCCAAGCGCGCATGCTCTGGGCGCCCCCGCTCGGGCGCGTTCGGCTCGGTTCGGCTATTTCCGCCTCTTTGTTGTACTAACTCCCGACCGGAATAATTTTTTTCCCCTTCTAACCTTCTCCTGGTTCTCGTTTTCGTTTGGTTTTTTTTTTTTTAAATCCCCCCCACCCCCGGTCTCTTCGAGAGTCTTAAAGGGGAGCGGGCTCCCTCCCTCGTCATCCACCCGCGTGGCCGGCGCCGTCCTCGTTGCTGCTGCTGCTGCTGCCGCCGCCGCTGCTGCTTCTTCCTCCTCCTCCTCCTCTTCCTCCTCCTCCCCCAGCCAGGTCAGTGTCTTTCTCCTTTGGGCTGCCTCCTTGCTTCTCTGCCCCCCCCTTCCCTGCCTTCCTCCTCCTCCTCCTCTTCTCCCCCAGATCTACCACGGAGGCCCCACAGGGGCGGGTTCCCTCCCGCGGTTGGGCCAAAGGAGTTGGTGGGTGGTGGAGGTCTTTGCGAGAGGAGCCCCCCACCTCCTGGGTGGCGGCAGTGGGCGCCTGCCCCCCCCTCCTTGATCGAGAGGAGGGGCTGGTGTGTGTGTGTGGGGGGGGGAAGTCTTGGGCCAGACCCCCTTCCCTCTTCCTCCTCCTCTGCCTTTGAGCCTGGGGCGGGGTGGGGTGGGGGGAAATCCTAATTTGGGGAGGTGGATTTCAAGGGCACCTCTCTTAACTTTCTGGGACTGCAGCAAATACTTCCAGGGGGCGGGGTGGTCATTTCTCTGATTCAGAGTTGGAGACTTTTTGCTTTCTCCTTTTGGGTAACTACACTGCTCTCCCTCCCCCAGTCAACCATAGCTATCCTAATGTATTTTTAAAATCCTGTCCCGGGACTCCTCTTCCTCTCTCTTCCCTCCTCCTCCCCCCCCTCTTTCAACATTGAAGTATTGGCTTCTTCCTTGCAGGAGATGTGTGTGTCCCCCTGAAAAAGAAACTCGTCCTGATTTGGGAAAAAAAACCCCCCACTACACTTAATTTTGTCTTCTTTCTCACCCCACCTTTCCGCCCCCAAATTATGGCGAGAAATAGTCTTGCTTGCTTTTGCATAGTGACTAAGGGCTTGTTCACCATCAGTGCCGTACTTGTGTAGCAGTGCCCATTGCCGCTCAACTGGTAAGCTTGCCCTACAAGTTTAGCTGTGTTTAAGAAAAAAAAAAGAAAAAAAGTGTGATTGGTTGTGTTTTATCAGGCAGGACAAAAGCTCTGCTGTGGCACAGTTTAAGGTTGTGGCACAGTTGTTGGAAGTCTTGAGTTAATTTGCAGAACTCTTGACTCAATAGCAGCAGTAACTATCTTTGTAGTTCGCCTCTATGTGCCAGTGTGTGGACTTTAAAAATGTTCATGGCCTCAAATGTTTGTCTACGTGAATGCACTTGGTTTTGCTTCTGGGGAATGGCTGTACTGGAAATGGTAGATATATGTATTGGGTAATTCAGTAGTAATATGATTTTCTTTTAAATAATATGTTCTGAGTTTTAGAGGTGTGCTTCTTGTCATAAGGTATGATTGCTGAAGAAAGACACTTTTGTGGCTTCAAACTGAGTTCCTCCTGATTATGTTAAAATCAGTTGGTTGGCATTTAAGTTTTGTGTTGCTATGGTAATGTAATGGTTAGAATGGGGTAGTAAATACATAATCTTCCTAACCAATTTATGAGTTGCTGTAAATTTCAAGCACTCTGGAAAAAAAACCCTTAAGACTGTCTATACTGTAATAATCTAGTTTCAAAAATTTTACTATGTTTAACAAATATAATCCTGCATGGAAAAGTATAATGTGAAACTAGTAAGAATTGGGTTTATTCATTTATAGGTGTGCTTAATTTCATACAGCATTGCAACTTATTCTTGAAGACATTTTATACAATACATATGTACACACACACTGCATCCTCCTCCTCCCCCTTTTCTGAATTTGCATAATCTGATTATAATTGTAGTATTTATTAAAATGCTAACATTCTCATCCAGGTTTTCTACTATCCTTATTTAGAAACTTTGCTCCAAACTCTGGTGTCCTGTTTGACTAAGATGTTTGTAGTGTTGAAGGTCTTACTAATAAACAAGACATTTTTTTTACAAAAAGCCTGTTTATATAGTGGCTAAGGCATCAGGCTAGAAACTGGGAGACCACGAGTTTTAGTCCTGCCATAGATACAAAGCCAGCTGGGTGACCTTGGGACAATCACTTTTTCTCAGCCTTGGGAAGAAGACAGTGGCAAATTACTTCTGTAAAACCTTGCCAAGAAAACTGCAGGGACTTGTCCCAGGCAGTCTTCAAAAATTGGACACAATTGAACAGAAGGAAAGTGGGGAAGGGAATCTTGCTGTTCAAAAAAAGGCCAATTTAAATGTCCCAGCTGCTTTGTTTAATTGAAGCTTCTATATTAGATTTTTTTAAAAATGTATTTTATACCCCATAATGCATGGACCTGTTGCATGTGTGTGATTTGTGCACTGCATATATACTTTAGAAACCTAGACCTGAAAAGTATAGTTTGCTGGAATTTGTCAGATACATTGTTTAAATGAAGTTAATGAATATTGTGGTGATGGTGGAAATGACTTAATTTTAAACTTCTTTTCCATTTCTTTATCAACTTTACTGTTAAGGAAGTTCCAAGGATTCCTGGGCATGTTTTAGGGTGCATGGAAAGTTAATGGGGCACAAAAGGCTGTTGGTCCCCATAGCCCTGTGCAAACCTAAGACTACTTCTTTGAATATTCAAATAACAATTGTGCTTTCCAGTCGGAGGTAGGGAGTAATGTGATCCATTTGTACTGGTGCTCTGATTGAACAATTTCTAGTAAGCATGTGGAAACCTATGGTCTAATCTGTATGGTGTATTATCTAGCTGTGTATACTTTTTAATATAAAAGTTTTCTGTTCAGATTAAAAATAGCCTAATTTTATTATTTAAGTCTTCTAGGGAAATATTTCTATCCAACCACATTCCTGTCTTTGCAGTTCTAGGCTAACCCTTTCCCATTATCTTAGGCATTTTAAGTATTTCAGTATTCTCAAGACTTTTATGAGTATTTTTTTTTTCATTTCTTGGCATGTGGAATTAACTTTTGTACCCTGCTAGTGGCTTAGGTTTTGTCTTTGCATTTTAGATAGGCTGTGTTTGATTTTGTTATTTTGCTATTATAATCATGGATTATTGATATTGTATCTCAAATTGCAGAGTCTAGAGAATTCTGTATTACAGGGCATGTAATACATCTGATAGAGAACTACATACAATGTGAAAAACCTTCAGTATAATAGTATTATAACGCATGGGTTAACTTCATCAGATACGTGAAGGTAAGCAAAGTGAGCTGCTATGGAAGCTTCAAGTTCTTGTTTGTATAAAGTTTTTATCTTCCAAGTAAATTAAATTATGAGTTTTGGTGCCTTTATTACTCATCCTTGAACATTGGGTTGTCATCTCCAACGTTATGACAATGTGAAACATTCTGCAGTGTTTCTCCAAAAACACGACCCACCTTAAAAAGAAGCCCTATCATGTTTTTGAGCACATGCAATCAAATTAAGCCACACCCACAAAATTAGCCCTAATTAAGATCCCGCCCACCCCAGAGTGCAGGGGGTAGGGTGAGGCACACAGGTAAAAAATAAGCTGGGGGGGATGGGGGGTGGAGCTGCCCTACTTACCAGGCGTCGCATATTCCGACACCTACCTTGCCTTCTGCGGCCGCTTCTGTGGCCACTTGCCGTCACTCGCATGCATCGCCCCAGCCTCCGTTTTGTGTTCAGATGCCTGCCGGAAGGCATCTGCAGCTGATAACAGAGCTCTGTTATCACCTGCAGATGCCTTCCGGCAGGCATCTGAAGGGAAAACGGAGGCTGGGGTGATGCGTGCGAGGGGTGGCAAGCAGCCACAGAAGAAGTGGGCCAGGAGCGGACTCCTGCTGGGTGGGGCTGTCAGTGCCATTGCCGCGAGGTGAGTCAATAATTAGAACCCTCCAAAAAGAAGGCCTAGTCATTTTTTCCGGGGTCAAAAGAAAATAAGACCTGGCCTCCTTTTTCGAGAAATACGCTACATACTGTTTTGGTTCTGGTGTTCAGAACTGATACTGATGCAGCCATAGTGAAATACATGGTAGGTGAGGAAAGAAGGGAAGATCAGTCTTGTCATACTTCTTCTCAGTTGAACTCCTGGTACAGCCACTAATGGTTATATTTCAGAAACCAGCACTTATTCTGCTCTGTTTGATTCTGTGGTAGTCAAAAGGAAGGCAGTATGTAGAATAAATTCTTACTTCCCATTTAGTTTTGCCATAGTTCAATTTTCCTTGTATTTCATTTCTGAAAGGCATGTGCATGAAACTGCTCTATACAGGTAGTTATTAACCTTATGACTACAATGGAGCCCAAAATTTCCATTGCTAAGGAAAGCAGTTGTTAAGTGAGTTTTGTCCCATTTTATGACATTTTTGCCACAGCTGTTTAGTGAATCACTGCAGTTGTTAGGTAAATCATGCAGTCAGTAATCTGGCTTCCCCCCATGGACTTTGCTGTCAGTAGCCATCTGGAAAGGTTGCAAGTGGTGATCACGTGACCCCAGGTCTGTGCATCTGTTATAAATACATGCCAGTTGCCAAGTGCCTAAATTTTGATCACGTGACCAAGGGAATGCTGCAATGTTGTAAGTGTGTAAACTGGTCATAAGCCACTTTTTCAGTGCCATTGTAATTTGAAATGGTCACTGAACGAATGATAGTTAAGTGGAGAGTACCTATTCTATGATATCTTAAGGAAAAGTATATTAATGTAATCTTGATCATTTTGTCACATCCTCACACCTTGCTCCATAACTAACTTCTTTGCATAAACTAGCATGTGCTGGCTTAGTCAAGAAAATTTATTTAAATAACTAGTTGTTCTTCACTATGAAATTACTATTCCTATTGCCTGAAAAACATTTGGTTAAAGAATGCCCTAGCCTCCTTTTTTCTACTGTCAAGGAAAAAAAAGCCATATTTATTCCCTGTTTAAACCTTAAACTTTAAAACAAGGAGCACAGGTTCTCCAGTAGTTATGCAGTTAAGAAAAATGAGTCACTGTTTTCTCAGATGCTGCGAGTACAAACAGGTGTGTGTGTATGTGTGTGTGTGAGAGAGAGTAGCTTTAAAGTACAGTTGGAATTTAGGGCAAAACCTTTACTATCATCTTTTTCACAATGTTATTTTCCCTGCAAAATTATCTCCCTTTTATTCCCTCTTATCTAACACATGATCATCCTGTTCTGATGAACAATTTGTACAGTTGGTTAAAAAAAAAAAAGTGGTTAAACTTTTACTATATGATCTTGAGCTGCAAATAACAGTAGAGGCAACATATGAATGCGCACACATGAATAAGAGTCGGTTACACATTTTACAGAAGAAAATTGTGGAATGAGACGGGAAACCTGTGAAATTTGAAATTTCAAACTATAGCCAAATGACTTTATTTTTTTAAATGTTCCAGCAAAGGTTTTTAAGTGATTCTACGTGTCCGACATAAACTGCACACGGTAGGAACAGATTTACCGAGGATGTTGCTCCTACTCTATAATGATGGTCTTCTTTTTTTATGGAAAATTTGCAGAGGTAGAGAGACATAGGTTAGGAACAGCATTTACGTTTTGATGCAGGATTCTTCTTTATGGGTCTATATCAGAAGTGAAATGCTCCTGGTTTGGACCAGATCGCCCGATCTGGTAGCGATGGAGGCGGGTGGTCCGGAGAATCGGTAGCAAAAATCCCTGCCTCCCCCATTGTCCAGCTAAGCCGCGCAATCATCAGAGGCTTTTTTTTATTTTTAAAAGCATTTTTTCTATAACCTCTTCGGCTGAAGAGGTTATAGAAAAAATGCTTTTAAAAGTAAAAACAAAGCCTCTGCTGATCAGGCAAGTCAGCTGCGATCGTCAGAGGCTTAAAAAAAAAAGAAAAAGCCTCTGCCGATCTGCCAAGTCAGCTGGGATCGTCAGAGGCTTTAAAAGCATTTTTTAAACAACCTCTTCAGCCGAAGAGATTGTAGAAAAATGGTTTAAAAAAAAAAAAAAAGTTGGCCATGCCCACTCAGTCATATTAACCTCCCCTCCACCAAACCATGCCCACAGAACCGGTAGTAAAACAATTTACATTTCACCACTGGTCTATATGGGTGATGGCATTCAGACACGTCTTCCCAAATAGCCTTCTGAAGCACAACAGCTGGAAATTCTACAGAACTGCTTTTGAAATGTAGTCATCGTTCTAAAATTCCCTGTCTAGAGAAAGCTAGTTGAAGAAAGAAGCTATGCTGAACGTTTGATTCCTGACAACTAATTTTCTATGTGCTGGAGTTTTTCCTGGGAGCATTCAGACATATATTGGTGTCACCTCTAGCTTCAGTCCAGAAAAAGCAAATAAGTAGTCTTGAAAAATTTATGATGCTCTAGTTTGTAATAATTTCTTTCCCATTTTTTTTCCGACCAGTTGGGTCTGCTTTGGGAGTAAATTGTTATACTTTCTCTTACCCTCATTCTCTTCAAATAAGCTTAGGTGAAAAAAACCAGCATTATTTTCCCTTGCATTCAGAACCATTCCTCAGTCTATTGCAACTTTTTTTGTTTGTTCTTAACCCTGTCACAATATTATTTTATCTGTCACCACTTTGACAAGGAATTAGGCTGTTCTCACAAATATGCTGCGAACAAATAACTTTATTATCTCCTTAAATTTGACCTTCTGAATAAAAGTTGCTTTTAGTACTTAAGGTTAAGATCAACAGCCGCTTAAAATTGAATGGACTGCCCTCCCTCTCAAAACCCCCTCCACCCTAATAATTTTCTTGGAATTTCTCTACTTTTAAAAAACTTTAGAAGTGAAGGATCTCATTATGCAGCGTCAGTATACTGAATGCGTATCAGTACAGGTAGTCTTCGACTTACGACCACAATTGAGCCCCAAAATTTCTTTTTCTAAGTGAGACAGCTACTAAGTGAAATTTGCCCCATTTTACGACCTTTCTTGCCACAGTTGTTAAGTGAATCACTGCAGCTGTTAAATTATAACACAGTTGTTAAGTAAATCAGGCTTCCCCATTGACTTCGCTTGTCAGAAGTCACAAATGGAAGTCATGTGACTATGGGACACTGCAGCCATCATAAATATGAGTCAGGTGACCATGGGGATGCTACAACTGGCATAAGTATGAAAAAATGGTCATGTCTCTTTTTTCAGTGCTGTTGTAACTTTGAACTGTCAGTAAATGAACTGTTGCAATTCGAGGACTACCGGTACACTGCCCAGACCATCTAATTGGTGAGATGGGCAACTGGTTGTTGTCTTGTTAATGTGGCCTGTACAGTGGAGATTGAGAAACATTAGCCTGTATGGGATAGAATTGAACTTTGGTTGTGTTTGTTGGATGCCAGCCCAAATGTGCCAGGGCTGACCAATACTGTCCAAACACTTAACAGGAAATGCAGCATCTGGCATAAGTTTGATTAAATCTGATAATTTAGTCTATATTTCTCTAGCCTATTAAAATAGACCTTAAAAGCCTCAATTGGGCAAATGTATGAAGGTTAGTGGGTGGTGATGACTGCAGTCTGCAGTCAAGAGTTGAATCAAAGATTGTGATTCAACGTGTAAGAAGAGTAGATAGTAAAGACCACAAATCAACAAATGAAACGTAATGAAATGCCTTGTTGAGTAAACTTGATAACTTCCTGCAAGTAAATAAAAGTGTAGATTTAAATGTGAACAAATGGTCTAAAGAGTATGTCAGAAAGTATCATTTAGATTGTTACAGGTACATATGAAAGTTCAGAAGTTGGAGATGTTATACTTCAGTCACTGTTGATGATAGAAGAACTAGAGACGAGTTGTAGGAAAAATTAGGAAACATTCTGAATGATGGGGTGTAGGGAGGGAGAAAATCTGTTATATGGCACGAATGGATACTTGGAAACAAAATGTGAGAGTACAATAAAAGGTACTTGGTCATTCAGAGACCCAAGCTATGACTGATAAGTAATGACTTATATCTGTTTGTTTCAAATATGTGGCTTAAGCATGTGTCTGTATGTACACATGACAGAGGAATGACTATGCATATGAAAGCATGATTAATTGTTTATGATGAAAGACCTTTAAAATTGTTGAAGGGTACGAACATCGTGTGGCTTTGAATGTGGGTTAGTGGTAGCACTGAGAATGAATCTTGGAAAACAGCATATGACAGAAAATGAAAGGAGGGAAAGAAAGAAGCGTGAAAGTGAACATTTTCAGGAAGATAAATTATTAGTCCTTTAGGAAAAAACCACTCGAAGATTAATCTCCAAACAAAGTGGATGTAAGGAAAAGGACTGAAATCTTGGAGCAAAATGAAAAGAATCTGATTCAAGTGGGTCAAAATCAGATGGAGAAGGTACTCTGGTACCAAGACTTGAAGAACTTTAGGAACAAAAGCAGCCCTTGGAAGCTCATAGAGGGCAAGTGCAAGGTCTGAAGCTGTAGGGTAATGGGCCACGGCATGCTGGACCAGTTGAAGATTCTTAGTCATCTTCAAGGGTGCAACTCATGTTGTATACATGGTAACAGTTCAGATGGAGTATAAATTAGGGTTGCAAGGGCCTTTTTTTCCAGATTGGTCCACAACTAGTACACGAGGCAGAGTTGGGCAAAGATCTCCGTGGCCATGACTTTCACCTATCGACTGGTGTAGTAATGAATTCAAGAGGACCTCCAAGTTACTGTTCTGCTCTTGAGATATTTAGGAATCCAGGTGAACAAATAGCAGCTTTGTTTTTTTTGGCTTTTACTTCAACTTGTTTTGTCCCATCCAGATATTATATATAGAAAGAAAGGTAGTTTTAAGTAATGTAATCAATAGAGAGCAAGAAAGAGTTACGAATAAAAGAGGCAGAAAAAAAATGCAGAACAATTTAGATGTAAGCTTAAAGTTGTTTTGGAAGTTAATGAACAAGTAAGTATATTTGTGTAGAATGCCAGGTTAACTATGATAGGATATACAAATGCTGTTAGAAAGGTTATGGTAATTTAAGGTCTGTTGCAAGGGATGAATGAATGTCATAAAAGCAAAAACGATAGTTCACAAGTGCACTTTTTCCGCTGTTATATTTTTATTTATATGGCTGCCCAACTCACTGTAACTCTAGGTGGCTTACAACACTAAAATTTCATAAATTAAGAAACCATAACCCACCCACCCCCTTCCCCACCCCAGCAGCAGCAGATACACAGTCAGATTGGCCACTTAATCAGTCTATATCCCCCTGTGGTCCCTAGGCTTGCTGACCGAATAATCTCCTCAGGGCCTTCCAAATCAAATATCAATGTGGGGGCCAATCTTATCTCCAAGGGGATTGAATTTCAAATGGAGGGAGCCACCACAGAGAAGGCTCTTTTCCTTGGTCCCACTAGACCCGTGATGGTGAACCTATGGCACATGTGCCAGAGGTGGCACGCAGTGCCCTTTCTGATGGCACGTGAGCCGTCACCCCAGTTCAGCTCTGCTGCGCATGTGTGCATACCTCCCGGCAGCCAGCTGGTCTTCGGGTCTCTGCCACACATGCTCAAGGAGCAGGGCATGTGCTCAGGGGCCAGGGCTGGGGCACATGTTGTGGGTGTGTGTGCATCCACGGGGGGGGGGCAGGGAGCATGCAGGGATGCACATGAGTGTGTGTGTGTGCGCGGGGAGCGCTCGCACATTGCATTTTGGGAGTTTGGATGCGCATGCGCATTTGAGCACACTGATGTGCTTTGGGCATTCAGTCCGGAAAAGGTTAGCCATCACTGCGCTACACATACTTCCTTAATAGATGGGAACATACCTTGTCTTTCAGTTCTAATGGGCTGGGTAGATGTAACTAGAAAGAGGCAGTCCTTCAAATAGCCAGCAGGTGAGGTTATGTATATAAGTGCAATTATATGCAAGTAAGTGACCAGTGTGGAAGAAATAGTATTACCGATAGTTTGGTCACATAGAAAATGATTAAGAATTAAATTACACAACAAATATATGAAGAAACAGTGAATGATTTAATAGGAATGGGAAGAACAAGGAAGTCATAGTTGAATAATATTGATGAGATCCTCAAAAAGTCAGAAAAAAAAGTTTAAAGAAAAATGAAGCAGTGTATGTCCATGATAGAAGCAAAAATGATTTGGAAGAATAAAAAGATACGAAGAGTTATAGTGAATGGTGTAAAAAATTTAGCTGGTTTCTTTTTATTATTTTTTTAAGATTGTTAGTTCTTACTTTTTCAAGGTTGCTTAGAAGGCATAAGTATGTGTGATATATACACAGAAAGCTCTTCAGTTCTTACTGAATATTAAGGTTTGTTAAGTGTTTTGTTTAAATTAAGCTCTGATATTAAGTAGGTGATATCTGTAGATGCAAATTATCATCTGACATCCAGCAAAGTAAACCTGTTTTTGTGTCCCCAATATATTCTGAAATTATGAATCCCTTAGATGTGATTAGTTATGTGGGAAGTATTTTCAAAGAAAATACAATTTGTAACTATTGAGAATACTGTATTGCAGATCCTGAATTGTAGTGGGTGTTGGATTAACTGCTCTTCAAACTCCATTACAGTTTTTTAAAATTTAAATTTATGTTGGGAATGTGCAAAAATGGAAAATATGTTTAGTTCCAAACCTGAAAGAAACGCATTGTGTTTTGAGATTATACTGAATTGTTTTAAATTGGCTGTAGTTTGGCAGAAGTGAAACTATTTCAGCTAGAAAAAAATAGAGAACTTATCAAATGGGTAGGAGAAGCCTAATAATGCATATTGTCAGTCTCTCCCATCCTTCACCACATGGTCTGTGAGTCCTTTCTTTCCTACCTTTCCTTAGCCAATGCTTTTCACTGCCACAATTAATTAGGTTTTTCCTGCTTTCGTTTCCTAAAACACTTCACTTCATACATGTACATTTCTGTCTCCCTGAAACTAGCTTTTTAATGCACAGAACACTTAGCATGTCCCTAAATTTTGCGTGGAGTGTACAATAGGATCTGTAAGAAAAGATACTACAAAGTTAACTTAGATGCCCAAGAGTGGGTGTCGCCTTGTACCTTGTACCGGTTTGCACACCTAGAGCCAAAAATGAAGTGGAAATTGCTGCCAAGACTGTAAAATAAGCAGACATAATTTACATCATGTGATTCCTTGTATTGTCCAAAGACAGAAAGGATTCATAAGAAGCTAGCCTAAAGGCTTAACTGCAAATTTGTTTTGTAATATATTGTTGTAGAATGCTTACTATACTTAATATAGTCTTCATAGTAGTTTTTCTGCTCTTCTTCCTAAAAAACAGCAAAGCATTGTCACCTTGAAGATAAAATCTGGTCTGTCCCCTGTTTTGTTATGTTTTCATTGCTTTTTAAAGAAGCAGTAGCAGAAAGTGCCTCTTGACAGAGTCTTATTTGGCAATTCTGTTAAATCCAATTTCTATTCTAAAATTGAGTACTAAAGAAAAGCATTGGGTACTCTCTTTGTGTGTGTGTGTATGTGTGTGTGTTTGTGTGTTTTAAGCTTGGCCTTACAAATAGCCACACCTGGGATCAGGAACATTCTTTCTGAGTGAGTAAATTGTTAAATCTGCATGTACGTGCCATCCTGTAAATTGGGAAAAACCAGGTAATTAATAGCAGCGATATGTAAATCAGAACTAAAGCAAATAGCTTTCCTTCCTTGGAAAAGCTCACACAATTAAATATATAAGTTGCAAGATAAGATTTGGTACTGTTGAGATGAGTGTATTTAAAGAATGCTGCTTAGTTTGATCCATTATTCAAGTATGAATGGTACTTCTTGAATAACTTGCTGCTGATTGTTTTGGGGGTTATCAGAACAGTCTAGAACAGTAGTATAATACCCCACATGCATTATCATCCATATAATAATACTTGCTTATGTGCAGTGGTGGGTTTCAAATTTTTTTACTACCGATTCTCTGGGTGTGGCTTGGTGGGCATAGCATGGCTTGGTGGGCATGGCAGGGGAAGGATACTGTAAAATCTCCATTCCCACCCCACCCTAGGGGAAGGTTAATGCAAAATCCCCATTTCCTTCCGATCAGCTGGGACTCAGGAGGCAGAGAATAGATGGGGGCGGGGCCAGTCAGAGGTGGTATTTACCGGTTCTCCGAACTACTCAAAATTTCCGCTACCGGTTCTCCAGAACTGGTCAGAACCTGCTGAAACCCACCTCTGCTTATGTGCATACGTTCTAAAGCAGCTTTCAGTTGTCATGAACTTTTCTGACCAAAAAGGTGCTGTGTGTGCAAACAAACTGCTATCTGTTTCTGTGATAAAGCAGGATGCAAGTTAAACGATTACTTGGTAACAGTTTGACCTTAGTATCTCTTCCTAGCAAGTAACTGCATCCGAACTCTCTAATAATATGAATGTTTATTGCTCTTTGACCTGATGGGAGTGTGCCCCGTATTTTCTTAGTTATACATGGCTTGTTTAAATTTAATCCTAAAGAATATTCTGACCATTGTTTTTTTGGTGAGAGCGTCCGATTTAATTTTTTTTCTAAAAGGTAACAGCTAGAAAGGAGGAGTGATTTTTTATATATACAAGTAGTCCTCAATATACGACCATAATTGAGGCCAAAATTTCTGGTGAGGAGTAAGACAGTTGTTAAGAGAGTTTTGCTCCATTTTACGACTTTTCCACAGTTGCTAAGTGAATCACTGCAGTTACTAAGCTAGTAACATGGTTGTTAAGTGAATCTGGCTTCCACATTGACTTTGCTTGACAGAAGGTTGCAAAAAGTGATCACATGGCCCTGGGACATTGCAACTGTATAGATATTATATATGTCAGTATCAGTTCTGGTGTTTATTGCCTGTTATAGAAGCAGTATGATCAACCAATCGTTACAACTTTGTACACTTTACAACAATACAGATAGTCCTCAACTTACAACAGTTTGTTTAGTGACTGAAATTACAACAGCATTGAAAAAAGTGACCTGTGAACGTTTTTCACACTTATGGCTGTTAAAGCATTCCCATGGTCATGTGTTCATTCAGATGCTTGACAAATGACACATATTTATGAGGGTTGTAGTGTCCTGGGGTCATGTGATCACCTTTCGCAAGGAAAGTCAATGGGGAAGTCAGATTCACTTAACAACTGTGCAAGAAAGGCCATAAAACGGGGCAAAACTCACTTAACAAATGTCTTGCTTAGCAACAGAATTTTGGGCTCAATTGTACATCAAGGATTACCTGTATATGGTACTTGAGAGAAGAAATGATACAGGTTATATCTGACTCTTTATACATAGAACACAATAGGTGTGTCTGTAGAGGTTGACCTTTGGGTCAACCATGACCCAAAGGTGCTTTTTCAGGAGGCAACTGGACTTTCTGGTTTTTTCTTTTGGAGACATTTCACTTCTTATCGAAGAAGTTTCTTCAGCTCTGACAGGATAGTGGGGAATGGAAGGATTTATATTCCTTGCAGACAGCTGGTCATTGCATCCTTTTAGAGGGTCATTGAAGCACTTGGAAGTTTATCCGTGTCTTCGGGGTCACCTGAGTAGTGCTCCTGGTTCCTGTAGTCTACAATCTTTCCTCTGGAAATCCAGAGGAAATCCTCTGGAAATGTGGGAGTAGGAATGGATTTCCAGAGGAAAAATTGCAGACTACAGGAACCAGGAGCACTACTCAGGTGACCCTGAGGACACAAATAAACCTCCAAATGCTTCAATGACATTCTAAAAGGATGCAAATAGAAACTTTCACTAGTGGTTCTGAAATGGTGATAGCTCAAAGAATAGTCACGAGTCCTCCTATTGTAAATTGCACAGCTAGGAGGTACTTTGGAGGAACATATAATCTGTGTACTGAATTACACTCCAGATGGACATAGCAGAAAGAACTATTTTTTCTTTTGAAGTTTCACTTTTCATCAAGAAATTTCTTCAGCTCTGACAGGATAGTGGGGAATGGAAGGATTTATATTCCTTGCAGACAGCTGGTCATTTTGGTTAATTTTATGCCCGTATTTCATTTTGTATTATTTTTTATTGAACCATTTTCATTCAATTTGATAGAATAGAAAATGGTTTTTTTTTTCTTAAAGGAGGAAAGAAGTCTGATCAAAATTTTCACTGAATAGGTTATAGGAATTTCTCATTTATTTGTCTCTATATAACTACAAGGTTTGTAAGCCACCTCAATCAAAGCTGTCTAAGCAGCGTGCATTTCTCATGTTTGTAAATCATATTAAAACAGTTATAATCAACAATATAAATAAAATTCTCTGTTTCATTATACAATCATCTTTCTAATATCTGGAGTAGTCTAGCTTTTTTTGTTTCAATTGACCCTAGGGGAAGATATTGGGAAGAAAATCATCCCATGTGGTTTTTCAGATGAGGATGGAAGAAAAAAGCAGAGAAGGTGCAGAATAATGGAGAGAAATATAACAGAATTGAAGGAATGAAAAAAAAATCAGAAATCTCTTTTGCAGGTGCAATAAGCATTCAGGAAGCTCAACCAGCATTTCTGGCTCAGTATTAATTGAAATGTTCCTGAACTCCTTAACAGATTAGTATATTTTAAAATCAATTACCCATCATTAAATAAGCAACTCAAGTGTATATCATTCTAAGATTACTTTGAATGGAATTCATTCTTTTTGAGAGATTTAGGTTTTGGATAAACTTTTGATGTTTGCTTCACATTATTTTGGAGTGATTATTATCAAGGGGAAATGAGTTTTTAGAAATCAAGCTGCCTGGAGCAACTTCACTGAATGAGGGTAAAGTTAAATTGGGCTACTTTTTGTTTTACGAAAATATATTGCACTCTTGAGAATTCCAGATGTTCATTGATTCTCTCATAGTATCTTTCTAATAGAAAACCAGCATGCATTTTACTGGATGAAACCTAATTACCAAATGCTTTCAAGTTTTGTATTTCTTGTTTGAAAGAATGCACCAGAGGGTCCTTCAGTAATTATTCTCTTACCTATCTATTCTCTTCAAGTGGGGCTGTACACCCCATGGAGATCAGGCCCTAGCCTAGAAGTATCTCAAACAGCTGAAACATATTTCGGAATTATATGATTGAAGATGAAGAAGTGTCAAGGGGTGAAGATTTCTCTCAAACTGCATGTTGTTTTTCCCTATTGTGCAAACATTCACACTCCAGTGATAAGAGCGTGAGACTGTTGCATCAGTGGTTCAAGGATTCTAATACCTGTGTGGCTTGGCTTTTTATGGGGGAACTTTAGCTTTATTCATGAAAAAAAGTCATAATGTCTTTTCATTGAACTAAAATGCAGTCTGATTTTCGTATATTTCAGATTTTCATATATAACATTTAGATTCATTTTTAGTAAGTGGTGGATAACGTCGACTATTTTCAGGGGTCTTTTTCATTTGGAATTTTCTTGACCACTTTAAAGTGATTTCTGGACCCATATTTCCAGAGAGAGAGATTTATAAACATCTTGCTTTCCATTGTTATTTACTCTCAGATTTTCAAAGATTTTTCGCATGTACTCCGAATTTTCATTATGTTGACTGTGTGGGAGTAGCTTAAACATTTGGCATACAATTTGTATCCTCTATTTCTTTGGATAAAGATGCAAAAGCATTCAGTTAGATTGTTCTGGCAATCAAACTGAGCTATTTTGCACATCGCCATGTTTAACCAATATTTTGGAATCTGGGTAAATCAGAATGTGAACAGCTAAACTACATGAATCACACAGGGAGATTCCCCCCCCCCCCATCCTGATGGTGACACTTATCTACATTTTCTGGGTTTTGTATTGTTTCTGACAAATTTCATTATTTAAATTGTACTGCTTGATGTATTTCAGCGGAATATTTGTATGATGGTGTATCCTGCTTTGAGTTCTTTGGGACTGGAGCAGAATATAAGTTGGAGAAAATACATAAGTTTGCAAGCAAGCAAACAAATAAATCAATGACTTGGCAGTAATGTGGCATGCTAA
Organism: Pantherophis guttatus; assembly: GCF_059756535.1. Classification (NCBI taxonomy): domain Eukaryota; kingdom Metazoa; phylum Chordata; class Lepidosauria; order Squamata; family Colubridae; genus Pantherophis; species Pantherophis guttatus. The sequence continues at coordinate 95,110,991 of NC_142064.1, forward strand.
CAGTCATTCTGAACAATAGCACTTTGACTCCAAGTGTTTTTAGCACGTTGCTAATTAGGTGTGAAGTGATCAAAGGTTCTTAGCATCCCAGTAAGTGAATCACATTCTGCTTTTCTACTAATGTAGTTTATTTACCTTGATTGGTAGTCAGCTAACAGTACAGATTAATTTGGACTCATTAGTGGTGAAAAAAAGATTCATAGGAAGGAAAAAAAAAAGGCTACAAATTCACATTTGGAAGGTACTTTTTTCTTGTGCTATAGCAAAAATTAGCAAGCCTTTCTTCCCCATAGAAGAGGCACACACACATTCAGTATGTAATTGATTTAGAACAAAAATATCACAACACAGATAGGATTGTTGGAAATACAAACGGTGTGTCAAATTTCCTGCCCTGTCAATAATACATAGTTAGAGAAACACTGTGTTGGATAATTTTCTCTGTCATCCCATTATTATTGAATGATTTCAGAGAAACAAACAGCATGGTGTTATTGTGCATGAAAATACAGTATGATTCTGCCACCAGGGTGTAGATTTTCCCATAAATCTAATAATGGGAGAAATAACACACCCATTCCTTTTTTGCATCTTATATTAGAATTAGAGTGGACCAGTGTATGCTTATTCCTTATATACTTAGTTTCAGGTTCCAATCTCGGTATCTGGTTGTCTTATTGAGCAGGAAGAAGCCTGAACTGCTACTTTCCCATCTTGCTTACTTTTATTTAAGAAAAGGTAAAGAGTAAAACACTTGGAGTCAGAATTTAAATCTTAAGGACTAACACCAATAGCTTTTTAGAGATATAGAAAGATTACATAGGGATAAATTAATTCATGTTTAGTCAATTAACAATATGGATAGCCACCACAGTGCTCAGATTTTTGCTGACTTTTATGGAATTTCATTTCCCAACTCATTAATTAAATTAATTTACATATAATGGAGAAATTTTAGTTAGTTGCCTGGAGGTGATCCTTAGTTGTCATGAGATGAAAAATGTAGGCGTCGTTGAATCATATTTGACTCCAAATGTCTGTATAGAGAAATCCTTAGCAATAATACATAAGATATTTTCAATTTCCTAGTCTGGCATACAGCTTTGAGATTTCCTGATGGTCTCCTATCTATGTCCTAACCAAGTCGGCTCCAGTTCAGCTCATTTTTCAGTATGGTTAAGGTCAGCTTCCAACCCATTGTGATATAGAAGAGTCCATGTAATCACTAGGAATCAATCTTGAGCTTGAGTTGAAAAATGGAGGGATTGTCAAAATCAAATGCTTTCTGTTAAGAATAATGTATTTTAACTTGGTTCTATTTTTTAAAAACTGCATTCATCTTTGTGGGAATATTTGAGCTGCCATATTTCAGTGTCATAGAGGATTGAAGGTTTTAGTTTTCACCTCTGGAGATTGGGGTGTGGAGAATGGTTAAAGAATGAGAGCGGAGTGCTGAAGATTTGGTAGAGGTAACTATATTTAAAAAGTAACCTAGAACAGTATCCTCCTATTCTACAATTCCAAATACGTATGTCCCAAATTGTACAGAGTGGTATTTATGGGAATTGTAGCACAGCATATCAGGATGGTGCTACAAGAAAAGGAAGTAAATTTACACTTGATGTGTATCTCCTTACATCGAAATGTCAGTAGAGAATAAGGTGTTATGAATAGCCAGCTAGTATTCACCTCTCTGTAGCCTCCCTTGCTAGTTTAAATGTCAAATTGTGTCTGCTTTTATAGTTTCTCTCTGGCATGGACAGAGACATAATTAGGAGATTCCATCCACCTTTGCCTTTCTATATAGAGAAAAAGTTTGTTCTTTTAAAAGATCCAGGTGAAACTCCAGGGACTCAAAGCAAACCCTGAGCTGGGAAAGCAAACTGATGTAACATCTCTTTAGCAGCTCTGATAAATGGAATTACTCCAAGAAGCCAGGAGAGAAAGAAGCAGGACTTTACTTCAAGGTTTAAGATCTCTCTAAGAAATATGAAGAGAGCCAGTTTGGTGTATTTTTTTTTTTTAATTTTGATTTATATGCCGCCCTTCTCCGGAGACTCAGGGCAGCTTACAATGCGCTAAGCAATAGCCTTCATTCTTTTGTATATTTATACAAAGTCCGCTTATTGCCCCCACAACTGGGTCCTCAATTTACTTACCTTAGAAAGGATGGAAGGCTGAGTCAACCCTGAGCCTGGCGAGATTCGAACCTGCAGTAATTGCAGGCAGCTGTTCTTAATTTGTTAAAGCACCAGGCTAGAAACCAGGTGAATTCCAGTCCCACCTTAGGCAGAAAGCCAGCTGAATGACCTTGGGTCTGTAATACCTTGGGGGAGGCAATGGCAAGCCATTTCTGAAAAACCTTGCCAAGAAAACTGCAGCTACCAAGAGTCAAAAACTGATCAGAAAAGCAAAGAAAAAAAGAAGGAAAGAAGGAAAAAAGTAAGAAAGAAAAAGAGAAGAAGGAATAAGTAACTGCTTTAGCGAGACACTGTATTAAGTTTATTATTTCTTTTATCTCTGTGTTCTCTCCTACTCCTATTTCTTTGCACATTCTGCATAATTTCAGACTGTATTCAAGACATTACTTTTCTCTTTATTCATTTGCTGGAAGCTGATAGATAACTTGGAAGCCATCTCTCTCAAGATTGCTAATACTGGGCCAGCACTCTATATGCATGAATCTTTATAAACTGAGTTGCATCTATCTATCTATCTATCTATCTATCTATCTATCTATCTATCTATCTATCTTTGAGTTATTTTTTAAAAGTGTGATTTTTGTTTTGCAAGATTGATTTATCTCTTTTAACAAGGAGAAAGGCTGAAACTACTAATAATATGCTGTTAGACTATATGGCCAAGTGTCTATACAAGTTGTGGCAACCCCATCTGTCTAGACCAGGGCTAGTGGGAGGAGACTAAGTGAGGCATCCCCTTGAAAGATGGCAGAGTAACTATGAAGCAGTTATACCAGGGCTGTAAGTAGAGCCAGGGTAGAGCCAGGACAAGAGATAAATATGTTTAAAATACTGCCACTGAGTCTTGCCTGCTACAAGTATAACCAAGGCTGCCAATCAGGAATTGGTGTCTGTCTGTCTGTCTGTCTGTCTGTCTGTTAAACCTATATGTCGTTCATTTCACCAAAGGCAACTAGGCAGCTTAAAATCAAGATGTTGGGGTTGGAGCCCATTCCTGCTTGTCTGTACCGAATTTGCTGTTGTCTTTCCAGCTCTCACCTTGTTGCAGCTTCCTGTTGCTCTGGTTCATGGGTGCTGTATAGGTAGTCCTCGACTTACAACAATTCATTTAGTGACCATTCGAAGTTATTGAATAAAGTGAGTTATGTCCATTTTTCACACAACCGTTGCAGCATCCCCATAGTCATGTGATTACATTTCAGACACTTGGCAACTGACTCATATTGATGACGGTAGCAGTGGCCCGAGGTCATGGGATCACCTTTTGCAACCTTCTGACAAGCAAAGTCAATGGGGACGCCAGATTCACTTAACAACTGTATTACTAATTTAACAGCTGCAGTGATTCGCTTAACAACCGTGGCAAGAAAAGTCGTAAAATGAGGCAAGACTCAACTGTTTCACTTAGCAACACAAATTGTTGTGTTGGTTCAATTGAGCCAACAATTTGGCTCAATTGTGGTCGTAAGTCAAGGACTACCTGTAGTGCATCCTCACTGAAATTCCTTCCGTATCATCAATGGCACTTCTGAATGAGAACCACACTAGTAATAAACTCTGCTCCTTGTATTTTATCTACTGTATAAGTTCACCTGAAAAGGTAATGTCTTGATATTGTTTGTGCTGTGTAGCCATCCTGCGAAGAGTAGAACGGTGTGCTAGTTTGGCAGTCCTTTAGAAATCCAACAGTCCATTCAGAAGACCTTTGCTCTTTGTTAATGTCAGGAATGAGCCTGTGAGTGACAGAAAGCGGCAGAGCTTAATGGAAGTAAGGGGAAAATATGGGTATTATTGAGAACCTAGTGGAATTTGACATAGCTCCTGTTATAGAATCAAGCAAGTTTTACCCACAATATCCAGGAACTTAAGATTTACTCTATGTATTCCAGTCATAACTTTATCATCTGTAGAAATAGTTTTGTGGACTGCTTGTATTCCACAACCAAATTTCATGTGTTTTCCTCTACTACCTTTAGAATTTCAAATATAATTTAGAACCTCTTCAATTAAATGCACAAGTAAAATATATATTCCATATTACTTTTTCAATATGAGTATGATGCTGCTGGGGGATATTACCTGGAGTCTTGCCTCAACATGCTTGCACTGCTCATTTCAGCCTTCCTTCTCCATCTGGCCCAAGTCTGTCAGTCTTGGCTCTTTGAATGATGTGCTAAGCAATGGTTTGCTTAGTCATGGCTGAGTTTACAAAACATGCTAATATGTAAAGTATTATTTATATAACTCAGTAGCCAAGTTCATGTATCCCATAGCATGCCAGAATCAAAGAAATCAGTTTATGGCTTAATGAGCTGTGTGAATTCAGTCAGTGATAGGCATACAGTGATGACAACATATTAATGTGAGTAATAAAATAAAAAATATTTTGTAGCTGTAGCTCTTTATCAGTTTTCCATCTCTTGTTTGGGACAAATACAACTCTAGAGTTATGTCGTTCATTAACATCCCAGAAAAGTTTGGAGTTGTGAGTACTCCCTGGCTTTGGAATTTTGTGAGGTCAAGGCCTTTGTCACACTGAAAAAGTTTAACCCTCCTTGGTTACTACTGTCACACATTTGGAGTCTCTGGAATTCACTGCCTGGAATATACAGGTAGTCCTCTGGTTATGACTGCTTGTTCAGTGACCTTTCAAAGTTATGGCACTGAATAAGAGGGACAGAGTTCCAGGTATTGCAGTGCCTCCGTGGTCAAGAGACCATAATCCAGGCTGTTGGTGCTGGGGTCATGCTTACAATAGTTTAGTAAGATGTGGTCACATGAGGGTGATTTCTGATGTTTCCTGCCAGGATTTTACAAGCAAAATTAGTGGGAAGCTGGCAGAGGTGGTAGCGGAAATTTTGAGTAGTTTGGAGAACCGGTAAATACTATCTCTGACTGGCCCCGCCCCCATCTATTCTCTGCCTCCCGAGTCCCAGCTGATCAGGAGGAAATGGGGATTTTGCAGTAACCTTCCCCTGGAGTGGGGTGGGAATGGAGATTTTACAGTATCCTTCCCCTGCCATGCCCACCAAGCCACGCCCACCAAGCCATGCCACGCCCAAGCACATCCACAGAACTGGTAGTAAAATTTTTTGAAACCCACCACTGGAAGCTGGTAAGAAATCACTTCCACTTGCACTACATTTTTGCCTGCTCTGTTGTGCCTGCCGGTGGTCCCTTCTGCCCCTGCAGCACCCACACACCTGCCTGCACTAGAGTATCTCTGTCCACGCCCACTCTACTATGGCACCTGGACACTCACCAATCTGCTTGCCTGGGACTCCCACCTCCCATTCAACTGCCTGCACAGTCCTGAAATTACAGCAGCATCCAGGATTGTGGGATCGCCTTTGCTAGGCAACGTGGTCATATGGCATTGTGCTTCATGACCGCACTTCTCAGCAACAAAAATTCCAGTCTCGATTGCTGTCATAACCTGAGGATTTACCTGCATTTCTATCTTATCCTTTAGGGTCTTTTCTCAGTGTCGTTTGTCACTCGGTAACTTCCACCTGGAGCTCCTGTAGTGACACAAAACACAGCTTTATGTGAAAGAAGTGAGTTGTTCACATGTTTTCTCTTAGTATCTTCTTCTTATTGAAAATTTTGAGTTTGAGTGAACTTATGTAGTTGCTTTTTGAAAGTTTTCATACATGGTTTTCAATCTGTTTGTATTTTTACTGTAAGCTGGCCAGAGCCATTTTGTAGTAAGTAGAATATAAATTTGTGAAGTAAAGGAAATAACATCTTTTTTCCTCCTTTTCTGAAATGAGTATAACCATTTCAGTAATTGGACCATGATCCAGCTGGTGGGATCCTTTACTGGCCCTACCATTTCTACATAGAAGAAATGATTTGAGAACCAAATCATTTGGTTCCAGTTTGGTCTAGTGATGAAGGTACTGGAGTAGGAAAATTGGGTTCTATTTTTGCTTTAGGCAGGGAAACCAACTTTGGGTGGCTTTGGGCCGGTCATTTTCTCATAGCCCTAGGAAGAAGGCAGTGTTCTGCCCCAGCTACGGACCCCAAAAAACGCAGCACACACAAAGTCCGTACAAACCTTAATTTACTAATTAAAGACTACTAATGAGCTTTCTTAGTAGTTGTTTGAACACAAGTACAATAAATCAGTCTTTTCTGAACAAGGGCTGTTAATTTAACTTCATTAACAGCCAGCAAGAATTCAAAGAATAATAACTCAGTTCTGAGGCACAGTATTTCAGATAACCATAATCTTACTGTGGTTGACAGAATGCCCAGAAGCAATTTGCAGGGAAACTGATAAGAAAGAAACAAGAGCCAAATCAAACATTTTCTGTAATCAAGACGTGAAGAAATTTGAACGAAATTGTTTCCTGCGAATTGCATCAGTCGTTGTCCTTCCTTAAATAAGCTAGGGGAGTGGACAATTAGCCCCAAGCCTTACTCTCGAGGAGACCTCCTCCTGAGGAGCCACTCCTGCCTTTTCCTAGCTCTGCACGCTCGTGCATCGAGAAGAGGCTCCTCCTCTTTTTCCTCTTCACTTATGGGAGCTTCTGGAGGTTTTGAAGGCCCTGGCTGAATCCCCGCCTCTGGCACCACATCTTCTCCAGCCTCCTCATTGTCCGACTTGAGTGGCAACTACACAGGCTGCTGGCGCAGCACCACACCAGCCTCCTCGCTGTCGGAATCAGCTACTAACTGCACAGGCCGCTGACAGGCCACAACAAGCAGTAGTAAACCACTTCTGATAATCTTGTCTAGAAAAGCATATAGACTTGTTCAGGTTGTCACTAGGAATAAAGTCTGACTCAAATGCAAAAAAAAGAAGTTTGCTAATTATTAGTTGTTCAACTCTGTTCAGTTTTATGGAGAAAGTACTCAAATGGTTGCTTTGTGGTATGAAAACCTCTGATAAACCTTCCCCACTTTTTTCATTATTCCAGTTGATTTTGCATGATTCATTATAAAATTTTCAGACATCAGCCTTTGTCCTTATGGGTTTCTCTGAGCCTTTTTTAATTCAAGGATTTTATCCAGTGAAGTCAAAATCCTGTCTTAGTGGCATTGTTTCTATAGAAAGCATGATGACACGTATTCAGTATTGTACGAAATCTTGGTGAAAATTTGAAGTGGTAAAGCAGAGGGGGAAAGGTTTTGAGCATTTACCATTATAATTTTAACTAAATTTTAAATGGATTAAATGTGATTTCCAATGTCCTAGAAACTCTTTGGTGAGTTTTGATGATTCTTTTTTTTAAATGATCCAGTTAAATTCACTTTAGGAAAAAAAGGAATATTTTTTTAAAAACTACTCATTTGCATAGAAGTGCTGAATGAAAGAATGCTGTTGCACTGAAGATTTTTTTAAAACCCTCTTCACCTGTGATACTGAATAGTTTGGCTTTCACAAAAAGTCCTCAAAGAAGAAATATTGCCTGAAGGCCTACAGTATTTAGATTACAAAGACCTGGCATATATCTTCCCTCACCCCTTTTAAATCCAGAAACATATTTGTGGGAGCAATGACCTATTGGGAAGCTGTTGCTTTTTCTGATAAACGCTATTCCCTTGTCTCATTCTCCACTTCCTCTTTCTTATCTTGTTTTCATCATTGGCCACTTCATTTCTTTCTATAGGGCCTGAACTGTCATTTTTTCCCCCCCTCTTCATTTTTAAAAAAGTTTTCTACTATTCTGTAAATATATATGTTGAGTATTTATTTACTTCCTCAATTTATGTAGCTGTTCATTGTAGATACTTTTACGTGATTAGATGACTTAGAATAAAACAGATCAAAATACATAACATAAAACAAAAATAAAAGCACACAGCAGCTGCTACATGAGTCCTCTGCAGCGGAGTTATGATCTGACCTATCATCCATATATTTATATCTAACCCACATCCAGGCTCCCAGGCTTGAGCGCAATGGCAAGTTTTCAGGGTCTTATGAAAGACTAATGGGGACAAGACCAATCTAATCTCCGAAGAAATGATGTTCCAAAGGGGCACACTTTTAAAGCTTAAAATAAGGTGGATGGTTTCTTTATACTAATTTTTCGGTGCAAGTAGGTTCAGGAGTTAGTTTTCTGATAGCTGATGGGTTTACTGAGAAATACATAAAATAATATTAAAATGTTGATTCTGTTAGAATTCCTATAATATTCAAGTCTCTTCCTCCACAAGGGAGCTAAATGTTTATCTGTTTCACATTATTTTTGTAATCCACATTTTAGAGCAACTTTTTTAGACTTGCTCACTTCTATTCAGTGATTATGAGTTAGAGGAAAAGTGATAGAATTGTTCTAAGTTTTTGCAGTTCTTTGAAAATATCTCTTTAACTCTGCATTTTGAAGTGTTGAATTGTACAAATGTTATGTTAATTATTTCCTAACTGGTTTGGAGCTTTCGAGCATTCAGTGCAATCTTTTCCTTTTCCTTCTTTATTGTTAATGATGGCAAATAAACTTAATCTCTTAGAGAATTGTAAATCGCTTATACTCATTATTCAGTAGTGATATCAACCTGTGGTTTCTTATTAAAGTCAGATCTTGCCCCTCTTTAAATATTAGTGTTATATTGGCCTCTTTCCAGCTGTCCGGCACTTTCCCCCTTGATAAAATTCATAGTGTTTTGTTCATCCTAAAAACATTTATAATAAGAACCTGATGATCCATATGGTCCAAGCACCTTTCCAGGTTTATTTTTTTTTATAGCTTTAAACATTTTCCTTAGATAGATCTATTCACAATTGTTTCTGTTCCTCTGTAATCTTCGATAGATTGTGTTTATTTAGAATTTCATCTATTTTCTTCAGAGAGATGTCCCTTCCTTTCGTAATCTATGTGGAAACAAACTCTTTAGTGATTTCTGTACAAAGGTGCTTTTTCAAGACTTCGCTGCTTCTTCTAAGAAGCTTCTTCGGTTTAAGAAGCTTCTTTGATGAGAAGTGAAACATCTTCAAGGAAAAACAAAGTCTAGTTACCTTTTGAAAAAGAACCTTTGGGATAACCATGACGTAGATGAATGAGAATCTCCATAGACATTTATTTCTGTACAGTTTTCTTTGTGCTTGTAAGGAGAAAGTATCCAGTGTAACTATTCTTCTTTAACCCATTGCCATTCCCTCCCCCTCTTTTGCTGTTTTTTTCTTTTTTACTGGAAGAAGGAATGAGAGTGTTATGTGTAGCTTTGTGATTTTCTGAGTAGTTCATGTGTGTCATGGGATGGCTGTTGAATCTGTTTGTTTTCTAAATGGCTACCTTACTTTTTAAGATAAAAATTAAGATCTTATATGTTGGAAAAATATTAGTTTTAGTTGGAAGGTGGGAATGGCAGAGGATTTTTATTTCTGTGTTTGTACTTCTGTTTTTGGAATGGTCAACTTAAAATCAGGGTCATTTGTTTTCGGGTAAAGACAGAAACTTATCTAACTGTGGAAGAACAAATATCATGTGAGATAAGCTGGATGCAGCTGATTATTTTGCTCTTCTGCTCTTGTTTCTTCTGTCTTTTTTTCCCCTCTTGCCAGGCGGTTTTATATTGTTGCCTATATTTGCAAAAATACATACATTAAAAAAAAAAGGTCTCCGTGTTTAGAAGACCAAAGAGCAAAACAAGCCAAAAAAAAAAAGTGTGTGTGTGTGGGGGGGAAGGCCGGAGTAAGAAGCTATGGATTGAAAGCTGCCAGCAGTTACCCCAACTGAAACAAAAGTAAAAAAGAGATAATAAAATTAGCTTGCTTGTATATATATCAAAAATTTGCTTATATATATGTACACAATCAATGTTAAATAATCTAATTTACAGAGTAGCTCTAAAATACCGAACCCATGTCTCCTGTGGAATGGGAATTTGGCAAATTATATAAAACATTTTATGACAGATAAATTATCATAAAGCGTTTTATGAAGTAATAAAAATGTCATGAAACATTTCTGGTGGTCGACTACTGATGTTTGACTGCGCTATACAGTTCAATATGGGCTATTTTCAAGGCAGATCTTTTTCTGAATATTTTCCTGAATTTTTTTAATGAACTTTTCCAGTGAATGCAACATATTAGAAGCTCGGATATTGTTGAAAGCACTGAGGAATCTGGTAGGAAAATATCTCTAAAATGATGATACAAAGGATCCACAATGGGCATACTTAAAAAAAAGGCATTTTGTAACTCCTCTCCACCAACTGCTCTCTTTGCCCTGCATCTTAGCTGCTTCTTTTTTCTTACAGCATCTGATAATTAAACACATTTTAAAATAAATTTGTTAATGTTTTAAGGCTTCACAAAATTCTTTATTTTGACTACGAATGCTAGCATGACCATCTCTGAAGTGGAAAATGCAGTTGAAGTCTGGTTGGGCATCAGATTGCCTGTAGGTCTGAAAAATAGAACAATAATAGGTTATTTATAATGGAGCCATTTGTTAAAAGATTATGTAATGTGAAAAAACAATCAGATTAGTCCTTTTTTTCAGGTAATTTACATAGAGGTTTGCAGACAGAATAGATAAAGCAGCATGTGTTTCCAAATTATATCAAATTTCTCCTATGATTTTATGTAAAAATGCCCTACACCTCATTTTTCAGGACACCCAGTTCTGTAGCAGTACTACCCAAATGCTAAAAGGTATCTGGAAGTGGGTCTGAAAATGTTTTAAAAAAAATCACTTTGTGTGCGCTGACCAGGTGGGAGAGAAATATTGCACAGCAGAATTTTGTATTCTGATCTTGGGGGTGGAACTTGGAGCTGCAAAATGCTGGCGGGAGTTTGCATGCAGCTTTCTGACTACATACGAGCATAAATATGAATATGTAAATACACTCCTTGTGGCCTACAGTGAAACTCGAAAAATTAGAATATCGTGCAAAAGTTCATTTATTTCAGTAATGCAACTTAAAAGGTGAAACTAATATATAAGATAGACTCATTACATGCAAAGCGAGATAGTTCAAGCCTTGATTTGTCATACTTTTGATGATTATGGCTTATAGCTCATGAAAATCCCAAATTCACAATCTCAGAAAATTAGAATATTACATGAAATCAATAAAACAAGGATTGTACATAGAACAATAATGGACCTCTGAAAAGTATAAGCATGCATATGTACTCAGTACTTGGTTTGGGCCCCTTTTGCATCAATTACTGCCTCAATGCGGTGTGGCATGGATGCTATCAGCCTGTGGCACTGCTGAGGTGTTATGGAAGACCAGGATGCTTCAATAGCGGCCTTCAGCTCTTCTGCATTGTTCGGTCTCATGTCTCTCATCTTTCTCTTGGCAATGCCCCATAGGTCCCCTATGGGGTTTAGGTCAGGCGAGTTTGCTGGCCAATCAAGCACAGTAATCCCATGGTCATTGAATCAGGTTTTGGTACTTTTGGCAGTGTGGGCAGTCCTCCTGGAAAATGAAGTCAGCATCCCCATAAAGCTCGTCTGCGGAAGGAAGCATGAAGTGCTCCAAAATCTCCTGGTAGACGGCTGCATTGACCCTGGACTTAATGAAGCACAGTGGACCAACACCAGCAGATGACATGGCTCCCCAAATCAACACAGACTGTGGAAACTTCACACTGGACTTCAAGTATCTTGCAGTGTGTGCCTCTCCATTCTTCCTCCAGACTCTGGGTCCTTGGTTTCCAAATGAGATGCAAAAGTTGCTCTCATCAGAAAAGTGGACTTTGGACCACTGAGCAACAGACCAGTTCTTTTTGTCTTTAGCCCAGGTAAGATGCTTCTGACATTGTTTGTTGTTCAGGAGCGGCTTGACGAGGAATACGGCATTTGAAGCCCATGTCCAGGATCCGTCTGTGTGTGGTGGCTCTTGATGCACTGACTCCAGCCTCTTTCCACTCCTTGTGAAAGTCCCCAACACTTTTGAATGGCCTTTTCCTGACAATCCTCTCCAGGCTGCTGCTTGTGCACCTTTTTCTTCCACACTTTTCCCTTCCACATAACTTTCTATTAATGTGTTTTGATACAGCACTTTGGGAACATCCAACTTCTTTTGCAATTACCTTTTGAGGCTTTCCCTCCTTATGGAGGGTGTCAATGATGGTTTTCTGCACAACTGTCAGGTCAGCAATCTTTCCCATGATTGTGATTCCTACTGAACCAGACTGAGAGACCATTTAAAGGCTCAGGAACCCTTTGCAAGTGTTATGGCTTAATTAGCTGATTAGAGTGGGACACTTTGAGCCTAGAATATTGAACCTTTTCACAATAATCTAATTTTCTGAGATTGTGAATTTGGGGTTTTCATGAGCTGTAAGCCATAATCATCAAAAGTATGACAAATCAAGGCTTGAACTATCTCGCTTTGCATGTAATGAGTCTATCTCATATATTAGTTTCACCTTTTAAGTTGCATTACTGAAATAAATGAACTTTTGCACGAAATTCTAATTTTTCGAGTTTCACCTGTATGTTTTTCTAAAATATTAGAGTTCAAGTGTTGCTGCTTAGGCCAGTTATCTCTCTGAGGCAGTTGTCTAGAGAGTAGATCATCTAACCTATGTTAATAATTATTTTACAACCTGCTACTTAAATATGACACAGAAGCAGAAAGGAAAATAGTGATCATTAATCGACCGCCCCATTTCTTGATCATTTCTTGGGCTGCCCAGGATGGAATAATAGATTTCTAGTTGAAGCGGAGGGGGGGGGGGAAAGCCAGGTTCCCTAAATGCTATCAACCATTTTTACCTATTACAGGTAATCCTTGATTTATGACCACAATGGAGCTCAAAATTTCTGTTGCTAAGCAAGGCAGTTGTGATGTGAATTGTGCCGCTTTTTATGACTTTTTTTTGCCACAGTTGTTAAATGAATCACTGCAGCTGTTAAGTGAACCATGCAGTTAAGTGAATCTGGCTTCCCCCATTGATTTTGCTTGTTGGAAGCCAATGGATTACAAATAGGGATCACATGACCCTGGGACTGTACAGCTGTCATAAATACATGCCAGTTGACAGGCACCAAAATTTTGATCATGTGACCATGGGGATGCTGCAACAGTCGTAAATGTGGAAACCATAAGTTACTTTTTTCAGTGCTGTTGTAACTTCAAACGGTCACTAAACAAATGGCTGTAAATTGAGGATTTACTTATAGTAGTCTGGAGTAACAGTGTAATGATATTTTCAGGATAATTTGCAATAGGGCCAAAATTCCTTTGGGTAAAAGCTTGTTTTGCTGACTTTTTCCAAAACTGGTTTTACAGCATACAAAAAACTTCTCCAAATTCTTGTAGTAGAGCTGGTTACAAACAAATAAATTAAGCAATGAAATTTCAAAGATGAAGTTTACCGTACAATATAATGATTATACATTTTGAGTTTGCAATAATTTGCATACTTATCTGGGAATAAATATTAACTGAATGTAAATTGACACGCATACAATGTTTTGTGAATACAGCGATCCAATTTCTTTTAGATGCTAATTCTTGTGCTATAGTGAGATTAACTGCTGCAACTATTTTTAAGCTGATTTGTGTAAGGGTTCAAATGTCAATTCTCTCCCGAAAGCCCTGTTTGTGAAATGCCAGAATTGCTCTGAGTCCGCCCAGTATATAAAAATTTTAAAATAAAATGAAATGAAACTCTAAATAAAAAGGATCTTGACGATTAAAAGTCCAATATGCAGTAACCAAAGTTGATTACATTAAATTAGACAAATCAAGGTATGAGTTAAAATAAAATTTTGTATGATTAATGTTCAATAGATAAAAACCATCTTGGATGAAATTTTTTAAGAAGGAAACAAGTCTTTCTATGGTATTTTTAGTTAACTGATAATTTTTTAAGGAATTTTGAAATATTTTGGTGCACCTTAAGTCATTCTGTTATGTCACAAACTCTGCAACAAATATTAACAAACCGGAATATTCTGCCATATTATCCTTCAGTATTTCAGAACTTCAGAATTTCCATCCCAAGTTTGGGACTGAATCTTCTCAAGCACTTACGAAGGTGGCCCTTGAGGACTAGCAAGATGGCAAGTCTCATTAGTTTAATATAGACTTTTTAAATTGTAAAGGTGATTAGATGGGAAGAACAGTACCATGACTTTGCCCTCTAGCTTCAGAAATTTAATTCACTGCTTTTATCTCATGAATGTGAAACGTATTATTACATTTTGTGGTTCCAGTTCTCGTGAATAAATATTTGATTCAAAGCAGGATAGGATGCTTGAGAGGGTGAGCTCCAGAAGAGTATACTTTGCACTTCATAAAGGTAAAGATTCCCCTCGCACATATGTGCTAGTCGTTCCCGACTCTAGGGGGTGGTGCTCATCTCCATTTCAAAGCCGAAGAGCCAGCGCTGTCTGAACATGTCTCCATGGTCATGTGGCCAGCATGACTAAACGCCAAAGGCACATGGAACACTGTTACCTTCCCACCAAAGATGGTCCCTATTTTTCTACTTGCATTTTTTATGTGTTTTCAAACTACTAGGTTGGCAGAAGCTGGGAGAAGTAACGGGAGCTCACCCTATTACGTGGCACTAGGGATTCGAACCGCTGAACTGCCAACCTTTCGATCAACAAGCTCAGCATCTCTTAGCCACTGAACCACTGCGTCCCTTGCACTTCATAGCAGTTGTCAATGATGTTCAGATTCATTTCAGTTTTTGCAAAGGCTTTTAAAGCTCTTCAAACTTTTAGCTTTGGGTATCACAGAAGCTGCTTTTGTTTGCCTTGTATAAATCCATTGTTAAGATCTTGGGGATTGATTTAATTCTGTTTTGGCTCATAGGCATACTTTTCTCCCATAACTAGGTCCTCTGGAACTCAGAAATATGTCAAGGCCATCTATCACAGTGCTGTTTCCTCTTATTAAAATCCATCTTGCATTTTCACCACTGTTTCCTTTTTTGTTGTTGTTGCTTGCTGGCTTAGTATATTTCATATTTTGTACTCATTACTCTTTGGGGATCTGGCGAGGATGGTAGAGGACAGGAAGGCCTGGAGGAACATTGTCCATGGGGTCGCGATGGATCAGACACGACTTTGCAACTAATAACAACAACAACTCCTCTTTGGGGAGGACTTTCATACTGTAGCAGAGTAGTGGAATAATTTTGTATTTTAAAAATACTTTGGTAATTTTAGAAAACCAAATTCAGTTGAAATCTTTTGTGATTCGATGCAAAACCAGTTTCTGCTTATTTAATTATGTAAGATTTATATCACTCCTTTCTTCGTGAATTCAAGGCAGTATATCTAGCTTTTCTTTAGCCACAAAACCAGAATAAATTAAGCTTTCTGTTCTGCTTCTCCAGACTATGTGGTACCCTCCATTTTTATTGCACTTCAAGTTTTATAATCCACAGTTAAAATGACCAATAATTACAGACTCTATGAAGTGTAATCTAAAACACTTGGAGAATGTAAAGTGGTTTGCTCCTGTTGTACTTCTTTGGTGTTGAGACCTCTTGAAGAACAGTAATTCAAATTAAGTATCTGTGTAAAGGAAGTACAAGAGGCAAACTACTTGTTGTATCTCTGATTAATGAGGCCCTGTTCCAGTGTCAGCTCCTCCTATTAAAACAATTGAACAAGTAGTTGAACTAGGTTTTTAGGCTAAGGGTTATTCTCAATTTTTTGTTGCCTTACCAGGAGCTGCATTGCCAAAGAAGTAGGACCAGAGAAAAGAAGTAGTGAGTGTGACCAGAATAAAATACTAAATTTAAATTTAATTAAACTTTAATCAAGATCATCTAACATGGTTATTTAATTATTTTCTTGCTGTGCCATTTTTAAAAGAGATTTTAGTTGCAACTCTGGGAGAAATTCTGTGTATTGTACCAAAAACTGTGGACTCCATATGTTATCCGAACATGTATGTGACAGTGCTTAACCAACTTTAGCTGATCTCAAAAAGTTAAGCAGGTTCAAACTTGGATATTACTAGAACGGAAGACCACCAGGCCATGGTATGCATTCCAGGTGTAAAAGAAAGCTAACTCTGGTCCTGAATTTATGATACTTTACTTTTCATCTTAACCTGTCATTTTTTAATTTTTATTACTGGCACAGAAAGGCGTGCTTTCGCAAAAGAGCTTAGATTTGCAAGAGCCACTGCTGTCTTCATAAAGCTGCTTGTATTATTGAGTGAATTGAACAAGTTGCTGATGAAAAAGTTCTCGTAGATTTGCAGAAAGCTTAAATGGATGGAGCAATGTCTCTGAGTTATTCAGAAACTGCAATATTTCAAGGAGGAAGTTGATATTGGCACATGAAACACTTTGTTTACATTCCACAACTTCTCCTTTGAAGGATTTTATGAGCATCGATCACATCTTAGTAAACTGTAGGAGAGATTGTAGTTGTGGTGGCATGCAGGTGTCCATCCATCTACCCATCTAGCCGTCTACCCATCTACCTACCTACCTACATTACTGACCAACCGACGTACCTACCTACCTATCTACCGTGTTTCACTGAAAATAAGATCCTGTCTTATATTTTTTTGAACCTTGAAATAAGCACTTGGCCTTATTTTCGGGGAGGTTTTATTAATCTGGGGTGCATGATGGGGTTCCTCTTGCTTTCTTACCTGATTTCCAGCTCTGTCTCCCTAACCTAACCAGAGAAAATGGCAGGGACCGGCTCTGCATTCATTTAAATATTTTCAGGGAGGGCTTATTTTCAGGGGATGTCTTATTTTTGGGGAAACGGTATCTACCTACCTACCTAGTACCCACCTACCTGCATTCAGAATCTTTGAAAAAAATACGCTGAGCCATCTGCTTGAATGTTTCCCCCTTACCAATATTTCATTGAAATTTGTTTCTAGCTTTATGTTAGTTATACTACTAGAATCAAAATTCTAGTAGTATGTAGTATAATGCTACAGTATGTGCATCTTTGAGTTTAGCTTTTTACTCATTTGTCCCCAAAGTTACTAGCCCTGTTTTTGGAGTATCAAAAGATTCTAGTGTTTTTGTTATCTGGAATTATCTTCCAGTTAGCTTTTGGATGACTTGATGAGTTGAACTCTGCCCATTATTTCCATTTTGTATAAGGGCTTGTTTCTTCTTTCCATCCAAAAAGTAAGAACTGCAGGGTGTGCTCACCAGCTTACTTAGTTTGAGTGATAATATGACGAGGGAAAATTGATATCAGTCTTCTTCCCTCCCCACTGTGGTTATCCTCTTTGCAGGCAAATGATGCTAGACTTCCTTACATCGCTTAATTAACCAGGCAGTTCTGATCCATTCCTTTGGCACCATCTGTTCGCTAAAGAATGCTGAGAAGAAGGTGAAGGAAATGGTACATGATTATATAATAATGGTTGTCATTGAACAAATGATGCTTAATTGGTCATTTGTGATTGTTTAGTCAAAACATTTCTTAAAAACACACACACAGACAATAATTGTGATTTAAAATTTGCGAACCTTTTTGAAATTTCAATATTTCTGCATAAATATGACCTAAAATGTGATTTGTTCTCTACACAAATCCTAAAGCAAGATAAAGAGAATTTAAAAAAAAAGAGTCCAAAACATTACATCTGTCAATTTTTTATTAAGAAAAATGTGTGGCAAAAGTACATGAATTTTAACCACCACTGTCTTGTAGGTGGGTTTGTGTGTGTGTGTCTCTCTGTGCATGTATGTAACACCCATCAGTAATGTGAACGAAACCAAATGTTCATCAGAGAATCAGCTTACTATCGGAGTGACTAGGACTCATTTGTTATTAGCTTTTACAAATAATCTTATTAAGGATTTAGTCAAGTGTAAAATCTTTCTATGCACTTGAAAAGTGCATTGATGTATACATACAGATGTATTGTAACAAAGATACAATCTATAGGTGGTTCTCAAGTTACAATAGTTCATTTAGTGACCATTCAAAGTTACAACAGCACTGAAAAAAGTGACATGACCATTTTTCGCAGTTGTGACCTTTGAAGCATCCTCATGATCATGTGATCAAAATTCAGATTCTTGACAACTGGTTCATATTTACGTATTTCATTGTTGTGTCCCAAGATCATGTGATCCTCTTTTGCAACTTAGGTTACTAACTCAGCAACTGCAGTGATTCACTTAACAACTGTGACAAGAAATATCGTAAAATGGGACAAGGCTCACTTAACAACAAAAATGTTGGGCTCAATTGTGGTCATAAGTCGAGGACTACCTGTATAAGGAACTGCAGCAGCTGATTTCTTCACAGTAAAATACCTTAATCCTTGATCATTTCAGCAAGGGGACATAGCCAGTCCTAACTCTATTATCCTTTTTTGATAGAGGATTTTTGAAAATTATATGGTCCCATATTTTTAGGTGTTTACTTACAGTACATAATGAAAAATGTAAGTCCATGAGTGGTACCTTTTTTTGGATAAATAGATATCCAACTAAAAATATTAATTATGTCATTAATATTAATCATCTTTTATATATCTGTATATCCAGTGACTTTGCTGAAATGCAGAACTGGAAGATCTATGAAATCTTGTAGACAAA
Source organism: Pantherophis guttatus (assembly GCF_059756535.1). Lineage (NCBI taxonomy): Eukaryota > Metazoa > Chordata > Lepidosauria > Squamata > Colubridae > Pantherophis > Pantherophis guttatus. Next base: position 95,129,660 of record NC_142064.1, read on the forward strand.
TAGTTACTTTCATTTAAAAAGGATAATAATTCTGAAGGCTATTTGAGTATACTTTGGCTACTGCTTGGTTGCAGTTCATTCTGTAGATTTGGGCTTTATTTTGACAGAATTAAGGAAACATTGAAAAGTCCTCTCAAGATACTTCTTTACTTCCTTGGCCTTGGATCTTGATTGTGAAATTTTGGTCAAAAGGCTTACTACGCACACAGGAGCTGGAGAGGTGATAGAATGCACACAATATTTGCAAGAAAACCCCTCCCTGCCTTTCAAAACTGGGATTGACAAACTGGAGCTAAGCTGTAAGTTAAAGCTAGTTCCTAAACTTGTTCAGAAACAGTCTTCATATAGAGGAAAAAGTGAGCAGCCCTTTCTAGGGGCCTCCCATTTATTACTGACTCTCATTATTAGTTAATAGTTTTATTAGCCCTTGAGCATCTCTTTTAAACCATTTCAAGCAATTACGGTCAAGTGCTATGCTGTTGTTTGCTCATTTTGGTTTTAAAGATCGTTTTGCATAGAGCTGAACTGGTGTTTGTCTTTTTCTTGGGAAAACATATGGAATATAAATGTGAGAGCATATTTTGGCAGCATAAATAAATTATTTAACTTGGTACAAGAAACATATTTAGACCTTTAAATACTGGGAAGAACTAGCATTGTATAGATCTTGGGAGATGTTTTACTGAATGTGCTATTTTAAATAACAAAATAACTGGCTTTTTGATATCAAAGTTAGGTCAAAATCTACTTGATTTTAAGCTGACGAAAGTTTAATAGAAAAACATTAGTCTTCTCATTTCTGTCACCCTGTGGTGGTAAGAAGAATGGCATCAGTTTTACTTAGCAATATTTAATTCAGACTAAATTGTAGCCACTGATTTCTAGCTAAAATTAACTATTTTCATGTTAAAAACGAATAGCTCATCTAATATTTGTCTATTAATAAATACTGTTGAATTTCCTTCAATGTATTCTAAGTAGCTGTTGATTTTCAGACTTGTTTTTCTATTTTTTCAGGTCTCTGGATGGCAGACACTGAAAAGAAATGCTGTTTTAAGAGGTATGCTTAGAGAAAAATAATACTTTTCCCTCAGTATGTGAAGAGATTTTTTTCTGATTGAATTCTACAACCTCCTTCAATATATATAAAAGTATCTAGAAGGTGATTTTTTTTTAAAAAAACTAAGTGTTCTGAAAACTGAAAACCTTTTTGAGGTTTAGTTATAGCTTAAAGAGTGTTTTCTTTAGGGAATGTCTATTTTTGATATATACAGGAAATATTGCTATGGTTTCACCTAATATGGCTACAATATTTCTAATGTGAACATCCTGTTTTTTCCCCAGGCCAGGTATAAGCTGTTTTTATATTGGCTTCCAAGTGCTACAGTGTGATAGCTGTGTTGAAACTAAAAAGGAATAATTTCATTGTTTTAATCATAATATTTGATGTGTGAAAATGTTTCAGTTGGAACTCCTAAAACCTATTTAAATGTAAATCACAGAAAAATATTTGAATTTTCCCATATCACTTATCCTGCTAATAGGAATTAGGGAATTCCTGTTAGTGGCAAGTGCTCTTTCATGCTACTAATTTTGACATGTCGCACAAAGTTTAACAAGCAAGCAAGCTTTTTAGTAGTTACATTAGTCATCGGAGGAACAATATTCAAAATAATATAATTGTTAACAAGAAATACTTGATAAATCTATGGAGAAAGTGAAACACCTAATGTATGGGAAAACTGCTTCACTTCCCATACAGATCAAGTGAAAAGTTCAGCTGCATTCAATGTAGACATACCTCTGAAAGGAGCCTTCTGCAGAAACTGTTGAAAAGGAAGTTCATCCAAGCTACTAGTCACACAAAGTGACTCATAAAGCAATGGGGTATACAGTCAACTCTGTGGGTGGGCATTCAGCTTGCAGAACCTTTCAAAATAAAATGCATGTTCTTTCCTATAGCTATAATTTGGGAATTAATGAACCAACAATTGGTCACTAATATTTTAGAAATAGTACTTTGATAACTGCATTTACACAAATATGCAAACCACACAGACTTGTAAAATAATTGCTGCTGTCTCATGTTCATGCTAGCATCGTGTAAAATATCCATCTTTACACAGTTGGTGAAACATGGAAAAGAAGTGGAGTCTTCCCCATGATTTAGAAATAAAAGAGGGAAGTTACTAGAGTTTTATCCAAAACTATGCAAATCAATACAATGTTGTAGGTACAATATATATATATATATATATATATAACACTTCTTTGCTTCAGTTGTGAAATTAGGTCAAATGCAAGGTTTTAAATATGTATTTATTGTGTAACAAGGCAAAAATAAGGAAATGAACAAAATGGTTCTGTTGACTGACTTTCTCTGAAAGCAAGCACTGCAATTTTACGCTATTTTGGGGGGGGGGGATAACAACAACTATTGCTGATAAATTGAAAAATAACTTTAAAAAATTGCCATTGTAAGGAACAAAGAGTATCTCGGGACTAAGCCAGGTACAACTTGGGAGAACTACAATTCAGCTTCCCTCTCCTCTTTTCCATGCATGTTCTTGAATGCTGTATCTTCAGTTTGATCAGGATGGGATGTGACTGCTATTGGAAATGGGTATATATAGGACTTCCGGTTTGCTGTTCGTCGCTGCCAGACATTCCTTTGGGATCGTCAGCTTCCACTGCCTGTCAGAGCCGCCTTCACAACGGAATGGCGGCTCGAAAAAACTCCGTTTCCATGAGGAAACGGAGATAGAGCCGGCAGGGGTGGGTAGAACTCTCTGCGGAGTCCCAAAAGTTTTTTTTTTACTTTTGGGACGGAGCGGATGAGATGCCCCGTATCCCCAGCCGCTGCTCCGGGCTTTGGGAGACCTCTGCTAATGCAGAGCCAGGCGTCAAAAGCAAGCCTGCAAATTTAACAGACTACTCAAAGAAAATGTGAGCTGGACCTGTAATACTGAACCGCAAGTATTTTACTGATTTTTTTAAAAATTACTTAAGAGAGAGGAGGAAAAGAAAGAGGAAAAAAAGCCTTTTAAAATGGCGTCGGCTGGAGGAGAGGCTGAAAGGGAAAGTCCTTCCGTTTTCTATTACTACAATGTAGCGGAATAAATACCACTGGCTACATTTGTAGACAAAACTTCGCTCCTGTGTCTTTTTCTCTTTTTTTCCCTTGGAGACTTGATATTGTTGTTGATTGGAAAGAAGTCTTTTTTTTTTTCTTGCTTTTTTTTTAATAAAGCCTGCCTGGGCGGAAACATGGCACTGAGATTCACAAAGTCAGATAAACAAGAAGGGGGGGGGATTCCCCCACCAACAATTTAAAGGAACAAGTCTTAACTCTTCAGTCTCAGAAACCTGATTTTAATATAATAGAATTTTTCTTAGAGGAGATTGAAAGAAGGGAGGAGATTGTGAATCAGCAACTTGAAAAATTTAAGCAGGAAATTAAAGAATTGGTGAAATCTAAGTTTGATTTTTTGGAGAAAAAACTCTCAAAAGTGGCTAATGGTTTTTCAGAATTTATGATACAGTTGGACACAAATACTAATTTACTAGAGTCTAAAATAGAAGAAATTCAAGATAAATTGGACAATAGAACTCAAAAAATTGAAAATGATTTGACAAACACTCAGGATAATAGCTTAGAAGAAAAACCTAAAATGGATGCTGATCAAAAGTCTGGTAATGCAGAAAATCTGCAACAGAAGATTGAAAAAGAGATTTTAATGGTACAATATAATTTCACAGAATATGCGATAAGATTAAGAGGTTTGCAGGAAAATAATAGAGATGATTTAAGGAAAATATCTTCTGAAATTCTAGCTGGGATTCTAAAGGTTCAACCTGAGGAAGTGTTTTGTAGGATTGACAGAGTTTATCGAATAAACTCCTGGATTGCCAAGCAAAGGCAATTGCCTAGAGATGTGGTGATTTATTTTACAGATAAAGAAATTAGGAATAATATCGTGCAAAATTCCTTCAATTCTAATTTGCAATTGTATGGAAGAAAGATTTGGATTTACAAGGAACTCCCACCTAAGATATTGATTGAAAGGAAGAAATTTGGTTTTCTGGTGAATGAGTTAAAAAAGAGAAATATCTCATTTAGGTGGGACGCCCCAGTTGGTATTATATTCAGATATCAAGGAGAAAGATATCAGCTAAATACTGTTGAAAGAGCGGAAGAATTTTATCAAAATAGGTTGAAAATGAACGTAACATCTTCAGGTATAATACAGGATAAGCAGAAGGAGCCGGAAATAAAGGTAAAATATCGAATTACAGAGACTGTATCAGATGAATTGCCTTTGGATTTATTGGATACCCCAGCTGGACTATCTACAAATTTGAGAGAAGTGGCATCTAACCTTAATGTGATGACTTATCAAGGCAAGGATAAGCATGGAAACCAATTAGGGGATATACAAGGGATAAAAAAGAAACATGAGATACAAAAACAAAACCAACAAGACCAATCTACAAAGCAGAATGAAAACCGACCAGATGATACACAATTTGTAGAAAGGAAACCAGGATGGAAACCAAACCCACAAAAAGAAAAGAAAAAAAGAAAAAGGTTGCATAAAAATAGAAATTTCTAAATCAGGCAACAGTGAAGCCAGTGACTTTAAAATATGAATGGTTATGTGTAAACATAGAAGAGGCGATGTATTGGTTAATATCATCCTGAGGATTGTGGCAGATCTCTGCATGGCCGTAATCTGGGGACGTGAAAAGAGCCTTAAACTGATGGATTTGAATTATCCACTTTGGAATTTCTTTTTATGTTGATAAACATATTATAATTATCTTGAATCACAAGGCAAGAGAATTATGCTGGGGCATGCAGAAGATCGGGTTGTTACCCACTACGATGATGGGAATTAATAATCCTGATGAAACCCACAATTATTACTATATGGAATATAATTATAATGTCACTCGGGTGGTTGTTTTTACCTTTATACATATAAGAAGATATTTACTACTGATGGGGGCAGATATGATTGAAGATCCTGAATAAACTGTTGCACCAGCAAGCTATGTTACCTGATTATGGATGTTGGTTCTACCAATCTAGTGGAAAGACCTCAAAGAAGATATTATATGGATTATAAATTTAAAGTCATTGTCTTTTCTTTTTTTTTTATTTAGATATAATGGAAAATATAGACATATATTTTTAAGTAGTGTGGGCAGTGAATCAAAGATATTAAGAAATGTTGTGTATGGTAATTTTGCATGATAGTGGGTGAATAAGCTAGTTAGTAGATTGATTAGTCTAAGAAAAGGGATTTTTAAGTGATATATTTAGGGGAGTGGAGGAAATGGATAGAGTGGAATAAATGTTAAACTAGATTTTATGGGGAAGGCCGCTTTGAAATGTTATAGTAATATATATAGAAGATTAAATGTTAAAGTAGGACTTATCGTATAGTTTTAAAGTGGAGAAGTTATTCTATAATGTTATAGTATAATGTTTTTTTTTTCTTTCTTTTCTCTTTTCTGAAATGTATGGATAAAGGGGGATGTTATAATATTAATAATATTTTTAGTAAGTAATGGTCAATATTTAGAGGAGGGAGTAAGTAATCTGTTATGAATTAGGTTTTTTTTTGTTATGAAGAAGTCACAGGGGGGGATGGGTGGGGAGGGGGGGTTAGGGAGGGGGAGGGAGAGGGGGAAAAAAAGGGGGAAAAATTTGTATTTGAAAACTTTTTCAATAAAAAAAAAAAAGGAAATGGGTATATATATATATCACCTGTAATATCAGTCAAGTAGAATTCTTTCAGTGTCATAGGGAACATGAACAATGTTGTGCTCATATTCTGCTGGTCAGTTTCCTGTTGGCATTTGATTGGCCACCATGGAAACAGAATGCTGGACTCAATAGCTCTTTGGTATGAGCCAGCATAATCTTCTTTGTGCATCTGTGTTGGTATCATTAATAATTTGATATATAATATGTCCATACACATGCATACTTGTTTCATAGTTGCATTTTCAGATGTTAATGAACTTTCAAATATAATATTTTCCTGGTGCTATTTCTCAGTGAAAATTGTTTTCCCACTTGCTCAATAGAAGATGCAGTTTTTCACAGACACAGTATTCGAGAGGGTTTAGTTTTTAAGATACCAAAGAAGTCAGCAACAGACTAGGATAAGGATTGGAAATTGTAAATTCTCTGACAGTTGAATTAGTAAATACTGTATTCCTGATTGCAGATTGATCTCATTACAATTGCTAGTCCAAACTCAATTCATGCCTTGCTTTTCCTGAAGCAACTGAATTTTCTATTTTCATAGATTAGGTAGGATTAAGTTATGTTTTTTGAGGATTAGATTAACTTGTTCAGTTTTTACCTCTGGGCATTGGATATCTCAGATTCATGGTACACTGTTTACTTATTGTGGACTTTGGAAAATATCTTTCATTGTCTTTTGGATTAAGTAGATGGCTTGCATCTTTGTTTACTTGCTTGCACAATGGGTAATTAATTGGTAACATTAGCTGGTGAGGGAATGATAATGGTTAAATCTTGTTATATAAACATTTAGCTGATCCTAGAGAAAAGAAGATAAGCAAATAAAAGAGGCTTTTTTGTTAGCTATTATATTTATATTCTATCAGATATATGAAAAGCACCTATGATTACCACATCACAATTTTGTGTGAATTCCTCAGGTCTTGAGATATGCAGAATGCCTTGAGAATTTTAATATAAAAATATTTTGCTTGATGGGTGTACATTTTATTTAAAACAAATTAGCATTTTGAAGAAATCCTCTGAAGGGAGAATGGAAAAGGAATGTGAATCACTTGAAGATTTTGCATTTTTTCTACTCAAACTTGGTTCTTGGTTCTCGCTACTTCTAAATCATTTCATATATATTTGATAAAAAAGACGGTATGATGTAAATATATGCAGTGCTTTCCCCAAAGGGGACGCTAGCAATTGGGCCCTTCTATCCCTTTTCCCAGGTGACCAGCCCACCTGGCCCAGGCACACCAACACATCTTGGAGAGAATTATGGGCGTTAATTAAAATAATGGCTGTTAAGAGAAAAACAAATTAAACAGCAACTACAGGTAACAACAAGCTCCAGTGCAATAAACAAACAATAACCCAGCAAGCAGATTAAAATAGTGGTCCTTAAAATAAAATAAAATTAAGCAACAACTACAGATAATGGCAACAAGCATCAATGCAATAGACACACAACAACACAACTAATACATTAAAACGGTGGCTCTCAAGATAAAATAAGATTAAACAGCACAGTAGTATAAAATGTTAAACCTTATGGTGAGCAACAATTGTCCCAGTGCCTCCGATGTGGCTCAGCAATGGCCAGCATAAAGGCTCAAGCTTCCATTAGAGGATTTAGTTAAAACACGCAGATAGTTCCCAAAGACTGTCCTTTGGACAAATGGTTCCTCGCCGATCTTGTTGTCTTGCAGACTTGTCCTCTATAAGCCAGGGAGAGGCTTATGGGGTCCACTTCTTCCAGCAAGGGACAATGGCTCAGGAGCTCCATTGAACCAAAAATGCAGCTATTCTGGAACCATGCTTTGGATAAGAATACCACCCAGGGGTGAAATCCAGCAGATTCTGACAGATTCTAGAGAACCGGTAGCAGAAATTTTGACTAGTTCCCAGAACCGGTAAATACCACCTCTAGCTGGTCCAGAGTGGGATGGGAATGGAGATTTTGCAATATACTTCCCCCAGGAGTGGGGAGGGAATGGGGATTTTGCAGTATCCTTCCCCTGGAGTGGGGTAGGAATAGAGATTTTGCAGTATCTTTCCCCTGCCATGCCCACCAAGCCACGACCATAGAACCGGTAGTAAAAAAAATTGAATTTTACCACTGATGCCACCCCTCTCATGGCAGCTAGGATACAGTCTCCAAGATATAACAGTCGCTCTTCCTTGGGGTGGCAATTCTCTCTCATTCCAAAGAAGTTCAGTCTCCTTCCCCATAGTAGTATTCCTTTTTTTTGTTCCCTCTCAGTCCTTTTAAAACTGCCACCCCTCCTTTTCTCTCTCTGAGCTGCTGGAATCTGTAGTCCCCTCTCCAGCACTCTAATTTAATTCCCTCTGCTGGGGACTACTTTTCCCATATATCTCCCCCAGGGTCCCTCCCTGTCCTAATTCCAGGGGTAAGGCTCCAACCAGCCAGCCAACTAGGGAAAGCTGGCTGGCTGCACATCTTCAGCTCAGAGAAAGATAAGGATGGGAGGGTGGGAAAGCTGCAAGTTTGTTTTAGTGACACAAAATGAAAGAAGGGAAAAAAAGCTGCTAATCGAGCCGACTACATATCATGTGAAAAAACCCTGGTTTTTAGGGATGCTGATTTTAAGGTCATAAACATTGACTGTCTTAATTACAATCATCTTATAAGGCTAAATTGCAAAAATTTACAATTTTTCAGCCAAAATGTCTCAGCAATTTTTATTGAAAACATCTTAGTTTGGTGATACCTGCTGTGTAAAAACTCATTGCAGCATATGGTAAAAATACTTTCCTCCTGTCTTTATTATTTAGTACTCTTATTTCGTTTCCTCTGGTGCACTGGTTTCCCCATTGGGAAAATAAAAGCAGATGTTTTTATGTTATTTCTGATAAATGTGAAGGTCTTTATAAACATTTATTTAGGAATTTCTAAATTACCTTTTTATCCAAAAGAGTCCCAGGGTAACTAATGATTTCAAATTTTAAAGCTATTTATAGATTTTTAAATAACAAACAGTAAAATCACAGGTAGGAAAGGAGATAGTTAAAATCATACAGATCAATATATTTAAAACTAAAGAAGTAGAGGGTTCCATAGTTAGGGTGCAGCATCTGATTTTTTAGGGTGCAGCATTTATTTTTTAATTGTCTACCTGGTGAAGACTTTCCCAAATAATGTTGGAAAACCAAAAAAAACCAAATCCAAAAACTTTTCCAATACTTTCCTGGAAATTTTTAATGCTACATAAAGACATACAGTAATTTCTTTTTCAGAAACCAAATTCTATTAAAATGTTTTCTGGAAGGAAAAATGAAAAAAGCTATGATTTATAAAGTTCAAACATAATGCGCTTATTTTTCAATTTATGAAAACTACTTTAAGTTATTTCTCTATAGTTTAAAAGTGGGGAGTTAACTCCTAAACATATTTAAGCAAGAAACTTTGTTTTCCCCAAATGCTGTACAATTTATCTTATATGTACATTCTTCTAAAAATTAATCATCTGAAAAAATATGTTGACTAGAGTTGGCTTTTTCTTACACTACTGATACGATTCAGAAAAGTATAGATTTTTTTAAGGAGCTAAGTATTTTCTGGAAGACTTTCCAGAATATGGATTACAGATAAAACTGGTGCATTCACTTATGTTTCTGAAAATTAGGCTGATTTAAAATTTGTGGTGTGGAATGCTGTAAATCTTGCAGTGTAAAGGCCAGAACAACAGTTGCTGCGTTATCTTTAGCTTTATGGTTGTACATTATTCTTAAACAACTCTTATTTTTTTCCAAATAAGGTGTTTTGGAGAAGAAAACTGTTTCGATCATTTTCATTTTTTCCTGCATTCAAGGCTTATTATGAAGGTCAGATATTTTAAAAGAAGTAGACATTTATATCTCAAATACCTGCCTATCCTGGTTTTCTTACAGACACCAAAGATGCTGACAAGAAAAATTAAACTTTGGGACATCAATGCCCATATAACCTGCCGCCTTTGCAATGGTTATCTTATCGATGCTACCACTGTAACGGAATGCTTGCATACCTGTGAGTATGATTATTACCGTGTATTGTGAATTAAGATTTACTTTCATGTAAAGATAATCATTTGGGATTTAGTTTTGATTTTTATTTGAAAGGCTAATGCTTAAAAGACCTTAATTTCAAAAGATTTATTCATATGTGAATCTCTCTTTAAATGCATGCCTCGGCTCTTACCAAGAAATTCAGAGAACTTTGAATTACAGTAGTTGGCACAATTAGATATATCTACTTACTTGCTTGCTTGCTTACTTACTGAGATGGGTAGAGTATGTATCTTATTCATTTACCACTTCTATTCTACCTGTTTCTGTATGGAATAGAAATTGTCCGAATCTTCATTATTTTTAAAATTCCCACACTTGGTTTGCCTAAAAGGTGTCCACTCTCAGCTCTGTTTTGATTCACCTTGCAATAAAGTTAGTGAACCAACAAATGGGGCAACCAATGTGAGCCAGTTGTGCAATTCTATTAATACCTGAAAAGGTTTTCCCTTAATTAATCCCATAATATTGGGATGTTGTGTAATTCTCTGAGAAGCAAATAAATGAAGGCTGATTATATAAGGAATGGGGAAGAACAGTTCTGCTCTTGCAGAAGAAACTGAGGCACCTTATTATCTTTCCAGAGACCAGAACATAGCAGTAAAAATCCTCTGCTCTGAACTGAGGTGTTAAGACCTCTTACTTATTCATTTAGGAGAGGATGTAAATATGTGACATCATATAATGTTCTGAACTTTTTTTTATACTTAAAACAGAAGTTAATGGCTCCTTCAGGTACATACCTAGGAATGCTGAAAAGGGAGCTTTTACTAAAGAGCATGATGTAAAGGTTATGATGCTCTTTTGCTGAAAGTCATAATATATTTCTAATTGTTGCTGCAAAGGCATCATGTTTCCCCCCCTCTTTTTCCCCTTTGAACTGAATGAGCAGATCTGTAGCTAATACAATGAAGAGAATTTTGCTGACAGTACATTAAAGGATATTAGAAATAACAAATAAATTGATTTAGTTAAAACAATGTTTGCCATATTGTTATATAGCAGTGATGGCTAACCTTTTTGCAGTTGCGTTCCAAAAGTGAGGGGAGCGCGGGGGGGCGCATGTGCACATGCTCACACCCATAATTCAATGCCCCCATGCCCCGCCCCCCCATGCATTCGCACGCGACCCCCACGTGATCCCCACTTTTGGCAAGCGATGGCAAAAAGATTACCGGTGGGCCCGGTAGGCCCATTTTTTGCCCTTCACAGGCTTCTTGCAGCCTGGGGAGGGTGAAAACAGCCCCCCCATCCCCCTGGAGGTCCTCTGGAGGCTGAAAATGCCCTCCCAGAGCCTCCGCGCAAGCCCTGTATTTACCTGGCATCCAAAATGAGCCATGTGGAGACTCCTGGAAGGGGAGAGGCAGCGTGGGCGGGCCAGCTGAAAATCACGCATGCAGCTGAGCTAGGGCAATGGCTCATGTGCCCACAGATATGGCTCCGCGTGCCACAGGTTCGCCATTCCGGTTATATAGGAGTTGGTAGACCCAGTTACGGCTTTGTTTAACAAGATGACGGGATCTAATTTGAATGCTAGAGTGTCTTACAAAACTGACAGCTTGCAGGGTAGCTAATGAGAATTATGTAATGTGTAATTATGGTCAAAAAGCTGAGAGGCTTGTGATAAACTTCTTTAGCTCAGGTATAGCTGCACTGCATTTAATCACCTACCATTCCTAAGTTCAAATCTTTCTTTGCTTTTTTTAGTTTTTACTTTTTGTATTGGGGATTTTATGAATATGATGGCATATTAAAGACCCTCCTTTTTTGTGAACAGAAAGAATGGATCAAATAAAATGAATCTTCATAGAACTTGCCATTATTCGGTGCTTCCAAAACCAAGAACTTCCTTCCAGTGACTTCTCTTTTGCCTCCTCGAGTGCACACCTAATTATTTAGAAAATGTGTATGTCAGCCCAACTCATTTGTGGTGTCTCCAGGTGGCTTATAGAAATAAAACCCCAGTACAAAAACCAATAAATCTCCCACCCCCCAGGCAACAACAATAAAATCAACTACTTGATGGGCTCCATATCACACTGGGGATTCCTAAACCTGCTGGCAAAACCATGTCTTTAGGGCCTTGAGAAGGAGTGTTAACATGGGGGCCCAATCTTATTTTTGCAGGGATGATGTTCCACAGAGGAGGGAGCTACCATGGAGAAGGGCCTTCTTCTTGGTCCCAGTAGATAGACTTCCTTAGGAGAGGGAGCCCTTAGCATTCCCTGCCTCCCCTCTCTGGTGGGTTGGGTAGATGGAACTACAAAAGATGGTCCTTCAAAATAACCTGGCCCCTTGTAGGGCTTTAAAAGTGATAATCAGCCTCTTGAATTGGACCTGGAAGCAAATCACCAGAAAGTCAAGCTCCCGAAGGATGGGTGACACATGTGCAACTCTATAATAAATAATGTGGGCCATTGCATTTTGAGCCAGTTGAAGCTTCTTCTTTTTTAAAAAAATTTTTTTTTAATTATAAACTGAAGACAAAAAAAAGAACAAAAAGAAGACGATAACAAAACAAAATCACTTACATACAGCTAGGGTTGATTCAGCCCCCATATACATATAGTTCCTAAGTAACATTACATACCATCATACTACATCTTCAATTAAATTTTCCACATTGCACCTTACACTTGTTAATCTTCTTACATCTAATATTACCTTATATATATTTAGCTTAGTATCAACAAATCTATGCTATATGCTTTCCTAACATCTACCTCATGGCATTTTTACTTCTATCCATTTGTACCGTTTATCCCAGCTTTGATTAAAAGTTTATTCTTGTCTATCTTTAAGAGTATATGTTAATCTATCACATTCTTCACACCTCAAAATTTTTTTAATAATCATCTGGTCCAATGGTACTTCTTTCCCTTTCCAAAATTGCGCATATGCAATTCTAGCCGCAGTGGTAATATGTATAAAAAGGTACCAGTCTAGTTTCCTTATACCCCCAGGATTTATTCCTAATAAGTAGACCTCTGGTCTCAGTTGAAAGCTAACTCCTGTGATCTCCATGAGCCAATCCTTTATCTTACTTGCCCAAATGTGTTAACAACACACATTCTTCGGGGAGGCTTCGAAGGAGTAGGAATAGGAAGGAGCAGGAATAGGAATAGGTTCCGTCACATGATTGTGGCCCCAGGCTTGGGCACAAAACCAGATTTTCAAGGTCTTCTGGAAGGCCAGTATATAAGTGTGTGGATTTACCCTCTTCCTTTCTGAGTTTCCCTCTGAAGGGAATCTCTTCTCTGTTCTGTAAACATTATCCCAAGTTTGCTCATGTATCTGCTAGGATGTGTATCGTCATGTATGAAAAGTAGATGGCACTGTTTAACCGCAGCTTTTAGTCTTTGGTGTTGTCACTTTTCAAGAGTTGAAGATACAGCGAAATGTTAATCGAATCATTACTGAGGAAGTTTCACTTTTCCAACAGCAATCATTAGCTTCAGAATAAGCTTGGTTGCAAGTATACCGACAGCCAACAACCAATTATGCCATGCTGTTGCTTATATTTCAGTATATTACTTTTAAGTAAGGCTAGTGATCTATCACTATAAATATTAAATAATACTCCTTTTTCTTTAAAAAAAAGTCTGCTTATAGGACAGTAGCTGTCTATTTTGTGTTTGAAATGACCCCACAATGTTTATAAATTTATTTCAGTCTTACATATCTCAAATAACAACAAAGACACTGATTTTATTTCTGAAGTCTTTATATTGGCATTTTTCTGATGCAAATTTGGGATATGCTAAGTTTATTCAGGAAAAGAAAGTTCTCCTTATAAAATGTTCATTAGACTACAAGCACCCTTTGGGGCAGTTTCTGTGTTTGTTAAAACTGGGCTTTGAAAGCAACCATTTGGTTCTGCATCCACAACTATGAAACAGTGACATTGTTTAACTTTGTTTCCTTGAGCAATACAGGTTCAATTATGTGCAGAATTTAAATGTTATTAGCAGATGAAAATGTTTCCTTACAATCATTTTAACTGATATATATATTTTTTGTAAAAACAGTTTGCAGGAGTTGCTTGGTAAAGTATTTGGAGGAAAATAATACCTGCCCCACATGCAGGATAGTAATACACCAGAGTCACCCTCTCCAGTATATTGGGTAAGTATTGTGTTAAAAGAAATACGTGCAGAAATTTCCTGGATGTGCCTTTTCTAAAACATGAATTGGACAAAACAGTGTGCCTATGATTGGATTTTTCCATTGTGTTTCAGCAAAATGGAAATAGATAAAGCAACCACTTATTTTCTTCCTTTATTTTCCCTTTCATTTGTGCCCAAAGGAAGAGGATATTTTTCAGTTATCCTAATGGTTTAAATATATAAAAGTTTATTACAGGTCTTTGCAGTAACTATTTTAATTTCTCATTTTTTGTCTTGTCAGTCATGACAGAACAATGCAAGATATTGTTTACAAGCTTGTTCCAGGTCTTCAAGAAGGTAAGATAACAGTAAACTGTTCAAAAGGCATTTATATGTGAATAAATCGCCTCTGTGTGATGTTTGGAAGACACTATTTAAACTGTCGGATGTTTGCAGGAAATGATACAATTTACTGTTGCTTCGCTTTATTTGCTTGCTTTGTGAAAGCAAGGGCAACCACACATCACATTGGAGCCCACGGCAAAAGTTTTATTTTTTAAATGTGTCCTCAGAATTGAAAAGAAAAATCAAAGAAGCCTTTCCCAACGTGGATAGCCTTCAGATAGATAGACTTCAGTTCCCAGAATTCCCCAACCAGTATAGCTGGTATTGCTTTAAATTTCTCCATTCTTTGTCCGCATAATAATTATAAATTATATAAGATGGTTTACAAGATCTGAAGAGGAATAAAGAGGCAGGTATCCTCAACATTAATAAGTAAAAAGTTAAAATATCTTCAGTAAATGGTTGGTTGTATCCTCATTTTAGTCATATACCTCAAAAAAGTCTTTTTCTAAAAAACAGTGGAAGAAATTGACAGAAACAGGTTTTACAATTTAAACATTCCTGGCACTTCCCAGGGCATTTTCTAAATCTGAAGGAATATTGGCATCTCCCAAAGTTCTTCATACTTATAAACATAAAGTGAATATAGAAGTAATTTTGATAGTATAGAAGGAATTAAAGTGTCCAATTTTACATTTACTTATTTCACTCACATAAATATTTTGAATCTTATGATAGATGGACTATAAATACCATGATTAGGATTTTGAAAACTATGTTATAAAATAATAGTTGGTGGATCATATTTTTGATCAATCCGGTGTTAGTTTGGCAGAAGACTAATATAAAAAGTTAACTCCCAGTTGCTAGGCTGTATTCCCAAAAGTGTGGTTGGAGAACATACATCTCTTGATGTATGGCAATAGGAGGGGGAAGTGATTTCCAAAATTCAAAAAAATGAATGCATAAGTATAATATTATAAAACAAAAATTCGTTTGTTCCCTGGATTCTAATTTTTGCCAAATGTTACTGAACAAGTAGACAAGTGAGAGGAACAGTATTGAGTCATCTTAATGTGGGATGCCACACTTGAAAAGTAGTATTGCATTGTATGGGATATTCTTAAAATCCAGTTTTGTTACGAGTTAGCCACAAAAAAAGCATTTGAACATTAGAGGGGGCTCTTGTTATATGTTCTAAAAAAAGAGAGTGGAATACAATGTTTGCTTGAGTTGATGAAGTCCACATTCTTAGTTAAAGACACTATTTTAAAATGTTAAACAGCGGAAATGAAAAAGCAGAGGGAATTCTACCACAAATTGGGCATGGAAGTACCAGGTGACATCAAAGGGGAGACGTGCTCAGCCAAGCAGCATTTAGATACTCACCGTAATGGTAAATAGAAATGCATGTGCTTGTTCTTTTCAGAATAATTACTGTGCTTACCAAAGGAAATTGTTTGCTCTTTGTTTAACTAGATTAGTTTAATTTAGTACATTTATCACAACCTTGCTAAAGAAATACAAACTGTCAATTTCTTGCGTAAATTAAGGCTTTGCTGTGAGTACTTGACTAGAAAGCTGAACATTCACTAATTTTCTGATCCATGTGTTTGCAACAAGAACTTCACAGTTGGATTTCTCTCTAAGCTTTGTAATGGCCCATTTAGCCCCAGAATTGTTATACTGGCCCCATTATTTGCGCATATGTAGTCTTTCTGTTTAGACTTATGGTATCCATAAATTGTGGATATCTTGTAAAAATGGGTATAAGCTTGACCAAAGCATAGCACTCTTCCAAAATTCCATGTGACTCCCACTAGAACAAAAAAAGATTGAGAACTTCTGTGGTAGGACAGGGTTTGGCAACTTTTTCACTGTCAGAAACCATTTTGTGATTTCACACATAGTTATGGGCACCAAGAAATAGATAAACAATTGTATAAATGTAAACATTAAGATCCAAAATCTCATTCCAGGAAGACGGCTCTTGCACGATTTGTTAGTTTATAAAGTTCTGGGTGTGTCACTATGGGGCACAGTAGTTTTGCTAAGAAATCACTAGTGTAAAAATCACTAGGATAGATTATTTATTTTAGCAATTTAAGGAGCATTTTACTCCTTTAACCTTGCACAAAGCCTTATAAATCAGTGATTTTGTGTAAGATTCTGTGTAAGGTTAAAAGTTTTGTGTAAGGTTAAAGGAGTAAAATACTCCTTAAATTGCTAAAATAAATAATAAAATTAAATAGAAATCATAACAAAATAAAAGAGATCTTACATTTTCAACCCCATTGACTCTGGGATTGGGAAAGGGCTACAAATGAAGCATTGAGACTTCCTGGTCATAGGTTGCCCTCTGCTGATCTAGGACAATAATCCTAGTCTTCACAGACTACTGCACACTGGATGTTCTTGTAAATTAAACTGTTCCAAGGCAGCAAGCTTGATGATCAATAATCAAGTCCTGTGAGCTTGCTGCATTTAATAACATTCCAAAAATGTTTGCCTTTTTATGTGCCTTAAGTCTGTTAGGTAAGTCTTGTGGCAACCGTTTCTTTTGAGAGCAATTCCTAGGAGAGTTCATGCTGCTAATTCTGAGGCAGATAACATTGGTAAATGCTAGACTTGGCTCCGCTGGGAAAGTGTATATTGCTGCACCAGAGTCAGTGACAGAACCGCATTCAGTAATAGAGCATAGCATCATTGCAGAAGATTGTGCCACTTTACAAGGATAAAGCGCCCAGTTTCATTGGATACAAGATGGGCGGCAAATAAATTTCATAAATACATAAATAAAAATAAATAAATCCAGAGGGCCACTTTCTCTCAAATCACAGTGTGGTCATTTTGTAGTGCTTTGTCTGTACAAGCATTATTTTAATATGTAGTAGAGATGACTTGCTGGCTGTAGAATTCTCCTTTATTTTTACTTTGTTATGAATTGGTTGAGCTTCTTAGGTTACAGTTGAGCAACAGGGTTGGACTTTAAAATAAAAGTGTTGGGGTTTTTTGTGTTTTAACGTTGAACTACACAACGTCACGTATGTGAGATAGTCAGCTATATAAATTGAGCACTGTAAATTTCTCAGTGCTAAAGTAGGTTGCAGATATATTTTAGATAGAATTTGCTAAGTGCTATTGCAACACAGTTTATCAAAATATAATGCTGATCCTACAGAGATTTGAGATGTGAAGAGATTTGACTTCTCTGTGATTAATGGGCTTCATTCTGAAAAAGCTGTTGATCTTGATTTCATTTTGTTTCATGCAAATATTTCTGTCTTTGGAGTCTTCCCGTTCCTAACAGATCCTTTATGCTTTTGTCATAAGGGGAAACTAAAGCAGATGAGAACACAAACAAAGAAACATCAGAAGAGAAACAGGAAGAAGATAATGATTATCACAGAAGTGATGAACAGGTATTGTTGAAATATAACCTTTGAACTAGCAATTGTTTCCCTTTTTGGTGGTTTAAGACAGTATTTCTCAGTGAGGGAATTTCCAGATGTGTAGAGTTGACTCCCAGAATTCTCAATATGCTGTCTGGATAATTCTAAGAGCTGAAGTTCACACCTTTGGCAGTTGCCCAAGTACAGAAATACATGTTTAAAGTTATAGGATTTTTTCTTTAATTTTTTCCCTTAAAATACCTTCTAAATCACAACGATCCTTTCAGTGAATTCATTTCCATCAATAACTAGGGAGGTTCATTTTTAGAAGAAATGTTTGAAATTGTCACAAATGAAAGTAAGAATGTCCTAGATACCATAATTTTCAAAAATCCTAAGAATGGCTGGTTGTGACTTCCCAAACTTGACTGAAATCTCTGGCACCAGTCCTTGAATTTTTTTCTGGGCAAAAATAAATGAGGGGAGACATTAGTGATCCCCTCACAGTTGGCTGACTCCCTTTTCACTATTAACTTTGTTCTCATTTACTAACTCAATCTATTCCTTACAAATTATTCAAAATTCTTTGAAAGAAAAAAAAAATGTTTTTCATTCGCAATAGCTTGCAGTTGTAGGTTGACTTTGGTGGTCAGCCGGCCTATATGGCTGTTCCCAGTTACTTCAGCAGTTCTAAAAATTACCAACTTCATTAGAACTAAAAATCTAACTACTGAAGGGCTAGAACAGTGATGGCGAACCTTTTCACGGAAACTTAGTGCATGCTCGCTCATCAGAACTACGCTCCGGAAAAGCCAATCTTCCGGGTTCTAGTGCGCATGCGCGCCCGACAATCAGCTGGTCGGTGTGCATGCGCAGGCTGGTTTTCAGCACTGCGGTGCAGACAAAGGAATTACGCTTCGGAAAAGCCAAACTTCTGGGTTCTGGCACTCAGGCGCACACCAGTTTTCAGCACTGCCGTGCGCGCGAAGGACAGCTGATTGTTGTGCACGCATACACAGCAGAAACTCAGAAGGCAAACAGGCAAGGCCGCGCGTGCAGGGCAACATGGCTTCGCGTGTCACTTTGGGCACACGTGCCATAGGTTCGCCTATGTTCACGGGGCTAGAACATTTTGCTTGAATAAATGTTACAGGTAGTCCTAGTTCAAATGAAATGTTACAATGGCACTAACAAAGTGTCTTATGACCATTTTTCACACTTACAACCATTTCAGCATCCCCATGGTCATGTGATCAAAATTCAGATGCTTGGCAACTGACTCATATTTATGATAGTTGCAGCATCCCAGGGTCATGTGATCACCTTTTTTTGCGACCTTCAGATAAGCAACATCAATGGAGAAGCCAGATTTACTTAACAACCGTGTTACTAACTTCACAACTGCAGTGATTCATTTAACTGTTTTGCTTAGCCACAGATATTTTGGGCTCATTTGTGGTTGTAAATTGAGGACTACATGTCTACACAACATTTTTCCTTGCTGCATAATTTATGTTGTTTTGAACTGAAGAATGTAAAGTGACCAACTGTATCTGTGCTTAACATTTGAGAATAACTGGAAGCAGAAGACCTGGAACTTATTTCTCAGTGTTCTAGTTGAAAAGACCTTAGGCAGAGAGGAATTTACGTTGTTTAGTAAAGGTTGTGCATA
The DNA here is from genome assembly GCF_059756535.1 of Pantherophis guttatus. NCBI lineage: Eukaryota > Metazoa > Chordata > Lepidosauria > Squamata > Colubridae > Pantherophis > Pantherophis guttatus. The sequence goes on from NC_142064.1 coordinate 95,149,010, forward strand.
TACCATTTTATTAATCCCATGGATATTTGGATTTATGCTCATCCTAGAATCTCCAGGTTCCGTAAAGTTTTATTTGTGTGTGTGTGTGTATTTGTTGTTGTTTGTTGCAAAATCGTGTCTGACCCATTGCGACCCCATGGACAACATTCCTCCAGGCCTTCCTGTCCTACTATCCTCCGGAGTCCATTTAAGCTCCCGCCTACTGCTTCAGTGGTTCCATCCAGCCACCTCATTCTCTTTCGTCCCCTTCTTCTTTTGCCCTCAATCGTTCCCAGCATTAGGCTCTTCTCCAGTGAGTCCTTCCTTCCCACTAGGTGGCCAAAGTATTTGAGTTTCATCTTCAGGATCTGGCCTTCTAAACAGCAGTCAGGGTTGATCTCCTTTAGGACTGACCAGTTTAATTGCCTTGCAGTCCAAGGGACTCGCTGGAGTCTTCTCCATAGTTCAAAGGCCTGAATTCTTTGGCGCTCAGCCTTTCTTATGGTCCAACTTTCACAGCCATATATTGCAACTGGGAAAACCATAGCCTTGACTATATGCATTTTTGTTGGCAGGGTGATGTCTCTGCTTTTTAGTATGTTGTCTAGATTTGCCATAGCTTTCCTCCCCAGGAGCAAGCCTCTTTTAATTTCTTGACTGCAGTCCCCATCTGCAGTGATCTTGGAGCCCCGGAAAATAATATACATACACATAAAAAAATAAAAGTTTATGGAACCTGGAGATTCTAGGATGAGCATAGATCCAAATGTCCATGGGATTAGTAAAACGGTGTATGCACAACCTTTAGTAAACCAGCAACTGCACACAATAAGAAACTGTCATCACAGTGAAGGAATTTCTCCATCCCACACACACACATACTTGCAAACAAATGATTTAATTCAGTTTGATAGGCAATTGCCCCTACCTTAGTGAAAATTACTCCAAGTATCATAGAGAACATTCCTTAGAGCTGTGACGGTGAACCTATGGCACGCTTGCCACAGGTGGCATGTGGAGCCATTTCTGTGAGCATGTGAGCCGTTGCCCTAGGTCAGCTCCACTGCGCATGCACGTCTCCCGCCAGCCAGCTGATTTTCGGGTCTCTGCCATGCATGTGGGAGATGTGCGCATGTGTGGGGGGGTTCCAGGAGGCTTCAGGGAGGCCTGTTAGGCCCAAAATGGGGCATGGGGAAGGTGTGGTGCACCCCCCCACCCCCCCGTGGCCCATTTTTGGTCCCAGGAGGCTTCAGCGAGGCCTGCTAGGCCCAAAATGGGTGTGGAGGGGTCACGCGCAGGGAATTGCATTATGGGTGTGGGCACGTGGTCGTGCACACACACATGCTTTTGGCACCCAAGGGAAAAATATTTAGCCATCACTGCCTTAGAGCATATTAGAACACCCCTTTCTAGTGCACTCTTTTACTTTCTTATCCTTAAGCTCTTCCAGATTTCCTGGAAGAGTTTAAGGATAAGAGCTTTCTGTGGTGGGAGGACTTTCCCACCACAGAAAACCATTCTTTGTAGCTAGGATTGCCAGATAGGCTCCCTTCTGAATTTAAGCAGACCCACCACTGATCTGTTGTTTCCCCTTGTTACGTAACGTGGGCATCATGCAGTTTAGAATGCTCTGCTTCTGCTGCTACGAAATGAGAACTTAAATTGTAACCTGTACTGGCTCTTTCCTTACAGGTAAGCATCTGCTTGGAATGCAACAGTAGCAAATTGCGTGGATTGAAGAGAAAATGGATTCGTTGTTCAGCACAAGCTACAGTCTTGCATCTAAAGAAGTTCATTGCCAAAAAACTTAATCTTTCTTCATTTAATGAGGTAACCAGTGGTTATAGAGTAAAACAAAGAGAAACAAAAAAGTGTGGCTGGTTTTTTTTTTAAAAAAATAACTGTGTAACTTTTTTTTTCTTAAAAAGTCATGTTAAATCCTTAGAGATGGTTGATTTTTCCTGAAACAGAATTGCTGTTTCAGTCACTTAACTAATGTATAATAAATGAAGCAGTGCCTTAACAGATATTAAGCTTTCAAAATGTGATTCTGAAGCTTCCCAATATTCCTTAGTTTGCACTTGAAGCATTAATGTAAATATATCTAGTGAGAAAAATTCACAGGGAGACCTTTAGTGGAGACAAGTTTAAAAACTGCAGAACAAGCAAGCACCTTCAGATGTTTATATGAATTCTGAAGGTCACAATAATTTCCTTAAAAATAAAAAAGTTTAAACTTTAAGATTTTAAATTACACATGTATTGTGGATGGATTGTGAAAGAGATGATGTAAAATTTCAGTGCATATTATTGAAAAATAATCTGTTACAACTAATGTCTGCTAAAGTGCCATGCATTTATTTAAATAATATCTTGAAAGCCAGTTGTCTAGGTTATCTGCTGTATTTATTGCAAGGAAATTGAGTTTGACTCATTTTTCATTAGCTTGCAGACACATTGGCTTACATTTGAGGAAAAGTCTAGTCTGATATTTACTTGGCAGTATACTAGGGCTTTTGAGTAAGATACAGCCAGTTTGGTGTAGTGATTAAAGAACCAGGCATTAGAAGCCCATGTTTTCGAGTGCCATGTTAGGCACAAAGCCAGCTGGGTGATCTTGGGCCTATCACTCTTTCCAAGCTCTAGGAAGAAGGCAATGACAAACTTTGCCAAGAAAACTCCGGGGACTTGTCCATCCAATTGCCAGCAGTCAATACTGTCTTAAAAACAGCAAAATGTTCTAATATATGTTAATGAAGATCTGTTAATTAAAATGCAGAGACTCTCTATTTCTTTGGAAAATCAACTTGAAGTCAAGAAAATAGCCCTCAGCACATTGATTTTGGAAAATCATGGATTTTATGAAAGGCAGAAAGATTTTTGCTGTTTCATGGCACAATTCAACCTGCATTTGATTCGCAGGTTTGACTAAGAACACCCACCCATCCACGCACATGCACATACACACACACACGTGCCCGCGCGTGCACACACACACACACACACACACACACACAGTTTAGTATGATCTGTTGATAAATGTAAATCATCTTACTGCTTGTTTCCATTGAAAATTTTGTTCACTCAGGTATATTTCAGTTTCCTCTTTTCCTCACTTAGACTATAGTGGAGCAAACTCATTTTGATCTGTATCAGTATTTTTTGGTTTTAGTGATTTTGAGATGTATGGACTTAAACTCCTAGAATTAACCAACCAGCCAACTGCAAGCTGAAGTCCACACATCTTAACATTGCCAAAGTTGAGAAACGCTCATGCTTGCATGTCTTCAAACATTCCAGTTCATTAGAAATTTCCCCTTTGGTTTCTCTAGTCCATTTCTTAGAACTTGTTAATGTGTGGTGAGAATATTCACAAATATGAGGAGGATTTGGGGTGGTTTCATTACAGAGGGAAGCAGTACTACTTTAGTAGTTTGGAAGAGATAGGCAGTAAAAATGGTTCAAAAGGATTTCTAGGATTTAATATCTAAATTCGTCTCTTATAGACCATCTATTTGATTCAGGAGCAGTGTTTATTTCAGAGAAAATAACTGACTATTCAACCTGGACCACAGTTCTTTTTTTCTTTCTTTTTAACTTTGTGAACTTAAGACACTGAGAGTCAAGGCTGGTTTGGTAGCTCTTTGGAGGTGGGAATGAAGTTCTAGTCCCTGTTGAAACAATCCGGAGAGAAAAGATTTTCCAATTATTAGACAATATATGCTCTCTTTTTTGGAGGTATCTGGCAAATTGTGAGAAGAACTTCTGGAGTGTGAGAATTTTAAGTGTAAAATTTAGTATCAGCAACTGATGGAACAGAAGGAGAAAATAAATGTACAATCGTTTACGTGTCAAGTAGGACATCCGCTATGTTTTGAGGGCATACATAGGTTATAGCTGAAATAGTTACGTGAGGTTTTTGATCTTCATAATATCAGACACTGGCTTTCAAATTAAAAACAGGCAAGAAATTTCACATCCAATTTCTACCATTTTCTGTTTGCTATTGCTTGTAACTTGCCTATTTGGAAATAATCATTCCCTGGACAGCTAATTAAGTTAGCCTCCACATATCCTATATAGAATCCAATCAGGAACTCACTTTTTTAAACTACCAGTTTTAGAACTCATTTTCTCAGGCCTTTGCTTCCAGGTTTTTCAGACGATGAAGCTCAGAACTTGCACATGTTCACTTTGTTAATTTTCTCACTCTGGATTTAGTTAATTTCTGTAAGGCCAGAATATCTGGTCTTTTGTAGATTATGGAGCAGATGGTGATCCAGCAGAGTGAAGAGTGAAGTATATGCCCTGAAATAATTCTGCATCTCCTGTAAGTGCTGAAATTTTTATCTCCTACCCACCAGGCAAATTAAATGATAGAATATACATATTATTCAACTTGTAGCTTGTTGGTTAGAACTAAATCTCTAGCTGAGTTTTACAGTATTGGAAAAGTCCAGACACCTGAAGAGATTTTGGGAGGCAATATTTGACTGGTAGTATCATACCATTTCATGCCATTAAAAAGCAAAACAAAACTTTGTTTTAATTGCATCATTATTTGCATCTTGTAAATCGATCTCTTTAGTAAAAATATAAATCTTTTGTTCCTTTATCAGCTGGATATATTATGCAATGAAGAAATTCTGGGCAAGGACCATACTCTCAAATTTGTAGTTGTCACAAGATGGAGATTTAAGGTATGCAGCATTGGTAATCGATTGATGCATTTAATATTCTCCCTTTGAAACTCTAAACCTTTACTTTATCATTCATAAAGATATAACTGATGTCCTGATTCCTTGTGGTCCTTCTCTTTCCATGTTCTCAGGTCAGAAATTATCTTACTGTTTTGTTTTAGCTTGGGCAGGAAAATAAGGGGGGGGGGATGCTTGGCTTTGGGACATCTTCGCTTTGGGCAAAGATAGAGATAATGTCTGCCAAAGTCTTCGGACCAGAAATGTCTAATTTCCCCACCACTTAGGGGTAGCCCTGCAGAACCTGCTGAGATATTGAGCCTGAGGGTTGCTGTGTCTCCTGGGCCATCAATCATGGGCATCAGAGTCCTAAACAAAGGTTAAGCTTAAAAACATGTTTGTTTGTTTATTAATGGTCTGCATCAGAGAGTTCCTCAAGCAATTATGTTTATTTTTCAGAAAGCACCTCTACTGCTACATTACAGACCGAAAATGGACTTGCTGTAAGAACTGTTTTGTCTTGTGGACGGTTTTTTTGCAGAGACTATCATCAGGCACCTTCTTAGTGCATCGTTACTCAATTCACTCGTGACATAGACCAGCAAAATCCATTCCTGAAAAACAGTAGTACTTTCCCACCCCATCATTCTGAATATTTCTCTGAGAGATGCATTAAACTCAACGTTCAGGACAGTAAAAATATTTATACTATTTTCTACAAAAAAAAAAAAAGGAAAGTGCAGTTTGAACGGACACTACCAGCATGATGTTTACAGACATTGAAAGCACTTCACAGTTCCCTCTGTGTAGCTCAGTTCTTGGTCATCATCTTGAAAGATGCAAAATAGGTTAAAATGTAAGGGAAGGAGGTAATTTTCAATTTCTTGTCACCAAGCAGCTCTTGGATTCTTTTGCAACTTAGCTTAAACATAGCCCTTCCTTCCTTCCTTCCTTCCTTCCTTCCTTCCTTCCTTCCTTCCTTCCTTCCCTCCCTCCCTCCCTCCCTCCCTCCCTCCCTCCCTCCCTCTCTCTCTCTCTCCAAGTGTCTCTTAAACCTCGCGGGCAATTGTTGATCAGTAAGCCCTTCATAGTATTTAACATTGGAAAAAAAAATGTAATGGTTGGCAGTGACTTGAGATCATGATACAGTTCTGGATTCTGCTCCTTTGTTCCTCTGCTGATTCATTTGAGGAAGGTATTGGAATGAGTGATTTCCATTTTATTTCAGTTTTCTCAGATCACACAAACTGTTGAGCATTTAGGGGTGGCGGGGGGGGGACATCCTTTTTCTGTAATATGTGTGACTTACATAGCTGGGGCGGAAACTGGGATTTCCTGTTCTGAAAAATGAAATAAGCCTTTAGCAGCCTTAACTACTTGAACTCCAGTATTGTTCTCTTGAACAACACATAATACTAATGCTGGAGCATGCATTCTATGACAAGCATGAGTTCACTGACCTTCCTGCTGGGTTCTAGCTTCTATAAGAAGACCATTGTGTTTGCCTAATTCTCTACTTGAACTATCTTTATGTGTTCGGATTTAGTTGGCACTATGGTACTTTTGGGCCTTAACCTATAAATCTATTTATTTTTAAATCCAGCCCCCCAAGGGATTTGATTTCTCCCTCTAGACTATGTAAGTGCACTTTCTCTTTAAGTAGAGGTGGGAACGGTGTGTGAAGGGCAATGTTGCTTTCCCTTTAATATCTTTAAGGTTGGGTTGTTTTTTGTTTTTTGTTTTTTTAAAAAAAGGTTGCATTCAGTGGTGGTACCGCAAATATGGACCATGCGAAATATATGTTATTCTTCATCTGGACGGGATATGTAAGACACTTTCATCTGGGAGAACCACGTCATTGATTTTAAATACTCCAGTGTGTTCAAGAATGCATGCGCATACTCCTTGTTGCATGTATATAGGCATGTTTTCTGTCTGTCTCTCTCTCTCTCTCTCTTCCATATGCACATACATATATGCAGAGGCACAAGTATTCTTTGCATGAACACAAGTCTGCCTTTCCTCCATTGGGACACCAGTTTGGATGGGATATGACCAGAACAGGGAAGAAGGTGCTGCCGAGAAGGATTACTGAGAGGGTATATTTTTTTAATTTCTCAAGATTTTTCTCTTTGATGCAGAATTTGCCTTTACTCTGTCTTACTAGCTCTATTGCTTATAATCCCGCTGCTGATTGAACAGGTCCTTAGGCAGAAGCAGAGGATAGCCCAATGAGGATGGGCTATATTTTGGCTGAGTTTGAGAGAGAGATCACTAGGAAGACAAAAGTCTTGAGTTTCGCCATCCTTTACGGAAGTCACTTCCGTTTGGAGGTGTATGTTCTGGTGGTGAATATTCAGGACTGGTAGCAATTTGCAGATACACGACAGGGGTGTGGGTGAGTGGACAAACCTGAATAAGTACAGGGATGGGGCAGGAAACAAAATGCAAATGAGTAAATGCAAATGTGAGGCAAGGAAGGGCTCTTTTCATACTGTTCAGGATTTTTTAGACATCGGTAATGCATCAGATAACATATATTCAATTAAGCTATTAGATCTCATTTTCTGAAATGAATTGTTCTCACACCGTGGAAACCCTTTATAATTTCTGTTAGAAGGAGACAAAACGCATTCCTTTCATAATGCCAATTATTTCCTATATATCTGCTGAAGTTAAAAGGGTCACGGTTTGTTTTTTTTTGTAAAGTACCAGTTTCTCCTCCTGTGGCTTCTCCTGTCGGCAGCACATATTAGCTATGTTAGGAGCCTATCCCTCCCGAGTTGTTTTCCTTCTCTAATTTCATAATGATAAATTAGATGGAAATCAAAAGAAAGGAACAAAGAAGAAACAGGAGGAGATGGAGAAAGGTACAAGAGTCGGCTTGCACATGAGCAGTGGAAGTGGGAATGGAGGACAAATGGAAAAAACATTGGGCAACCTTCTGGTAGAGAGCGTTCTGCGCATGTCTTGTTGCAATGAGCTAGAGTTGAAAAAAAAAAGTACATCACACACCTTAAAAGCAATTTTCCACTCACCATACGAGATGAACATGAGTGCACTGGCACCCCTTGTAACATTTGCACTCATTTAAATTGGGGCGTGTTGCAGGAGATTTTCTACTAGTAAGTGCGCTTAAAAAGGTAATAGTTCTTAATTATATAAAATTTGTATAATAAGTAAGTGCTTACTAATGATAGATGATTGCTCGCCATTATTCTGGAAAAATAGCTGAGATATAAATAAAATGGTTAGAGAACGGAAGAAGACACTTTTATTGAAATGGGGGGGGGAGAGGGGGGGGCTGTGGGAAAATGTGCCAGGCTGCCATAAATAGGACAGCCTTTAAAATTCCCCATCTTCTCCTTTTATAGGTGACCAGGTGCTATCTGAAAACATCCTGGCTAACAGTGCTTAGTGAGCCTTAAATTTAGCCAGCCTGTTGAATTGATTCAGGCTTTCCCAAACTTTTGCTCTCTAGACATGGCCAGTGGGCTTGATGAGAGTTTTATTTCAATACATTTATTTCGAGAACACCAGGTTGGGGAAAAGTGTGTGTTAAACCTTTAAAGGGTATAATGACCTTGTGCAACTATTAACTCTACCTCAGAACAGATACACAGCTGAATTGTTCCACCAATGCCATCTTAAAATGCAGAATACACCCCCCCATACGCACATTGCGCAATTTAAACTGAGGGATTAAATAGTATTAAGGTGCAAACTGTAACCCCGTTACTCTCTTCGACTGCAGCCGTTTACAGAACCCGCACTGCTATGTTTCTAGCAAGTTTTTGAATCACTTGAATTTGATACGGTGCTATATTACTACATTATGTAATCAGGTGCATGGAACAAAAGCCAGCTGTTGACACCCAAGCTGGTTTTTTCACTCATAGATGATTATTTTCTAACAGCCTGACAACAAAGACAGTGGCAGAAAATACTTTTTTAAAAAAAGAATTTTTGTTTTCCTTCTAAACAGTTTCTCAGAATATTTCTTCTCCTATGGAAACGGCATCCTTTGGGGATTATTTGTTTCAAAGGCCTGTCTTGTTTTATCAGAAAAACGATGGTTAATACCAGTAGAACAGATTCTTGTTATATCAGCTGTCTCTCTTCTGTGAAGCTTTTAAGGGGCAGGTTGCACAATGATTTGGGTGGGAAAACATTCTGTTGATTTTTCTGGCTTTAGGTCTTCACTTCTAGTGTAAGTGGCTTGGAGTTGCTCCGGCCACATTAAGTTTGTCTAGATTGATTAAGTGATACATGATTAACTGTGAAGTAATTTCTGTTCTTTGTTTTAATTAACTGCTTACCACTGGTAAACGAAAGCAGTCAAATGGTCTTGTTGCATTATCTTTAGCAACAAAAAGACAGGACGAGGCAGGCTGATGGTCTCGCTTGGTATAATTTTCTTTTTAAGATAGAGAAATCAGAATATATAATATTGAATTTTAAATAAGATGGGGGGTTGAAAAGTTAACTTTATAAAATTATTTATTCTATTTTAAGCTTTCTCTCTTACTTTTTACCATCTAAGTATTTTTTTTTAATTATTATTATTACTTTCTTTTGGTTTCGATGGTCCAGCTTTATTTATGGGCATATAAAATGAAATTGTGAGATGTTTTTTACAAGCTTCTTCCTTCCTTTTGTGAGGGGCCAAATTAGATTTTGCACTAAATGAGGTCTCTTACCAAAAATGGCAACTGTCTGCCTGCTTTCCACCTGTTGTAAGGTCTGATGTAAAGAGCATGGTATCTTTACATTCTGTATTTCTTTCTCATCACTTGGGGGGAGGAAATCTCAGAGAACAACTTTGTAACTTATATCCTGGGTAAATTTAATGAAATGTCCTAAAGTAGCAAACAAACATAGAGCAGCGATTGGCTACCATAGTTGCCACATTTAGTGTAATTTTAGTTTGGCCCCATTTATTATTATTATTTTTTTAAAAAAATAAATGGTATGTTTTTGTATGGATAAAGAGAGCATTACTTTATGCTTTTTGTGCAATAGGTTGGAAACATGCTTCTGTTAGGCATACTTTTTAAATGGTAAATGTAGCATTGACTAACTGCAGTTTGGAGAAAGATGATGTAGGTAGTTTTAAGTTTACATTCGAACGGGATCTCCTTCCTTCTCCCTTTTCTTGGGATTCTTAAGAGTGACAAATGGGGAGTTGTTTCTGTGTGCAAGAACTACCTGTCGGCAATATTTGAACAGCAATCTGGCAAGACCTCTTCAATGTGAACCGTGGAAACTTGCAGCCTATCAGAAATGTTTCTTGTGTGCCATTGGTATGTCTGGTATTTCTCAATATGATACCATTGAACTTGGAAATATTTATTTCTTTGCGGTTGTGCAATGTTCTAGACACAATCTCTTATGTTCTGGGAGTAATACAATAATTTTAAATATCAGATTACAAACTATGATGGTGCTATTTTTTTTCTCTTCAATTGGATTCGAGATTTTGGAAAGTTTATCTGGCTCCTGTTGTTTTCACAACAATTTAATTAATCTTTGGGAAATTTACTGTCTTCTTTTCCAGTGGATGGCAGATTTATTAACATTAAGTTAATGTTAACCTATTTGCAATTATTTGAAACTGAGCTGCAAATGCAATAGGAGAAAGCCAACCAGTTTGTACATCTACACTATGACTCTTTGATAACTTTATATTTTAAATCAGTACATAAGAAATGCATTTACTGCAGACCAAACTGTATTTTACAGAAAAAAATCCTCTTTCTGTATTTCCTCAGGTAATTGCTCTGGTGTTAAACACGTCATGTGATACCTTAACTTAGCATATATTTGTGTGTGTGCTTTGGGATTTAAAATATAAAATGACAAGGCACACAGGCAGACCATTGCATGTCAAAATTGCAAGTGGATATCTTCACCTTGTAGTCAAAATGTGCACAGAAAACACAGCATTTTTCTTCAGAGGTGTATTCTTGGCTTGGAAACACGCTTTCCTTTCTAAGTGGAACTTACATGATATAAACTTGCTCCAAGAATTTCTTTCTAACCCTAAATTCTCCAAGAACCTAGATAGCTAACCCTAAAAATGCCAAGAGGGTGATGTACAGTGGAGGAGTAGGAGTGCATGTGCTTAACAGCTTTTCCTATCCACCACTTGTCCTGCAACCCAGCAAACAGACATTTTTATCCATGACTGAAGAATACAAGGAAGTTTAACAAGGAAAAGCGGTAAAGGAAGCACCATGTGCTTTCTTTCTTGCCTGTCCGCCATCTGTTTATTACAAAACACACACTCAACATACTGCACTGTAGTTCTTTGGTAGATATCTGGAATCCCATATCTAGATCTGTTGCTGAATGAATAGCTTTTGCCAAGGGCAGGTGTCTTAACATCAAACTTAAGGTCCATGAACATTCAATTAAAGAAAATGTTGATGTCACCCTGTCCCCTTTACATTGTGTGATTGGGCACATGTTCTTGCATGAGGAGTCAACTAAGATGTGCTGTGCATACCCGTTGTATAACAGGGTCCTCCAAAAAATGCCCTAATTTTTTTTTAAAATGCAATTTTTTAAAAATAGCAACCAGGCAATTTAGGGTTATAGGACAATAAGCCAGTGCAACCATTTAATCCTTTATCCTTACTATGTGGCATCATAAAGTGACTGAAAATTCTTGCCGTATTGGGGGAAAAAAAAATCATAGTTTTGGCTTGGTTTCAATTGGACGTTTACATTTTTTTTATGCTTTGTGTTGCTGTGTAACTTTTGTACTATTGGTGGCTAGTTTTTGTCTGAATAAGCCTTTCTGGGAATTATTGCTTGTTTTGATTTTTATTATAGTGAAGCTTGTATTCAGTGTTCTGCCAATTAATATTATATGCTTGTAATAAAAGCAAAAAAAAAAAAAAGTTGTCTGATCTCTATTTTTCAAGGGTGTGAAAGTAACAGGTGAATCTCTCTTTGTATTTGCAAATAACCGTGGAATCCAGTACAATGAACATGCTCTAATGCAGTGGTTCTCACCCTGTGGGTCGGGACCCCTTTGGGGGTCAAACGACCCTTTCACAAGGGTCGCCTAAGACCATCCGAAAACACATATTTTCAGTGGTTTTAGGAATAATTTTATGGTTGGGGGTCACCACAACATGAGGAACTGTATTAAAGGGTCGCGGCATTAGGAAGGTTGAGACCCACTGCTCTAATGGAAGACCTGAAAGACTAGTTTAGGAATACACTGTCATGTAATTGCCAAGAGTTGACACTGACTTGTTGGGACATGATCAATCAATCAATGAAAAAGCTGCCTGCTAGGCTATCTGCCTGTGAATCCATCCCATGGCAGATAGCAGATTTATGTCTCAGTGATTTCTGTGGGTTTTTTGGTCTCTGAAACATATAATCTCTTATCTACATGCATTTGGTTGACTAATGCATTTGGTTTATGAAGATTCAAAATTTAGCACAGCCATAAAGGTAAAGGTTCCCCTCGCACATATGTACTAGTCGTTCCCGACTCTAGGGGGCGGTGCTCATCTCTGTTTCAAAGCCGAAGAGCCAACGCCGTCTGAAGACATCTCCGTGGTCATGTGGCTGGCATGACTCAATGCCAACGGTGCACGGAACGCTGTTACCTTCCCACCAAAGGTGGTCCCTATTTTTCTACTTGCATTTTTAACGTGCTTTCGAACTGCTAGGTTGGCAGAAGCTGGGACAAGTAACGGGAGCTCACCCTGTTACGTAGCCATAAGGCTTGTAAATTCAAACCAGCCTATTGGCAGACTTCATAGCTGCAATGATGGATTGAGATCCGTCCATCCGTCCTTTCAACCAACCGACCAGCCAACCAACCAATTAATTTATTGCTCCTGTACTGTAGTATTCACTATTGATAAGTTTTGGAGAATTCATGCACACGCACGTCTTTTGATTCTAATAAAACAGTTGTCCATCTATGGATTTTGAATTGTTAGATCATGGATTAACTAACTTAATTTAGATATGGATAAAAACTAATTATTTTGGTATATGTATACCTTGATTTTGTGATATATTTTTTTTACATGAAATCACCCCTCCCCCCCCCAAAAAAACCAAAAAACCCCTAAAGAGTGCATTGGTTTCAGAAGATCGCATTGTAAAATTCAAGCCACTGGTGATTTTTGATGTCACAGAAATGCATACATGAGACATTTTAGAGATATTCTAGTAATAATTTTAGCAATTTTTAAAAAAACCATGTATATTTACTGATCTCTGCATCAGTTTGTCACCTTTACACTAGAAGTCTATAGGTAACTTATTTTACAAAAAATTACTACAAATGATTGGCTATGTTCCTGTGGCAGTCCTTTTGTTGAGCTTCTTACTTGCAACACTATTTAAAAGCTTAGAGACTCCCACAATAAGACATAGCATGTTTGTTTTCTCCTACATGGTGACTTAAATTTCTTGCTAGATATACCCAGAGCAAAAAAAAAAGTTAAAAATTTTGCATTAGTTTTACAAAATGCAATCCTGTAATCTGCATAAATTACAAAATCTTCACAGAAGCATTTTGATTAAATCAATCTCTTTATTGCTTATGATTGTTAAGAGCCTCCAGTGCCTTTCCTGAGTCATTGGTACTGACAAATGGAGCGGCTGCATTATAGTTTCATATACAACATATACAACTTCACCCGTTCATTTTTACTACTCTTCCACCATTTGAAACCGGGTGGAGAAAATAAGGCTTTTGGCATTAAAAATAATTCCTGAGCCCAGTGTGTACAGTTGTGCTCCTAGGTTTTATACAACACTTGCAAAATTTGTAAGATGTGGACCATTTAGTAAATGCAGGAAGTTACTATGGAATGGAATGGGAACCTGCCCATTCCATTCGTAACCTGAGGATTTGTGGGAGTGAATCTCGTACCTTGAACGCGATCATTCCCTCCGTTTGCCCACACATTCGCTAATAGAACGTGCAGTTTGCTAAGTGCACAAGAGGTATTTCAGGGTGGGGAAGGCCATGGGGGGGGGGCTAGTGATGGAACAGGCCACCTGGTTAAGACCACCCAAGGCCTCCCCAACTCACTGAAATACCTCATGCTCCCCACAATTGCTTCCTACCCACCCAACCTGCTGTGGCATGTCACTTACCATGTGAAGATCTAGCAAGCTGTCTCCTCTCCAGCCTCTCAGCAGTGCGCCCCCTTCTGCAGCTCTGTTTTGGTGTGCTCAGGCCTCACCTGGCACTTTGCCGGCCTAAAGCAGAGCGTTGGAGGGGCTCCGTTTTGGCCAGCAAAGTGCAGGATGAATGTTGCAGAGCCTCTGCTGTTGGTAAGGGCAAAAACAGCCGTGGTGGTGCAAGATTTGTAGTTTTGGGACTTGTTTGTAAACACTATGGAGCACTTATCGCATAACTTGGAGCATTCGCTAAGGGAAGGCTCATAACTCAGGGATTACCTGTAAACACGAGTGATCAGGCATAACACTTTCTTACTACAAATCATGTTATTGGGTATCACAGAACAGTGCAATCATTGAACAAACCATACAATAAAGGAGATAATAAAAAGCGACAGAATTCCGCCAGAGATTGATCAGGAGATGCTAGTTCTTGACCTGTGCAACTCCTGTGTAATTCATATAAAACAGTCTCAACATCTCTGGAGGTATCCTTAGCAGGAGGGATGCTCAATGTTTCTTTCCTTCCTTCCTTCCTTCCTTCCTTCCTTCCTTCCTTCCTTCCTTCCTTCCTTCCTTCCTCCCTCCCTCCCTCCCTCCCTCCCTCCCTCCCTCCCTCCCTCCTTGATAACTTCCCCTCTCAAGTGAATTGTGTTTTGCACTTTTTCATGGAGCCTTTCCCCCTTCTTCCCATCCACAAATACAAAACTCTCAGTTTAATTTTCTAAAGTATGTTTTCAATTCCTTTAAAAAGAAATATATTAAAAGGGAATTTGACACAAGATTATAAAAACTACAGAAACACAAAAGGAAAAGTGAAAAAAGACAGAAAATGTAAAAGAAAAAGATAAAGAAATAGGGAAAAAAAGATCTAAAGAGTAACGTCCAATCTTTCAAACATAAATAATTGCCACTTCCAGCCTCACAAACCAAATATGTTCCCTTCTTTCAATAAACTACTTTTTAAAATCAATGTATTCCGAAAAACCCCAATTCAGCTTAATCCATTTTCAGCAAAAATTCATATAGGGTTTCCTGTCTTTTATAAAAATATTTACTGCTCCCTCCCTTAATCAGACAAATCAATAGAGCCATTTCTACTATCTCTGCCATCCTCACGATTCTTTCTTCCATATAGTCTTTCACCTGAGGTACATTTTTGATTCCTGTCACACAGTATGTACTTTGGAAACTAAATTTATTTCAGTAGCAAGCAAAATGCTGAAGCTGGCATTCTAAACCTCAAGGCAGAAAATTTCCTGTTTCCTGTGGTTGTCTAGTGCGATACCCAATTTTTCCCAGTGGTGGCGCTAAAGGTTTATATTGAAATTCCCACATGTGCTACTGCTTCTGTGGCATTTGCTAGATGGACACGTGGATTAAGAAGACTTGCTCTGAAAAGACAGGTGTATAATGCATTTTATTTGAGATATTTTATTTATTCTGTTTTTTTAAAAATTAGATTTTTAAAATGTACTGGAACATTAGATTTTGGACAGGGAGGATGAAGGACTTGCGTTGTTGTTCTGTGTGTACTTTCATCTACAAATCAAGCTATTTCCATAAATCTGAATCACAATTAAATTGCTTGAATAATACAGGGATATAATTTAATAATGTTTTGATGTTGTTTTAGTCTAACAATTCTGCATATTTCCTAAATTGCTTACCAGCTGGTAATTGGCATGGGGGAAAAATCCATCACTCTCACAGTTTCTGTTGTTTAATTTATTATAATGCTGTGACACTAAATGAAATTAGTATTTAATGGGGGAATTTCAGATTAAAAGGAGGGACAGGTGAGCATTGTTGACTGACCAAAAAAGATTCAAACCTTCAAATCCTGGAGAAATACAGTAATTGGACAAACTTAAACTAAATGCAGCGTTTTTCCTTATTAAATCAGGGCATGCATATTTTTGTGGTCCAGGATTTAGAATAAATACACAATCACAGAGTAGGAAGGGATTTTAGTTCAACTCACTGTTTAAACAGGAAACTCTATTACATTCCGGACAAATGGCTGTCCAATTTCTTCTTTAAAAACTTCCAATGATGAAGCACTCACAACTTCTGGAGAAAAGCCATTCCACTGATTAATTGTTCTCACAGTCAGGAAATTTATCCTTAATTCTATGTTGGATTTCTCTTTGATAATCTTTCACCCATTACTTCTTGTCCTGCTTTGGAGAAATTTAGAGAATCTCTGCTCTAACACAGCCAATTTCATATGGCTTCTCCCCCATTTTACCTGGAGATATCAAGTACTGAACCTGAGACCTTCTACATGCAAAACAGCTGCTTTACCGCTAATTATTAGTCCACCTTGTCCAAGAACTCACAGAATTCAGCATCTTCAGTAAAAGAATAAGAGGCCCAAAGAAGACCTTCACCCAAGGCCTTGAAAATGAGTCCTCTTTTAGAAAACTAGTATCAATTTTAGTGGATCAATTATTTATATAAGCATGCACTCATTTCTCAGGTCTTCAATTCCAAGCTGTCAATCTTTCAACTTCAAAAAGTTAGAAGAGTCATTGGGCAAATATATTTTTAGTCTTGCCAACCTTTCTATAAAACAAGATGTCTCTCTGCACTGTGTTTTCCTAGTTGTCTTTCTTATTCACTAAAATATTTGGTTTTCTTTTTATTTTGTTATTGCTAATCTTCCTGCAGTTGTAAGGAACATAGAACCTTGACATCAGATAGTCATCATGAGGACCTGTCACTCGGTTGTTCCATCTTTAATCTGTTGATATTCATTCCAGTGCATACCTGGGCTTTTTATAGTCCCTGGGCCAAATCTGGCCCTTTGGCTGTCTCTGTCTGGCCACATGGATTGCTTTTATTTTGAAGGTTACTGCTATTTTTTTCCCCAATGTATGGTATATATTTGCATGCGTGCATGCCTACGCACTTTCACAGCCCTATTGGTTTGGCCCTCTACAGCAGTCCTAGATTCTCATGTGACCTCCTTGGGAAAATTAACTACCCACCCCAGTTTTAGTGGGTGGAACACTTTCCATCCATTATTCCTTTTCTGGCCTTCGGGTCAAGCTATTTTCCAAGGCACTTGAAGGCCAGACAAGGAATAATGGATGGAAACTGATCAAGGAGAGATTCAACCTAGAAATAAGGAGAAATTTTCTGACAGTGAGAACAATCAACCAATGGAACAGCTTGCCTCCGGAAGTTGTGGGAGCTTCATCTCTGGAGGCTTTCAAGAAGAGACTGGACTGCCATTTGTCAGAAATGGTGTAGGGTCTCCTGCTTGGACTAGAAGACCTACAAGGTCCCTTCCAACTCTGTTAATCTGTTAAAACACCATATCTTTTTCTCCACTTTGATTGCAGCTGTTTTGTATTCAGTGCGTTTAACTAGCCATCCAAAAAGGGGTGTGGAGTGAAGGATGAGACTGGTTCTGAAATGTGTCCTCAGTGCTTCCCTGAAATGTGCCTTAAACTCTCAGATGTTTTAGAGGAACGATGGTGAACCTTTTGGGCTCGGCATGTCAAAAATTCAAAAAATGCCTAATTGGACTCTGCTGGCATGTCCCACCCCAACAAAAGACAAACTATTCTTGACATATTTATTGTTTTTGAAAAAAAATACAATCCAATCATGTGCAGTGATATGTATTATATAAAGAAATGTCAAATAATTACAAATATGAAATATGAATAAAACACTCGTTTTTGGAATCATGCCTTTGAGAATAGTTGTTGGGTTTTGGTGAATGCTGGCATGTCACCCAAAATGTTGTGGTGTGACATCTTTGACATACACATGTCATAAATTTGCCATCACTGCTTTAGAGCTTTCTAAATATTTGTTGCACTTTATTTCTACTCTATGGAATTTACAAGTCTGTCCATGAAATTATTATTTTTTAATCTGAACAGTACACAGACAACAAGAAAGATGGGTATAAATCACAGAGACATTGTGTGTACAATTGGCACCATGGGTTGAATGCCTTGATAATTGAATTTGTTAAACCAGAATTCATTATTCTTTCTAATATGATTTTTTTCCCCTCAAGAAAATTCCCTTGGGACAGAAAGCATGTGTTTTGTATGAAGAAGTTTTTTATTTTAATCTGAAATCTAGTGGGACAGGGAAATATTTTGTTAAAACATCTCAGAGAATTGCTTGGCTATAGAATAACAGAATAACAGAATTGGAAGGGGCCTTGGAGGTCTTCTAGACCAACCCCCTGCTCAAGCAGGAAACCATATACCATTTCAGACAAATGATTGTCCAATCTCTTCTTAAAAACCTCCAGTGATGGAGCACCTACAACTTCTGAAGGCTAGCCATTCCACTGATTAATTGTTCTAACTGACAGAATTTTTTCCCTTATTTCTAGATTGGTTCTCTCTTTGAATATTTCCATCCATTGATTCTTGTTTTGCCTTCAGGTGCTTTGGAGAATAGGTTGACCCCCCTCTTCTTTGTGGCAGCCCCTTAGCTATTGGAATACTTTATCATGTAACCCCTAGTCCTTCTTTTTATTAAACTAGACATACCCAGTTCCTGCAACTGTTCTTCATGTGTTTTAGCCTCCAGTCCCCTAATCATCTTTGTTGCTTTTCTCTGCACTCTTTCTAGAGTCTCAACATCTTTCTTATATCGTGGCATCCAAAACTAGATGCAATATTCCAAGTGTGGTCTTACCAAGGCATTATAAAGTGGTATTAACACTTCACGTGATTTTGATTCTCTCCCTTTGTTAATACAGTTTAGGACTGCGTTGTTCTGCCCCAGCTACGGACCCCAAAGAACGCAGCACACACAAAGTCCGTTCAAATCTTAGTTTACTAAATAAACCAGTTTTTTACAACAATGGCTGTTAATTAACTGCATTAACAGCCGCCAAGAATTCAAAGAATAATACTGAAAACTTACTGTGGTTGGCAGAATGCCCAGAAGCAATTTGCAGGAAGCTGATAAGATAAGCAAGACAAGACATGAAGGTATGTGAATGAAGTTGTTCCCTGCAAATTGCTTCAGTCGGCGTTCCTCCTTAAATAGGCTAAGGGAGTGGCCAATTAGCTCCAAGCCTTACTCTTGAGGAGACCTCCTCCTGAGGAGCCACTCCTGCCTTTTGGCAGCTCTGCACACCCGTGCACCGAGAAGAGACTCATCCTTTTCACTTAAGGGAGGTTCTGGAGGTTCTGAAGGCCCTGGCTGAATCCCTGCTTCTGGCACCACATCTTCTCCAGTCTCCTCATGGTCTGACTCGAATGCCAGCTGCACAGGCTGCTGGTGCAGCACCACACCACAGGGGTGAAATGCTCCCGGTTTGGACCGGCTTGGGCGAGTACGTAGTGATGGTGGCGGGCAGTTCGGAGAACCAGTAGCAAAAATCCCTGCCCCGCCCCCCATGCCCAGCTGAGCTGAAATTTTGCAATATCCTTCCCCAGGAGTGGGGAGGGAATGGGGATTTTGCAATATCCTTCCCCTGGAGTGGGGTGGGAATGGAGATTTTGCAGTATCCTTCCCCTGCCATGCCCACCAAGCCACGCCCACAGAACCAGTAGTAAAAAATTTGGATTTCATCACTGGATGGGTGGCCATATAAATGGTTTAAATAAGTAAGTAATAAAACATATCATGAATGGATTTGATCAACAAATCGGCCAGCTCTTTCTAATTGAAGGATGGATTCTCAAGGACATGGATATTGTCTGGGAATGGAAATGGGTGTGTTTAATTAGATTTGGCTGCTTTGTTGAGAGAGAGGCTCTTTATAGAGCACTGCACACCAGAACAACTAGACACAAGCACATTTTCCCCCCGAAAGCCATCACCCTGCTAAACAAATAATTCCCTCAACACTGTCAAACTATTCACTAAGTCTGCATTACTATTAATCTCATCGTTCCTATCACCCATCTCCTCCCACTAATGACTGTATGACTGTAACTTTGTTGCTTGTATCCTTTCAATTTATATTGACTGTTTCCTAATATGATTTGATTGCTTATTTGTATCCTATGACTATCCTTAAGTGTTGTACCTTATGATTCTTTACGAATGTATCTTTTCTTTTTATGTACACTGAGAGCATATGCACCAAAGACAAATTCCTTGTGTGTCCAATCACACTTGGCCAATAAAGAATTCTATTCTGTTCTGTTCTGTTCTGTTCTGTTCTATTCTATTCTATTCTATTCTATTCTATTCTATTCTATTCTATTCTATTCTATTCTATTCTATTCTATTCTATTCTATTCTTAGAAAGGCTCTTGTAGATTCCAGGAAAGGATTCTTAACCTCCACCATCTTCTTCTGAGGCAAGTGACCATCAGGATTCTATGCTGCCATTCTGAAAGATGAAACAACAACAGAACATCTTAAATTTATATGCTACCTGACTCCAACAACCCTAGTGACTCATAACAATCAGACATTAGAGTAGAATTACTACAAAATAAAGGCATATGTTGCAAGGGCAATGAAGTAAGGTGTCTCACTCTCCCTCACTAAAGGCTTGCCCAAAAAGACAGGTTTTCATGGCTCTTTTGAATAACAGCAGAAGGGGAGGGCATCTGATCTTGGGAGGGGGGCCCCACCTCATTCCCGAAGGTAGGCATTTCTTCAGGGAAGTTGTGCTTCCTGTAATGACATGTGGAAATGATCTTAGGAGACAGGAGTGAGAGCCATAGATTGGACAACAGGCACATAAAGGATATCTCAGCCCAGGGAAGGAGGGGAGGTGTGGGAATTGCAACAGCAATAGCATCTAGGCTTATATACTGCCCCACAGCACTTTACAGCTCTCTCTGGGCTGTTTACAGTGTTAGAAGCATTATTTGCATATTGTCCCCAACAATATGAGTCCTCGTTTTACTGACCTCGGAAGGATGGAAGGCTGAGTCAACCTTGAGTCCAGCCAAGGTTGGGAAACATTTCAAAATGGACCCTTCCTTGTTTTCTGAAGAGTAAAAGGAAAGAGGAGGAGAAATACTTTTAGTTTTGCAAAGTTCTGTTAATATAGCTTTATAATAAAAATGGAGGTGGTACTCCTGTTTATATTTCTTGTCTGGATTATCTTCTAGGATCCTGATAGGTGACGTTGTTTAATTGAAGGAACATGTCAAGTATCAGGGAGATCAAGAGATCCAGGCAGTTCAAATGGGTATAAAGATTTTATTGCAAGCTTAAGCTTTCTACAAGAATCGGAACTACTAACAGCCAAAGGAAATTGGGGGTAGATAAGGGTAGAAGGAATTCAAGATGACTTAGATCTCTTGTGGGTGGGAAGGGACTCATGACTTTGACATGCTTGATCCCTCCCTCCGGTTCAGCCTGGTCATCTACAGAATTGTGTACAAGCCAACCATGCAAGACTGAAGTGGTCAGGTAGGTTACCTTTCATCAAGGTAAGAGCCTTGGTAGCACAGCAGACTAAAGTGCTATTAAGTAGCACCAGCTGCCTGCAATTACTGCAAGTTAAAATCTCACCAGGCTCAAGGTTGGCTAAGTCTTCCATCCTTTCAAGGTAGGTAAAATGAGGACCTGGATTGTGGGGGCAATAAACTGACTTTGTATAAAAAGGAACACTGCTTGTGGGGAGGGTGAAAGCCCTACTAAGCAGGTATATACAAAAGTATGAAGGCTATTGCTTAACGCATTGTAAGCCGCCCTGAGTCTCCGGAGAAGGGCGGCATATAAATCGAACCAATAAATAAATAAATAAATAAATAAATAAATAAATAAATAAATAAATAAAATAAAATAAAATAAAATAAAATAAAATAAAATAAAATAAAATAAAATAAAATAAAATAAAATAAAATAAAATAAAAAGGTAGTATGGGATACCCCAAAGCAGACAAGAGTTGGAAATACTGGTTTCTTCTGTCTTGGAAAGGTCTGCTCCATTTATTCAGAACTTCAGATGTATGAGTTGGGTATAATGTGCCTCGTATCCAGTGGTGGGTTTCAATTTTTTTTACTACCAGTTCTGTGGGTGTGGCTTGATGGGCATGGCTTGGTGAGTGTGGCAGGGGAAGGATACTGTAAAATCTCCATTCCTTTCCCAATCCAGGGGAAAGTTACTGCAAAATCCCATTTCCTCCCAATCAGCTGGGACTTGGGAGGCAGAGAATAGATGGGGGCGGGGCCAGTCAGAATTTTTACTACCGGTTCTCCAAACTACTCAAAATTTCCGCTACTGGTTCTCCAGAACTGGTCAGAACTTGCTGAAACCCACCTCTGCTCATATCCTATCGGAATAAACTGGTCATCCTTATTGCAGATAAAGAAAGTTGTTTGCTAACACAGGTTAGGCTGGTAGTCTTCCACATACAGAAGATGAATAAGTTGAGCTGCCATTGTGATGCATCAGAGAAAAAATTATTTCAGTAGAGGTGATATAAAAACAAAGGAGCAAAACAGATTAAATCTCTAACTAAGGTTTATAGACTACGGCAAACCAAATCAATAGTGAGATGAGTCAGAGTTGTGAAAAGCTTCTATTCATGGCTTTTTTCAATAGTTGTAAATTGTTTTTGGAGCCGATGAAATGAATGCGACCTAATGCGCATCAGTGTCAGGGATGAGAGAGAGAGCTGTGACTTTGTCTCAGGTCCTAATCATTTTGCTCTGGGTAAGACTGCCTTTGGGGAAACTCCTTCCCATTTCAGCACATCTGCTTCCTCTGGATTCTCTGGGAAGGGGCAGCAAGGAGCAAGGAGGCAAGGCTTAACCAGGAGACCTGGGTCTGCCCCACTGTCTCAGGAAGGAAGGAAGGAAGGAAGGAAGGAAGGAAGGAAGGAAGGAAGGAAGGAAGGAAGGAAGGAAAGGGGCTGGATCTGGTAGGTTGGCACAAGAGTGTCTCTCTTCTGGGCATGGAATGGGGAAGATGGAAGACAAGAAAAGATGGGAGGGAAAGTCAAGGGGAAAGCCAATGAGAAGACCAAAGGAAAGAAAGTGTTGTCTGTTCAGCCAGGAGAGAAAAGAAACAGCTCTTAATGGGATGAGATTCCCTTGTTATATCATTCCTAGATAGGAACTTGGAAAGTGCATGGTTTAATGAAGAATAAGTGGCCAAAGTGAAATAGCTGGGTTGCTGCCTTTGTTTGGCATGGTGTGACTCTTAGACAGTGGTGAAATCCAATTTTTTTTTATTACCGGTTCGGTGGACATGGCTTGGTGGGCATAGTGTGGCTTGGTGGGCGTGGCAGGGGAAGGATATTGCAAAATCCCCATTCCCTCCCCACTTCTGGGGGAAGGATATTGCAAAATCTCCATTCCCTCCCCACTTGGGCCGGCCAGAGGTGGTATTTGCCGGTTTTCTGAACTACTCAAAATTTCTGCTACCAGTTCTCTGAACTGCTCACAATTTCCACTACCGGTTCTTCAGAATCTGTCAGAATCTGTTGGATTTCACCCCTGCTCTTAGACCTTCTGCCCTTTTCCATTTTTGGCACAGCAGTTTGGTGTAATGCTTAAGACACTAGGCTAATAACCAGGAGACTCTGAGTTCTAGTCCAACTTAGGGCACAAGGCAGCATGAGTAACTTTGGGACAGTCCCTCTCTCTCAGATAGGAAAGGGCAATGCCAAGCCACTTCTGAAAAACCTTGCGAAGAAAATTGCAGGGACTAATCCTAATAGTTGCCAGGAGACAAAAAATTGACTCAAAGCCACACGTAGGCTTTTGTATCAATAGATGACATGGGTCCAGAGTTACAACCTTTTGGATGAAAATCTAGTCTCGTGTGTTGCTTGTGACAATTTGAGTTTAAGGCGTCTGAGGCTAGGATTTAGGATTTTAGGCACTTGGGTCTGCAGTATCTAAACTAATATTTATAGCTTCTGTTTCTGTTGTTCTTACTAGCATCCATTGTGGGGCTATAAAAATGACATGGACTTAGCTTGGAACCTTTTATAATATTTATCTTGTAATATGGATTTTTATGTTTTTGTATCTGGTTTTTTTAATTCTTGTATGCCACCCAGAGTTTCTTTTTGTGAGATAGGAGCTATACAAATCTGACCAATAAAAAAATAATAAATAATAAATGCCTTCTCATCAACACTGAGAGGGACATCACTGGTTGAACCTGTCCAAAATCAGTGAGCGAGTTGTGTTGAGTAGCCAGGAGTGAATGGGGAGTCCTTTGATTCACAAATTAACCAGCTGATTTTTCTTTGATTTTTCCTTTGAGGAATCCCAGATCCCCCGTGCTTCTAGTTATCTAGCTATAAATTCCATTCAAAAATCTCATCTTCTGCCTCTCTGACACTAGGTTTTTGGTTTTTTTAACCTTTCCATCTTGCTCTAGGTTGGCTGTTGATGGGCTTCCAGATGAGCTGAAGGTACATCAAATTATGCTTTAACCCACATCCTCCTGATCTCGCCTCTTTTCCCCTCCCCCTTATGTCTTTGACTGCATTGTGCATGTATAAAGAGGAATTGGCCCCAAATGAGATGAACCTCTCACTGCATTTGCCTTCTGCTTTTTTTATATCATGGAATGAAGGCTGACTCATTTCTTCAGGAAACACTTCTCTATCAATCAACACCGTGACTTCCCTGGCTCTTTTGCCATTTTTCGAAATGAAGAAGCACAATGGCTGCAGTTCCAAAGGTCACTCTGCCATGTGATCCTCTATTCCATAACATATAAATGTAATAAGTTTTATACCAGGACGGTTTGGCAACTTGACACTTTCCTGATGCTGGATATTGCAGTCTCAGTACATCTGAGGGTACCAAATGGATCTCTTGGTGATTGAAATGATGGAGCAGAATCATCACTCAAGAGCAGGAAAGCAGACAGCTTATTCTGCTGGACAATATTTAAGGAACTGGAAATCACACAGTCTCTGTCTCTCTGTCTCTCTCTCTCTTTTTGTGGTATGCCAAAGCCACAAAGGATGAGCAATGACCCCCAAATTGCTAGTGATAGGTCATGCAGATAGACAGGGCTGGAGCTTTAAACTCCCATCCAGTTTGGCATCTTTGTATATTACAGTTCTTGGTGGCACAGCTGAAGGTTAGGAAAATACATAGTTTTGAGCTACAGGTTGTCCATCCTTACAAGGTTAGTTATTATAAACCTGTATCACTTTGTAATTTGTTTTGTATACAACATTTGCATGGCTGAATTGCAAGGAAATGAGAAGTCAATGTCTTTTTCTGGAATGTACAGTGTTTTGGCCGTTCTTCCCTGCCTCCATTCCTTAAAGTGCCATTTCTAAGTTGGTTGTCGGTGTTCCTTCTTTATTGCTTGGGGCTTAAGTTGTCTATAGAAGGATTACGGATGTGTCCTGCATCTTGATGAACCAAAGGAAAAGGTTTTCTTAAGAAAAGACATCACATCTCATTCGTTGTGTTCTTTGGGATACTATAATTCCTTGCGTTCTGCCCATGATTTTACTCCCACTATCTTGAGAAGGACAATGAAGTTGTCCTTCCCATAGCCATCCAGGCTTCATCGTGGCCAACAGGTGTAACTCAAAGTTGGCCCATGTTACCCTCATAATTCTACTGTGAAGGGAGTAGGTGGCTCATAGGCCAGGTGGTGTCTCCAGTATTTAGGTAAAGGTAAAGGTTCCCCTCGCACATATGTGCTAGTCGTTCTCAACTCTAGGGGGTGGTGCTCATCTCCGTTTCAAAGCCAAAGAGCCAGCGCTGTCCGAAGACGTCTCCGTGGTCATGTGGTCAGCATGACTAAATGCCAAAGGTGCACGGAACACTGTTACCTTCCCACCAAAGGCGGTCCCTATTTTTCTACTTGCATTTTGTATGTGCTTTCGAACTGCTAGGTTAGCAGAAGCTGGGACAAGTAACGGGAGCTCACCCCATTACGCGGCACTAGGGATTCGAACCGCTGAACTGCTGACCTTTCGATCGACAAGCTCAGCGTCTTAGCCACTGAGCCACCACATCCCTCCAGCATTTATATCCCTAGAAACCTCCATGCCTTCCTGGAGTGGATAGACCAAGATTTAAACTGGTTTTTTTTTTTGACTAGGCTTATGGTCTCTGAGCATGAACTGTTAAGCTTGCATCCCACTCTGATGACTCTGTGATATATGAAAGGTACTTCTGCAACTACCAGGAGCTCTTGACCACAAGGAGTTGCTTACTACTGTTTGATCAGGAAGGATTTTGTGTGAGTAGTTTTCACCCAAGAAATGCTTTGTGTCCTTCAGTTTCAAGTTGCCAGAGGCAGTGTTCCAGTTACTCTTTTTTTTTTAAAAAAAAGTCATATTCTTCTGATTTAGGTTCTAGATTCTGTGGAAAGTAGGAAACTCTTATTTCTCTCCATCTATTTCCACATAAGGCTGTTGTACAACTGTTCTTTTCCATAATGTGGAGTGACGTTCTGAGCAGAAATTGCCTTTGAACTGATGATATGAATGAAAAAAAATAAGCTTGTTAATTGAAAAACCAAAGCTAAGTAACTGGAAAGGAAGGGACCACGTTTGAGAAATTAATTAACAGCTTTACGCAAGATTACGCATAAATGCAGGAAGGCTGTAAATATAGATAATATGAATTAGAAATTAAGCCTAACTAAAGGACTATGAGTGTGAACTATTTAAAAACATGTTTAATGTCATATTTTCTGGAGGGAGGGGTCAGTAATTTATTACTTTAAACAGTGATTCACCTGTGCCCTTTAGCTGAAATTGTTGTTGTTGTTAGTTGCGAAGTCATGTCCGACTCACCGCGACCCCATGGACAACGTTCCTTCAGGCCTTCCTGTCCTCTACCATCCTCTGTAGTCCATTTAAACTCACGCCTACTGCTTCAGTGACTCCATCCAGCCACCTCATTCTCTGTCGTCCCGTTCTTCTTTTGTTCTCAATCGTTCCCAGCATTAGACTTTTCTCCAGTGAGTCTGAAATTGTACATGGCATTAAAAGATCTCTGGTTATTCCACAGCATTCTGATAGACCACTATGGTGGTCTTCCTGTGACCATATATTATTACAGGTTGGATATGAATTGAAATTACTGGAACAGTTTAACTGGAGCTTAGCTGACCTCCTTGGTCATGTTTACTTTTACCAAGGTTAGTTAAACAAGTCATAATGGCTTGGCTTGTGTATAATGCCAGGCTATCAACCATGATTTATAAAGCCAAATAGCTGAACTCACACATCATAGTATTTTAATTATTTGTTTGCTTGATTTATATCACTGCCCACTCAGCAAATGAAACAGGGTGGCTTATTTCGCTAATAAAAAATAATGGCTCAATTAAAAACACACACACAATAAAACAAAGCATAATGAATATAATCGAAAACAGGAATACAGAAAAACATAAAGTGTTGGGGAAAAAAATCATCCAATTAGGTCAGATCTAATGCTGGAGGTGGGGGGAGAGGAAAAATGGTGAAGGTCTTCTGGAAGGAAGGAGGAGCAGGGCAAGATGAATCTCAAGGAGGAACCTTTTCCAAAGGTTGGAGCAGCAACAGAGAAGACACCTCTCCTTGGTCCCACCAGAAGATGTTGGCTCAACAGCAGGACCCAGAGCACTTTGAGCCTGTCTGATCTTATTGAATGGGCAGAAATAATGATTTGCAGATGATCTTACAAGTAGCCTGGCATGAAGGGCTTTATAGGTAAGAACCAAATCCTTGCTTTGCACCCAGAAGTTCACTGGTAGCCAGTGCAGCTTGGGAAACAGATATACTACATGAATATAATAAAGCTTGCCCATAACTACCAATGATACTGCATTTTTGATTAGCTGAATTTTCCAACTGGTCACCAAGGGCAGCCCCATGTGGAATACATTGCAGCAATCTCCTCAACAAGGCGGTTGAGATGTGAGTGACTGTTGTTAGGATATGGTTTGAGCCTAACAAGTTGTCCAGGCAATATATGTGTTCTGTGACTTTAATGTGAATATGTATTGTGTGACTTTAAAGTTTTCCTGCTGATTCATTGTAATGCTGAGTCATGCTGTAATTAGATAATCACTGGTTATGAACGTATTTAAGAAAGGTACTGTAACGTATTCAGTTGATGATAAGCTACCATCGTGTGAGGAGTTGCTATCATTGTGCTATCATCGGTTGGATGGATCTGCTACCATCGTAGTTTGTGAACCAGAGTGAACTTGTTATTCTAACCAACTACTGTTTGTGTGGTAAGAAGATTTTTGTATCACTGGACTGATTTAACTGGCAAAGACTTGGATTGATTTAAAGACTATGAGATTGTTTTTTCACTATAAAGTAAACTTTTGATAAACCAGTTTGCACATCTCTTATTCATTGCTCTCAGCAACGTTTCTCTGTGCTCTACACTCTGCTGGTTGGTAACACAACAACAATATCCTTAACAACTGTAATCCAGGAGCAGCCCCAATTGATGTGGAAGATGGAGCTGTGCAAGGCCCTTTGAGCTGTAAAATGAGGAAGATCTCAAATTATACATGCAGTGCAACTCCATCCAGACCAAAGAAGGAATATATCTAGACCCAAGTTACCACAAATCACAGTCACTCAGTCTTATAAAACTGAATGCATCCATTGAGACTCCTACAGCCTTCAGACACCAAGAGTGAATGTCTGATGGAGGCCCTAAAGTTGAGATGTATAGTGGAACATCATTAACATAAGGATGACATCTAATCCCATACTGAAAGATGACTAGCAATCTCATACAGATGTTGAACAGGAACAGAGAGAGAACAATACCATGAGGCACCCTGCAAAGCAAGAGTCTTGAGACAGATCTTTCCCTCCTATCAACAGTGACATAATTCCTCATACTTAATTTCTTCTCCTGCTAACATTTATCTGCTGGTCACCAATCAGTTTTCTTAACACGCGGTGGGTGGAGGTGGATGAAAGCTGCTTGAATGAAAGCTAGTGCTTTGAATGATGGTTTTGGCCACTGTGAAGTTGTCTAATAGGTCACAAGTAGTATCTTGCCTATGTGACCTGTTAGGCTATTTTGAAAGTGCCCTAAATCTGAAGAACAATTGAAAGTATGTATGATAAAATGGGCTAAAAATGTTGGTTATAATATACAAAGGGGAACATACAATGTGATTGGAAGGATAGAAATTCACTTCATGTTGTAGCCTTAAAGAGAATTTTTATAAAATGCTGTAACGCTAGTATTTGTCACCAGAGAAATTGTCTAGAATATATAAAGGAACTTCAAATCTTTGCTGGAATCATGAACAACTTGAAGGGACATTTTACAATGTTTGCTGGGCATGGAAAAAAGCAAAAATGTTTGGAATCAAATTAATACATTAATCCAGAAGATGTTGAAGGTTAAAGTGCAGTTGAAACCAGGGAATTTTTTTTTTTGAGACTAATGGGTAGACAATAAGAAAAAAATAATAATGGGACTTTGTTTTTATATATAACAACAGCAAATATGTTCAAAATGAAAATGTTCAACATTACCCACAACAGAGGAAAGGCTGGCGAAGATGATGGAACTTGCAGAGGTGGCTAAATAAACCTCTTTGATTAGATAAAAAACAATATTATGGCTGAGTGGAAACCTCTAATGGACTTTTTATATGAAGCAGAAAAAAATGAACTAATGATTTGTGATTTTTGATGATTTAGAAAAAATGATTTTGTAATCATAGACTGAGAACCAATATTGTAATCTGAAATTGCTGCAGAATTTTTCTACATTTTTTTGCTTCAATTTTTCTGCACTTCTTCTCTTCTCTTCTCTTCTCTTCTCTTCTCTTCTCTTCTCTTCTCTTCTCTTCTCTTCTCTTCTCTTCTCTTCTCTCCCTCCCTCCCCTCTTCTCCTTTCTTTTTCTCCTTTCCTCTCTTTCTTTTGTTGCTTTTTTGTCCTTTACCAACTTAATATTTTTTATGTTCTTTGTAAAACTTTTAATAAAATTTATTTTATTAAAAAAGAAGGAACACATTATCCAAAACCAGCCAATGAATAAGATGTTTGGAAGAGGCAAATGGGATGAATTTGGAGATGCTTGCTGCAGTCGAAGCCAAAATGGCTCAGAGACAGAAAAGAAAAAAGATATGCAGGTTACATGTAAAACAGATCGTAATGTTAACAATTAACATTTGTAACATATGAAACCTCAGTTGTGTTTATTGAGATATTTAGATTATTTGAAACTTGAATGTAGATGAGTTCAGTAGTTCTTCCACCACATTCTGATTAAATCCTATATAAGTTTAGTCATTCTGTGATTATGATGAAGTGAGCTATAGCTTATGAAAATTTACATCTTTTAATAAAAGATGCACTTGCAAGCCACATCTCCATAACTGTACTGTCATTCCCAGTCTCAGTAGTAACATGCAATAATTAATCATTAAAGCAAACAGGTTTTTATTTAGAATATGTTTAGATAAATGAGCATTGATAGATGAATTTCCAAAGGAAGATTCCTCATCTTAGTAATTGTATCTTAGCCTGAGTAGAATGTTCATATTACAATATCTTTCGCACAACAAATGCATACATCATCATATGTCATTGAAAACACATAACCTCACAGCCCCCTAATTTCAATAGGAAAATGTCTTGTTATCTTCTATAATAACAATGTCTTCTATAATGACATATTTGCATGATGTAACCTTCCTCTCATCTCAACCCATAGCCACGGACAATTAACCATTTTGTCCCTGATATTAGATTGATGTGTTCTTTCTTCTCCAAATACCAACCTTACTCCTATGCAAGATTTCTGTCATTCTACCACGAATGTGGTGATGAAATGGTAAGGACTGCAATTTCCCCAACCTTTATGGCCTGCTTTGAGCTGCTGTGGGAAGATCTCCTTTTCTCTGGTTGCAACCAGCTCCCTCCCTGGGTAGGGTTTGTTCTGGTACACTGATGTGACACTGGTGGAGAAACGCCATCAAGATTGTAATGGAACTTATTTTCACCAATGGTGGACCTGCCCGCAGGCGGTTAAATATTGATAAAAAATACGGCAATGGATTTTGGAAATTACACAGATTAATTTGGAATTAAGGCCCGAGATTTTCCTGTTGGGGGCAAAACCTTTGAATGTTAAATCAGATATATGATTCTTGTTGATTCACATTATTACTGCAGCAAGATTAGCGTATGCGCAGGAGTGGAAAAATCAATACTTACCGATGGATTTTAAAATAATATATAAAATTAATGAGTGTGCGGAATCAGATAGATTAACTAGATTGATCAATGGTAAAAAAGATTCAGAATTTTATAACAGTTGGAAATTATGGTACGATTGGGTCAAGAAAAGATGGAATGGAATAGATATATGATGCAAGTATGTATGTATAAAGGAATGATTTTATATTTATGGACAATGTAATCACATTATACCATGGTGGCAGGATTGTATATTTCATTTGTGTATTGGTGCATAGAATTTATTAATAAAAATTAAAAAAAAAAAAGATTGCTAGAAGAAGTAGTTGACGGGTGTCCTTCTAACTGATCAGCCTGGCAGCTCCATTTAATAATAAATGCCCCATCAGGCAGGTTGATTTACCGTACTACTAAGTTCCGTTTTGCCTGCTATAGCTAAAATAATGCCATGATCATTGCATGTGGTGATCAGTTCCTTTCTAAATCATCTTGCCTATCATCTGGGCTTCACGGTTCCTATTTGGGTCTGACAGCTAGATTGGACAAAGATTGCTAGAACACAGAGGTTTTAACAGATGGCCGAACCCACTGGGGTAACTATCTGCCAAAACTCACCACCTCCCCTAACCCATTTTAGGAGAACTGGTTGGGGAATATATTTTTTTTCAGCCTGCAGAAAAATCCACCATTTATTGCAACTTAATTTGCCTTGCATTAAAACAGTACCATTTGCTGGCCAAAACAAAGTGAAGATTGACTATGTAGCAAGAGCAAATTTTTGTAAGATATTTTTCTGTTAGAGTTGGGTTTTTTTGCCTGCCTTGGTGGTGCAGTGGACTAAAGTGCTGTTAAGTAGCACTTAGCTGCCAGCTGCCTGCAGTTACTGCGAGTTCAAATCTCACCAGGCTCAAGGTTGACTCAGCCTTCCATCCTTCCGAGGTAGGTAAAATAAGGACCCAGATTGTGGGGGCAATAAGCTGACTTTGTATAAAAAGAACACTGCTTGGGGGGCCCTGAAAGCCCTACTAAGCAGGTATATACAAAAATATAAAGGCTATTGCTTAACGCATTGTAAGCCGCCCTGAGTCTCTGGAGAAGGGTGGCATATAAATCGAACCAATAAATAAATAAATATTTTCTACAGTATTCATGAAATTCTTAATCACATAACCCATAGATGGGAAATTTGGGTTTATCCAGTTATTGCTCAACTATCCTTCAGCATATCCCTTGAATGGCCTTACCAGTGGTAAGAATGAGAACCGTAAGCCGCCCTGAGTGCTTTTACAAATAGAAAAGCTAAAGATTTAATAGCTTGCTAACTAAACGAATAACATTTGGTGAACTACATATTGCTCATCTCCAATCTAGCACAATCTGATTTAGAAAAGTATTGCTGTGACATCCGGAAAACTGAATACCATCATTTATGACTGTGGGAAAACAGAATTTGACAGTCTCTAAGATTTTTTGATAAAATGATCTTGAATGAATCCATAGCTGTTAGTGAGACACTGGGAATTAAATTCCTGCTATAAAGGCAGATGCAAAAAATTAAAAAACGGTTGGTATTTACCTCGCTATTAGATCAGTATATTCCATAAATTTGAATCTGAACGCCTACCTTTATTCGTTGGAAAAGCCTCAGGTGGATAAGCTGGAGCCACTGAAGAATACAACACCTTGTCCTCCTTCATCTTGATTAGAAACAACAGAGTACTTGTCCTTGACACAGAAGGTATGAAGCAATGCTAAGACCACAGTTGCAATCGAGCTCATTTGGCGCTTGCAATTTTAACAATGAACAGTTGTACCATCCTTATTTGTTTCCTTTTCTGTAAATTATGGTATCTTTCAAAATAATTAGTGTGGGAAACCACTAATTGCTAGTTTCCCAATTTTTAGATGCGTATCGGGTTTTTCAGTAATTGTAATTTTCTCGTCCAACTTTGTATTATGAAATTAAACAAAGTCATGTACCATATCTGAAGATAGCAGGTGTGTCTAGACATTAACCCTCCCCTTCTTCTTAGTTCAAATTGTGCAAACTCTGTCTTTTCCAAGTGGGTCAGAGATAATGAAAATACAGTTCTTTCTGCCCTCACTTTATTATCTATGCCATGTCCTCCTCCTCCTCCTCCTCCTCCTCCTCCTCCCCCCCTCCTCCTCCTCCTCCTCCTCCTCCTCCTCCTCCTCCTCCTCTTCCTTTCTCTTCCTCCTTCTTCCTCCTTCTTCCTCCTTCTCCTTCTCCTCCATTTCAATTTCTATTTACACACACATACAAAAACAAACATATTGCTTATTTTTCTAGAATGAAGACCTAGATGAATTCTAAACAAAAAAGGAACAAGGAGGTAATAGGAGCAAAAAAGATCCCAATACTTGATTATTCTGTTTCCACTAAAATGTGGAAGGCAAAGCAGAAGAGCATACCTATCATTCCCTTGTACCAAATAAGCAAATTGCTATAACATTTGAATTCTGTCCTTTTGACATCCCACCCTTATTAGTACAAGGATACAGTCATTATTTACATCCTTCCTAACTTTTCACTTTTCTCCACCTCCAGAAGTGCCCTCCAGAAATTTGGCATTATAATGTCCTCACTTATAAGATTTTTAGAGATGTATTGCTAGAGATTCAAAAGAATGCCAGGTTGGGGTTGTCTGATATTTACTCTTAAGAGCAACCATATAGAGAAGACATTCAAGCACACAGCGTCTGGAATTATTTACCAACCGAATCCATGGAAGATCTCTGCATTTTCTTCCATATCAGGCTGGGTGTGTATGTGTGATTCTACTCTCCCCTTGTTGCATTGCTGTGTGTATGTGTGTTCTGAGAAGCACAGGGTGGATTGCATATATGCCACTTTGGGAAAGAAGAGAGAGGACTCTTAAGAAAGGAGAAGATAGAAGTATTCCAAGCCATTGTTCAATTTTCTTCCCCATAGAAAGGAATTTGGGGGAAAACAGTTTTTTTTGTAGTCCCCAGTGGGATCCTGCCCATTTTTGAATTCATCTTTCTTTTTCTGGATTCTCCTGTACGCCAAAGTTGAATCTGCTGTGGTTTGCTTGCAGAGGGAGATCCCTCTGATGAACAGACCGACCGATAGAATCCCTTTAATTTTTTTCATGGGTTTTGTACCTCAGAAAAGTACACAGAACAAACTGCTGGTTCTTCAAGGAGGCTTCTAATATTCAGGCATGTGGTCATTTTGTTGCTTAATCAAAAAATCAGGGGTCCAAACCTCCAGTCTGGGGACTGATACTTGTCCGTGGCATACCAAAAACCATTCTGTGCAAACTAGCGAAGCCCTATTCATGGGGTGCAGGCAGCACATGAAACCCCTTCACTCCATGGAAAAAAACTCTCTCCATGGAAGTGGTTCCCGGTGCCCAAAATATTGGGTGGCTGCTGACATAAACAACTGTTGGAATAAAATGCATCATCATCCAATCTGAAAACCTGTGTTTGGAATTCTGTTTCTTATTGTGCAATTGCTTGCTTTTTATCTGGATTGGCTGATAAACCACCTGAGACAGAATCTCTTGAAATGATGATTCCCTTTGTGTTAAATCAGTGAATGGCATTTTGCGTTAAATTTATGTAACCAAACTGGCTTTGGAAAGATTAACTTTAATATACTTCATCTCTGATTTATCCTATGAGCTTCATGAATTTATTTCTAATCTAATGTTACTATGCTTTTTTTTTTTTTAATGTAGTGTACAATCCCCTCTGGCAAAGAATGCTTGAAATATAGGTTTAAAATATAGACCTGTCAAATGTTTTCATCATTTTAATATAAAACATTAAGTATAGTTCAATTTTTCCTTGCAAAACAAAACAAAACAGAGTGGTATGCTCAATAAAGTTGCTGGACCTAAAAGAATAAAATAAATGGCTTTTATTTTAGATTGGAAAAGATCTGTAGGGAGCCCCCCCCCCAGAATGAAATATTTTGGGGAACATTAAAAGAGGCAGAATTATATATTTTCCCAAAGGAGAAATGGAGCTTCATGCATAGTAAAACAGCCTCCAGCAGATGCCTGAAGCATTTAGAAATGGATATTTTGTGCCCGTTAAGAAATCCAGGCCAACCTATTCAGAAACAAAACACCTTCACTTCCAGCTGACGGGATTAAGAATTTACATTCCCCCACCCAAATTCTAAGAACAGGCCATGACCTTTAGGATATAATAGGATTAACCCACCACCATTAGAATAGCAAAAGACAGAAAGCTCACACTTTGTGCAACCTCTTACAATATCTCAATCACAAAATCCCAGAACCCTATAAAAATCCATGTACTCATCAAACCACACTGTCAGCTGTCCCAGAACTACATGCTGGTAGTTGGTTTGGCTCACCTTCTTTTCTTGCACCCAGTCAACCTCCATTTTATTTCTAGCGCCTTTCTCTTGGCTTGGAACCGGACTGGATTTTTCTTCCAATAGATCATTCTGGAATTCTAAGGATTATAGGTAATGTAAGCCTACTTTAGTTGAAGCCCAGAACCAGAACTGGCCCTGACAGTGTTAATATCTAATGTGGATATCAGGATTCTCTAGACTGATGAGGCAACATTGGGACATTAGGAAATGGAAGAGTTTTTTTTTTTATTGAGGTGATTGTAAAAGTGGCATTCTTGGTGACAGCTCCAACTTCTATTTCAGAAATGTGACACCAATTCCCAAAATATCCAAACAAAATATCCAAAATTCAAGGGTTGAATTACTAAATTAGTATTTGCTCTTTTCCTGCCCCAGCTGAAAAAAAAGCAATGGACAATTTAGGCCTCTCCATATCAATGTGTCCTCTATGTTAGCTATCCCACTGGGTGTCTCAACGCTTCATTCCAAGATGCTTTTCTGGGTTCATTTGAAAGAGAAAAAAAAAAAGAGATAAGAAAACCTACGCTTATAGAGTGACAGGCAGCATTTGTTAATTTTCCATTGTCTGTCTCTGTGTTTTTTTTTTTTTTTAAAGTATAGTCTCATTTACGGCCTATTTTGAAATGGTTACATCTGTTTCCTTTTTTGTTGGTATCAGCAATTTCTTGTGCCTATAAATCATATCAAATTGTCTGTTTTTTTCCCCCTGACCTATTTTTGTGATAGCTGTGTATATTTTGGAAGGCTGCTCTAAACACTGATTGATTCTTCCCAGGATAATGCATTCCATTTTTAAAATGGAAACATATTAGTACAATCTTTCTGCCAGATGAAAATTACTTAAACATTCACTTATTACCAAAGATTCAGACTTATCAGCAGTAAATGCAATCAGTGTTCCTTGCTGTCTTAGGAACGTATCTACCATCCCAACCATTTTTGGCTCTTGCTCAGTAGCATGTTGACCTGAGGAGCCCAACACTGTCTTCAATCAGCTTATATCCATATGGGTTTCTTGCCAAACATACAGGAGTGATTTAACTTTACCTTTTCCTATGCAGTATGAATTCATGCTTCTGCCTTTGTCACTCAAGCGATCATCTGCCTTCCTATATAACTGCTGCTCGACACACTGCCTGCTCGTTTTAGTTGGGTAGCTAGGATGACCTTCACACTTTGAGTGACCCTATTGCATATTCCTGGCACAGATCTCTGTGGTTGTTCCCTCATCCTTTGCAGGAACATCTGCCCCCTACTACCCTGAACCTGGGAGGTCTTCAGGGGAACGAAATGTCTATGGAGGTTCTCAGTCATCCAGGTCATGGTTGTCTCAAAGATGCTTTTTCAAAAGGTAACTGGACTTTCTTTCCTTTTGAAAAAGCACCTTTTGGACTTCAGCAGAACCTCGTTTTACTCTTACCACTATTTCTTAAGCGTGCGTGAAAGACTGACACTCTTATAATTTTGAAAGATAGTTATCAGCCCATGACTAATGCAAAGCACTTCCAACGAACACAGCATGAAATATTTATTATAGGTAAACAGGTTGGAAAGGTAAAAGCACCCAGAGCCCAAAGAAGCATAGAATGCTTCCCCCCGACTTTGAATATCTCAGCTAAACTGGTGAGCAGCTGCTTTACAGAGAAACACTGGCATATTTGTTTATTGGTGTAAAAATACTTTAATGACTTATTCATGGGCGCTATCAATCTAATCCTTTGATTTTGATTCTAATATGATGCAATTGATTCTTTAATAGACTTGGTCTTCATAAAAAGAAAGGTACTCTTTGGCGCAGGGAATGATTTTACAGATAGCTTACTGTGCCGCTAAGATTCCAGGATGCATACATGGCAAGATTTGATGATATATTTCAAAATGATCAAGGTTTCCCATACACTACAGCAGGGCTGTCAAACTCGCAGCCTGCAGGCCAGGTGTGTCATGCGTTGGCGGCGCCCACGCCCCGTTTAGTGAAGGGGGTAAAAGTCGCAATAAGTTACGTGATGACACCATGACGACCCGAGTTTCAGGGGTTCTATTCAGCAGGTTCTGACAGGTTCTGGAGAATCGGAAGTGGAAATTTTGAGTAGTTCGGAGAACCAGCAAATACCACCTCTGGCTGGCCCCAGTGAGGTGGGAATGGAGATTTTGCAATATCCTTCCCCTGCCACGCCCACCAAGCCACGCCCGCAGAACTGGTAGTAAAAAAAATTGAATTCCACCACTGGCGAGTTTGACATCCCTGCACTACAATCAGCTCAAGGTTTAACTAAAAAAAGAAATAATACAAAGACATCTTTCGAAAATGGAGCAATAGTTCACAGAAGTGAAATAAAGTAAAAATAAATAAAATAAAATAGTAATAGGGCAATGAGAAGAGTTGCTTCTGATCTGTGGAGGACAGTCACTTATTATTGCACTGCTGTTGTGGCTATAATAAGCATTCTTCAGATTCCAATCTGGGTCGGTCACCAGAACCAGAGGTTTAGTCTTCCGAATTTTTGGACTCTTGCTGGAGTTCATCCTCAGGGAACTTCTCTTTCACCAGAATGTGTGATATTCTATGCATAGTACTTAGGTGGTACTGGATTGGGTGTGGCTTTTTAGTTGTTGATTGGGTGTTGATGGCCGGTTATTAAGTTGATGGCTGTTGTTTCCTTGTGTTGCCAAGTCCTCTGCTCCTGTTCTGACCTAGGCTTCCCAAGAGCATGAAGCAGGCTCCTTGTTCCGACAAAAACCCCTTTTTATTAAGTTATTGTGAATTCCTCTCATTCACATCCAGCAAAGTCTTTCAAGGAAGAATTTACAGTCACAGACCTTATCTGGCTTGGAGAGCTGCCAGGCCAATATCTTCAAAATTTGGCAAGAAGTCTCTGAGACAATTAAGTGAACTAATTGTCTCCTGCAAACTCCACTCCCCTTTTGCTCCTCTTTATTCCCTATGGGAGGGGCCATTCACCATCACCCTGTGGCTTTACTCCTGAATTGACCCTTGTTCCTTAGCTGTTCCTTTCTTCTGGCAGTTCTGTGCATGCACACACTGGGAACAGGCTCCAGCTGTTCTTCTGTCCCACTGATGTCCGACTCCGAAGGCAGCTGACAACTGCCAGACAGCCCTGGCCCCATCTCTACCTCTGACACAGAGCACTCATCAGAGCCCCAGACTCCAGGACTGGCCCATGTTCCTTCCCAATCTTCTCACTGTCTGAGTCTGCCATCAGTTCCGCTGGCTGCTGGCAGGCCACAAAAGCTCCTAAGTATCTGATAAGCTGGTGGTAAATCAGCACTCCTGTTGACTGACAAGGGGCCCGTTTCCCAGGCTTCAAATCATTTTCCTGGCTATTTTTGTACCTGCTCAGCCATCAATTTTAGCAAGAGAAATGATTGAAGCTTAGGAAACAGGGCCCATATCAGTCATTCCAGTAGAGAGAAGTTCGCTGAGGATGGGCCCCCACACAAATCTGAAAGCTCGGAAGACTAAACTTCTGATCCCATTGACTGACCCAGATTGGATCCTGCAACATTATCATGGAACACGGATATTTGTCCAGATTCATCCAGTGCAACCGACAAACATATGAACCAGAATTTTGATCACATGACCATGGGGATATGGCAACAATAGAAAAACAGTCGCAAATCACTTGTTTTCAGTGCCATTGTAACTTCAAATGGTTATTAAATGAATGGTTGTTAAGTCAAGGACTACCTGTATTGTAGCATCTCCAACATAGTATTCTTCTGGGGGCATAGTAGGAAATGAAATTTTTCATGATGCCTCAAGTCTACAACAACATTGCGGACATTGTAAGAATCCAAAAACAATGGAAAAAGGCTAGGCAGAGCCTAACAACTAATTACCTTGATGATATTAAGCCAAATGTAAAGCTTGCCTTACTAAATATTTTATTCTGATTCTACAGTATTCAGCATTTAAGCATGTCAGGAATGAAATTGAGTGTAGGCTTCCTTTCTATGGGAATAAATCTGAACAAAAGAATATGAGTAGGATTGGATTGTACATCTGATTTCAACATATCCCAAACATATTTGCAGTTCATCTGCGTGGGTTGAAGGATTCACGTAAAGCACAATAATATCCCAAAGGCTGTTTAGTCTAGGCTATTCCAAGAATTTTGTCAGTTGTAGCATCTTGAAGCCAGCGCAGAACACAATTAAACTGAAAAAAAAAGTAACATTTATGTATTCATTTCCATATAGCAGCCCACTGCCCTGTTTATTTATTTATTATTTATTTATTTTGTCGCATTTCTATGCTGCCCAACTCCCAAGGGACTCTGTTCACGTCAACACTCTGGTCTGAAGATACTTTGCATCACAAAGGCACAAAAACCAAGCCTCTTTGGCAGTTTCAGAACGTTTGAATAGACTGTGAAGCAGCCGCCGCAATTTCTTCGGTAGCATTTATTTTCAAATGACTTATAAATAATTCTCTATATTTATCACCAATGCCTGAAAGGTTTTCGCCAAAGAAAGAGAGAAAATGAGAGAAACGGCACAATGTAGATATGCAAATTCTCTGTCTTTCAGAGGCTGAAGCTCTCTGTTCAGCTAAGTCCCAAAGAAACCAATTCCTAAACAGCAGCAATAATTGTGAGGTTCACACTTTGATAAGGGCCAAAGGAAATGCTGCGAAGAAGGGAAAGGGCTTTCAAATGGCTTTTAAGCTCTTACTCCCTCCCAGATCTTATTAAACAAATCCTTAACTCTGGCTCTTTCCCCAGGCCTTGGATTAGCGTGAAAAGTGTTACCCCTTCTGTATTTCTGAGGTCTTCCTCTTAAAAGTGTTTGGTCTTCATTTTTAGATTAGGTACGTCCTGATATTTATAGTCTTATTTGATAAGCTTGGGTGGCCTATTCATTTCAATGCATTCAGAAAGGATGGGAAGTGATGGTCAGGAAATCACTGAACAGCTGGATTTGCTCCATATTCACAAAGTTCCCCACTCTTGATGGTATGCCTGACTTCAAAATTTGGTGAGTTAAATTCTGGGGCCAAGCTTTTTCTGCTGGGTGGGATCTGAGGAGGACTAAAACGAGGGTTGAAATCCAGCAGGTTCTGACAGGTTCTGGAGAACCAGTAGCGGAAATTTTGAGCAGTTTGGAGAACCGGCAAATACCACCTCTGGCTGGCCCCAGAGTGGGGTGGGAATGGAGATTTTGCAATATCCTTCCCCTGGAGTGTGGTGGGAATGGAGATTTTGCAGTATGCTTCCCCTGCCATGCCCACCAAGCCACCCCCACCAAGCCACCCCCACAGAACCGGTAGTAAAAAAATATGGATTTCACCACTGACTAAACCCATTGGTTTAAGTAGTGACTGGCTAACAGATCCAGCTTTGTGAGGGAGTACTGCAGCAAGCTAAGAGAGCTTAAGAAATTTCCCAACCTCTCTGATGCTGTTGCTTTTGATAATTGTGGTATAGCTCCCTTCACAGAGAATGTAACATAGAATAACAGGATTGGAAGAGACCTTGGAGTTCTTCTAGTGATTCACTTAACAGCTGCAGCAAGAAAGGTAGTAAAAATGGAACAAAACTCACTTAACAACTGTCTTGCTTAGCACCAGAATTTTTGGGCTCAACTGTGGTCGTAAGTCGAGGACTCCCTATATGGAGGTCCACCTTCCATCCTGAAAGGTATCCTGGTCTTAGAAGGGTGGAGGGCATTTCAAAGAACATACAAGTATTCCTGCCACACCCACATGTCATAGCATTTTGTTCTTTGATATTTTGCTCCTTGATTTTAGGATGCCTCTGAAACAAAGAGTAATTTGGCTGCCAGGTGCTGCCCTCTTAGCTGAATTGAATTTATCAATTGCTATTGTTGCTGTGCATCCCAATATACTGCTGAGGCCCATGACAGCAAGGTGACCAAATCTTCCCGCCTCATGAGTGAAAATGTACATGCTTGAGATGATATTTCCCTCTGTCCCTGGATGCACTGTATATACAACCAAGAGAACTTAGGATAAACGTACACAAGAACACAATATAACAGTTCCAAAAAGGCTTGGTTTGTTCTCCCCTATGGACATTGTACACATTCCGGTGCCTTTATATGCTTTGTTGGAATTCTGCATCTGCAATCATATCAAGCTGCTGAAACCTTATTTTTTTATTTTTTATTTTTGCTTTGCTGGGGTGCAGTGTTTGCCTCAGTATGAAGTGGCTTACGAACTTCTGGAAAAATGGTGTGAAGAAAGAACAGTAAAAGTGGTAAGTATCTTTCTGGGATTGAAGGTAAATTTTCCTTTAAATCAGGGGTGTCAAACTCAATTTCATTGAGGGCCGCATCAGTAGGTATGGCTGGGATGGGCATGGCCAGCTCGACATCACTCATGTTGAGGGCATCTGTGGTGGCCCGGATAGGGCTGGAGGAATCCATTGTCTCCAGCAGAGGAAGGCAAGACCAGGGAAAGGGCAAACTCTTGCCCTCCTGAGCTCTGTTTTTGGCTACGACGACCTGCTCCAATACTCTACCAGTGAAAATGGAGCTCTGGAGGGCCACGCTCGCCTCCCAAGCTCCATTTTTGGCTGCAACAGCCTCCTACAGCATTCTGCCAGCAAAAATGGCTGCCACCAGGTTGTAGATCGCCCAGTTGGGCTGGGCCGGGCTGAGGAACCACGGGCTGGTCCTTTGCTGTTTCCAGGGTGCCCCCCCCGGGCAAGATCTAAGCACCCCGTGGGCCCCATCTGCTATAATGGTTCTTGGCTCTTTTATTCATGAATGTCAGTGCACCAGCATTTTCATCTGGGTGGCCATAAGGAGATTGTGCCCAGCTAAGCCATTTTCAATCGTTTCCAGACAAAGGACTATGGTTTACCCTATTATTTTTCCCCAGAGAATGCAAGAGGAACAGCATTCTTTTCAGAGAGCCAAGCTCTTGAGCATATGGGCTTCCTACCTGGGAATCCAGTCAAAGGGCCATATTTAGAAATCGTGTCTTGTAGCAAGCAAGCAGAAAAATCTGCAGCAGCCTGTCATTGAACAGCAAGGATTATCGCTTATGGAAAAGCAAGGATGATTGTGCCCTCCTTAGAAACTGGATCCTTTAAACTTAGGTCTGCTTAGGTCTGCTTCCTGTGTGAGGCTCGTTTAAGGTCACCTTCATGAATGGGCAGAAACTGCAGGCGGCAAGGTCCATGTGCCAAGGCAGATGACAAATGCAATGCCTGGACAAGAATCAGAAGCCAAGTTGGAGACTTTATCCGTAGGATTGAATCAGAGCCAGAGAGAATGGCTTAGTGCTCTCTGTCCAAATGGCTGCTTCTCAGTTTTAGCCCCACTAACTCCCAAATAGGGTTTAAGAGCAATTTTCTAGCTAAAGAGATCCTCTCAGTCAGATCCAAGCCTGCTTTAAAGAAAAAGAGCCACTGCCAAGGAGAAGAAGGATTTCAGTGGCCTCAGCCTTTCCACAATGATGGAACGAGTCTCTATTTCATTGGGAGTTTTTGTTTTTTAGATGCCTTGCAACCAAAGCTGAGCACCACATTTCTGTGCCTACGCGACACTGTTGTTGAGTTTTGCCTCATTTTATCAGCTTTCTTACCACAGTTCTTAAGCGAATCATTGCAGTTGTGAAGTTAGTAACACAGTTGATAAGTGAATTTGGCTTCTCCACTGACTTCACTTGTCAGAAAATCACAAAAGGGGATCACATGATCTCCTGCAACTATCATAAATGTGAGCCGGGTGCCAAGGGATGATAAGTTCCTTTTTTCAGTGCTGTTCTAATTTAGAACAGTCACTAAACAAACTGTTGTAAGTCAAGGACTTGTAATTTATAGGCATGAATCCATATACTCACTGAAAAATAAATTCAAATCACATGTACATTGGTTTGTTCATTTTACAAGTTTATAACCCTGGATCTAAAACATTTGTAGTACAAAAGTTGGAAATAGCAACAAGAAAAACAATATCACACTTCTAATATAAACCCTGAAAAAAAAATTCCTTTCCGTTGCACTTTTGTTCTGCCCCAGCTACGGGTCCCAAGAAGTGTAGCGCACACACAGCTCCAAAAACTCCGTTTAATACAAACAGACCCGTTTCAAAATGCAGGCTTTAACCACAAATGTCCTTATCAGCCTGCTATGAATTACAGGGATTAAACAAAGTCCGACAAGGGTTGGCAATCAGCCCAGAAACCAAGTTGTAACAAAAAACTCACTCTCAAAATGCTCTGCGTAGGACCAAGCGTTGTTTCCAGCAACATTTGCCAGCTGTGTGTGAACTTAAATAGGCTAAGGGAGTGGCCAATGAGCCGCAAGCCTTACTCTTGAGGAGACCTCCTCCTGAGTAGCCACTCCTGCCTTTTGGCAGCCCTGCTTGCTCGAGCATTGAGAAGAGGCTCCTCCACTTCACTCTCTTCACTTGAAGGAGCCTCTGGAGGTTCTGAAGGCCCTGGCTGAGTCTCTGCCTCTGGCACCACATCCTCTTCAGCCTCCTTGTTGTCCGACTCGAGCACCGGCTGCACAGGCTGCTGGCGCGACCCCACACCAGCTCCTCATCGTCGGGATCAGCCACAATCCGCACAGGCCGCTGGCGGGCCACAACAACTTTATCTTTCTACCTCTTAGTTTGTATCAGTTTTTACTACTGCCATTATAATTTTTAATAAAATTAGTTTTTAAAAGTATGCAAGTATATAACCCAAAATTAATGGTCATGGACAAATAGGTACGTTATGTATTTGCATTTCACATAGATCAGACTAGATTGTATCTGTTGTGAGGGTCTGTGTGTGTACGTGTGTGTGTGTATCCTCACAACAGATACAATCTAACCTGATCTATGTGAAATGCAGATACACAATGTACCTATTTGTCCATTAATTTTATATATATGGTTAGTTTCATTGCTTCTGCAGCTTCTGGAGAAAATGATGCTATTATACTAGCACTG
Source organism: Pantherophis guttatus (assembly GCF_059756535.1). Classification (NCBI taxonomy): domain Eukaryota; kingdom Metazoa; phylum Chordata; class Lepidosauria; order Squamata; family Colubridae; genus Pantherophis; species Pantherophis guttatus. Next base: position 95,193,254 of record NC_142064.1, read on the forward strand.
ACATCAGTTGGTACTTGGATAAATTGTATGCCCAACTGGCATCAAAAGTGTTGCAAAGAACCAGAATTACAGGCCAATGAGCATTTGGAAACTTTGGTCGCTCTTGAATCAATATTTGTAATTTATTGTCCCCTTGTAGCAGTATGGATGGGTTTCATTAGCAGAAGGACTGGTCTAGAATGTACCACTGGAGGCCTCACTCATATATAAGACGAAGCATTTCAGACAAAATGATCAGTGGGAGTAATTCAAAAAGTGAAACCTTATTACGTTCTTATACTGTGGGTTTTGTTGGATTCGACAGAGTGAATTGGAAAGTACTAAAAGTATTTTACTGATACGTCAGTGAGTTTGGTTTCTAAATATACCATCATGTATGTGTACCTTAGCTGTCACTTTATAACGCATACAGTATTGTGAGCAAAAAGGAAAAATATCTTTATCATTATTAGCATGGTAAAATTATCTGCCTTGATTTGTCTTACTGGACATAGTGTTACCATCTTGCTTGAAAATTCCTTCCTTCCTTCCTTCCTTCCTTCCTTCCTTCCTTCCTTCCTTCCTTCCTTCCTTCCTTCCTTCCTTCCTTCTTTCCTCTGTGTTCTTTAGTATTAAGAGGTGGAGAAATATCAAGCCAATGATTCTGGCCAAGTCATGTGAAACACATTTTGGTTTTACTGCTTGATTCCATTAATCTAAGATATTCATTGGTTTGTTTGGGATTAGATTATCAGTTGGAGTTGAGGGTTGGCAGGGAAAGGATTAATGGAGATAGATTGTTTCTTTAAAGTATTTCTTAACAGCCAAAAATGAGACAAAAAAAATATATATCAATTTTTCTTTCCTTATGCTTGGTGTTTTTCCCTTGACTAGAGGTATTTTGTGTCTCAACACAGGAAACAATTGGAGAACAAAATTGTTTTCTTTTCTTAGTGGTGAACCTTTTTCTGCAATATAGATAGTCATTGTAGAATTTGTTCTGTTCCAAAATTATTCCAGTCAGAAAATTTGGGCTGTAGACCTCTAGATCAGGGGTGTCAAACAGGCAGCCCGCGGGCCGGATGTGTGACGCGCAGGCCAGTGGTGGGTTTCAAAAATTTTTACTACCGGTTCTGTGAGTGTGGCTTGGTGGGTGTGGCAGGGGAAGGATACTGTAAAATCTCCATTCCCTCCCCAATTCAGGGGAAGGATACTGCAAAATCCCCATTTCCTCCCGATCATCTGGGACTTGGGAGGCAGAGAATAGATGGGGGCCAGTCAGAATTTTTACTACTGGTTCTCCGAACTACTCAAAATTTCCGCTACCGGTTCTCCAGAACTGGTCAGAACCTGCTGAAAGCCACCTCTGGCGCAGATCACATCCACCACAACTCCACAAAGGGAAAAAACATTGCAAAATATCACGTGACGGCAATGTGATGCCGTGAGTTTGATACCCGTGCTCTGGATGATCAGGGGAAGATAATCAACATTATAAATATTTGCTGCCATCTAATGATCATCTGGATTTCTACAACACAGAATAGTATCCCTAGCTGTGTGATAAATTCACATGCAATTTTATTTCATATCCCTTTAATAGGTATCCAATTTTTTGGTTTTGCCATGAACAACTTTTGCTTATTTGTTTAGTAAATCAAAACATTGTTAGACATCGTGCAAGAACAGCCTGTAGAAAGTGGGAATGAAAAACGAATTACCAAACCATGAAATCCCCTAATGTGCCTAAATCAGGATTATGCTTTTCTCCTGGTAGCCAAAATTAATAGATAGATAGATAGATAGATAGATAGATAGATAGATAGATGGATAGATGGATAGATAGATGGATGGATAGATGGATAGATGGATAGATAGATAGATAAGGACCTGGTGGCTCAGCAGACTAAAAGCATTGTGATTAACACCAGCTGTCTGCAATTACTGTAAGTTCGAATCTCACCAGGCTCAAGGTTGACTCAGCCTTCCATCCTTTCTAAGGTAGGTAAAATGAGGACCCAGTTTGTGGGGGCAATAAACTGACTTTGTATAAATATACAAAAGTATGAAGCTATTGCTTAATGCATTGTAAGCCGCCCTGAGTCTCTGGAGAAGGGCGGCATATAAATCAATTTTTTAAAAAAAAGATAGATAGATAGATTCATTCATTCATTCATTCATTCATTCATTCATTCATTCATTCATTCAGATGACAACCACAATGAACGAGCTAATAATCCAAAGAGGAAATAACAGAACATAAACACATAACATTCAGAGACAGAATTTCTGCTGTTTGTTGAAAAAGGAAAATGGAGGATTTAAATAAGACCAATTAACAGAGAATGCACCAGGGGTCGGTTCTACTTACCTTTACTACCGGTTTGCAATGGGGCCACATGTGCATGCTCACTTCACATGCGCAGAAGCATTTTGATGATGTCAGGGTCAGTGGGTGGAGCCTCCCACCGGTTTTACTACTGGTTCTATAGAACTGGTGCGAACCGGGGGCAACTCACCACTGGAATGCACCCACTTTCCACATAGCTGATTGAAATATGTGCCAATGCATTTCTCCAATAACCTTTCTGTTCATAACAATGTAACAACCAGCTGGAAAAGAGGGTTGCAGGTTTGACAGTTGAAACTACTGGGCAATTTGCTCTCCTTTACTAATTCACAAGGCACATGTAGTATCTCTCTTACTCTCTGAGTATCAAAATCAGGGGTGGTATTCACTTACCTTCGCTAACGGTTCACAAATGTGAATACGCACACCTCCTTCTGTGCATGTGCAGAGGGTCAAAAACAGGACATGATGACGTCCAGGTGGGTGGGTGGAGCCTCCTGCCACCAGTGCTACCGGATTGCGCGATCCAGATAGAGCCAGCTGAATTTCACCACTGATCAAAATCCAGGAACTACTATCCAGTTCATTTTTAAAAAGGCAGTAGATAAGATAAACTTCCTTTAAACCAAGTTGAAATATTCCAAATATAAACACTACCTATTCACAGTAACTCCATCATATCTGAATTCAACTTTACTTAGTTGGCCCTCTTTCAATCCATCCCTGCTTCTGGAAACTATTAAGAAACTTCACAATTCCCTGTCCCTGGTTCATATGGAAAAGAAGACACCTTTTCTAATCCTCAGATGACTTCCCCAAGGTACTTCATATAGATACAGATGTTGAACAGTCAGGGAGAAAGAATGGAACCCTATGAGACCCCAAAAATGCCATGGAGCCAGACAGTAAATTTCTACTGATATTATCCTGATGTAAGAACAGAACACGGCAATACCAATTTCAACCCAACAAGTTCATATATGAATATTGCATAGTTAATAGTTGATTTATCTAGAAGAATCAACATAGAAGCTCTCTGCCATCATTGTCCCAATGGAAGGTAAACAAAGCTATTTCTAGGGGATATCCAAATCTGAAGCCATGTATCTAGATTTTCTTCCAAGCACCACAGTTACATGCAGAGGTGGGATTCTACCGGTTTGGACCAGTTCGGGCAAACTGGTAGCTCCGACGATCAGCTGGGAGCGAACTGGTTTGTCCTGACGATCAGATGGGCCCATCCACCCACCCGCGTTATTTTCCTACCTTTATCTTCTCAGCTGATTCGCGCAGTAGAGCAGATTGCCATGCCTCAGCTGTGTTTCTCCTTCGAAGAAACGCGGAAGTGAAGATTTCTTCAAACTGTGCATGCATGCACAGCGTGCGTCAGGTGTGCACGCGTGATCACTGAACCGGTTATTAAACCGGGAGGATCCCACGACTGGTTACATGCCCATTGTATATTTTTTGTCAACTGGACTGAAACTTTCCCAAACTCAAATGGAATTAGAAGGCAAAATATAGTGATTTAAAGTTGACCAAAATCATAATTAAATTTGTATGCATCTTAAGAATTATCCAAAGACATAAAATAGCAATATTTACTTTCTCCCCTCCAGGGAGCCCAAGAAAGCTTTTTGGAATGGGGAGAAGAAAACATCAGTTTCCACAAATCTTGTCCTGTTAAGCTTTCAAGCAATTGATGTCTGCCTTAAGAGTCTATTTATCTGGTTCAAGCAAATGTGAAATGCAGAGTTTGTTTTTCAAGAAAAGAAACCAAACCTCTATAAAACACCGCAAGGCCCATATTGAAAAGAAGCCATCCATAAATAAAGAGGATTGACTGTTTAACCTGAAAATGATTAGATAATACTTTCAAGTCCTATCTTCCACTTGGTTGGTTGAAGGAAGGAGCCCACATGTGGGGACTAAAAATACCGCAGTCAAAAGTCATACAGTACTGGAAGTCCTTGACTTATGACCGTAACTGAGCCCCAAATTTCTGCTGTTAAGCGAGACATTTGTTAAGTGAATTTTGCCCCATTTTATGGCCTATCTTGCCACAGTTGTTAAGTGAACCACTGTACGTGTTAAGTTAGTTACATGTTGTTAAGTGAATCTGGCTTACCCTTTGACATGGCTCGTCAAAAGGTCGCCATCACGTGACCCTGAAACATGGCAACTGTCATAAATACGAGGCAGTTGCCAAGCATCACTATTTTGATCACTATGGGAATGCTGCAATGGTCATAAGTGTGAAAAAATGGTCATAAGTCACTTGTTTCAGTGCTGTTGTAATTTTGAACGATCTCTAAATGCACTGTTGTAAGTTGAGGACTACATATATGTCTGAGACTACTCAGTAGGCCAGTCTGAGGCAGTAATAAACATATCATTGGACTTTCCCAGTGAGAAGAGAGCATGCAAAGGTCTGAAGAAATGAAAAAGATACAATGGAAGGGAAGAGGAGGGTGTATGCTAAACAAATAATTCCCTCAACACTGTCAAACTATTCACTATGTTTGCATTACTATTACTATTAATCTTTTAATCGTTCCTATCACCCACCTCCTCTCACAATTATATGACTGTAACCTGTTGCTGTATCCTTATGATTTATATTAATTGTTTCCTAGCATGATTCAATTGCTTATTTGTACCTCTGACTATCATTAAGTGTTGTATGTTATGATTCTTGACGAATGTATCTTCTTTTTTTAATGTATACTGAGAGCTTATGCACCAAAGACAAATTCCCTATGTGTCCAATCACACTTGGCCATAAAGAATTCTATTATTATAAGGGAGAGGAAAAAAAGTTGTATACATCTGGTTTTCTGCTTAAATTATGGCTTTTCCAGTATCTCTAATAATATATTATGTAATAATATATTATTACACTGGTTTGTCTATAGAATTGGTGCAAACCAGGCGCAACCACTGGGCCAGAATCATCTTCCATATTTTTTGATAATTCAGTTTTGCCAGTCTTCGGTATTCCGAGTAACATATTGATTAAAATCCAAAACTACATTTAATAGAGAAAAGAAAGCAACACACTCTGAAGCAGAACAATCTAATCACCTGTACAAAATTGTAAAACTTCGTAAAATGTAAAATTTTCAAAAAGTTTTTTTTAATAGTCGGTCAGATAAGCCAAGGGTGCTGAGAAGTGCCAGGCTCATTATATGGATGGAAAAAGAAAACAACCTTTGGTATAATTTAATGGAGGTTAAGTGCCACATCCATGTATTTGTTTAAAATGTTGTTCCAAACTGTATGGAAACTGTTTTCTAGTGAATGATTCCTCAACCCTTTCCATTGAGAATCAGATAATGACATGTTCTCACAAGAATTTTAGGCATGAATGAGTGCAAAATCAAGCATCCATACACTTCTTAAATTAAATGTCTATGGAGATTCTCAGACATCCAGGTTATAGTTGTCCCAAAGGTGCTTTTTCAAAAGGCAACTGGACTTTCTTTGTTTTGCCTTAAAGACGTTTCACTTCTCAATCAACAAGCTTCTTCGGTTCTGACTAAATAGTGCAGAATGGAAGTAATTTATGTTCCTTGCAGTCATCTAGTCATTAGTACTCTCTCTGCAAATAGTTGAGGCCAATTGGAAGTTCATCTGTGCCCTCAGAGTCACCTGAATAGTGCAAATGGGTGTGGAACCTTCTTGGAACAGCTGAAAGGACTATGTTGTAAACAGGAGATAGGTGGTGTCATATCCCTTTCCTTAAACCTTTAGACAACCCTTCTGGAGCTATACAAGATTATTCTATTGTTATGTAGGGCTCATGCAAGCTCCCATTTTGTTTTTAAGCTTAAAATAAATGAATGAAGCTCAGTGGTTGATCTTCAAGTTTGCTTTAAATAAGATCCACTGACCAAAGCAGCTGATTTAAAATTAAATTGGGTGCCCAGAACATGCCTCTTTCTTCCTATTTATCATTTATTTATATTTGGTTGGCATTGCAAGTGCTTTGTCCTCCAAAAATGAGAGAAGATATGTGGATTAATGTAAAATAGTGAAGTTCACTCATGGTTTTGAATGTAAAGAGATGGATGTTAATATAGACGGCAGGAAATTATGAGCATAACTGTATTTTTCTATGGGAGGCAATTTCATCATGCTTTTGGGGCCTTGATGCATATTTCTCGATCAGGTATGTTATATTGTGCATGTGACATGCTGCAAATATGTTGAGCTGTAGATCAAGTCTTGGAATACGTCATTCACCACTGCCACCCCCTGCCTCACCTCAATATTTAACTACATTAGAAATTGGAAACATTTTGCCCTGGCTGATAAATGTTTCCATAAGAGATTAACAGGGTTTGAGTTTCTCATTGGAGAGCATAATGGGAATACATTGAAATGGGGGTGGGGAGCAAGGAAGGATTGTAATTTGTATTATAGCTTTATCTAGGAGTGATAGATTTAATAGTTTTCTGCCTGTCAAAGTCTCATTTGATTCCCCCCCCCACGAGCGAATTAGAATTTCTCAACACTAATTGTTCCAGCTTTTTTGCTATTAACATTTCAATATATTTAAAAGAGAAAAAAAATGAATTGCAATCCTGAAAGCCCATGAATTTTCTGCTGTAAACTTGCTGGTAAGAATAATAAGCAAGGGGAAAAAAACCATTTTGTTACTCTTTATCATCAGGACTGATATTTCAGGAAATTATAAAAACCTATGCAACTTCAGGAGTTGTTCTTACTGGATTAGAATTGAAAATCAAATTATATGTGTAAAGAGTAATCTTATGTTGAGTAAGATTAATTCAAATGCTAATATAATATTGGTTCTTGTACTGTGAATCTCTACACTAGAAGTTCAATGATAATTGCAGAAGAGAAAGAGGGACATTCATACCTCTATTGTTGTTCTCTTTTGGCCACCAGCCCATATTTTAATGTTCACTTTTTCTCTTAACATTATCTGGAAGTCTTGTAATAAGAGGTCAGATCTCTCCAGATGCGAATTTTCTACTTTCTTTGTTCAGTGACCTTTTATGAGCTTTGAATTCCCTGTTCTTTATCCTCCCTTCTTCTCTTTCCCAGTTCCTTTCCTAGAACATCTGGAAATTGGACAACTAACAACTGTACATACAGTGGTACATTGGAATGCTGTTTGTTTGTTTTTTAAAAGAGAAAACCACATTGATGTCCTCACTTTTACAATCAAAAGTTTACTTTCTTTCATGTGTTCAGAATAATCTATTTGTAAATTAGTATTCTGTATTTTTAAAGAGAAAGATAAGTTTGTATGAAAACACCAATTCTAAAAAGATTTTAGAATCTTTTTCTAAAGCACATGGGTGCATAAGGCTATTGGCAAATGTCAGGGTTCCAAGGAACACCCCCAACGAAATAAAGCTCTGAGGCCTGAGGTTCCTCAAAGTTCCAATTTATTAGAGATGTCATGTTGGCACATCTGGGAAAACCCGAATCTGAAAGCTTCCAGGTTTTCCAGCTAGCAGTTCACAGCCCTGCCCCACACCCACAAATTCATCACATTTTCCAATCAACTCTTCACATTCCACCAGATACAATCTTCAGGCAGTCTCCATCAGACGCAGGCAAAAGTCCTTGAATATGGAATGTTGTTATGACTAACTTTCTACCGCTCCAACAACAACCCCCTCCCAACTTCCCCAGCTAAATTATGTGGCAGTTAAGAAGCAAAAAAGAAAATTGTCTTCCAAAGCTGACACCAAGTTTTTAGCAAATAAAATTTCATAGGACAATTTTTTTATGCATTAAAGAGCTCTGTTGAATTGAGCAAGCCTGTTGTTAAAGATCGCTTTGCAAATAATATAATTTTTTCATTATTAGAAAATAAAAAAAGATAAACTATTATTGTGGAAGGGTGCAGTAAAGGAGAGATGGCTTAGAGATAACTGGTGGTTGTGAAATTCCAGTTAGAAAACATAGTGCTTGTGGATAATGTGTGAACCATTTGCGTACACGCTCAGAATTTCTGCTGTGCGGTATGGAGGCGTTAACTAGGCGTGGGAAGAAAGGTTGAAGCTAATGACTCAAATCTACAGACGTTGAAGTACATCCTGCCAAGATGTGAAATACGTCAAGATTTCATGACAATAAATCACTTGACAGAAATGTGGGTTCCGCAGCATATTGCAGTTCCACAAACCACTACAAGGAAAAGAAAGGAAAGAAATAGAAAAACAACTACAAAACCTGAAAGAAAGTTCATGGGTAAACATAGCCAGATTTTTGCTCTCCCCTTTATCTTCTTCACTCATTTCATAAATAATTCAGAGCTGTGTGGGAGCAGTTAGCAGCACCTTGCTGTCCTTGGCTGATGGCAAAAACATCTGAATAGGGTTGGACTTTTCATGTCCAACAGCAAACTTCAACTGTAGACCAGACTGCAGAGTTGATAAAATGTCTCAGAAGAAAGCAATTTCCAATCATTTCCATACAATGATATGTCTGCATAGTGAGGAGCTCTGGTAGCGCAGCAGACTAAAGCACTGTTATTAACATCAGCTGCCTGCAATTACTGCAAGTTCAAATCTCACCAGGCTCAAGGTTGACTCAGCCTTCCATCCTTTCTAAGGTAGGTAAAATGAGGACCCAGATTGTGGGGGAAATAAGATGACTTTGTATAAATATACAAAAGTATGAAGGCTTAACACATTGTAAGCCGCCCTGAGTCTCCGGAGAAGGGCGGCATATAAATCAAATAAAAAAAAAAAATAGTCACCAGCAGCTGAGCTCAACTCAAGGGAGTATTTACCTTCAGAACCGCACAGAATTAACCAATTCTTCTTAACAAAGCAAAGTTGCCATGCCCTGAAATTGAAAAGAATTACAAAAAAGGGAGATATATTAGAAAAAAAATTAAACACTCAAGATAGAAGGTCTCAAATTCATTCTGATCATTAGTATACAAATCACAAGTTCGAGAGATTCAACAGATGCCCAACTCCAGAGTCTGGGACAAGTTTTCAAGGACTTCTGGAACACCAGTATGATGGGGGGATTTCTGGACAATCATTATTCCAAAGAGTAGCTGCCATGACAGGGAAAGCATGCTTCCTTTGTTCCAGTAGGGGACCTTCAAATAGCTAGATTCTATGCCATGAATAGCTTTATAGGTAATAAGCATTACCTTGAATAGGAACTGAAAGTTTATTGGTTCCCAGTACACCTTGCAGAAAAGTGAAGCATGGGCATACCAAGACACACTGATCCTTTCCTACACCATTGCATTTGGTATCAATTGTATCTTCTGAATGGTTTTGAGAGTAGCCCCTTGTAGAACACATTGTAACAGTTCAACTTTGTGCCAACAAGGATGTAAATGATGGGCCTCCAGATCCAGGAATGGGCACAACTGGTGCATAAGATGTAATTGAACAAAGCCTTCTTGGCCACAGCAGCCACCTACTCTTGAACTGGAGCTGTGGATTTCACACAATACTCATGGACCATGTGAATGGAGAACAGCAAACCTATCAGAGGCTAAAGATGGGGCATCATCAGATCCAGAGGCCCCTAATAGCTGCAGTATTCAGTCTTGATGGATTGAGCCAGATTCTGTTTCTCTCCATCTAAATCTGCAGTGCCTCCAGATACTGAGACAGGACATTGACATCATAGTTGGCTGGCTCAGAATTAAGATATCTAATGGGTATGATCAAATGAATCCAGAAAATTTGCTTCCTCCAGGATTCTTGTTCGAAAGGAAAAGTTGGAAACAGGGCAGTAATTACCCAAATTTGAGGAGGGAGTGCACCACAGCTTCCTTCAAGTCTGAAGCTTTACTACCTCTCTCAAAGAAGTTGACTCCACTGCATCTACTCTTGTAGCTTTACCCACCCAGGATGGACCTGGGTAACACATTTTGGAGGATCCTGTCCACTTCTTCAAGAGTTATTAATTCAAATTCATCTCGGAATCCCACAAGACTGAGCTTCAATCACCCCAATGGAGTTGCCCTATCAGAGTCCAACTCCTAACTACCCAGATAGTTAGAATATTTTCCACAGCAGGAATGTATATTTATCATCTCCCAATAAAATCAGTTATTTGAAGGAGATATAATTCATTTCCTATTTGTCAAGTAAAAATTCTACTAGCACCAATAGATACGCTAAATTTTCATCTGCTGCAATTTCTGTAAGAAAGTATAAAATATCCCCATATTAGAATGAGGACTTAGGTTTTATATGATTGTTTCATTTTTTCTGTTTCATTTGTTTATTGTTTTTGACAAAATGTTGCTCAGAGTTTGCAATTATATATATTTGTTTATTTTAAATATTCATATTTAATGTGGAAAACCTGAATTTGTATAAGGATTTAAGGTAATATTAACCTGAACATTTCTTCCTGTCACACTTGGGACCAATTATTATATGAAAGTATTCTTATGATGATTAAATTTAAATTATCGTTATTAAGTGCTCACTTATTAGGCCCAAAATATTTTGATGGTTGAAATGTAAGTCAAATGACATATCACCATTAATGCCAGTAACTCACAAAGTCTTGCTGAATCCATCAGTCACAAATTTAGGTTTTTGTTACTTTTTCCTACCCCCTAAATGTCTCCTGATGGCCCTACTTACAGTTGCTAATATTAATCAGGTATATGCCTGTGAAGCTTCATCATCTTCAGGGGCTCTACTTGAACCCCTGATTATGCCCTTAATCCAGTGGTGAAATCCAATTTTTTTTACTACCGGTTCTGTGGATGTGGCTTGGTGGGCGTGGTGTGGCTTGGTGGGCAGGGATTGGTGGGCGGGGATTGGTGGGCATGGCAGGGGAAGGATACTGCAAAATCCCCATTCCCTCCCACTCTTGGGGAAAGTATATTGCAAAATCTTCATTCCCACCCCCTCGGGGGCCAGCCAGAGATAGTATTTGCCGGTTCTCCGAACTACTCAAAATTTCTGCTACCGGTTCTCCGAACTGCTCAAAATGTTTGCTACTGGTTCTCCAGAATCTGTCAGAACCTGCTGGATTTCACCCTTGCCTTAACCCCTGTAAACATTTTTTTTTAACTTTTCTAATTATTACTTTAAAAGTAATTAAATCATTATTTTCAATGTGATGTAAATGAGGAAACATTGAAGACATAACTGAATTACTGGTGATGTTATCTATTTTTACTTTCAGTGATATTTAAAAATGAACAAAAGTGAATCAGAAGTAGTTTTTGTCCTGGCTGGCCCCGCCATGTACTTGTCAAGAGCCAGGGAAATCAGGAGATCCAGGCAGTTCAAATGGATATAAAGATTAATTGCAAGCTTAAGCTCTCTATAAGAATCTGAACTACTAATAGAGCAATTTGATAGCAGATAAGGAATTCAAGATCTCTTGTGGGCATGAAGAGACTCATGACTGATGATGCATTTGACCCCTCCTTCGAGCCTGGTCATCTCCTACATCACTTGGCTTCAAGGCCAAATGTATGTGAAAGAATTTGGGACTGCTATGTTAATGGGCAGTCAATGTGTCAATCTCTGAGCAGTTCCCACCCTTCATTAGCATAGTCCTGTCATCTTTCTAAGATTTGGTCAAACAAAATTGTTGTTAGTTGCAAAGTCATGTCCGATCCATCGCGAACCCATGGACAATGTTTCTCCAGGCTTTCCTGTCCTCTGTCATCCTCTGGAGTCCATTTAAGCTCACGCCTACTGCTTCAGTGATTCCATCCAGCCAACTCGTTCTCTGTCGTCCCCTTCTTCTTTTGCCCTCAATCTTTTCCCGCATTAGGCTGTTCTCCAGTGAGCTCTTCCTTCTCATTAGATGGGCAAAGTATTTGAGTTTCATCTTCAGGACCTGGCCTTCTAAAGAGCAGTCAGGGTTGATCTCCTTTAGGACTGACCAGTTTGATCGCCTTGCAGTCCAAGGGACTCGCAGGAGTCTCCTCCAGCACCATAGTTCAAAGGCCTCAATTCTTTGGCACTCAGCCTTTCTTATGGTCCAACTTTCCAAACAAAATTAGCATGTGTCAAAGAGCATATTGCTTAACAGTTCCATAGAGCTTCATGGTATTCAAAAGATTTCACGTCTTCTAATTTAACTGAAATTTTACAGCAATACCAAAAATAAAGCATACACTCATTACAAACGCTGAACAAGGTTGATGCTTTCTCTTTACTGAGAAAGGTTTCCCCCTTGTTCTTTTGTGTTTCTGACATCAATGTAACTTAAGAGACACACCACAAAAATGAATTGGCTCCTTACCTGTGGTCTAGATGGGAGTTTGATTTGTACAGCTTTTGTCATAGTAGGTTTTTCAAAGTTCATCAAGCAGTTTTCCTCCATAGTTTTGTAATACAACAGATGGGATGCAGAAGTTAAAGAAGGTCATAAACCATCTGATGGGATGAGACAGGATGCAAATGTAATCCACCTAGATGAAGACTAGATTCAACTTTATGGAAATCTGTAAATGAATCTCACAGGAGCAATTTATGAGACCTTCAGTGCAGAAGCATTTTAGCTGGGAAATTGCCAAATCCCGGCGTCATCTTGAGCTGAGAGCAAATACTCAGGAGAGTAATACAAAAATAGTGTCACTGCTCCTTTTAAAGGCAATTGCCATAATTGCTTACGTTATTTTTCACTATCTGACTATTTCATTTACAGCCGTTCATGGGATTGAAAAACATGATGTAGAACTGCTTGTGTATGGAACATCAACCAAGGCTGTGTCTGTAAATTAAGCATAGTTTTTGAGTCTTTCTTTGAACAGGTCCTCTGTCATTCCTTCACAGCCTCACAGTGAAGTTGGATGAGTTGTTTAAAAAGAAAACAATTATCACCCAGCTAAGTGTTTTAAAAAGAGAGGGAAAAAACCATCTTAAAACTATCATAATAATTCAGGAGCAATACTGAAGTGTATCCACATACTTCAGTGCTTAGTATCGCATACTATACTAAATTTAGAAATATACACTGAATGGGAACAAAACTTCAGAATTGGGAATTTAACAGAAGGGTGTTATATTAAAATTTCACTCAAGAAGAATCATCAATTAGATGGGTGGGGTATGAAAGCAAAAGAGACAGACAGACAGATGGATGGATTATTTAAAGGTAAAAGTTTATCAAAATGGTGCCTGCAATTGTGCAACTGAAGTATGCATTGCACACAGGGCACATGTAAAAGGGATGGAGCTTCAATTGCATGGATGTGTCCAACATCTTCGCTTGTTTAAATGCTCCCTCCCACTTATGCAGGGTTTCCCAACCTTGGCCATTTTAAGATATGTGAACTTCAGCTCCCAGAATTCCCTAGCCAGCCATGCTGTCCTTTACAGAGCATGCTCTGTGCTGGCTGGAGAATTCTGGGAATTGAAGTTCATGTATCTTAAAGCCGCTAAGGTTGGGAAACCCTGCACCCCAGTTCAACAGTCCTGTAGACAGTATGATTTATTTATTTAAATTTATCTCCCACTTCAATGGACTCTGGGTGACATACAAAACTAGGAATAATATAAAAACAGCTAAAAACATTGAATCAAGCAGACCACCCAGTCTAAAATAATCTAATACTCTAGGGCAAAACCAACAAACTAACAAAATATTTATCCAATTTTGCTGCCAGCCAATTTTGGAGGGCTCACAAAATACAGAACAATATAAAAAGAGTAAATAGAAATATCACGAAGAATAATCCAAACAAAGAAGATGAGACAGTTAAAAGATGACAATCTATTCAACATCTCAAGCATTCCAGCCCAAGGTCCGGGAGAAGAGCCCAGTTTTCAAAGACTTCTAGAATGCCATCAAGGTGAGAATTTAGCCAAATCTCAGACGGAACCTCATTTGAGAGGGAGACACTGCACAAGAGAAGGTGTGATTCTTGGTCCCAAAATAGGACATTGTTTATTTGAGGGAATCCAGAGTGTGCCCTCTGTTAGGTCATACTGGAAAGACAGAAACCATGAATGATAAATGGTTCCTCAAATAAGTGGTCCCACATAGAGCTTTATAGGTGATAATCATCACCTTGTATTGCACCTATCTTAAATCATTTTAACACACGGGCTACATTTGACATTGGGCCCTCAGATTTTTTTAGCACATATTTATGTATCCCAGGGGAAAAAAAGTATGAGTACATTATATATATGATGTTTTTATCCCCTGCAGATTTATTGTATTTTGTCCTGTTCACAAGCAAGCTGCAAGCAGGAAAAAGCAGGTAATTGGGTCAGAGAGCTAAAAACATTTTCTCCTGAAAATTCCTATGTTGTTTTGAAAGGCACAAAATCATCTTTTATAATAGCAGGACTTCTCTGAAAACTTCTGCTGTTTATCCAGATGCCCTCCCTGCTCCATGTAGCCAGACAAACTGAAGGAGTGGGCAGAAAATCAGGTAAAAGTTGTAATGCCTGCACTGTACGTTTCTAAGATCAAAACAAAATAATATTTTTAAAAAATATTTTAAGTACTCCAAATCTAATGAGTTTTCTAACATTCTCGCAAAAGATTTCAAATGAGAACACATGGTCCAGATTAAAAAGAAATAATAATAATAATAACTGTGTTGGGAACAGGGGTGAAATCTAAATTTTTTTGCTACCGGTTCTGTGGGGGTGGCTTAATTAGTGGGTGGGGCTTGGTGGTAAGGTGACCGGGTGGTCATGGCCAAGTCAATATTACTTCTTTGCCCTTTTTTAACCTACACAACACAACACAACACAACACAACACAACACAACTGGCTCACCCACAATGTAAAAGCAGCTGTGCTAGACCCAAAATGGCCCCTGCAACAAGCAGGAACCTCACACAGCCACAAAAAGCCCCAAAAACCAATTTTCACACTTTACACACACAAAATTCCACATACAGCTTTGTGAGATTTTGTGTGTTTGTGTAGTTAGAGTGAAACACTACAGAAACACACTAAATCTCAGAAAGCTGCACAAATATTATTTTATTTTATTTTATTTTTATTTTTATATAAAAGCAGCTAAATTTAAAACTTCCTAAACTTTAAATGGCTAGGTCTAAAAAAAGAACAACTAAAAAAAAAATCCAATTAACTATTTTTTTAAAGCTCCCAAAGGGGAAAAAAACTTACCCAATAGAACAGGGGTCTCCAACCTTGGCAACTTTAAGACTTGTGGACTTCAACTCCCAGAATTTCTCAGCCAGCTTTGCTGGGAGTTGAAGTCCACAAGTCTTAAAGTTGCCAAGGTTGGAGACCCCTGCAATGAGAAGGTACAAGGCAGGCAGGAAGGCAGGCAGGCAGATAGAGCTGCTCACCGATGAGCTTGATTGCGGGCAGGGAGATTCAGTTGCTTGCTGATGCAATGGATTGCAGGTATTACAGCAAGCAAAGCAAGGCAGGCGTTGTGACCAGCAGCTAAGGTAAGCAAGCTGGAGGCTGGGGGGCGGGGGGGGGGAGGGATTTTTGCTAATTAGCATGTAACTCAGTTGGGATCGTCAGAGCTGGGATCGTCAGAGCCATTTAAAAGAAAAAACTTTTTTTCTTTCAAATGGGTCTGACGATCCAAGCTGAGTTGCCTGATTAGCAGGCAACTCAGCTGGGATCGTCAGAGCTTGGCTCGTCAGAGCCTTTTAAAGGAAAAAAAAGGCTCTGATGATTGTGCGGCTCAGCTGGGCATAGGGGGCGGGGCAGGGATTTTTGCTACCAGTTCTCCAAACTGCCCGCCACCATCGCTACCTACTCGCCCAAGCCGATCCGAACTGGGAGCATTTCACCCCTGGTTGGGAAGGTCTGCATCACTGGGCAAAATCAGAAACTTTCCATGGATCGTTTGTTTGTGGCAGGCAATATATAGTTCCACTCACTGTCATATTATTCATCCATTTGTTAGATACAAATAGATCTTTACTTAAAGGTAAAGGTTCCCATTGCACATATGTGCTAGTCGTTCCTGACTCTAGGGGGCGGTGCTCATCTCTGTTTCAAAGTTGAAGAGCCAGCGCTGTCCAAAGACGTCTTTGTGGTCATTTGGCCGGCATGACTAAACACCAAAGGCGCACAAAACGCTGTTACCTTCCCACCAAAGATAATCTTGCATTTTTTACATGCTTTTGAACTGCTAGGTTGGCAGAAGTTGAAACAAGTAACAGGAGTGCACCAGAGGTGGGTTTCAGCAGGTTCTGACCAGTTCTGGAGAACCGGTAGCGGAAATTTTGAGTAGTTCGGAGAACTGGTAAATACCACTTCTGACTGGCCCCGCCCCCATCTATTCTCTGCCTCCCGAGTCCCAGCTGATCAGGAAGGAATGGGGATTTTGCAGTAACCTTCCCCTGGAGTGGGGAGGGAATGGAGATTTTACAGTATCCTTCCCCTGCCACACCCACCAAGCCACGCCACACCCACCAAGCCACACCCACAGAACCGGTAGTAAAAAAATTTGAATCCCACCACTTAGGGATTCTTTGATTGAGCTGTTTGCTAATGGCTCTTTGGCAGTTTCTTGATTGGGGTATTATTTACTTGATTGGTCTGAAGTTAACCTTGAGTTAGTCAATGCTAATCTGGGTGCTGATTACTGGTGGAGAGGTGCTGGAGTCTTTTGTTTTCTTTTGGGCTGGTCTCTTTTGCATAGACTATAGATGTTGTTAATGTCTATCTGTCCATGGATGCCTAATTTGCCAGAGTGCCAGGCTTCTAGAAATTCCCTGGCATTGTTGGACGTGGCCTGGTGTAGGAGTGACACATTTTCCCAATTGAAAGTATGGTTACATCTGTCTATACGTTATGAAATTAAAGAATTTTCATCATGTCTTCTGACTGCCATATGATGTCTTTCTTGACAGCAAAAAAGGCTGTAAAATCAGGTACAGTCACATGATGCTTCATTTAACAACCATACTGCTTAGACAAATTTTCTGGTCCCAATTGTAGTTTTAAACCAAGGACTACTCATATTCACCTTTCTTTTAGAGTTCCAAGGAGAACACACTCTCACCTTCAGTTTTGGATCATAACAACCTGGTAAGCTAGTTTAGGTTGCAAGTAAAAAAATTGGCCCAAATCTAGTGAGCCTGAAAGTGAACATTAACCTGGATTTTTCCAGTCCTAATTCCTTCACCACCACACCACGCCAGTTGCTATCTCAATGCCTGATGGTGGATGCTGCCTATCAAATATTGTCTGGCATTTGCGCTCCCTGACAAAACAACTGAAAATGAAATTTCAGTTGTTAAACATTATCATGTCTAGTGATTTATTAATTTGTCCAATAACATATGTTGAGACTGTTATGTATTGAATATGATTAAATCCTGACAAAGTTGTTAACATCCTATATTGTCAGATGAGTTTTTCCCCTGTTGTAAAAATTGGGGATATGAATGTCAATGTTAATTATTGCCTAACCACAGAATATCTATATTTCTAACCACTACCTATATAATATTCACTATCAAAATTGAAGGTCTTTAAGGGAAAAATATGGCATGAATTAATTTCAGCTTTCACACTGACAAGTATTTAGCATTTGACAGTGGGAGATTTTGTATTTGACATGTAGCTACTCAGGCTTTCCAGAAACATAACTGAGATAAACTTGCAGTTCACTTTCGTAATGTGGAGGAAAATTAGAAATACTGATTTTTATCTTGCTCTCAAAAGTGTTTCATCTTCAAGTAAATATAGGTAATAAGTAAGATGCTAAACTAGTTTTCCCTTTTTTGTTTTAAACCTACAATAAATGTTCCAATATTCAGTCAAGTAATATTATTCAGACAAGGCAATATAATATAGCAATGAGGACATGCTTGAATACAGCAGTGATTTTACTAGTAATGATATTATCTTTCTATCATACCTTCTGTTCAAAGGTATGGACACTGCTGAAAAAATACAAGTTACTGCATTATGGGAACAAGCTAATTCAAACACCTGGGCAAGAATCAACTGTTGCTGAAATCAGAAACAACAAAGCAGAAACATCACTGAGATGTCATAAGTGTGGGAAGACAGGCCTTTATGACTGATTTATTTTTAGCACAAGTGGATAGAAAAGCACAGAGGAAAGCATATAAGCTATAAATATCAAGTCTATTACAATACCAGCTACCAATGAGTGATGAGTACTTTAGGAAATTTTGCTGCCTTGGTGATGATGTTAATTAATGCACGTTTCTTCAGTACTGGGAATTAGCAAAGAATAACAAAACTTTAGAAACTGATATTTTAAACTTTTGGCTTAGAATATTGATAGGCATTGTTGGATAGTGTTTTTCAAAGTAGGGGAT
Organism: Pantherophis guttatus; assembly: GCF_059756535.1. Taxonomy (NCBI): domain Eukaryota; kingdom Metazoa; phylum Chordata; class Lepidosauria; order Squamata; family Colubridae; genus Pantherophis; species Pantherophis guttatus. The sequence goes on from NC_142064.1 coordinate 95,211,824, forward strand.
GTTTTGCTTCCCTACCCACCAATCTGATGTCATTGCTTTAGAACAAATGTTTATGTTATTCATATTTAAGGATGAATAAATCTATGAGGCTATTTTTTTTCTTAGTATCCACAGAGGGTTCTGGGATTTATTTTATTTATTTATTTATTTATTTTGTGACCCAGTTTGAGAGTTATAAGATGCTCTATCTTAGGAGTGTCAAATTCAATTTTGTTGAGGGCCACAAAGCCTCCTGCTTTTCCCCTCCTCGTTCTCCTCTGCGGGCTCTTTGGGACAACAGGGTCTCTCATTTCTCCCTTGGCATGGCGATCTCTGGCGGGCTGGATTTGGGTGTGGGGGGCTGGCCTCATGGTGCCTCCTTGTTCAGTTGAAGGCTCCATTCCTGCACTCAAACAATAAGGCCTGCCCATGCGAGCGAGCAGCTCCTACCTCCTTTCTGGCCTGGATGGCCACCACTGGGTTGTAGATCAGTGCCCAGGCAGCCTGGGCTGGGCCGAGGCACCACAGTCATTTCCTTTACGGTTTCCAGGGTGGCTCTGTGGGCTAGATCTAACCACATCATGGGCCGGATCAGACCCACGGCCTTGAGTTTGGCAATCTTGATTTAAAGATTTCTAACTGAGGACATTTGTATTGACAAAATTTTTTTAAAAAAATCTTACCAATGAAGCATTAAAAAAATCAAGGGCAACTTATTGAAATTCTAAACGGCTATATTTAGGGCAATAATGTTATGATGACTATTTGAGGGCATCAATGTTATGATGCCTACCAGATAATCTACAGGTGTTCATGCAGTGGTAGGCTGCTGCCAGTTGTAACAACCAGTTTGCTGAGCACCAAAAAATGTGAGTGCGCCTGCAGCCTTCTGCACATATGCATAGCTTCAAAAACCCGGCAATATATAGGACGGGATAGCGCCAGGTTGGGCAGGCGGCCCCCCCGCGGATCGCAACGACTGGTTCGCCCAAACCAGTCCAAACCATTTGCGTTCATGTCTTCTTGATCAGCAAGATGGTAAACAAAGCAAAGCAAAAGGAGTGGAAGAAGAAAACCAAGTCCAATGCTCTAGCTATGAGTTTGCCTTTGATTTGCCTTTGGTTAGGCTTTGAAAGAACGTGAGAACAAGCTGTAGAGACTGGGAGATACCAAGTGCTGGGATGGTATCAGGATGTATGCAGAACTGCTGGGATGAAAGTGTAGGAAGTGCCAGCTGAATCCTAATGAGTTGAGCAGTCCTGGCAAGTATGTACAGAACTGTATCCTTTGAATTACAGTTAATATTAATCATATTGATCCATGTAAGATCCGTTTTGTAATCTTATATAGACACTTATTTCTGATGACAGATGCATAGGATTGAGTGATTAGTTTGGCTCCAGACCATTCAGTAATGTTGATTGTATTTATTTATTTGTATCCCGCCTTTATTTATTATTATTTTTTTACAAACAACTCAAGGTAGCGAACATATCCAACACATCTTTCTTCTATTATTTTCCCTACAACAACAACCTCTGAAATGAGTTGGTCAGAGAGAGAGAGAGTGACTGGCCCAAGGTCACCCACCCAGCTTTCATGGCTAAGGCTAGGACTAGAATTCACAGTCTCCTGTTTTCTAACCTGGTGCTTTGACCACTAGACCAAACTGATTTTCACCTAGTTAGATCATGCGGACCCTGTCTCATGCAGGGTCAGACCTGATTGATGCTTGGATGAAGAGTCAGAGGCACCTCATGGTTTTAGGGTAGTCATGGAAGCTGAAAAAGTACCTTGAGAGGAGCCAATAGCAAAACCTTCGCATCTTGTTGCCAAGTTCACAACCTGGGCATGTCTATGAGTCACCAGATGAACATCATGAAAAAACAAACAAACCCTGGAAGGGGAAGACTCCACAATCATTCTGTGCCTTAATTGGGCTTTTGGCTGTAATAATCATTGTTTACTTAATGTCTGCTAAAAGGGAGAGAGGCATCTACCCCATGCTCGTCTACCTTTTTTCCAAGATTTACTGTACAGGCGTTGAGATCTTTACTTAAACCCAGTGTCCAATGCAGAAATTAATTTCGCTAAATGTGTTATTTCTCTTTAACTGTTCTGTTGTTGTTTCAGGTTAAAACAACACCAACAACACACACATACACACTTCCCATTTTTTGACATTTAACATTTTGAAGGGAATCTTTTATTATGGGAAGAAAGTCCTTATTGCGCAGCTTTGAAAAGATCCTTTTAATTTTTTTTCAGACCCATCTGTGTGCTGGAAGATGGCAATATTTACATATTTATCAATACATAAGAATAGTCACATATTCCTTCCTTTTCTTCTCTTTTTTAGTAGGGCCGGGGATTTTGAAAAGACCAACAGCCCTCTTTCCAAATCGATTAAGATCTTTTCCTGATTGCCCTATTCTTCACGTCCTGGAATAAAACGATTCAGCATCTTTTGGGAAAATGATGGCAGCTTTTTGTTTTGTTTTGTTTTTTGTAAGAGTCAGAAGCCAAAAAATGGGGCTTCATCTCAGCAGAGCTTTTTAATTTGTTTGCAGGATATCAGGAATTTGGATCAGTTTCTGCTCCCCATGCATGTGAGTGTGCGCGGGTGTGAGAGAAAAGGATTGCCTCTTACTGTGCTTGTGCTGTAATAAGGTAGCTGAACACACACTTAAATTTATAATGAAGTGTACACTGTCAATACAAATCATCATTAGCAGGATTCCTTTTGCTTTTCCAAGTTTGAAACTTCTGCCTGATAGGCATTTCGTATTTTAAAATGCACGTTTCCTCTTGAAACAAACTGTGGTTCCAACCGAACCAGCCGGTGAAGGCTTTTCATTAACTAGTTGCACGGGAGGCTTAGCGTAGCATAATGGGCCTGTATGCGGGTGTCACTGGGAGGGCTATCATAATGTTTCCTTTCCCAATTAAAACATGATTTGGAGCGTCTGCAAAATCTCCATAGAAATCCGCACATTTATTTTTATGATGTTCTTACTGCCTAATTAAGCAATAAATCACCCCTTAACTCCTGGAAAAAAAAAAGATTTAGAACAGGTTGGGCAGGCTAAAAACCTTTCCAGAGAGCCCAACCTGTCAAGGTGAGTCAAGAGCACTGACCGCAGGTTTTACCGGCATCAACCTGTCTCTGACTTAATGTTTTTCCACCCCCCATAGGATTAACCTGATTACATAGATCTCAGTTCAGTTCCTACATTGCCAGGGTAATTAGCTTCTGTGCATCCCAGCAGGCATACTATTTGTGTCTTCTACACACCTTAACACTTTGGAACAAAGATGATTAAGGAAAGAATTGCTTTCCACAGCTGCTGTTTTTCCCAATCTTCTCCCTTCCCTGACTGAGATTCCATCTTTGCTCAGTAACTCTGTTACTGTTATAACTAGGGATTTGAACTGCCGAACTGCCGACCTTTCTGATCAGCAAGCTCAACATCTTAGCCACTGAGCCACATAGCCAGCTGAATACACTCTACTAAAAACTGCACAAGTTTATGTTTTTATGCCTTCTCTGTGTGTGCTCTCTCTCTAGGTCTAGGTAGTGATAGAGAGCTTCTACACACATAAGTCGGGCACAAATTGATTTTGGGATACTATGCACAAATTGGGTTCTTGGTACTCTCTGAGCTCAGTTGTTTTCTTGCAGATCTTTCATTACCCAGCTAGGTAACATCATCGGTGCCATATGTATATCAGTGCCCTATGTAGGGCACTATACAAGGTGGAGCAACCTAAAACACCAACATGAGAAAGAACAATAGGCTGGCTATAATTTAAAGGGTGGGGCAGCATCCCAACAAACCTTATGTGAGAGGCACTGGTCACAACCAGCATCTTGGTCAGGCAGTCACTAGGGCAAAGGAGCAATTGTTGAATGTTCTTTAGCTATGGTTTTTTAAAATAAGCCATAGTAAATTGATGTAAAGCCAGTGTGATGTAGAAGTTGGTTTATTGGATTAGGATGATAGAACTGAAGATTCAAATCCACTTGCTGAAGGATTTTGGGCCAGTCACCTGCTTTCAGCCTAGTCTTCTTTACAAGATTGCTGTTATGGAAGAAATCAGGAAAAGGGTGTGTTGTTGTTGTTGTTGTTGTTGTTGTTGTTGTTGTTGTTATTATTATTATTATTATTATTATTATTATTATTATTATTATTATTTTAAATTTGATTTATATGCCGCCCTTCTCCGGAGACTCAGGGCGGCTTACAATGCGTTAAGCAATAGCCTTCATACTTTTGTATATTTATACAAAGTCAGCTTATTGCCCCCACTATCTGGGTCCTCATTTCACCTGCCTTTGAAAGGATGGAAGGCTGAGTCAACCTTGAGCCTGATGAGATTCAAACTTACAGTAATTGCAGACAGCTGGTGTTAATCACAATGCTATCAGTCTGCTGAGCCAAAATAACATGTTCATGTCCTGATAAGAAGACCAGTGCTAACAAAAGAAGAAAGGATGGTAGCAATAAGCAGTAGCACTTAGACTTATATACCGCTTTACAGTGCTTTATAGTCCTCTCTAAGCAGTTTACAGAATCAGCATATTACCCCCAACAATTTGGGTCCTCATTTTACCCACCTCGGAAGGATGGAAGGCTGAGTCAACCTTGAGCCTGGTGAGATTCAAACTGCCAAATTGCAGGCAGCCGGCAGTCAGCAGAAGTAGCCTGCAGTACTGCATTCTAACCACTGGGCCACCACAGCTCAAGGTAGGTATGTAGATGAACTATAAATCATGTTGATAAACCACAATGATTAGATCATATTAAGAAACATAGAAAACTGAGATCAGAAAAAGACCTAGTGGTCCATCGAGTCTGCCCTTAGAGTTTTTTGTGGTTGTTTTATTTTTAATTAATTAATTAATTAATTAATTCATTAGTTCCTTATTATTATTATTATTATTATTATTATTATTATTATTATTATTATTTAAAAAAATTGGACGATGGATACGTGTTTATTCCAGGCATGTTTAAACTCATATACTAACGATTTGACCCACTACCTCCGCTGGAAGTTGGTGCCAAGCTTCTGCTACCCTTTCTGTGAAATAATTCTTTCTGACTTTTGAACTTTATTACATCTTGGCCTAGCATGATGTTATAAACCTGGACCCAACCTGCCATCTTGGTATTCATTTTGTTGTGTCTCCATTACCTGAGCCTGTGTCATCGGCAGGAGAGGACTCCGAGAGTGAAGGAGAGGAGTTGGCAAGGCCTCCCTCTCCAGGACCCTCCTCTCTGGCAATGCCTTCAGTGTCTGCCGAAGGGCAAGAGATAGGGCCGGGGCCAAGCACGTCCATGCAGCCACAGATGGACAGTGATGAGGGTAATGAATCTTGGCTGGATCCACGCCAGCGTCACAGAGATAAGTGCGCACAACAGAAGAAAAGGCGTGCCCGAGATTAGGCTGAGTCACTAGACCACACCCCACAGGATATAAAAGGGAGCGTGGTGGCCAGTCAAACCTTGTGACAAACAAAGCTGAAAGCTTCCACGCCATTCTGCATTGCTGGACTTTTTGCTATAGACTTTGCTAGATTATCTCTGGACTTGATTGACTCTGTAATTATTGAGCTGTTTCTTTTGATGTACCAGGAGTGGGGAGAAGTTATCTCTCCTCTTCGTAAATAATAAACTCTTGGCAGGCAGCCACTAGGTTCTTGCCAAGTTCCGTTATCATAAGGAAAAGGATTTTGCCGGCTGGTTTGGTCTTTAACTCTTGAACATCTGTTGGTGTGTGTGCGTGTGGTTGGGGACAGAACACATTTGTTGAAAACCTTGCATATTAGTTTTGCATTGCATTGTAATCTGCCCAGAGTCTCTCCCAATAGCAAGATTGGGACATATAAACAAACATTAAAAAGGTAAAGGTTCCCCTCACACATAAGTGCTAGTTGTTCCTAACTCTAGGGGGCGGTGCTCATCTCTGTTTCAAAACCGAAGAGCCAGTGCTGTCCAAAAATGTCTCTGTGGTTATGTGGCCAGCATGACTAAACGCTAAAGGCACACGGAATGCTGTTTCCTTCACACCAAAGGTGATCCCTATTTTTCTACTTGCATTTTTTACGTGCTTTCGAACTGCTAGGTTGGCAGAAGTTGGGACAAGTTACGGGAGCTCATCCTGTTTCGTGGCACTAGGGATTCGAACCGTTGAACTGCCAACCTTTCAATTGACAAGCTCAGTGTCTTAGTACACAGGGTTTAAGAAATACACTGATCGTAATATCTCCACTAGTGACCCTGGAGTAGTTATTTAGCTTGCATTTCTTGTACACTTCATGTTTTAATTTCATGTCCATTCTCAATTTAGGAGTAGACTAAATATTCCCATTATTGAGTTACAAACTAAATTACAGAGAGATTGAAACTGGACCTCTATGACTTCATGTACTGTATGTATTCCTGGAAACAATGCAGACATGGTTTGCTATTCCATTATCCTGGATTTTTTTCCAACCTCCCAATCTAGCCTACAGCTTTAATATTACTTGGAGGTTTCTCAGCTGAAAACCAACCAGACCTGAAATGCCTTAGTTTTCCAAGCTCATCCAAATTAGTTAGTAATTAGTACTTATTATTCTCTTACAATTAAGAACAAGAACAAGCATAGAATAAAATAACCGTTGGTACAATAGCATAATAGCCAGGATGATAACACCACAAGGTGCGATCTTCTGAGAAAATAATCAAGTATGGTAGATTGCACCAATAACTTAAAGTTTAATTTTAAAGGCAGGAGTGGGCACTCTTCAACCCATGGATCCAATTTGTAATCCTAGATAATACTCAAATCATCTTGACCAGAGCTTGCCTAGCCTTAAATATGTAGGGTATACCAAAATTCAGATCCTGTGGGCCACTCATAATATGTTTAATTTTTTTTCCCAAGAGAAAATGTTCCTGTATATAAGAATGTTCAAAGGTCATGCATGAAATGAGTAAGGAAGTGTTTTGAAGAAAAGGGCAACCAATTTGCACATTTAATGTAATTTACATAATAAATTGTTTATGCAGACTGATTTATGGTACACCCTGTACTCTGTATCAGCAATTAATGATGATTACACAAGAATGGTTAAGGTGTAAGGATAGTTTTTGGCAGAAGTTCAGTTCAAAACTTTGCGAACCTTAGTTCAAAATGGTTACATAACAAAGTCAAACTTGTTGAAGCCTAAACTTGAAGGTTTGCATTTGCACATTGGAAGCTGCTTTGTATTTTAATTTTTCTGATGCTTGTAATTGTTCTTTTTATTTTATTTTAATTCTGTTCACCAGTCAGAGCCACTTACTGAGATGGCCAGCTATTTAAATTGGATGAATAAATAAATACACCATAATAAACTTCTTGTGCAAAATAAAGCCCCATATAATTCCAAGATTATATTGCTGTAATTTAGCAGCAACGTAATTAAGAGTGGCATGGTTTGGGCCACTATTCAATTTTTAGAAATTCCCTCCCAATGGCATAAACGGGCCGAAAAATTTCAGCTACACTCTTTGTTGGTGATATTAATAGATGATTTCATATCATCCTCTAAAAGATCTAGGACATGAGAAAATGATTACTATTATTATTTTACCATTCAGAGTTTCCAGCTCTTATGGATATAGATCCTTTTGCCCCCAAGCTCATGGTTTTTGGCCAGAAAGTTAACTTTGCTTAGCAAAACCATTAGGATATAAGTTGTATTAACTTACTTCTGATTACAGTAGTGGCCAAAATTGTGGAAACCTTTTGGGAAAAATGTATTTTTGAGATTTGATGGCTGATAACACCACTTTTTTTTGGTGTTTCAAGATCATCATATTCCACTGCTGGAATGGCCTGGGAATAGCCCAGACTTTAACCCAATTGAAAATCTATGGAGCCGGCTAAAGAAATTTGTTAGTCAGAAGCGACCCAGCAATAAAACCTAGTTAATAGAAGCAATCATTCAATCTTGGTTTCACATTATAACAGCTGCAGTACTAAAGGACTTGGTTCACTCCATGGGAAGACATTATAAGGCCATAATTCATGCTATAGTTGGATAACCATAAAGGTTACCCAACTATTAACTGACATGGTGATAATTTTTGTATATCTCGTTTTTTCTACGTGTTTCACTTTTCTTCTTTATACTGTAATTGCTATTCTAATAACAAATCCTTCATAAAAGTTATTGCATTACATTCTTGATTAAATTATCTTTCCATTGATATATAATTTTATGGTACTACTCCAAAAAAAGTGGTGTTATTAGCTAGTTTTAGAAAATACTCTTTTCCCAAAAGGTTTCCACAATTTTGGCCACTATTGTATGTTGTCAGACATCTCTTCAGTGCAGGCCCTATGCTGTCTTTCATGGTGGCCAATGTGCCTTGTGCCAGAAGCTAAGCATGTAGTAGTTAGCTCTGTGGATAGGTTGCAAACTGATCATTAACAAACTAAGGAAGAAGGCTTTCATATAGCCTCGTGAAGGAATTTACTTGATGTGCCTACTGCCTGAAAGAGCTTTCTGAGAAAGATTAAACAAAGATAAAATAAAAACTATGATATAACATGATCCCTAAATAGAAATTCCACGTAGCATACAAACAAGTTCTCAGTCTTGGATATAGGGAAATAAGCTTCCCTACTGGTTCGGAAATACACGTGCTCACGGACCCTCTGTGTATGCGCAAATCCTTCTGGTTAAGTATCCTTAACCAGGTTACTTCCTGGTTAAAACCAGGAAGTAATGATGACCGGGAGGGTAGGCGGAGCCTCGCGCTGCCATTGCTACTGGTTCTTCGAACTAATCACTCTTGGCAAAAGAATGTTGTTGTGAGCTAGAAAAACATTTTTATATTCTTAATTGAGGGAAGCATTGGCTTTATCAAACAAGAATGGGACAAAGTTGTTTCTGTGTACCATGAATAGCAACCCAATGGAAAATGAAAAGTTTATATTGCATTGGTTTCTTTGAAATGGAAGTTGACAAAATGCATCACTGGGTTGAAGAACATGTTAGTTCTAAGTCTCTGTTGAAATTGCCCATACAGCAGAACTTCTCATCATGACCATAATTCGTTCCATAACTTTGGTCACAACCAGATTTGGTCATGACCCAACCCTAATTGTGGAAATTTAGTGCTTACAAAAAAAATAATAAAAAGATGGTGCAGAAGAAGAAATTGGCCACGGAAAAAAAAATTGGGGGGGTGAATTTTTTGGTCGGAACCCGATTTGGTTGTGATCAGAAGCGTTTGTGATCAGAGGTTCTACTGTACTGGTTTGCAGCTTGGGTTCTGAGGGTAAAAGCAAGATATGGAAAGGTGGTAAAATAATGATACAAAGAATAGCTTCATTGGAAGTAGAAGAGCCATAGTTAGCGCAGTGGTTAGAATGCAGTTGTCAGCACTTCAACCTGAATTTACTCTAATGCTGACATAAGAAGGAGAAGTGAAGGCATCTGGAAAGGGACGGCTGACTTTTCACCTACTTATTTTCCCTGGAGATAATGTTTCCGAGGCGATGAGATGGGAGGGGGGAATTCCTTTGAGTTGGAGTAGATTAGGGGTAGAATGACTTGGAAGATGGCCAATGAGTGCAGGGGAGTGGGTAACAGAAAGGGAGGGTTTGGGGGCTGGAAGTCAGTGTTGGCTTCGTTTGGAGTCAGGTTAGGATGTCGTGCTCAATAAATAGGAGTTTTTTCTTCAAAGATTTTGTTTGAAATGCATTTTATTCGAGACGACCACGAAACTTGACAGCAGTATTACAGACTAATTCTGCCGATTGCCAGCACTTTGATTCTCATCGACTCAAGGTTGACTCAGCCTTCCATCCTTCTGAGGTCAGTAAGATGAGAATCCAGATTGTTAGGGACAATATGCCAACTCTCTAAACTGCTTAGACAGGGCTGTATGGAGTGGTATATAACTCTAAGTGCTAGTGCTAGTGCTATAACTTGTGGAATTAAAATGAATTACCATTATTAGCCTTCATGAATGATCTTACGTATCTGTTTATATTGTGTTGAGAATGCTGGATTGTCACTTCCCGGGATGCTTTGAGGTGGGAGATGGTAACATTGACATTTCATATTATAAACTCAACAAGAACTTGAGAAGAGCCTGCTTGTTGAAGCAAAGGCATGCAATCCATATACCCAGAAATTCCAGGAAGTTCCTAAAGAAAGCATCTTAAGGTGATGATATCATATCTTGTGTGGGACAGGCAGTAGAATATGATCCATGAAATCATTACATATTGGAAGCCTGCAATAGTGGTGAATATCTGTAGAACATCTGTAGTATACAGATATTATGAGACCATTCTTTATGTCTAAACCTGCTAGCCTGAGATGGCTTGCAAAGTATTTGATTTCCCAATATAAAAATGAATGCTTATTGCTTCAGTTCCTCTTCCTGCTCCCCCTCCCCAACCGTGTCTGTCTCATGGTAGGGCCTGAGGCGGGAAAGGTCAACACTTCTCATGGGAAAGGAAAGATACTCTTCAGCAGGTCAGCCGAAGAGGAAGGCATGTTCCCACCCCGTATAGTAAGATGACTCTAGGTGGCTTAGTTAAAATATTATAATGAACCAACATTAATATCTTATTAAAAAAGGTGGTAAAAACCACACCTACAAGAGTTGACAGATGGATGGGACAGGGATGAGGTCTTCTTACCCTCTCAGCTAACTCCAGCAGTGAGTGCCCTCATTTGGGCTCCAGGCCAACCAGCAAAGCCAGGTTTTGAAACCCTTCCAGAAGGCCAAGAGGGAAGCTTGACAGATTCTCTATGAAATCTTCCTCTTCTCTCCCCAGACAAGTTTCAAAGAGGGCAAGGTTGACTACATTCACTGCATCAGTTCTTCCTAGCAACATTTTTCACTCGGTTGTGTTCAAACTTTGCTAAGCTCATTAGTGGAACCAGCCTGCAGCTGAAATCATGCCTGCTGCTACTAAGTGCCAGTTTGGGCAAACTTTTACCGCTGGGATCAACAACTGACAGTTTGGGGTCGAATCTAAGCTCTGGGGCTTCCTTTTTATTTCTCAAATATAATTCCTAAACTAAATGGACTTCAGCCACTTTTATGTAAACGTTTTAGCTGTTTCCTCCTGCAGAAACCAAGAAACAAAATAAACCATTTAAACTGCCCTCTCAGTATGAGGAGCCAGTGTGAGGAGCCTCTGCCTTATTTACCTGCCAGGTTTCAATGAGAAAAGTGTGAGATGTGCACGGAGGGAACTGAAAGGACAAAAACTCAAAAAACCAACTTGGTAAAAGAAAGACACTGGATATTGGTCATGTTACTGGCTCTTCATCAGCACTTGGTGGCAGGACACCCTATTGGCAAGCTTGATGTCTACTCATGTAATTTAAGAGTTATAGAAAGTGTGGGGGACAACTTCAGTTTAAAGCATCTCACTTTTCCCTAAAAAAATATTTTTCAACCATAAAACCTGGAGCTTAGGGGAATTTAACAGCTGAGTGCCCTCCTGCAGTCTTTTGTGTGTGTGTATGTGTGTGTTTTGCTTTAAATAATTTACCAGCTGTTGTATCTTGTTAATTAGGGAGCTCTGTAATACTCTGTCAAACTGCATAATTGCAAGGCTACATTTTAAAGTTAAAAAGTGTTCTATCTGTTTGCCCATGAAGGAGATGGCAGGGCAGTGCCCTCTCTCAGGACATTGGCATCTTCCCATCCCACAAAAGCCATTGGTAACAAACTGGACTCAGTTCAACTGGACTATTTATTCTGTTTACTGTCCAGAGTCACTTGTCTGAGATCGGTGGCTATAGAAATGAAATGAAATAAATAAATAAATAAATTTCTGTTGGCCACATGCAAATCAAATGGGACAGGACCCAGCCTCTGGGTGACAGACCTCATCTCATTAAGGACTCAGTCCACTTCCTGACTATTAAGAGGTTCAAACTCTTCCAAGATAACATTGCAAGGTGGATTTTTTTTGGAGTATCTCCTTGGACTAACTTCTGACTTCAAGTTAATGTAAATGAATGTATCTGCAAGTAGCTCCACTAATGCATCACAGCAGGCCATTGATAATTCTTCCCAATTTTGGGGGTTACTTTAAAAATAACTGCTAGATTGTACTCTGCAGATACAATAGAGGAGTAATTTTCCTTCACCATACTTACTCTCAGTGGTGAGTTTCAAATTTTTTTACTACTGGTTCTGTGGGTGTGGTTTGGCTTGGCTTGGTGGGCATGGCTTGGTGGGCGTGACAGGGGAAGGATACTGTACTGCAAAATCCCATTTCCTCTTGATCAGCTGGGACTTGGGAGGAAGAGAATAGATGGGCGGGGCCAGTCAGAGGTGGTATTTACCGGTTCTCTGAACTACTCAAAATTTCCCCTACCGCTTCTCCAGAAGTGGTCAGAACCTGCTGAAACCCACCTCTGCTTATTCTTCTGCCAGCTGAGTTTGTACTCATGTCTGGTCAGGTTAACTTCACAACTTCTGTCTACTCTGCTCTAATTATTTCTTCTGGCACTTCATCTCTAGATGGTCTTCAAAAAACTTTAAATACTGATTGGAATACAGAATAATAGAGTTGGAAGGGACCTTGGAGGTCTTCTAGTTCAATCCTCTGCTCAAGCAGGAGACCTTATATCATTTCAGACAAGTGGCTTTCCAGTTTCTTTCTTAAATGCATGTCTAGTGATGGAGCACCACAACTTCTGAAGACAAGCCGTTCCACTGGTTCATTGTTCTCACTGTTAGGAAATTTCTCCTTAATTCTAGGTTGCTCCACTCCTTGATTTGATTTGAACTCAGTCTACTTCCTGAGTTCTCACGTACTCCAAATATGTAGCCCTACAAGTCCTCCATTCAAATTCATGAACATGTTTATTGCAGTAAAGTATGAAGAGGAACTAGATGTGTTGATAGAGTTAAACTCGGCGAGAAGTGTTCAGTAATGATGGAAAAATTAGTCTTGAGAAGAGAGATAAGTCATAAGCTGTTTTGACAAATCAGAATTGGATATTTGTTTCCACTGATGAATGCTTGCATTTTAATGTGCATCTCGTGACTGTAATTTGCTTGGGCACCTTTTGACATCATTAGATTTGCATCCGACACTGATGTAGCACACTTGAAACATAATCAACAAACAGCGTATTTAGAAACCCCAGGTAGCTCATCATTTCTTTAAACCATGAATAGCAAAAATAATTAACATCTTTCTTCCATTTTTTTAAAAAAGATTCTGAATTAGTAAAGGATTCTGCCTATTCCTAAGGGCATCTGCTAAAATTTAATCCTCGATGTACGACCACAATTGAGCCCAAAACTTCTGTTGGAAAGTGAGACATTTGTTAAATGAGTTTTGACCCATTTTGTGACCTCTCTTGCTACAGTTGTTAAGTGAATCACTGCAGTTGTTAAGATAGTAACCTGGTTGTTAAGTGAATCTGGCTTCCCCATTGACTTTGCTTGTCAGAAGGTTGCAAAAGGTGATCACATGACCCTGGAACACTGCAACCGTCATAAATATGAGTCAGTTGCCAAATGTCTGAATTTTGATCACATAACCATGGGGATATTGCAACGATCATAAGTTACTTTTTTTCAGTGCCATTGTAACTTGGATTGGTCACTAAATGAACTGTTGTAAATTAAGGACTACCTGTAAATGTGACAACTTGAGTTTAAAGGATACTGGAATGTGGAAGACTGTGTTTTTAAAAACATAAAAAATGTTTAATAGCAATTATTTTTATTAGATGTCCAAATAAGAGTTACTTTGAAGTTATTTCCATAGTTTGTTGGGAGAAAGAATAATGGCTGAACTGAAGGACAGTGAGAGATAAATGTGGAAATACATTTATTTAAAAACTTCACTCTTGGATTTTCAATCATTAGAAAGAAAATGTATCTCTTCTAAATACAAATTTGGGGCTAAGAAAGGTGTGTTTTGCCCCCAGGGAATGATGACTTCTATATATTGGAGAATCCCCTGAATATGGATGGTTTGACATTTGCAAGTTTTCACATATTGCAAGTTCAATTTTGAATGGCTGAGTCCATATAGCATGCTAAGCCAGCATTTTTAAAACTATGAGATTTTTTTTTATTTGGACAAAGCTGTAATGGCCTGGTTTGCACATAAAATTAAGATATCACATGGTGGAAAAAGGAGAAGAAGCTGAAATTAAATTCATGCAGGATGGAGGTGATGCTGTTAAAAAGAAAAATGGGCTTGAGGATTCAGAGGAAGCTTATTCCTCAGTACTAGCTGAGGAAAAAAGCAACTTTGGCTACTGTTCTTTGATCCCCTCACTGTCTCTCAGTGTGGCAAGGAGAGTCTTAGCCCAACTTAGTTTTAACAAACTGCATCACTGTTTGGTTTGGTGGCTGCAGTGCCTCAGGTAGAAAGTCCATTCAGAGAGTGGTAAGGACAGATGAGAAGATTATAGGAAGCTGGATTCCTGTCATTGAGGATAGTGCTTATAAGCGCTATGTGCTTAGAGCTCAAAGCATTGTCAGAGACACCACACACCCACTTCACGGTCTGTTTCTGTTGCTCCCCCCTGGGAAGAGATTTCGAAGTATCTCTGGCAGGACTTCCAGTTTCTGTAACAGCTTTGTCCCCTATGCCATCTGTCTGGTAAACTCGCAAGATTCGTTTCTCACGCCATGTACATGTATCAGTGATGGGATTCAATTTTTTTTACTACCGGTTTTGTGGCCGTGGCTTTGTGGGCGTGGCTTGGTGGGTGAGGCAGAGGAAGGATACTGTAAAATCTCCATTCCTACCCCACTCCAGGGCAAGGTTACTGCAAAATCCCCATTTCCTCCCGATCAGCTGGGACTCGGGAGGCAGAGAATAGATGGGGGTGGGGCCAGTCAGAGGTGGTATTTACCGGTTCTCCGAACTACTCAAAATTTCTGCTACCGGTTCTCCAGAACTGGTCAGAACCTACTGAAACCCACCTCTGACATGTATACATCCGAACTAGACTGGGTTGTTTCTCTGTGTCATATAATATATGTGGGTATATGCATAATTTTGTATATATGTATGTATATATGTATGTATGTATGTATTTATTCATTCATTTATTTATTCAGTCATGTTTATGTAGTGTATATTAGAGGTGGAGATCCTTTGAGAGCTGTATGCGATGAAATTTCATTTTAATGTATGCCGATTAATGTACATTCAAAGTGACAGTAAAGTTATTCTAAGTCTAAGTCTAACTGAATAGCATGCCACCTTCTTGAGATGATTAGAATTATCTATGACTTGTCTGGACAATTTATCTAATTTATGCCAAACAATATACAGGTAGTCCTCTACTTATAACCATTCATTTAGTGACCGTTCAAAGTTACGACAGCACTGAAAAAAGTGACTTACGATGGGTCCTCACACTTATGACAGTGGCAGCATTGCCATGGTCAAGTGATCAAAATTTGGGCGCTCAGCAACTGACATGTTTTTTTGACAGTTTCAGCGTCCTGGGTCATTTGATTGCCATTTGTGACCCTCCCAACCAGCTTCTGGCAAGAGTTCAATGGGGAGAGCTGGATTTACTTAACAATTATATGTTTCACTTAGCAATGGCAGTGATTCGCTTAGCAATCATGGCCAAAAAAAAATCAAGCATGGCTCACTTAACAGCCAACTTACTTAGTCACATAAATTCTGGTGCAAATTTTGGTTGTATGTTGAGGACTACCTGTACTGTTCTGCCCCAGCTACAGAACCCAAAGAATGTAGCACACACAAAATTCCAAACAAAACTCAGTTTACTTCAAAACAGTCTTTTGCAAATGCAGGCTGTTAATTAAAACGTCCTTAACAACCTGCCAGAAAGTCCACAGATAAGATTAAGTCTTATGAGAGTTGGCAGAAACAGGTTTGCAAAGACAATCCACATTCAATGACCAGCGAGCGAACATGCGTTGTTTCCTGCAATGTTTACAAGCGGTGTGCAAACTTAAATAGGCTAAGGGAGTGGCCAATTAGCCCCAAGCCTTACTCTCGAGGACACCTCCTCCTGAGGAGCCACTCCTGCCTTTGGCAGTTCTGCGTGCTCGTGCATTGAGAAGAGGCTCCTCCACTTCATCCTCTTCACTTGAAGGAGACTCTGGAGGTTCTGAAGGCCCTGGCTGAATCTCTGCCTCTGGCACCACATCTTCTTCTGCCTCCTCACTGTCCAATCGAGCGCCGGCAGCACAGGCTGCTGGCGCGACACCACACCAGCCTCCTCGTTGTCGGGATCAGCAACAATCTGCGCAGGCTGCTGGCGGACCACAACTCTGTACTTTAGAGAAACTATTTTTGAGAAGTATCTAGAATTCTCAACTGGTTCAGCAACTACAGAAGGTAGAGATAGGATGGTCTAATAACCTGCTCAGATCAGCAGGGGAAGTCCTTTAGAATTGTGGTCTCAACCTTTCTGGCTTGGCAGACTGGCGGCAGTGAGAGGGTGGAAGGGATGAGAGGGGAAAGAGGCACTTCCACACATGCACCTTTGTACATGCACACATGCACTTGCCCACCACTTCTGTGGCCCAGTTCCGAACTGGCTGTGGCCCAGCATTGGGCTGTGGACTGGGGCTTGGGAACTCCCGCTTTAGAAGATGCCCCAAGTGCCAGAAACTTCATTATTAGCATGTAGGAAAGGGCCTTTACCTGAGTAGCCCTTGGTTATAGAATACCCTTCCCAATAAAATCTGTTTTATCCCCATGGGCCAAGGAAACTGCCAAAGATACATCTGGCAAAGACCTGTGGTGGCGCAGTGGTTAGAATGCAGTACTGCAGCTACTTCTGCTGACTGCTGGCTGCCAGCAGTTTGGCAGTTCGAGTCTCACCGGCTCAAGGTTGACTCAGCCTTCCATCCTTCCGAGGTTGGTAAAATGAGGACCCAATATGCTGACTCTGTAAACCACTTAGAGAGAGTGAAAAGCACTGTGAAGTGGTATATAAGTCTAAGTGCTATTGCTATTGCTATTTTTTTTTTCAAGATTGGATTGGGCTGTGTTGGGTTGTGTTGTGTTGTGTTGCATTGCATGCACCATATTTAGCTGTCCCTAGGCCACTTGATTCCTTAGAGCGCCATTATAGAATATTGATCCTGATCTTACCCCTGGAAGCTAAGCAAATCTGCTTACTCTTGTTTTTCAAATCTCATATTCACATATTTGCACTCTTTTCTCAGGTCCCTCTTCCCTGCCTTGAGTTCTCTTGATTGCTGTTAAACACTGCCTTCCTATGCTCTTGACGTAGGGTGCCTGGACTGCTAGACAATTGGAGGAAGTCAACTCTGCAGCTTCTTTTGACTTTGGAGGATTAACTGCAGCCTCTCCATTGATTCGTTTTCTGAAATATACCCAGGGAAACACTGGATTCCTTTTGGTCACAGACTCATTGAGGTTTAGCTAAAGAAAAGGTGATTATTCACCCATATTAGCTAGAAGTAGGAGCTTACGCAAGAATAGTATATCCTGGCAGATGGAGAAAGTAAAGAGGAAGCAACTTCTTGCTCTCTAGCAATCAGAGGAGCAGGGACACCATAGTGATCAGAGGAGCAGGGGGACGATACAATATAATTATATTGTGCTCCTGCTCCTCTGATTGCTAGAGAGGAAGCAGCTGCTTACTCTCTACTTTCTCCATCTGCCAGGATGCAGCTTCTAGCAGTGAGTAATAAGGCTGGAGTCAGGGAGCAATAAGGGGGTGTGTTGTTGAGCAACAGTGCAGATAGATGATGATGAGGCTGTCCAGACAGACAGTGGCAGGCATGATGACGGGTCACTGCTGCGAACGTATCGATCAGCTACTGCCCTTGGCAAGCAGTGACATGACATGGCAGTGAAGGAAGAGGAAGGGTTTTTTTTTTTTAAAAAAAAACAATGCTCTGGTTTGGATTTTAGATATACTGAGTAATACCACTGGGTTTCAGAAATTGTAGGAATTTGGGACAGTGGTGAAATGTAAAATTTGTTACTACCGGTTCTGTGGGCGTGGCTTGGTGGTGGTGGGGTAATATGACTGAGTGGACATGGTCAACTTTTTTTTTTAACTTTTAAAACCATTTTTTCTACAACCTCTTCGGCTATAAAAAAAAATGCTTTTAAAGCCTCTGACGATCCCAGCTGACTTGCCTGATCGGCAGAGGCTTTCTTTTTTTTTTTTAAAGTCTCTGATGATCCCAGCTGAGCCGCGCGATTATCAGAGGCTTTTTTTTTTTACTTTTAAAAGCATTTTTTTGGCCAAAGAGGTTGTAAAAAAAATGCTTTTAAAAATAAAAAAAAAGCCTCTGATGATTGCGCGGCTCAGCTGGGCAATGAGGGGGGGCAGGGATTTTTGCTACCAGTTCTCCGAACCACCCACCTCCATTGCTACCGGATCGGGTGATCCGGTCCGAACTGAGAGCATTTCACCCCTGATTTGGGACTACAATGGGTTCCCTCTTAGCAAAACACCTTGAATGGCTAAATGGGAATTGGATGGTTCCTCCCGGTTGAGAAAGCCCACTAGAACCCTATCAGAAAGAAACTCTGAGGCCTCCATGCCGCTCAATTTCATAGCAGTGAAAATAATCAGCATCAGAATAGAGCTGGAAGGGACCTTGAGATCTTCTAGTCCAGCCCCCTGCTCAACTAGGAGATCTTATACCATTTCAGACAAGTGACTGCCCAGTCTCTTCTTAAAAATCTCCAGTGATGAAGCACCCACAATGAAGGCAAGCTGTTCCACTGATTAATTGTGCACACTGTTAGGAAGTTTTTCCTTAATTTCAGGCTGCTTCTCTCCTTGATTAGTTTCCATCCATTGTTTCTTGTCCTGCCCTCTGGTGCTTGGGAAAATAAGTTGACCCCCTCCTCTTTGTGGCAGCCTCTCAAATACTGGAATACTGCTAACATGCCCCCCGCCCTGGTCCTTCTTTTCTCTAACTAGCCAAGTCCAAATCCTGCAACCATTCTTCATATGTTTTAGTCTCCTGGCCTTTAATCATTTTAGTTGCTCTTCTTTGCACTTTTTCTAAAGTCTCAACATCTTTTTTGTAATGTGGTGACCAAAACTGGATGCAGTATTCCAGGTGTGGCCTTATTAAGGCTTTATAAAGTCATACTAATACTTCACGTGATTTTGATTCTATGCCTCTGTTTAGACAACCAAGGATTGTATTAGCTTTTTTGGCTGCTGCTGCACACTGCTGGCTCATGTTTAAGTGGTCATCCACTAGGACTCCAAGATCCCTCTCACAGTTACTGTTTTTGAGCCAGGTAAAAATAGGCAATGCGTAATCCTCCAGATTTTATTCCCAATTTGGCCAGTGGTCAGGAGTGATGACGAAGCTAATCCAGTCCCATCTGAAACAGTCTGGGTCTTAGAAGAGAATGTAGGAGATTTTTTTATCATGCCTCCTTAGGTACAGGTCTTTCAGGCAGCACTGAAGGAACCATTTTAGCTTCTTGGATGCACCTCGGATGTGTTCATGCTCAGTGCCATCCACTAGGGAAGGTCCATGCATCAACATTGGCAGGTGAGCAGAAGAAGAGACCTGATACAAGCCCCACCCATTTCAAATTGCTTAGCACATTGTAAGCTGCCCTGAGTCTCCGGAGAAGGGCGGCATATAAATAAATAAATAAAAAAAACATGGATACAATGCACCTAGAAAAAGGATGGGGCCTGTATTGTGATGCTCTGTCAGCCATCTTGTGGTTTTGGCCTCCCCCTGAGGATGCCTCTGCTTGTGCTGGCAGCATTCTAATTTCTGGATAGTTTCCTGTTTTCCCTCTGTCTCAATCGTTTGTCTCTGCTTTGCTTTCTTATTGAAAGAAGAAAACCTCCAGGCAATACCTTCAAAAATTACTTGAGTTAAAAACAAAACAAAACAAAACCCAAACAACCAACCAATCAACCTTGGGACATAACCAAGGGCAAACGGAATAGAAAAGAAAGAAAAAGAAAAGATTAAAAAAACCCTTAATTGTCAATAAGAAAGACAAAAAACTCTGGAGAGTGGATGTGGCAGTACCTGGAGATAGCAGAAGAGAAGAGAACAAACTGGAGAAAAATTACAAAATGCGACTAAAAGCAAAATGACTACGGCAAAAGAGAAAAAATATAGTAAAAGGCACCTAGAATCCAATCCCAAAACTTCTGGAGCACCACTCGAACATCATCAGCATTTGACAAAATTCTCAACTGTCAATTGCCAAAGGCGTTTTTATAGGCAGTTCTCGATTTACGACCACAATTCAGCCCAAAATTTATGTTGTTAAATGAGACATTTCTTAAGTAAGTTTTGTCCCATTTCTAGCCACCGTTGTTAACTGAATCACTGCAGTTGTTAAGTTAGCAACGTGGTCGTTGAGTGAATCTGGCTTCCCCATTGACTTTGCCTGTCAGAAAGTCGCAAAAGCAGTTCGCATGACCTTGGGATACTGCAACAGTCATAAAGTCAAGGACTATCTGTATTTGGAATAGCTTATAATATCCTGCGACGATCACTGTAACACCATCCAACAACAACATCTGTCTATCCTAGGTCCTTGGGAAGGGCTTGATAAGTGGATAAAAATGCCAAATCCAGTGTAAACATCTGGCTGACTATGCGACCAACCATAATGTTGTTGTAGAACGTAGTGGGACATGCTAGGATTGAGGAAAAACAATTGGAGAAAAATTACAGAATCCTGGGACTTGCATTTGAATGTTTATGGAAAAAGAAATCTGTTGTTTTATCAATCATGACTGGAGCCCTCGTAGCAATAGCTAAAGAACTCCCTTGATATATGGAAATACTGAATTTATTGACCCTGAACACACTAAATTTTACCAAAAAAAAAAAGAAAAGAAAAAAAAAAGAGAGAGCATCCTGTTTTGAACTGCCTATATTCCTAGATGCTACCTTAATAATTCTTAGGTTCTTGGTTGGGACTTGAATGATTAAGTTTCTACCAGTCTTAGATTGTGAATCTAACTATAGATTATCCACACCCAATAATAATAAATTTCTTGGATTCTCCGAGTTTGATTGTTTTCCTGCAGATGTTTCATTATCAGGCTAGGTAACAATTCAACCCGGAGCTACATTTATATTTTACTATTGGAATAATTTCTTAGATTTATACAGGTGTCAAATCAAAAGACTTAAGGCAGCGTACAGAGTTCAAAACACCATAAAACACAAAGCCAAAGCCAAAGATGCAAATACAGTGCATTAGGAAAAAATACAATAAAAATGATAAACAATGTCCTGATCCGAATTAATTTATTTTTCATTTCCCTCTTCTTTTCCCCTAGAGGAAAAACTGATAAAATCTGTTGCTGTGGCCGACATAAGGAATATGGTTTGTCTTCCAGTGAAGAATAAATAGAAACTGTAGTTTCTGTAGTGTAGTGCTTGAATGGGATAAAGGGTTATGTGAACAATGAGCCACTCTCTTGAATCTCCAAAGGAAACATGAAGCTGTTTGATCAGCAAAACCCTGGGTGCCTTTTTGCTAGATCAGACATCTTCAAATGCAATTGTCTAACAACATTTTGACGGCCTTTTCTTATAAATGGAAATGATTTGCACATAGCAAGCAAACATATCAACAAAACAAGACCAAACAATCCAGGCTAGAATAGCAATAGCACTTAGATTTATTTATGGCTTTACAGCCCTGTCTAAGCAGTTTAAAGAGTCAACATATTGCCCCCAACAATTTGGGTCCTCAGTTTACCCACCTCGGAAGGATGGAAGGCTGAGTCAACCTTGAGCCTGGTGAGATTTGAACTGCCAAATTGCAGTCAGCTGGCAGTCAGCAGAAGTAGCTTGCAGTACTGCACTCTAACCACTGCGCCACCGTGGCTCATGCTTTGATGTTAGTCTTCAGAGTGCCCATGTATTTTGATCTTGAAGAAGTTTCAGGAAGAATGTACACCAAGCCTAAAGATGCTAGGCATCAGATATTCTGCCTCTTGGTTCTTTACCATCATCTTGATTAGTGCAAGCAAGCTAGAAACAAGGGAGATGAAATTTGGAGCAAACTCAGAAAAAAAGTTCAAATCCCCAAGTAGAACTAGTGAGATTTGGCATCATCTTGCAGTGATAAATGAGCTTTTGCAGAAGTGAAAGGTTACCCGTGGGTGTGTAAACTTCAAGAAGTTTTGGAGCTAAGTGCTCATGCCTGGGTTTAGATGGAACTGGAAGGGTATCAGATGTCAGATACAAACTCTATGAGCATCACAGATGGTCTTTCTATCTATGTATCATTGTGAGATTTATTGTGTGTGTTCTCTGTTTCTTATACTAACCCACTCTTCTCCCTGTTTCAAAGGAAATGGAATTCTTTGCCATCTGGAAAGCTGTGTGAAGTCAGCTTGTAGGGAAACATTTTTTTAACTGGAGGAGAACACTTATTTTAGGGTCCTCCACAGGATGCAGGATGTGATGGTAAGATTCACTTGAGGGTTTTTTTTCCCCTTCAAAAAAGCAAAAAACTGGAGAAGAATATTAAGTTTATTAGATGCTTCTTGAACCCATTCTAGTTCTGATTAAATGTATTATATTTAACAAAACAATAATAAATAACAAAATAACAGCAACAATAATGACAACGTATACTTTTAAATATATATAGTCCTTCTAGCAAAAATCTGGCTGTGAAGGGTAGCAGCTGCAGAAATCAGATGCAGAAAAGAATGCTAAAGATCTTCCTTAGAGATCAGATCAGAAGTGAGGAAAGTGGTGGATTTTCAAAGATGTCACAAAAAATAGCATAAAAACAGAAATATATATGAGCATGGCACATTGTATTTCTACCTGACAATGAAAAATGATATGCTACCAGCCTTATAATCACATGTGCCCATTTCAGATGTAGAAAGGGACTGTGAAAAGATCTGGGGTCCCACTTGGAACACCATAGTGAAAATCAAATGAAATATCTGATGAAATAATCACTTTGGATATCAACCAAAGTTGAATATAATAATAAAGCGATAAAGTAAAAAAAATGAATATTGTGTTTGGTATAATATATATTTATAAGGAATATCATGTTATGATGCTGGATTAGCAGTGGGGAGACCTAATCCTTCATATCAATGGTGGCATTCAATTTTTTTACTACTGGTTCTATGGGTATGGCTTGGTGGGCATGGCAGGGCTTGATGGGCGTGGCTTGGTGAGCATGGCAGGGGAAGGATACTGCAAAATCTCCATTCCCACCCCACTCCAGGGGAACGATACTGCAAAGTCCCCATTCCCTCCCCACTCTGGGGCCAGCCAGAGGTGGTATTTGCTGGTTCTCCAAATTACTCAAAATTTCCGCTACCGGTTCTCCAGAACCTGTCAGAACCTGCTGAATAGCACTCCTGCTACCCAAAATAAGACATCCCCTGATAATAAGCCCAATCAGGCTTTTGAGTGCATGGCAATAAGGCCAAGCACTTATTTCAGGGTTCAAAAAAATATAAGACAGGGTCTTATTTTCGGGGAAACACGGTATCTACTAATTAACACTGGACCAGCATTTTAGATTATGATCACAAACACACACTTGATTTTAGCTAAAAGACGGAGAAGTGATAGAATAGGATCCAGGGAAGAGCCCTTCTTCTGGTAGAAGATTGATTTGGCCTGAAAGTATTTATAAAATATCTTTTGACTTTACCGTATGGAAGGAGATGCTAACATTGCTTTTTTCTCTTATATATCTTTCTATCACTTTGCAGCTTCCCTATAGGAAGGAACACCCATGTTATACCTGAATTTAATGGAAGCATGAGAATTCAGATAAGTTGCAGTTGACTGGAGAGGTGATTATTCAAGAGAAGCCAGACATTCATATACATGTCTCTGCTGTCAATTTGTATGCTGGGAGCCAGATTGCTATCAACTCATATATTCTACATTTTTTTTTTTATTCCTTGACAAACTGAAGATTATTCAAAAATAAACTGCAGAGGAACATTCCGAAACACATATTACATTATAAGCATTACCCTAATATTCATTGCAACTACATCCTCTATATTAGAATAGAATAGAATAGACTAGAATAGAATAGAATAGAATTTTTTATTGGCCAAGTGTGATTGGACACCAAGGAATTTGTCTTGGTGCATATGTTCTCAGTGTACATAAAAAGAAAAGATACATTTGTCAGAAATCATAAGGTACAACACTTAATGATAGTCATAGGGTACAAATAAGCAATCAGGAAACAATATCAATATAAATTATAAGGATACAAGCAACAAAATTACAGTCATACAGTCGTAAGTGGGAGGAGATGGGTGGTGGGAACGATGAGAAAATTAATAGTAGTGCAGACTTAGTAAATAGTTTGACAGTGTTGAGGGAATTATTTGTTTAACAGAGTGATGGCATTCGGGAAAAAACTGTTCTTGTGTCTAGTTGTTCTGGTGTGCAGTGCTCTATAGCGTTGTTTTGAGGGTAGGAGTTGAAACAGTTTATGTCCAGGATGCGAGGGGTCTGTAAATATTTTCACAGCTCTCTTTTTGACTCGTGCAGTATACAGGTCTTCAATGGAAGGCAGGTTGGTAGCAATTGTTTTTGTTGCAATATTTCCAGGATCAGACTCAATAAAGATAATAGAAGTTAAAGCTTTAAATATATTTCTTTTTAATTATGATAGGCATTCTATATTCACTGAATATTCAAGGTAGAAGCGACGAGAATGGTGAGGGTGGCTCCTTATATATACAAGGGGTGGAGCTAGGAATGGGAGTGGTAAGTTATGAATACATTAAAGTCCAAAGAATAAGTTAACCTCTGATGTTCCATATATACATTATTTACACATTGGAGAATAAGGCATTTACATCTGACAAATCCCCCTCTAAATGCCGGTTCGTTACACAACACCAATTACATTCTGATTCAGGACAATATAATACATATAATTTAGAAGTTAAATATTTGTGTTGTTTAGAAGGTAAGGGTTTTGTTAATATGTCAGCTAATTGTTCAGAAGTATCGCAATGTATTGCTTTAATGAATCCGTCTTGAGACAGTTGTCTCACATGCTTAAACTTTATATCAATATGCCTGGACCTTTGTCCAATTGCATCGGATCTGGATATTTCAATGGCCGCTTTATTGTCTTCATGCATAATAAATGGTAAGGTGGGTTTCTTCCAAACATCAGTGATCAGATCATTGAACCATACAAGGTTATTTGCAGCTTTGGACAAACAAACATATTCCGCTTCTGTAGTAGAAGTGGCTACTAGTTCTTGTTTACCAGTATACCAGTAAACTGGACAATCATTCAATAGAAAAACATAACCAGAAGTACTCTTTCTGCATGATGTATCACCAGCCCAATCTGCATCAGCATAACAAGTAATTTTTGGTTCTCTGTCATTATTGGGTTCCAACATTAAACAAAAATCTAATGTACCCTTCAGATATCTTAGAATTCTTTTGACAGCTTCCCAATGATACAAGGTTGGTTTACTAACATATCTTGACAATAGATTGAGAGGTAATGCAATATCTGGCCTAGTCCAATTAGATATATAAAGGAGTGAACCTATAACTGATCTGTAAAATGTGTTGTCTTTAAACTCAGGGGAAGATTCATCAGTGTTTCTAAGAAAATCAGTTTGCATAGGGGTGTCACAGGTTTTAGCATTATTTAAGTTACATTTGTTTAGGAGTTCGATGATTTTATCTTTCTGTGTAAGTTTGAATCCCCTTTTAGTTTTGTTAATTTGCACACCAAGGTATTTATTCACTTTACCCAGAGATTTCAGTGAGAAGTGTTCATTTAACTTATTTACAAAGATTTCCCTGCTCTCTTTATGCTTTCCAATGTATAAAATATCGTCCACGTAAATTAATACAAATTCAATATGATCATTACTCTTTTTTACAAAGAAACAGTTATCAGCAGTGGTGGCGTTGAAATCCATGGTCTTAAGTACTTTTACCAAGCAATCGTACCATCTTTTGCCGGATTGCTTTAATCCGTACAGACTCTTATTTAATAACCAAATTTTGTTCTTATTAGTGTATTGACTGTGTGGTGCTCTTACATATATTTCCTTATCTAATTTTGCATGTAAGTATGCGGTCTGTATGTCATATTGGAATACGTCCAGATTGAGTGCAGATGCTACTACAAGGGCTGTTTTGACACTCTCTGTTCTCACTGTGGGTGAATATGTATCAGTATAGTCTTCTGGATATTTTTGTGCATAGCCTTGTGCAACTAGTCTAGCCTTGTATAAGGTATTGCCTCCTTCTAAGTTCTTAATTTTATAAATCCACCTGGTACCTATAATTGTTTTATCCTTAGGTGCTATCGCAGGTGTGAATACATTTAATCCTTGTAAACTTTCCATCTCTTTTTCCATAGCTAGTTCCCATTTTTCTCTTTCTTCATGTGGAAGTTTCAATACTTCTTCATATGTATTAGGTGTTATTTGTTCTCCATTCATATGCATTATGTAATCTTTGTATTTATTTGGTATTTGGTTTCTATTGTTTCTAATAGTTCTTTCAGGCTTGCTATGGTTATCATGCAAATATCTAGCTTCCTTTTTTGTTAATGTGTCTGTCTTTATTTTATGCTGACTATTAGTCCAAGTTTTGGTTTTGTTCTTACTTTTGTTAATATTTTGATTTTCTGTTGTTCCTTCCTCGCAAGATATCGTATCTTTACATTTATTAGGAAATATTTCATTAAGGTGCAATTTTGACCAATTGGCCTGTTCATGGAACACAGCTGTTCTGGATACTATAAATTTGTTATTACTATCAATAAATCTGTACCCTTTGGTTCCAGTTTCGTATCCCATGAATCTTAATCTCCTGGATACGTTTTCTCCCTTTCTCCTCAATTGTTTAGGTATGTGTACGTCTGCAGTGACTCCAAATATGTGCATGTGTGATAATTTGGGTTTTCTATTGTACATCACCTCATATGGTGTCTTATTCACAATACTGGACCAGGTTCTATTTTGAGTGTAATTCGAATAATGTAATGCCTCTGACCAAAATTGTTTGCCTAAACCAGCATCCTCTAATGTGCATCTAATCATGGTTTGTAGTGTGGAATTTTTCCTCTCTGCAACTCCATTTTGAAATGCAGAAAAAGGATTGGACGTGAAATGTAACATTCCTCTATCCTTTAACCATTGGGAGAATTCTTTAGACATGAACTCACATCCCCTATCTGTCATAATTTGCTTTATTCTGATATTATGTTGTGTTTCTATACGTTTGTAGAATTCCTTAAATTTCTGAAATGTTTCATCCTTGTGCTTTAATGTGTAAACAAAACCATATCGGCTGTAGTCATCCACTATTGTTAGGAAGTAACGTTTTCTATAGGTAATTGAGGGACTTAATGGACCAACTAAGTCCATATGTACCAAATCAAAAATATTGTTAGTTGATCTGTTAGATTTTTTTGGTCTGGGACTGGTTTTTAGTTTGGTGGACTTACATACTGAGCATTCCAAATAATTTTCACAATTTTTTATTTTGACACCTTCTGCGTGTTCAGTCATTTTTTGTACTACAGGAAAGCTTGCATGTCCTAACTTCCTGTGTAAGATGTGAGCACACTCATCATGAATTGGTTTACCTATCTTTGGTTTCTTTTCCTTGTATGTGCTTTTGTGATCATGAGTTATTCTACACTCATCATTGTCACTGTTACTGACATTTTCATCATCTGCTTCAATACAATCTTCCATATTTGAATCAATGTTATGTAAACATCTTTCTTTAGTTATCAGATAGGGTAGACCTCCTTTTATCATTACAGTACCTACATTTGTTTTGTTCTTTTCTATAGTTGCTTTCCCCTTTGAGAAAACTATATTGATATCAGATTCTCTGCTTAATTTTATGGCACTTAGTATGTTGTGAGGTATTTCTGGGATTAATAATACCCCCTCTATTTTCCCTAGACCAGGCAAGGTCACATTTCCTTTGCCTAGTACTTGAACCTTTTCTTGATTAGCTACCTTTATCACAAACTTATCTTCTATAAATGAATATAATATACTTTTGTTGTTGGTGGTGTGATTTGTTGCACCAGAATCAATAAGCCAATTGTTATTCTCATCCTGCTGTGTTCTGGTGCTGTCTTGTTTATTTAGCCCATTCAGTGACCCAGATTTCCTCTCTTTTGAATTTTCTCTACCCCCTCTACCTTCTTTGTAATTTGGTGGGCTTCTATATTTGTGTCTATCTGTGGAAGATTGTCTGTAATTATATTTGCTCCTATATTCTGGTCTATGTCTCTCTCTTGAGACTTTGGGGCAGTCTCTTCTACTATGTTCCCTGGATCCACAATTGTAGCATCTAAAGGCCTCATTATGTTTATCTTGAAAGACTACTTTCCTAAAAGGTTTGTGGTCTGTTTGGTTACTGGATCGATTTTTTCTTGAATTGTCTTCTGCTATCAATTTGTTAGATAGACTTTCTATGGATAAATATCCCAAATTAATGGTATCTAAGTGTGACATAAAGCTATCCCATGATGGATCAAGTGAATTGATAATAACACTTTTCATTGTTTGATCTGAAATCACTTCCCCCCTCAATTGTAGCTCAGCTCTTATTTTGTTTAGATTTATCAAATGCTCACTTATAGAAACCCCTGGTTTTACTCTAGAGGAAAAGAAATCCTTAGACATTCTTGTGGTTGTAGCTACGCTATCGCTGTGAAATAGATTAAACATGCATTGAATTATTTCTGATACAGTTAGGTTTGGTTTGATGCTATGATACATTGCAGGAGACACGCTAGATATTATTATGAAAAATGCTCTATGATGTAAACAATCTATTTTTAAAGTCCAAGGTCTTCTTGGAGGGCTAGTTATAAAGAATAGTAAATTTTCTTTCATGAAAATAACCTGAAGCTGTTGATACCACTCTTGTAAATTAATGCCATCAATTCTAAGTTTTGGGAAGTCACTGGGTAAGTTACCTACATTATTCTGTCCATTACTTACAACCTGGGGCAGTCCGTGATCTCTCAAGTGCAGGAAATTACAGAACGGCATTGGGATGCTTGCAATGAGTCTGCGCGGTTCTCTGGCCAGTTCAATTCCTTCTGGGTCGTCTACGTAGTTTCGCACATGCGCGTTGTTCATTTCTTCTTTGGTGGCGTCGTGGAAGGTTCTCTCCCTTTCAGCTCTCTCGATCCGCTCCTCCTCAGATGAGTCGGTCTCTGGCTCGGTTTTTGGGGTTCTGGTGGTGGTGACGGTTCTTTTCTTCTTTTTGTGTGCGTTGGTATTCGATTTTGTCTGTGGTGTAGGGCGAAATCGGCATGGCTCTCTGGGCTCGGGCGTCGTCGCTTTCGAAGTCAGGATGGGAGCGTGCAGGTCTTGAGTCGCCGGTTTGATTTCTTGCTTCTTCGTAGATGTCTTGGTAATTTTCAGTCTTGGCCCAAAAGCAGCAAAAAGCGTTTTCATTGCTGATTTTACTTGAGATTTTGTTAAATCGTCTTCACTTTCTGATTTTGGATCATCTGAAGAGTTTGAGACTTCTTTCTCACTTTCTTCGTCTGATAGTGTTTTTCGCGCCAGAAATTTTGAACTGAGCGTTTTGATTGGCTCTGCTCCATTCTCTTTTGAAGTTCGTTGAAACCAAGATGGCTGCCATTCAAAATTTCGCGCGGGATCACATCTTTTCTTTTTAACAACTATTTTCTCAGTAGTCATCTCACTTACGATTTTTTGATCTTTGGGTTTTTCTTTAATGACGTTTTTCTCTCTCGCTGCTCCGCTGTTCTTCAGCATCTCCTGGAGGTCCGCGATGAGACTTTCATCATTCTTTTGGCTTTTTAGTATCTTTAATATCTCTGACCTGAGTTCGTTATTTTCTATTTCGATTTCTTTCTGGTCATTATTTTCACTCATTAGTTCTTCTTCTTCAGTGGTGTATTCTTCGGATTCTCTCGAAATCGCATTGTTGGATTCGTTGATCATCTCTTGATCAGTTTCTATTTCTTTGCTGTAGGCCCTGGTGTTGGGCCTATCTTTCTTGGACATTTTTAATTACTTATTGAGTCAATTAACCATCCTCTGCTACCAGCTTGTTGCAATATTTCCAGGATCAGACTCAATAAAGATAATAGAAGTTAAAGCTTTAAATATATTTCTTTTTAATTATGATAGGCATTCTATATTCACTGAATATTCAAGGTAGAAGCGACGAGAATGGTGAGGGTGGCTCCTTATATATACAAGGGGTGGAGCTAGGAATGGGAGTGGTAAGTTATGAATACATTAAAGTCCAAAGAATAAGTTAACCTCTGATGTTCCATATATACATTATTTACACATTGGAGAATAAGGCATTTACATCTGACAGTTTTTTCTGCAGTTCTAATTATCCTCTGAAGTCTGTGTCTGTCTTGTTGGGTTGCAGAGCCAAACCAGACAGTTATAGAGGTGCAGATGACAGACTCAGTAATTCCTCTGTAGAACTGGATCAGCAGCTCCTTGGGCAGTTTGAGCTTTCTGAGTTGGTGCAAAAAGAACATTCTTTGTTGTGCTTTTTTGATGACGTTTTTGATGTTAGCTTTCCATTTTAGATCTTGTGATATGGTAGAACCTAGAAATTTGAAGGTGTCTACTGTTGATACTGTGTTGTCTAGTATTGTGAGAGGTGGAAGTATGGAAGGGTTTCTCCTAACCATTTCTACAGTTTTGAGTGTGTTCAGTTCCAGGTTGTTCCGGTCACACCACGAGGCTAGTTGTTCAACCTCCCGTCTGTATTTCGGATTCATCATTGTCTCGAATGAAACCGATCATTGTTGTGTCATCTGCGAACTTCAGTAGTTTAACAGATGGATCGTTAGAGATGCAGTCATTGGTATACAGAGAGAAGAGAAGTGGGGAGAACACACAGCCTTGAGGGGCCCATGTGCTAATTGTACAGGTATCTGATGCGATTCTGCTTAGCTTCACCTGCTGCTTCCTGTTTGTTAGGAAGCTTATGATCCACTTACAAGTGTGTTCAGATACCTGTAGCTGGTTTAGCTTAGTTAGAAGTGTGTCTGGAATGATGGTATTGAATGCTGAACTAAAGTCTACAAAGAGGACCCTTGGGTAGGTCTTTGGAGATTCAAGATGTTGTAGGATGTAGTGCAGAGCCATATTAACAACATATTATTACTCTGATCTGAGCCTCATACAGATCAATTATTATTCTCCCAATAAAGGCTGAGGCATTTGCTTCCTTATTCTACCTCTGTTGTTCCTATAAGAAAACAAAAGGGATATTCAAGGAATATTTTGATTTATTCAGTTATCTGTCCAGCGTTGCTTTGGCAAGCAAAACATTTTAACATGTTTTTTTTTTTTTTAAATTGCATGTAAGGATAGAAATTATATTTAATTCTTATGTCATTTTATCAGATGTTTTCTGTATAACATTTTGCAAGAAGGTGGTACAAAAACTCTATAAATAAATGCACAAATAAATAAATTTTCAAGAATACTTTCAAAGTCTCAAGATCTAGATTTTTTAAAGGAAAAATGGGAGCATTTGAAAGAGTTACATCACTCTAACATTTTGTGCTTTTTCTGGATTTGTACATAAATATAGGATGCACAAAGTCAGGTCATCATGTGTTTGGCAGGGAATGCAATATTTTCCCCAGCAACAAGTCTTTGTTTATTTTCATTTAATGATTCTGTATTTCTGGAGTGTGTTTCATAGTGCAAAGGGAATACTCCTGTCCATCTGCCTGGGAGAAGCAGGATGAAATTATTTTGGTCATAAGTACTATAATGAGATTATGTACTTCTTTTTCTTTGTAGTAATTTTATGGAATAATGCTATTAAAAAGATGAGAACTAGTACACACTAAAAAAATAAAAGGATAAGAAAAAAAAAAGTGCAGAATGGAAGGGAAAATAGAAAAGGAAGAAAAAATAAGAATATAATAAAGAAAAAAAAAAGAAATATATAAAGAAATGACTCCCCTCTTCATAACAGCAAGCATAAATAATTTTAGAAATTATTACGTAAAATAATGAGTCAAATTTTTGTTCAATAAATTAGATTTTCAGCATAATGGTATAAAATATCTATCTTTAGCCATATATTGATGACTTAGTGTCATTTTTGGATCGTAAGAAACATGTTTAACATTCTTCAAAACACAGGACTTGTGATTTGCTAAAATGAGATTCTCTAAATCATTATTTCAGAGTTCTTGCAAATCACCACTTCTATCTTAATAATAGTTCCAGCTATGTGCAAAAATGAAGAGTAAATTTAGACACCAACAAAACTCTAATTTAGGAATTTTAGAAGCTGCTCATGCATCTGGACCAAACTGTAAAACTAAAAGATGTTTTAACTGAAGATAATGCCATTAGTCAATTTTTGGCAATTCTGGTAAATACATCAATTGTCTTAATATACTGTTTAACCATAAACTAATCAACAGTATTTCAATCATTTTCTGAACAATTTACCTCTGATATAATATATATATATATATTAAGTGTGTGTTTTTCATGCAAGCAGGTATAAGATTTAAACTTCCATCTTATACTATTTCAAGTGTGACTTGGAGCTTCTAACGCTGAAAATGGCAATACATTCTAACAGAGAGACCGAGGCCCTGCTGTGATAACAGTGGTGTGAACTAATATTTGGAAGTTTGAGTTCAATGGCCTTTATTCTTCAATACCTGATTGCTTATTTGTACCCTGTGACTATCATTAAGTGTTGTACCTTATGATTCTTGATGAATTTATCTTTTCTTTTATGTACACTGAGAGCATATGCACCAAGACAAATTCCTTGTGTGTCCAATCACACTTGGCCAATAAAAAATTCTATTCTATTCTATTCTATTCTATTCTATTCTATTCTATTCTATTCTATTCTATTCTATTCTATTCTATTCTATTCTATTCTATTCTATTCTATTCTACTTAACAATGAAGTGGGCAGACAAAGAATAGACTCCATATCCTTTCTTTATCTGTTATTGTGCTTATACTTGGTCTGAGACATTGGTAAGATTAGATCCCTTCCTAGTGTTTAATTTCTGAAATACACTCACATGGAGCACATGTGATTGTGATGGGATGTTATTTGCATTTCCTGGAAGGAGGGAGGGCATTCCAGAGGAGCAGCAAACAATACAGTTTAGGTAGTTGGTAGTTGGTTCCTCCTTAATAGTTGACAGAGTATATGTTTTACAGTACAAATCGTCTGCTTTTCTTTGGCACAATTCCTTTTTATAGGTGAGGAACAATTAAGAAATCTACTTAGAAGAATTGTAACATGTAGATAACAGCAGCCAGACTTTTGGTGGCGCAGTATTGGAAGAAGGAAGACTTACCTACTATTGAAGAATGGACATTAAAAGTAGTGAATTTAGCAGAGATGGCAAAAATTTTGGCATATTTGAAGGATCATTCAAATGAAAGATATATATCGGAATGGAGAAGATGGATTGACTATATTCAAAATAAATATCGGACTAAAAAGCTTCAAATAGCTTATGAATGAAACCAACTTTTTCTTTTTGAATTATGTTTTGTTAGTTGAAAGGCGAGTTAAAGAGCAAGAGGGAATTAGGAGCCTACAGAAAGTTAGCATATTTTAGTTTATGTCTGTTAAATGCTATACCCTGTATTTACTCTGGGAAGTCCAGGGTGGGGGGGAGGGGGGTTGGAGGGAGAGGGGGGATGAGGGGGAGGAGGGATGGGGGAAAAATTGTTGTAATACTTGATAAAAATAATAATAAAAAAAGAATTGTAACATGTCTTTTTTGATTTTTGGAGCCTGACAATGATTCTCTTCTGGATAGTATATGGTCAGCTAGGTGCTTTGCTTATCTTCATAATATATTTCTTTACATAATCTGCTTCAGTAATCATTGTTCCAGTCAATGATTGTTTCCTCTGAAAACAATGACTTTCTGGTTGGGTTCTTAATGTTGTTGCAGTAGATTGAATTCAATTCCACAAAGAAGCAAAAATCAAAGTGCAATGCTAAAATTGGAAACTAGGACAATTAAAGCTCCCATCTTCGTATGGACATAACAACTTTGTTACAGAAAACTTTCTCAGTAGTTTAGCAATCTCTTTAACATGTTTAAAGGGGATTAACCTAGGAACACTGTGCCTTCATATTCTCCTGGTGTAGTAGCCATTCTCTCTACTAATTAAAGTTACTTGAAGAAAGCAATTGTCTTCATCTTGCAGAGGGAAAAAATGATTCTCAATTATTGAAAACCTAGGTGATGCTCTTTTCAAGAAAGAGAGTGAGTCATAAATGTAGATCCATGATACAAGAGAATGTCTTAGAAACAAACAAGACAGACACAGATTTCAACGGATAATTAGAACTGCAGAAAAAACAATTGCTACCAACCTGCCTTCCATTGAGGATCTGTATACTGCACGAGTCGAAAAGAGGGCTGGGAAAATATCTACAGACCCCTCACATCCTGGACATAAATTGTTTCAACTTCTACCATCAAAACTACATTATAGAGCATTTCACATCAGAACAACTAGACACAGGGACAGTAGAGTGCCATCACTCTGCTAAAGAACTAATTCCCACAACACTGTCAAACTATTTACTAAGACAGTATTACTATTATCCTTCTCATCCTTCCTATTACCTGTCTCCTTCCACTTATGACTATAACCTTGTTGCTTGTATCTTTATGATTTATATTGTTTTACTTAGTTTCCTAGTAAGACTTGATTGCTTATTTAGTATCCTATGACTATTATTAAGTGTTGTATCTTATGATTTTTGATGAATGTATTTTTTTATGTACACTGAGAGCATAAGTACCAAAAACAAATTTCTTGTGTGTCCAATACACTTGGCCAATAAAGAATTCTATTCTATTCTATTCTATTCTATTCTATTCTATTCTATTCTATTCTATTCTATTCTATTCTATTCTATTCTATTCTATTCTATTCTGGGGTGGGTTCTACTTACCTTTACTACTGGTTCGCAATGGGAACATAACGGGATCGCTCATGTTCACTGTGGAACACTCTACCACTGGAGGGGAGAACCCTCCTAACCTTTTTGGCCTTCTGAAAAGGTATTAAAGCTTGGCTTTGCCAGTTGGCTTGGGACTTGAAGGGGGTTGCTCACTGCTGGAAGAGATTGGTGGGGTAAGAGGATCTCATCCCCATGCCATTTCTAACTTTTTGCATAGTTTTTACATTTTAATTGTTTTTCTGTTTATCTTTTTATGGCTTGTAAGAGACTCCTTATCAAGGAGATGGGCAGTGTATACATTTAATAAATAAGGTAATTATTTAATAAATAAATATCTGCTGATCGGAGTATTAAGCTCCATGTGTTATGTTTGCAAATACAGAGTACTTCTTTGATGCAGCCATTTTCTTTCAAGTCTGTCCACTGTGAGAAGTTTTATATCAAAATATATTTGACTCTTTATACTGTTTTCATCTTCCCTTAAAATATTAACAGAATCCACAATGGTCTGAGAATCAGTGTCTCCACTAGATAATTGATGGTTAAGCTGAAAATAAATTAATCAAGCAAAAATAGCAGACAAACTTTTCAAACTTTCTCAAACCCTCAGACACAAACAGAGTTAATTAACTTAGATCTCCCAGAGGAACTGCATGTTCACAAGAATAAATATATCTACACCCACCACCCGCCCGCTCCCAGAGGTGAAATCCAGCAGGTTCTGACAGGTTCTGGAGAACCGGTAGTGGAAATTTTGAGTAGTTCAGAGAACCAGCAAATACCACCTCTGGCTGGCCTTGGAGTGGAGCGGAAATGGAGATTTTGCAATATCCTTCCTGTGCCACACCCACCAAGCCACGCCCACCAAGCCACACCATGCCCACCAAGCCACACCCACAGAACTGGTAGTAAAAAAATTTGGATTTCACCACTGCCACCAAGTGAATCCTAGAATCAGCACGTAGATCC
The DNA here is from genome assembly GCF_059756535.1 of Pantherophis guttatus. Lineage (NCBI taxonomy): Eukaryota > Metazoa > Chordata > Lepidosauria > Squamata > Colubridae > Pantherophis > Pantherophis guttatus. The sequence goes on from NC_142064.1 coordinate 95,247,760, forward strand.
TTCAAGCTCCCCCTATAAAATCTGCTGTGGTACCCCATTTCTTTGCATCCTTCCTCTAAAAGCAAACTGTTCTGCTTTTAGGAATAAATATTTCTTCTTTCCTCACAGCTGTCTGGATCTCATTTTTATTTATTCTTGTGCAAGCCCAGCTTGAGGTGGAACCCCAAATTATTCTTCTGACACCACCTATAAACAACAGGAATTTCTAGCTTGTCTAAGGTTAAGTGCTAATTATCCTTCAAGAAGTAGAATAGAGCAATTTGAATTGGTTAAGGTGCTTAGAAAGGGAACATGTTTCTCCCTTCTTTATCTCAAACAATAGTTAAATTATTTGCTGGTCTATTATTTAATACGAGCTATTTAAAAACGAAGTGAAGCATCTATTTTAGCTTCCCCCCAAGTTGCATATCTCGGTCACATTAAAACATCACAAAGATATAAAACCCAGGAACTTTTTCTATATATGCTTTTCATTTTTAAAATAATGTTTTAATTATTGCTTTTTGATGAAACTTATTATCCCACTTTTTGGCACATTGTGCAATGTGACTTGATGTAAAATCAGATATGTGAATGTTTAAACTATCACCAAATATGGAAGAAGAACAGTGGGAATAGTATGTCTTATGTTGCTTTCTTATTATACTTTCTTATTAAGTTGCTTCTGTTAATCGTGTGAAACTCTTAGCTGACAACATTCGAAATGTACCTTCTGTTCTGTTAAAAAGTTAATCCTTACAAATTTCAATATAAAAATCACAAAAATTTAAAATGCATCCTAGCTTGTCTTTGTTTCTGTGTTAATTTAATGTACAGTAGTGGCCAAAATTGTGGAAACCTTTTGGGAAAAGTGTATTTTTGAGGTTTGAGGTTTATATATCAATGGAAAGATAATTTAATCAAGAATGTAATGTTTTTCAATCTTTGTTTGAGAGATAAAAGTGACTGTTTTTGTGGAATTCTAGATTTTAGGCCAAATTCCTGCAGTCTGCGCCGAACAGTCCTTCACATTGCATTGCACCATTTCATCTTGTATACGCCCAGATTATTTTCTTCTGTCATGTAGACACAGACTCTTAATTCTTCTATCATCACTTGCTGTTGTGCACCTTTTCCTGCCTTTACTAGTGTGGTTTTGTAGTGACTGAGTCCTTATACCTCTTCAAAAACTTAGAAATGCCACCTTTGGTTAAGTTTCCACCAGTTTTTCTTCTAATTTCTTTATAACTGTAGCCTTGTTCACTTAATAATACATCGCTTTCTGGGTGACCAGTCAACTCTGCACCATTATTTTAATTTTATTATGTTTTACAAGCTCACTAAATGAAAGAACACAAAAAATCCCCCCAACCAACTTGATAGCGATCACATAACACACTGATAAATGTCCTCCTCTCAGCTTCAGTACATGACATCAATAACTAAATCCTACTGTGATCTGATTGGCTCATTGCCAAAACAAGGTGACACTTGATTGGCTCTCTAAACACTCATGCTCATTGGCTAGATGAAGGAAAGCTACCTGATATCAACCTAAGCAAGTTGTTCTTTCTTTTTCTGGTTATTTGGCTATAACTTTTCATAGAATACAGATAATTGAACAAACTTTGGTGCATTACATTCTTGAATAAATTATCTTTCCATTGATATATAATTTTATGGTACTACTCCAAAAAAAGTGGTATTATTAGCCATCAAACCTCAAAAATACACTTTTCCCAAAAGGTTTCTACAATTTTGGCCACTACTGTATTGTTCCAACGGGTAGGTTATCCTATCAAATAGAGTAATCAACTGTGCAATAAAGCAGGAAACAGTTACAAACACAATTTAAGAATTATACAAACCAACTTAGCCACAAATGAATAATTGCATCAGCTCTTAAGAAAATCTTGGTTCTTGTTTACAATGTTTAGCTGTGGTCTGAGTACAATACCTGCCAATCTTTAAAGGAAAACTGTCCTCAGAATTTCAATTAGAATTCAATTTTATGGGAGTCTGACCAAAATACTTTCCTTTTCAGAGGATATCCTAAGTGTTGCATACATGGAACAGAACATGTTGGGCAACAAAGAAGTCACTGAGGCATGTTCTCTTAATAGCCATCCTGACCATGGCAGGCTTAGGAATGTGATAGTTAAGGCAACCCCCATAGACAATGCCATTTCCACAACCTTCTTAATGCTGATCTGAGGGCAGGGACTGCAATGCTATCAGATATTACTCTCATTCAACCACTTTGAATACATACGTTGAGAGAAACGTTGAAAATGTTTTGAAAGAAAATACTTTGAGAAGTTGAGCCAGAATATGGGAATTGTCAGATAAAGTCAAGAATATAAGAAAAGTTTGAAAAAATTATGGAATGGTTAATGCCAAGGTAGCAACTTGATGCAGGTGGGCAGGGTTCTGATTTGCTTTTTAAACAAATACAAAAGAAATCCATCAACCAATCTGCAGATTTCCTTCTCTTTCTGCTGTTCAGGGTTCTCCAAATGGGCTTCTTTTCACGAATGCCTCTTGGATTGCCCAGAAGATCATATATGGTCATACATGGACATTCAAACAAGCAGCTCCCCCCACCCCAAAGAGGATGTTTGAATCAGCAGAGTACATCTTAGAATCTTAGAATGATAGGGCTGGAAGGGAGCTTGGAGGTCTTCTAGTCCAAAAACCCTGAAGATAGGGGTCCTTATACCATCTTGAACAAATGATTGTCCATTCTTTCCCTTCCTGATAAGAGCAAATCAGTCAGTCTGTTCTCCGAGGTTGTTTTTTTTAAAGCAGAAAAATATTAATACCTCTCTAGCTTCTTATATTGTTCATCCCATAACAAAGTGTAGCAGGAACACCAAAATGCAGCGAGAGGAGTCCATGGATTAATTTATTGCCAAGTATATCTGCTGCACACAGCAGGACAAAGGGAGAGGGGCAGTCATTCCAAATGAGAAATCTGGGAGGATATTCACAATCATGTCTTACACCCAGCTTGCTTTCTTGTCCCTGCTAATGACAGCAGTTTGACTTGGAAATAAAACCATTCATTTATAGAGGCTAATCTGATCCAGTGTCAGCGTTCCAGAAAACCCCCGACTCCCAGTAAAGACTGCCACTCACCTCCAATCCTATCCTGCTTGAAGAAAAGTTCACTTCTGATTTCATTTGAAGATTTCCTTCTGTATAGAGTGTGCATGGACATCCACTTGTGGCATTGTTCCATCCACATCAGCTACGCAGGCCCTGAAAAAATTAAGCTCTGCTGTTAATGGAAGATGAACTAATTGGATAACTTGCAGGGGGGAAAAATAGGTTCAATGCTCCTGTTTTAAAGGGACAATTGAAATCGTTTTCTCCAAGGGTTAATTTTGATTGCCTTTGATTAGAGTGATAGGACAAGGACCTTGATGACATATTATTGAATTGAATGAGTGTAGTGCTGCCCGTAATTTTTCTTTTAAAACGAGGCATTTTGTGCTCTGCATTGCGTTCATTCATTTCCCTCCTCACAAAGGAATATTTGCTCCAAGTAAATTGTTTCATCTCAGTAATTAGGCAGGAGCCTGACAAAGGCTGGGTTTCATGCAAATTGATGTTAGTGGCTTGCTTTCAACCTTTATTTATTTATTTTTTTTTAAATTCCCATTTAATATTTATGTAGAGAAAGCTGTTAGCGTCCTTCTGGATTCTTCTCTATTCAATACAATACATTTTCCTTTTTGCTCATTCTGGAAAAACTACACTACAGACAGGAGCATGAGAAAGAGAAATAATGTTTATTGCTCTTGGAAAAATATCCAGTATTTTTGAGCCTGGTCAGATATTAAGGAATGCTCATTTAATAATGAACTTGCAAAATTTAATAAGTAAATTTGGTATGTTTCTTTTTTCAAGGAGTGTTGATCTAACATGTACATTCACTGTGCTTTTTAAAATCTTTTTTCTCTTTTGCTTTGTTATGAGGTGTCCTACTCCTGTCCAATTCCAATCAATGGCAATCAAAATTAATCCATGGAGAAGATGATTTCAACTGTCCCTTCAGAACCGGAGTATTGGACCTATTTTTTCCCTGGAAGTTATTCAATTAATTCATCTTCCATTAACAGCATAGTTTAATTTTCCATATTTCTAAGATTTGCATGAGAGGAGCCAAGGTTGGGATTTGTATATAGATAGTCCTTGAGTTAGGATTACAGTTGAGTCCAGCATTTATGTTGCTAAGTGAAACATTTGTTAAGTGAGTTTTGCCCTACTTTACGACTTTTCTTGCAACAGTTGTTAAGTGAATCACTGCAATTGTTAAGTTAGTAACATGGTTCTGGCTTCCCCATTTTGATCATGTGACCGTGGGGATACTGCAAATGGCTGTAAATGTGAAAAATGGTTACAAGTCACTTTTTTCCAATGCTGTTGTAACTTTGAATGGTCACTAAATGAACTGTTGCAAGTCGAGGTCTACCTGTAGGGAAAGGGACCCACACATCCTCACTGGTGCCATAATGTTCCCTGTTTCGATCAGTCTTTATGTAAAACATGAATTTAGAAGAGTTTGTGATGACCCTAATGTGCATGGACTCAAATAATTGAAAGGCAACATTTCACTCAGAAGATATGCTTTTATGGAGCTCAATCCAAGCAAGATCAAGTGGCTGTGAATTTTTAAGCCTTCGATATCAGATGGCTTTCCATCTGTAACTCTGAATGGGGTTTCCACTTTCCTGTATAAACCAACTTGACTTGTTTAAGTTATTTCAAGGAGATTGACTGGGTAGATCCCAGGAAGTATGACCTTCCAATTTTAAAAGACACAGTCCTACCATTTGTGAAAAAAATCTCCTTGAACTTAAATTCAAGGAGTCCATCTCAGCGAAGACCTCACCTGGAAAACCACACGATCCAGGTGGCCAGGAAGGCCCAACAGAGACTCCATTTCCTTAGGGTCTTGTGTAAAAACAGGGTGGAACAACAACTGATGACCTCCTTTTACCAGTCCACAATAGATAAGCATCCTCACTTATTGCATCACGGTATGGCACGCTGATCTGACAGCCATGGATAGAAAAACATTGCAGAGGGTGGTGAGCACAGCACAAAACATTGTGGGCTGTCCCCTGATACCACTAGATGAGATCGCTAGGGCTCACTGCCTTAGAAGAGTGAGGAAAATTCTCAGGGACGACTCTCATCCTAGTCATCACTTCTTTACCCTTCTACCATCGGGAAGAAGATATAGAAGTATAGCCAGCCTCACAAACAGGCAGAAGAACAGTTTTTATCCGTGGGCTGTCAGACTCCTGAATGAGAAATGACACCATAACTATGTAGTATGATGGACTGCAGGGCCGGCGTAATGTGTAACATGTTCACACTGGTGCAATAGGACTGGGTGTTTTGTTAATATGATTGATTGGGTTAGGGATTTTCTGTCTTCACTGTGAGTTGTATTGTGTTGTGGAGAGTGCACTGAGGGAGCTCAACCAATCTCATTGTACATATGTTGTGCACTGACAATAAAGATTTGAAATTTGAAAGACTATTCCGCCTATTACTCTAGATGTGCCCACAGTTTTGGCTTGCCTGGACTGGATTGAGTGAAGTGGAATTGTCTTGGTCTGCATATAAAATACATGATATATACAATGTATATAAATAATAAACTTCCTTTAGTTTTTGAGGTCTGGTGGGGCCACATTACTAGGGCCACATGCAGCCCATGACCTGTGGGTTGGATACGCCAGTACTACCCAGTGACATATACCCCTTTTTTGTACAAGATACTTGTGAGCATAGTTTGTGTATAGTGCAGTCATTCTTGAAGGATGCTGATTAACTCATGGCTGCCTTGGTGATTCTACCCCTATCTCATTTGGGAAGGAGATAGAGAAAGGGTCCATCTTGGTCTCTCAGCAACTTTAATACTATAGACCTGTTGGAGATAGAAGCATTCTCTGTCTGCATATGAGTCTTCCTGAAAGCAGAAATCTGACCTGAGTAAGGATTAATGAACTAAGTTTTATAACTATAACAAAAATATGTTTTAAGGAAGATAATGATACACAAAGTCTAAATTGTTAATTTTCTATTTACAACCATTGTTTCTTGTGGCCAGTAAGTGTTGATGGTATTTTCCTGGGCTGTCTCTGTAAATTGGGGATACCATAGAGCTTTGGTCCTAACTGCAAAGATTGTCTCAGAAAGAAATGTCGGATAATGGCGCTGCTGCATATTGGCTGCTATGCTGTTGATATGTTGAAAGTGTCTCTTTATCCATAAAAGGTAAAGGTAAAGGGTTCCCCTCGCACTTATGTGCTAGTCATTCCCGATTCTAGGGGGCAGTGCTCATCTCCGTTTCAAAGCCGAAGAGCCAGCGCTGTCCGAAGATGTCTCCGTGGTCATGTGGCTGGTGTGACTAAACACTGAAGGCACATGGAACGGTGTTACCTTCCCACCAAAGGTGGTCCCTATTTTTCTACTTGTATTTTACATGCTTTCAAACTGCTAGGTTGGCAGAAGCTGGGACAAGTAATGGGAGCTCACTCAGTTATGCAGCGCTAGGGATTCAAACCACCACTGAGCCACCACATCCCTCTCTTTATCCATAGTAAAATGTAATTATTCATTTATAGGTGCTACTAGGTGCAGTCATCAGAGGCTTTAAAGGAGGCACTATCAATAGACTGCTGATAATAGAAGGACTTTGTGAATAGATGGTTCCTGGGTATGAGAGAAGGTATTGCTATTTTAAAGGGGCATGGATTGACTAACAATTGAATGCTCCTAGAATAATTGGAGTCTCTAAGAATCTTGGTGATGGGCAGTGTCTCTGTTGATTGACCTAGCTATATTCCTTCCTGGAGAGGACAACCTAGCTACAGTTGTTCATTCACTGTTAACTTCATAAGGTGAGGATGTTCTTGAGACTGGTCCAAATCTGTAAACGATAACTAGTTTGCAGAGTGGGCCATCAGGTCATGCATGCACAATGTACACCCCTTTTGAAACAGTCACAATTGGTTACTGATCTAAGATTTGCTTCTGACATATAAATTCTCAAATAACTTGGGGCCATGATACCCACTGGGCTATAGCAATAGCAACAGCAGTTAGACTTATATACCACTTTACAGTGCTTTACAACCCTCTCTAAGCAGTTTACAGAGTCAGCATATTGTCCCCAACAATCTGGGTCCTCATTTTACTAACATTGGAAGGATGGAAGGTTAAGTCAACCTTAAGCCAGTGAGAATAAAACAGAATTTGCCTAAAATACTGCATTCTAACCACTCCTCCACCATCTTTATCATTATAGACCTAGTTAAGCAGTAAGATCATTGAGAAGACTGAAAGAATGACTGACTTTGTGGTCATTCCTTCACAGGACAGTCTTTCCTTTGGTGCCATTTATATACCAAAATGTTTTCCTTACTATAGTTTATGACGCTAATATTGTTAATTGCTAATTATTGTTAATTGTTCTAGGTCAGGGGTCCCCAACCCCCAGTCCGTGGACTGGCACTGGTTTGTGGCATGTCAGCAACGGGGCCATGCAAACAAACAAAGCCTCATCCGCGGGATGTAGGCAGCACACAAAACCGCACTCTCTCCGGTTTGCGGACAAACCTTTCTCCATGGAACTGTCCCTGGTGCCCAAAAGGTTCGGATCCAATGTTCTAGGCATCTCTTTCACCTACATTTCCCTTGTATGTACATGGAATGAGCTGTTTTGTTTTGATTCACATTCCTCCATTCCCAACTCTTTTAAAATGTTGCATTAATTGTTGCATTTGAAGTGCTTTTGTTGTGAACGACTTGCAGATATAGGGGAAGTGTTATCTGGATACATTGAATATTGGGGTGAATTTCATGCTGCCCCAAGGGCCATGACCTGACCCATTTTTTGTATGGGTTCCACCTGTTAGTATAAACTGTTTCAACTCCTACCCTCAAAACGACACTATAGAGCACTGCACAACAGAATAACTAGACACAAGAAGAGTTTTTTCCCGAAAGCCATCACTCTGCTAAACAAATCATTCCCTCAATACTGTCAAACTAGTTATTAAGTCTGCATTACTATTAATCTTCTCATTGTTCCTATCACCCATCTCCTCCCACTTATAACTGTATGACTGTAACCTTGTTGCTGGTATCCTTACGATTTATATTGACTGTTTCCCTATGCCTATCATTAAGTGTTGTACCTTATGATTCTTGACGAATGTATCTTTTCTTTTATGTACACTGAGAGCATATGCACCAAGACAAATTCCTTGTGTGTCCAATCACATTTGGCCAATAAAGAATTCTGTTCTATTCTATATGGCCCCCAGTGCATTTTTCAAAGGCTGAATGGAGCCCTTGATTCAATAAAAGTTGCATGTTTAATTGCAGGAGAATAATAGCCCATTTCACCTTTGGTAGCTTTTCTTAGTCCTCTCCAAAGGGTTAATTTGAGACCTTTCCGAGGGCTAGAAGCCAGCCAGGAAAATATCTCTATAACTGGCAATGCTAGCAACTCTTTGCTCTTTGAAATGCAAAGAACTTTGTTTCTAAATTTTTAATCTGAGCCAGAGACTCTTGTGGCAGCTGATGCTTCCCTAGTTTTAGTTACCTGGAGTTCCTTCTGTACAGATTTCCGATTGATCAAAAATGTCAGCTCTAATGTGGCCTCATGTAGAGTTTGTTTCATATGGTTGAAGCAAAAAGGTTAGGTCTGCCTCCAAGGAACAATTTTCTAAAAGGTTATTTTAATGTCACATTAATGACTTTGAGTTCCTGGGAATATGATTTTCAATCCTTAGTATGCCTTTCGGAAAGACATTATTATCTTTGTGGTATTTGGCTGTCTCTCCTTTCTTGTCATTGGGACTGTACAATATGAGCAATTGTAAACATAAGGCTAAGGATATAACTGTACGGTGGTTGTGGTATTCTTTTCTATGCCGCAACTCTTTCCTAAACCAAGAGAGTTTTAGTTGGGTAAAGTCAGAGCTGGGAATGAAGGACTGAAATGGTAGAACTGCTAATCAGACACTGTGGTAAGGATGTATTTTAAGAGAAGTCGATAATAATATTTAAGTTTAATAATCTATTGTTTTTACTGGATAATGATGTGGTCTAAAATGACATTTCATAAATAAGAAAATTATCCACGTGAATGTATAGCTCATTGTATCAAGTATATCAAAATTTAAACCAAGATAAAACCCACCAACTATTGTCTGATTTCTGTCATATAAATGAAGAACACTTACCATATTAAGCAAGAGAATACTTTTAAAATCAGTTTTCAAAGTGCTAATCAGAATCTGGCTGATTGAAAACCCAATAGAGTGAAGCAAATAATGAGGCAGATCTTCAATCTAAAATTCACCATATACTTTATATAATAGCTTTGGATTTGAGGGATTTAATGATAGCTATACCTAAACCTATATATCTACAGTCCACTGAATGCTGCTGTTGGCATTGTATGAATTCAATATATCATTCAGATTTGAATTGTTGTTGTTGTTAGTTGCGAAGTCATGTCCAACCCATCGCGACCTCATGGACAATGTTCCTCCAGGCCTTCCTGTCCTCTACCACCCCCTGGAGTCCATTTAAGCTCACGCCAACTACTTCAGTGATTCCATCCAACCACCTCATTCTCTGTTGTCCCTTTCTTCTTTTGCCCTCAATCTTTCCCATCATTATGCTCTTCTCCAGTGAGTCCTTCCTTCTCATTAGGTGGCCAAAGTATTTGAGTTTCATCTTCAGGATCTGGCCTTCTAAAGAGCAGTCAGGATTGATCTCCTCTAGGACTGATCAGTTTGATCGCCTTGCAGTCCAAGGGACTCGCAGGAGTCTTCTTCAGCACCATAGTTCAAAGGCCTCAATTCTTTGGCACTCAGCCTTTCTTATGGTCCAACTTTCACAGCCATACATTGCAACTGGGAAAACCATAGCCTTGACTATACGCAGTTTTGTTGGCAGGGTGATGTCTCTGCTTTTTAGTATGCTTTTTAGTATGCTGTCTAGATATGCCATAGTTTTCCACCCCAGGAGCAAGCCTCTTTTAATTTCTTGTCTTCAGTCCCCATCTGTGGTGAATAACTACTGTATATGCTGACTTGGGTAGTTTCTTAGACTGCAAGGCAAAAGACAAAATATCAGACCTCTCCAACCCATGTTCAAAAGCAGCACACTTTTTTTTCCTTTTCTTTTTTGTGCGTTTAGGTCAGTGTTGGCTCTGGAAACTGCTTGGACTAGTCCATCCAGTTTTCTTGGCAAAGAGAGATGGACTGGCCCAAAGTTAGCCAGTTTGCTTTGTGCCTGAGGCATGACTAAAAGTAATTTTCTCCTGGTTTCTAGTCTGGTGCCTTCACCACTACTTCCAAAACTGGCTACTATAGTTATACTTACAGTCTAGTAATTATTTTAATTAATCAACCCAGAGGTCTCACCCAAGGCATGAGCAACCAAACTCAAATGATCACACTTTGGACACATTATGCAAAGATCTTGCTCTCTGGAGAAGATTCTAATGCTGGAAAAAGTGGAAAGAAAGAGAAAAAGAGGATGGCCAACTGCAAACTCAATTATACTGGCAACGGTGTACCATCAGACCCGAAGGACCAGGTTAAAGACAGACTATCCTGAAGAAAATCTATTTATGTACAGTAATCTTTAAGAACAGTGTGGTGGCCTAGTGGTGAAGATGCTTGCTTTCCATTCAGAAGAGTTTAAACCTAGGTAGTGGCAGATGTTTCCTTCCTAGGGCACAAAGGAAAAAAAATCTGCTGCAAACTCAACATCAGGAAGGGCAATGGGCCACTAAAAGCTCAGATCCATCCAGTCGTCCCAACTGTATCACACATTAAGGGATTACAGGGTCATAAAAAGGGAGTTTACAGAAATCTGTAAGAATCAACAATTTGATAGAATTAATATCCTAGCAAATTCATTACCATCAATTTTGCCCCAAGGCACCCTTATATTGTAGCAATAGCACTTAGACTTATATACCGCTTCACAATGCTTTACAACCCTCTCTAAGTGGTTTACAGAGTCAGCATATTGCCCCCAACAATGTAGGTCCTCATTTTACCCACCTTGGAAGGATGGAAGGCTGAGTTAATCTTGAGCTGGTGAGAATCGAACTGCCAAACTGCTGTTAGTCGGCACTCAGCAGAAGTAGTTTGCAGTACTACATTCTAACCACTGCACCACCACAGCATCACAGCATATGCCTATTTTTTCCCTAAATTTTCTTATAAATTTTTCCCTTTGTGATATATTTTTTGATGTCTACAAATGTTTTGGCCTACAACTCTCATATATCTTCTCGGACATATTGGAAGTGAAGTCAAAAATATCTAAACACCAACTCTAATTAAGAAAAGAGGAATGAATTGCATATCAAGTGCCCAGATCTGTGCTGTAGGTTTTCATTGTGCTGGATTCAAATTGTGTTGAGTAATTTAGCTCATCTTCAAACAGCGCTTCAGAAAAAGAATGGAATAAAATAAATCAGAAAGATCTGAAAGAGATCAAAAGCATCTTATGTTGCTACTACTGAAGGACCTAGGCTTTAAATCTTTGATTATGGGCCACTTTGGAAAGCCAGAAGCTGAACAAAATTGTGATGCATTACCGTCAGTGCGGAACAGAAACTAGAAAGCGCTCTTGATCTAGTTCTCACTTGGTGGAATTCCGTTAGTTATATAGCCCCTTCAACCCAACTTGCATTAGTAAATATATGTCATGTATAGAAAATTAGCCTGTTTATGTAAGATTGTGTCATTATCCCAGTTGGCAGAACATGAATGGATAGGAATGACCAACCCACCTGGAGAATTTGACCTTTGTATGTTTAATCAGCTTAATGAGCTCATTATCTGAAAGAACAGTAGACACTGCTGTGCTTGGCTTATTTTTTTCATGTATATGAATACAATTTTCAATGCTCATTAATCCTGGGAAAGAATGAAAGGAACTCTGTTTCTGGTATGACTCATCAGAGGGATCTCATCCTATGTTTTTAAAAATTTTTTGGCAATGACATGTCTTTGCTCAAACTACTTCTACAACATTTACCAAGCTTCTAGTAATTCTTCATGAGGGCAGGTAGATCGAGATGTGCCCCTCACCACATCTCCCTGATTGAACAGGTTTTTTTGTCTACCAGATATGAACTTGCCACACATCTAAATTTTTTATGGAGGGCACCAATGGTCTGATGGCAAGTATTTTTCTACCTTCAGGGTGGATTTTGAGGGGGATCTGAAATATTGCTTTCTTTCCCCTTCCAACCTTACTCAAGCAAATGCCATTAAAAACAAACAAACAAGCAACAAAACCCAACACTTATCTCCCCTTATTGATATTCAAGCCATAGCACTGAGTTGACAAATGAAATCAGGAAGTTCAGGAAGCTTTTTGAATTAGGACATGAGGATGTTTAGAGCCATCTGATCTCAAAATCTGTTCCAAATTGTCTCAGATAAATACTCTTCAACCACTTGCCAATTCATATAAAAGTCGCCTCTTCCTCTCTAGTTAATGCTACATTTTTTGGAGCAGTCATTTGTGTAAGACTTTATCTAAAGATTTACTGACGTACTTGTTGATATTCTTGAAACTTGAAGATTAGTTAGTGAGATGGGATTTATCTATATGAAAACTGTGTTGCTTTTATTTAAGAAGGATGATAGGTAGCATTGAAAGACATTGAAGTCCAACATATTTAACACCTTTCCTGTCTCTCTCTTAGAAGAAATTCATTTATACTTGGTACCAATCCTAGATAAGCAAGGCTAGGAAAAATGGAACTAGGTGCAGTTGATCTTCATATGTTTTGAGTACAGGGCCAAGGCAGGGGTGAAATCCAATTTTTTCCCCTACTGGTTCTGTGGGCGTGGCTTGGTGGGGGTGGCAGGGGGAAGGATATTGCAAAATCTCCATTCCCACCCCATTCCAGGGGAAGGATACTGCAAAATCTCCATTTCCTCTCCTCCTGGGGGAAGAATATTGCAAAATCTCCATTCCCACCCCACTCTGGGGCCAGCCAGAGGTGGTATTTGCTGGATCTCTGAACTGCTCAAAATTTCAGCTACCGGTTCTCCAGAATCTGTTAGAACCTGCTGGATATCACCCCTGGTCCAAGGATTCCAGCACATTTAGAGGCTGCTAAGCTACAGAAGGATGACCTGGACCTCTGACTTGTAGACGAATGAGAAGACTGTGTTTTTTTTTAAATGGAATTGAAAGGTTTTATTTTTTTCTACAAAAATGAGACAATGGAGAAAGTTCTATTTTGATTTTCTGAACAATAAATCATTTTTGGAAGGGAGTTAAGCATCTAATCTAATTTTGGCCTTGGAAATTTTGGGATTGAGGAGAGGAAAGGAAATCTCCTTGCTCATTGGGAAAAAAAACCACATTAGCTTTGTATAGCAATAGAAACACTGGGAAAGAGACATTTTCTCCCAGTTTTGTCAGCAATGGATGCAAATGGAAGATTAAAGCTTTACAACACTCTGAATTGCTCTGTGTCAATACAATATGCGGGCAATGATTATTTTCATTATTTGGCACATGTTGGCTTGACTTAATCCTGCCAAAGGCCATTGTTATATTACAATGAAACTTAAATAGGTCAAAATCCTTTCACAGTTATTTTTTTTCAGAATATTTACACTTTACTGAGAAATGCCTTTGCATATTTGGGACACATCCATCAAAGAGGATGCAGAATTTTCTGGAGGTAGCAATCTTAAAGCGGTATGTTTGCCTATTATTTAGGATCAAAGTTAGGGAACAACAGAGTCTAGTTTCAACTCTGCTATTGTCGCCATAGAATCCCCCCTTCAAAGGGCTGAATGAGCTTCTTGGCTGCCATTTTCTTCTTCCTGTCCCTGGGATATTTAGTGCAGTTGACTGAACTGCACAACCACTTAGCACATTTATTTTTTTTGCAGGACCAGAGTAATTGTCTGAAAATCTGTTGCTGTAAATGAGGGCATTTATTCATAAAGAAGAATAAGCAATTTTCTTCAGCAAAGATCACGGTTATTCAATGGCCTTTTGTTTAATCCTGAAGACGTGCCTAATTCATAGGAAAGCCGATTTGCATGTTCCAGCCTTTTTTTTTCTTTTTACATGAATCTGCCACCTTAAAATCCATGTGGAGCACGTCCAAAGTTTCTGTTGTGTCGAAACCTGCACATTGGGAATAGTTTTTATTTTCTCTTCCATCCTGACTTCATTCACTGTTTATCCACATTATTTGTTTGTTTGTTTATTTAATTTATTAACCACCCATCTTACCTCAAGGTAACTCTGAATGGTTTACAATATTAAAAAGATAAAATATCACAAAACCTATACGCAACACAGACTAAATAGTATTAAAAGATAAATGCTCAATCCTAACTAAAAGTTGGGGGAGGGAGGGAGTAGGATGATCAGAAGGGGAGGGGGGATCTTTTATTAGTCTGTCAAGGGCCCCCAGTGTGAAGCTCCACCATTGGAGCCTCAAGCCAACTGGCAGAGTCAAGTCTTTAAGCTCTTATGGAAAGTCAGGAGGGTTGGAATCGACCTCATTCTGAGGAGCAGGGTTTTTATTATTTATTTATTTGTATCCACTTTTATTATTTTTACAAATAACTCATTTCAACCCATAATTGAAATAACATTTAACTATGGTGAACATAATCAATAGTCCCTCTTCCCAGTGGTAAAATCCAATTTTTTTTTACTACCGGTTCTGTGGGCATGGCTTGGTGGGCATGGTGTGGCTTGGTAGGTATGGCAGGGGAAGGATACTGCAAAATTCCCATTCTCTCCCCACTCTGGGGCCAGCCAGAGTGGTATTTGCCGGTTCTCTGAACTGCTCAAAATTTCCACTACAGGTTCTCCAGAACTTGTCAGAACCTGCTGGATTTCACCCCTGCTTCTTCTTCCTATTTCCACACAGCAACAGCCCTGTGCGGTGAGTTGGAGAGAGAGAGAGAGAGAGAGAGAGAGAGAGAGAGAGAGAGAGAGAGGGAGGGAGGGAGGGAGGGAGGGAGGGGGGAGGGATGGATGGAGAGAGAGAGAGAGAGAGAGAGAGAGAGAGAGAGAGAGAGAGAGAAAGAGAAAGAGAGAGAGAGAGAGAGAGAGAGAGAGAGATGGCTAAAATCATCCATCCAGCTGATTTTCATAGCTAACAGAATAACAGAGTTGGAGGGGACTTTGGAGGTCTAATCCAACCCCTTGTTTAAGGGGGACTAGAACTCAGTCTTCCACTTTCTAGCCTGGTGCCATAACCACTAGACCAAACTGGCTCTTCTTGATGTGGATCACAGGGTTGACCCTGATATCTCACCCCTTTCTAACTGGTGATTCCACTCAAGTCCATTCTTGGATTGAAGACCATCTCATCTTCACATACTTTACCTCAATCCTGCATGATGAATGGATGAATGTAAATCTTCCATAAACCAATAGAGAGATGCTACTTCAAAAGCAAAGCAGAAGAAAGGCATTTTTTTTTTTTGTTATGCCTTCAAATAATCATTCTGGGACTTTTAATTGTACCACATGCCAGTGATATTTAAGCTGTCACTTTTCATACTGTTCGGTGTATACTTACCACAGGGGTTAAAAACACATGCAGTCTCAATCTAGTTTCAGGCATCTTGTGTTTATAGGTCAAATGGGCTTGTCAAGCTCTTTCACGCCCCCAGTTTTACTGTCACGGCCAATATGTTAGACTAAAATGAGAAGTGGCTGTGTACAAATGTCTTGTATAAATGCAGAGGCTGATAATGCATCACTGCCTAATAAACTCTCTTCATTACTGTATAAAGTCTGCATGGCTGATCCCATCAGTATTTGACATGTGAGAAAAGGCAACAATTTGGGTTTCTTCACCTATCTCTGAAGCCCATTAATGAGCAGATCTGGTTGAGTAGATTAAGAGGAATTTTGTTTTTTCCCTCTGGCCAGCTTTGGTGTCTACTTCCCATAGACGGTCTCTTTTTTGTTGTCTTGCACAACATTGGCTAATTAGCTCCCTGAATGAATACCTCTGCAGCTATTGGAAAATGATAATCTTCCATTTTCAATTGCTGCATTAATGTAGATAATCCCAGATAACCAGCCTTTCCTCTGATTCTACTTGAAATGAACATCCTGAATCGAACTGAATTGGTTTTGACTATTTGTAAGTCTATGGAGTGCACCAAGACACAATTGCAATTAGCACTTGTTTTTCATAGCCCATTGCTGAGACAGAGAACTGTTAGCCAATTACTGTTCAACTACTGGCTAATAAACAATGTCTTTTCCCACCTTCTCAGTCTCCCCCCCCCATTAAAAATGATAAAGCATTTGATAGCCTTTTTCCTTGGCATAGTAGAAAATTGCCTTCAATGCAACTTATCCTAGCAATGCAGAGACATTAGGATAACAGGTGCTGGTTACCAGGAATCATATTGAACTAAGGGTCTCCTCCAATGATGGAACAGGCCATCTAAATGTATATGGTCGTGCAACTCATTTCAGAGTATCAAGGTGGGGGCCAATCTTCTCTCTGCGAGATCATGTTCCACAGGATGGGAGCCACTATGGAAAACGTCCTTTAGTCAGAATAGAGTTGGAAGGGACCTTGGATATCTTCTAGCCCAACCCCTTGCCCAAGCAGGAGACCCTATACCATTTCAGACAAGTGGCTGCCTGGTCTCTTCTTAAAAATCTCCAGTGATGAAGCATCTTCTGAAGACAATCTGTTCCACTGGTTAATTGTCCTCACTATTTTTAATTCCAGGTTGCTTCTCTTTTTGATTAGCTTCCATCCATTGTTTCTTGTCCTGTCCTCTGTTGCTTTGGAAAATAAGTTGACCCCCTCTTCTTTGTGGCAGCTTCTCAAATACTGGAATACTGTTATCACGGCAACCTTACTCCTTCTTTTTTCTAGATTGGCCAAACCCAAATTCTGCAACTGTTTTTCATATGTCTATGGAGATTCTCAGTCATCCAGGTCATGGTTGTCTCAAAGGTGCTTTTTCAAGAGGCAACTGGACTTTCTGTTGTTGTTTTCTTTGAAGATGTTTCACTTCTCATCCAAGAAGCTTCTTCCGCTCTGGTTGGGAATGGAAGGATTTATACTCCTTGCAGACAGCTGGTAATTTGAAATCTTTTAGTGGGGTCATTAAGGTCACCTGAAGGTTTATCTGTGCCATCAGGGTCACTTGAGTGGTGCAAATGGGTGTGGAACCTTCTTCGAACTGTTGAAAGGACTGTGTTGTAGATTGGAGATAGATGCTGTAGCTTTCTCTCTCTATTGAGAGAGGGCTGCTCAATTTTGACATAGGTGGCATCTTTAACCCCTCTTTGAAACCAGCGATCCTCTCTGTCCAAAATATGGACTTTGTTGTCTTCAAAAGAGTGTCCTGTGTCTTTTAAATGCAGATGGACTGTTGAATCTAGCCCTGATGTGTTTGTTTTCCTATGTTGTGCCATGCATTTATGAAGTGGTTGTTTTGTTTCCCCAGGGTACAGATCTGCACATGGCTCACTGCATTGTATTGCACGTATACCACATTGCTCAGTTTATGTCTAGATGTTTTATCCTTGGAGTGGACAAGCTTCTACCTTAGTGTATTCTTGGGTTTGAAGTGTGCACATATGTTATGTTAGCTGAAGATTCTCCTGAGCTTTTCCGATATACTTGCAACGTATGGAATGACAACGTTGCTTTGCTTATTGTTCTCGTCATTGTCTGTTACAGATGAGCTCCTGTACGGTCTTTTTTGAGATTTGATGAAGACTCACTTGGGATAGCCTCACATTCTGAGGGCTTCCTTGGTGTGTTTTCATTCTTTTTCTTTCCCATTTTTGCTGGTAGGCAGGCCTTCAGCTTGGTGATGTAAGGTTCTGATGACTCCCATTTTTCATATGTTTTTGTCTCCAGGCCTTTAATTATCTAAGTTCCTTCTACTTGGTCTCACTAGGTGGACCTCCTTAAGAGAGGGGACCTGTAACATTCCCCGCTTTTCCACTCTAGTGGGTTGTGTAGCTGTAACTGGGAAAAGATGGTGCTTTAAATAACCTTGCCCTAAGCTTTGAAGCAGAGAACATAACAGCTGCTTAGATATGCAAGGAATTATTGAAATGATAAACCTCAATTATAGCATTATTTCAATCCATTATCAGATTTGCACCTCCGGTCTAGAAAAATCCATACTTACTTAGCGCATCAAGAAGAATATAGATAAATGGAAATAGATTCAGGGATGGTCAATAAGAAAAAAACGAAGTCTGGGAAAAAAAAATGAAAAGTTTTGGAAATGCTATTTAACTTTGGAAGAAAAGACACCCCAAATACCTGAAAGGCCATCACAAGGGTAGTGACTTATATTGTGACACTACAAAGGGCAAGGGGAGATCAAATACAGAAAGAGATGCATCTTGTATGAAGATAGGAAAAATGTGATGGTAGAGGTGAATTACTACCGCTACTAGCATCCTATTGGATACTCCAGCAGTGAAAAGATGGCGTACTCTGCAGTGCATTTCAAATGAGTTGAATGACTTTACTATGGCTCTGGGAAGCTCCTGAGAGCCATGATAATAGGGCCTAATAGCCATTCCTCTAAGCATCTTACTAACTAGAGGACCAGTGACTCTCCTGTTCTGACCTAGGCTTCTTGAGTCCATAAAACACACGAGTAGTCCCAAAAATCTGTTTTATTTTAACAGCTGTGAATTCTGTTCATTCACAGATGAGTCCCAAGTAGTTGTAAATAGTCCTTTGGGATAAGGCTGATAATCACCCACCTTTATCTCCCTTGACATGCTGCCAAAGACCTACTTGGCAAAGTCACACGGAGTCCAGAATCAAACAGAGCTTCAGACTTTAAACTGCACAGAATTAACAAGGTTGCTTCCTGCAAAGGCCCACGTGCCTTTGCTCCTCTTTTAAGTCTTATGGGAGGGGCCAATCATCTCCAAGCCCTACTCCCGAGTCATCCTTTTTGTTTTAACTGTTCTTGCCTTCTGGCAGCTCTGCCCATGCGCGCACTGGGAACAGGCTCCCCCTGTTCCTCTGCCTCGCTGAGGTCCAACTCTGGAGGCTCCAGAGGCAGCACATACCTGCCAGATGGCCTTTTCTCTGCCTCCGACACAGAGCCCTCTTCCGAACCTTCCCCAGACTCCAGGACTGGCCCATGTTCTTCCCCAGCTTCCTCACTGTCTGACTCTGCTGCCAGCTCCGCAGGCTGCTGGTGGACCAAAACATCTCCCTTGTCTGTCACCTTCAAGAAGAGGATGGATATCTCAAAGGTGCTTTTTTCAAGAGGCAAACTGTCTTCAAAGAAAAACTAGAAAGTCCAGTTGCCTCTTGAAAAAAGGACCTTTGGGACAACCATGACCTGGATGACTGAGAATTTCCATAGACAAGAGGTTGAATAGTTATTTGTTGAGGGTACTCTCTGCTTGAACTAGGTGGTCTACAAGAAGTTCTCTAACTTTGTGATTGTGCTTCCACTGTACATTCACAAATTACCATAGAAAGAGTAACCACGCAAAGACCTTTGCAGTATAAGTTCCAGTTATATTACATTTGGTTCTATTTGGCCTAACCTGTCTTGAAAGACTACGAGGCTTGAATTTATGATGCATGTTGTCTTCAGGGATGACTATCCCTGAATATCTTGAATGGGAAGGCCTGTACCTCTGTTTCTATCTAACATATGGACGCTTTTAGAAAGATGCATGTTTTTCTTCCCACTGTGTTTATTTTGCAGTGCCAGATACATCTGAACTGTATTATAAGCATATAAGCACACCAGCCTCCTGCAGGATGATATAAGCTTGAAATGAAATATAGCAGTTGCCTGAATCGCAGCAACTTTGGTATATTTCCTGTCAGCTGATTGTCCTCATTTTAAAAAGAAATGGTCCTATTTACTTATTAAATCTCTTTGTTTCCTGTGGTTCCTGAGCAATAACACCAGCCATCTTCCTATCTGGGATGGGTGAATATTTCCATTATGAATATGGTTCTCTGGATGTGTAAAGGAACAAAAAAAATCCCATTAATAGCAAAGCGGTTATGTTCTTTTTTGGAAACTTTTAAAAATAACAAGGCATTTTATCTTGGCACATTGAAAGCCCCAGTGACACTTCACAGATTAACTCTTATTATACACCACTAGAAACCTACTTTGGAGAGAAAAGCACAGCCATTAAGATGGTATTTGCAATGCTGCTCTCCCTCTCCCTCTCCCTCTCCCTCTCTCTCTGTCTCTCTCTGTTTCTCCCCCCTCTCTCTGTTTGTGTGCAGGTAAAAGAGGGAGAGAAGAAGGTGAGTTAGAAAGAGATTTATTGACCCTAAAAATGAGCTCAGATGCAGGACACGTCATCCTTTAACACACATAAACTTCAAAAGCAAAGCACAAGGATTGCTCTATATTCTCTACCTTTACTTATTTATTTTGAAAAAAACAAATAAACAAACAGCATGTCCAGGCTATGCAATCACCTGACTTGACTTGTCTGGGGAGAAAAAAAAAGAGAAAACTTGTCAAAGCTGTTTTTTTCTGGCTGTCAGAAATGTTTGGCCAGAACGGAAGGGGTGATTAGGAGTGGGCATAGACAAACATCATCCAGGAATTTTAGGGATTTTTCCAAGAGAAGGGAAGGGAAGGGAAAGGAAAGGAAAGGAAGAACAGTGAATGTGACTGTTGAACATATCTGCTAGTTTGTTTATTTGTTTATTTGCTTATTTTGTCAAGCATGTATTAGATAAGAGATATAAGTTTAAACCAGTGGTGGGTTCCTCCCGGTTCCGCCCTGTTCCGCCGAGCCGGTAGCAGTGACGATATGACGTCACCGAACCGGTTCTGCCCTCCTGCCCCCCCACCCTCCCTGCATTATTCTTATCTTTTATTTGGCCCCACCCCCAAACTATTGCTGCCTCCTGAGTCCCAGCTGATCGGCTAGAGGGAAAAAAACTGTTTAAACTCTTGCCATGGAGCTTCAAAGGGCTGCCCTACAGTTGATCAGTGTTAAAAGAAAACAAATGAGTAGACCGAAGCCTGCAAAAATAAATGGGTAGACCAGTGCCTGCAAAAATAAATGAGTAGACCGGTGCCTGCAAAAATAAATGGGTAGACCAGTGCCTGCAAAAATAAATGAGTAGTCCGGTGCCTGCAAAAATAAATGGGTAGACTAGTGCCTCCAAAAACAAATGAGTAGACCAGTACAGTTCTGCAAACAGTTAAAATCCTGGTAGACCAGTACCTCTGCTAAATCCTAAAGAATTGTCACATGACCATCAAGCCACACGCACAAAATAAGCCACATCCACAGAACCGGTAGTAAAAATTTTTAGAACCCACCCCTGGTATAAACATGATTATGAATACATGAGATGGATATGATTTAATGGAGACAGTACGACAGGGACGGTAAGCATGTTGGTGCACTTATGCATGCTCCTTAAAGACCTCTTAGGAACGGGGTGAGGTCAACAGTAGACAGTCTAAGGTTAAAGTTATGGGGGTTTGGGGATGAAACGACCACAGAGTCAGGTAGTGCATTCCAGGCATTGACCACTCTGTTGCTGAAGTTGTATTTTCTGCAATTGAGTTTGGAGCGGTTTACCTTAAGTTTGTATCTATTGTGTGCTCGTGTATTGTTGTGGCTGAAGCTGAAGTAGTCATTGACAGGTACGACATTGTAGCAGATAATTTTGTGTACTATGCTTAGGGTTAATTGGAGTGTATGCTGTCAACGAGGTAATTTTGCTCTTTGCAAAGAAGTAGAGGAAATGGTTGCTATATGAAATAAAAAAAGGCGATTATAAAAGAAGGAATGTTCATAACTGCATCCCCACCCAACCCCTCTGATTTCAGGTCTGCAATAGAAGACCTGGTATCAAGAAAATTCTCTGGGAGAGGTACTCCCCATTTCTTTCAAGGACAGGCCTCTATGTCTGGTCTATTGACGAAAGCTGTAGCCTTTACCTCATTGATAAAAGAGATACTGGAACATATTTTAGAACTTTCTCCCTCCAACTGCAACCATCTGTGCAGTCCTCATTGTTAGAGCATGGAGGCAGAGGAAGAGATGCAAGAGGAAGTACAGATTTGTGACATGGAAGAGATGTTAGGAATCGCAGAGGGACAGACCAATGAATGGTTGATGCTCTAATACAAAAAAGTGCAGCTGCTCTGGTGTGAAAATCCAATAGGAAGAATAAGAGGATTCCTCCTGAAAAATATAACCTCCACAATGGCATCTCAAAGATTGCAATCCTGCCACTAAAACCAATACACCAAGTCCCAAGTCCTTATGTAGTAAGAGAATATCTGTCAAGAGTGATTCACTCTTTCACTTAGTTGCTTCTTCACTCTTAACTTGACAACAATAGGGAGGGGGTGCGGTTGGAATGTCGGGGTCGGAATGGAATGGCAAGACTCCGGCCGCAAATCGTGAGACTCTGCTGCCACCCCCAAGGTAACACAATGTAGGTGTTTGAATGATCCGGACTATTCCCATAACAAAAGAAGCAGATGCAATTGGACAATGCAATGAACTGAGGGGCAGGTGGTAGTGGGGTGACCAAAGGAAAAAATCAAGTAACTATGTGAGCTTTCACACAGGAAAACCAGAACTGGTTTCACTTCTTCTGTGCCAATGTAGTGTATTCAATAAAGTTTTACTTTTCGGAAGCACAAACTCCCAGGAATTCTCTTTTTAGATTGTCTAGCTGGACAGCTGACATTATCATCTATCTGCCTGCCTGCCTGCCTGCCTGTCTATCATCTGTCTGTCTGTCTGTCTGTCTGTCTGTCTGTCTGTCTGTCTGTCTATCTATCTATCATCTATCAATCTATCATCTATCGATCTATTCCTTCCTTCCTTCCTTCCTTCCTTCCTTCCTTCCTTCCTTCCTTCCTTCCTTCCTTCCTTCCTTCCTTCCTTCCTTCCTTTCATCCATCCATGCTTTGGTCATCCATTATTTCTCCAAAATATGCTTCACCTTCTCTTCAATATCTGAGGATCCAGAGAAATGTCTTAAAGTGTACTTCAAACCTGCTACTCTACACTTAGTGACATAAATAAATTATTAGGCTCTATTTTGCATGGGAAATGACACAAAGAGAGGCAAAATGGCCAAAGGCAAGGCCTACTGATGATTAATTTCAACAGCATTTTAGCAGGTGTACAAACACTTTATCGCAGTCTTTCTCAAGTTCAACAATCTTATGAGGTTCAGATCCCAGAATTCTGGGAGTTAAAAATCATACATCTTAAAAGTTGATATGGTTGAAAAACACTGTTCTATCCTTTATAGCAGGGGTGTCAAACTTGATTTCATTAAGGGCTGCATCACAGTTGTGTTTGACCTTGGGGGGATCAGTGGGCGTGGCTGGGGTAGGCATGGCCAGCTCGACATCCTGCAGCCCTCTGCCAGAGAAAATGGAGCCCGGAGGGGCCACACACAGCCCTCCTGAGCTCCATTTTTGCTGGCAGAGGGCTGCAGGAGGCTGTCACAGCCAAAAACAAAACTCGGAAGGGCTGCACATGACAGTTCCAAGCTCAGTTTTCACTGGCAGAGGCACCATGTGTCAGTCCTTTGCTGTTTCCAGAGTAGCCCCGCAGGCCAGATCTAAGCACCCCACAGGCAGAATCTGGCCCGCAGGCCTTGAGTTTGACACCCCGCTTTAGAGGCAGGTTGATGTAAAATTTAGTGTGCCCTCTGTGAGCTAAGAAAACTTCGAATATCATGAGAGATCTTTACACATATTTGTCAAATATTCAAGCACTCTCAGGTCATACCAACCCTCACTATAACTGTGGACACCTTTTTCACTGGGTCACTGCCTGATGTCAGTAATCACTTAAAAGGTGTTTGACCATTTATATAGCAGTCTCAGAAAATATTCTCTCAGCCAGCCAAACAGGACAATAGAAGCCATGGCCGTGTGTAGCTCATTGAAAAGAACACTTAGTCTTGGCCATGCCAAGAGTTGTGACAAAAAAACAGAAGCAGGAAACGATAGCGACAGAATCATCCTGGTCCTATTTTCCAAAAAAGGTGAGTCATGAACACTGAAAGTTCTGAACAAACGCAGTGCTCTGGCTTTATCACAACATCAGTAGATTTCAGCTTTAACATCTGCAGGTACCAGTAAAGCAGCCAATTCAATTTCCATGCTAGCCCATTTTTCCACTGCATCTTGTAATAAGGCTGTCTCGGGCATCTTCTTCAACTCCAACTTTGGATTCTAAGTTCCGTCCATTATACAGTGGCGCAGTGGTTAGAATGCAGTATTGCAGGCTAACTCTGCTGACTGCCAGAAGTTTGATCCTCAACAGCTCAAGGTTGATTCAACCTTCCATCCTTCTGAGGTCAGTAAAATGAGGACCCAGATTATTGGGGGCAATATGTTGACTATGTAAACTGCTTAGTAAAGCACTGTGAAGCGGTATATAAGTCTAAGTGCTATAGCTATTGCTATGATAAAAGTAGTGATTGCTCCACTGGCTGTTTGGTTAATACTGTATTAACCAAATACAGTAGAGACTAATAGATTGTATTTAATTGCTTTCTGACTAACTGATACTCAATTTTTTCGCAGTGCAAATTTCTGGGACTCCTTTAACACACAGAGAAACACAGAATTTATTGGTCATTATTGATATTTTCTGAATCTCATTTCTTCTAGAAAGAACTGATTTGGATTTTAATCTGTTTTTGATTATTAACTTGTCCAGAAATTAAAGAAAATATAATTTCTAAGGACAATTTATGTTTCCTCTAATTCCTGCTAGCCCCTGATATGGTTATGCATAGGTACTACAGCAATGAGTTTCTGGATCAATGGGAACCACATCTCCAGGTTTATAAAGACCCTTAAAACTAAACTAAATTGCATTGGACTGTCTAGACTAGACGAGACTAGACTAAGGTAAAGGTAAAGATTCCCGTCACACATATGTGCTAGCCGTTCCCAACTCTAGTGCTCATCTCTGTTTCAAAGCTGAAGAGCCAGCGCTGTTTGAAGACATCTCCATGGTCATGTGGCCAGCATGTCTAAATACCAAAGGCACATGGAACGCTGTTACCGTCCCATCAAAGGTGGTCCCTATTTTTCTACTTGCATTTTTTACATGCTTTCAAACTGCTAGTTTGGCAGAAGCTGGGACAAGTAACGGGAACTCACCCCGTTATGCGGCACTAGGGATTCAAACCGCTGAACTGCTGACCTTTCAATCAACAAGCTCAGCGTCTTAGCCACTGAGCCACTGCATCCCTTAGACTAGACTAGACTAGACTAAATAAATACAACTATCTGATATTCAGAGTGTCTGTGGAATAGATAGGGGATAGGTGGAATCAGGGGTGTCAGGCAATATTCCCACTGCATAAACCTGGAGGAGAAAACAGATAAAGAGGCTGGAACAAAGAATCTCTCTCCGTCCTTCTCTTTTTTGTAAAAAAACCAGCACTTTTGGAATTCTTTTGTAGTGGCTTCACAGCTCCTTCTGCAATCAAATGCCATTCCTTTGTATCCTCTATATTTTTGTTTCCCAGCGAACCAGTTAGATGAAGTCTGACACAAACAATAGATTCTCTTTGAACCCATTTCAGATGTTTATTTTTGTTTTTTTAACCTTCCCCCATGCTGGCTTCACATGCATATTTAACTGTCATTATGGGTTTTAGAATGATGATGTTCCGAATATTTTTTTTTAAAGATAACACTGTCTGATAACTCTTGATGTGTGCTCCTGAGTCTTGCCTGGCAGATTTGAAATATCAAGGTAAATGAAGTGCATACTTAAATCACACCCAGCCAATTCTGTAAGGCTATATAAGAGGAAATAGATTGCTGCCATAGCCAAGAATTTATTGAAAAGATGAATTTGGAACACAGGTGGGCAATGGTTTATACAGTTGGCTGAATCAGATTAGATAAGAAGGTCAATATTTATATGATGGATGGCAAGTTCAGAGCTTCTGTTACCCTAATCTGTTCATCTCAAGGGCTGATGTATAGCCATATTTCATTCTATTTTTTTCCCAGTTCTCTGGGATTAGACTATATGAGGTTCTAATCTACGTTCAGATCACAATGTTCTAGTTCTCCACTAAAAGTCCAGATGTAATATCTTCTCTTGACTGCCATTTGTAATTTATTTATTTTCTAGCTGGACCCCCATGCTTCGCTATGAAACTATGTGATTGAGCATGATAAATTGACACTTAAAGCCTGAAACTTAATGTAGAGTAAGGCAACTGGCAGTTTGAATAGAGGGAGAGGGGAATAGAATGTCCCAGCCCACAGGCCGGATGAATCACATGCTGGCCATGTCCACGCCCACACCCGGTTTAGCGAAGGGGTAGCATCAGAGCATGTTAATATAAGGCAACTGGCAGTTGGAACAGAGTTCTTTTCAGGTATGGAGGGGGAGTAGAATGTCTAGCTCCTTAGCATCAGAGCGTGTTAATATAAGGCAACTGGCAGTTGGGACAGAGTTCCTTTCAGGTGGGGCGGGGGAGTAGAACATCTAATTCCTTAGCATCAGAGCGTGTGAATATAATACTGCATATGAAATACTAATGATCTGATGGTCATTTTGAAAAATCCTTTCTTAGTGAGCCCCTAAAAGCCAAGAGGAACATACGTGCCAAATTTCAAGTTTGTAGGCTTTACCGTTCTGGAGATTTTGTGATGAGTGAGTGGTATTTGGCTTTTATATATATAGATTTTGTATCCCATCTTTATTATTTTTATACATAACTCAAAGTGGTGAACATATCCTACCCACTTTTCTCCTCCTGTTTTCCCACAACAACAACCCTGTGAGGTGGATTGGACTGAGAGGGAATGACTGGCCCAAGACTGGCTTTCATGGCTAAGGAGGACTAGAATTCATAATTGGTTCATAGAATTTTTTTCAGGATTTATAAGGTGTAATATGAAGGTCAGTGGGAGTGGGTAGGTGATGGCTATCCATTGTAGTCATGTCGGAGATAAATATGAATGGAAAATAACAAATTTGAGCAGTTATTCCAACACACTCTTTCAAAACAGTTAAGTGTTTAAAAAGTAACGGTTTTGTTATCCAAGATAAAAGTGTGTTTCTTGAAAAGGTAACCCTGCATATTACAAGAGGTTTCTTCCTTTTCTCTCTGGTATTGTGTTTTGTTTTGCTTCATTAAAAGGTGTACTTATGAATTCATATTGATCTTTCAGTAAAACTGAGCTTTTCTATTCATTTTTTTTTCTTCCCCTTCCCTTCTCCACTTCTTTCTTCTTTCCTGCAAAATGAAATCCCATTGCTCTCCGGGCGACGCTCATTATGGTATCCATCAACACATTCCAAATAAATAATGGAGCCAACTGAGAATTAAACACAGCTATAAACATGATGAATGGTAATGAGAGATGCAAGTGATGGTAGGAAGTGCTAACATCGTATTGTCGTGGGTTTAGCTAATGTTTTCTATCTTTATGCATCAGTGCTGTTCAAGTACATTGATTGCATCACTTCAGATGCAGTATGACCAGACCATAATTGAAACTCTTCTTCCTAAATGCTTGCTGGAAATCCAAGCTGGAGGAAAAATAATTAAAGGCCAATATCTGAGAAGAAGACAAAATCAATCCCCTCCCATATTGTTGTCAAATATACTATTTGGATATATTCAGAACGGCATAGTAGCCTAGAGGTGAAGGTGCTCACCTCCCACTCAGAAGGTTGAGAGTTCAACCCTAGGCAGCAGCAGATATTTCTCTATCAGGGCACAAAGAAAAAATATCTGCTGCAAACTCCACATAGGCATCAGGAACGGTATCTGGCCAGTAAACTCTCAGCACTATTCAGTCACCTTTACTCCACCCAAAAACCCCATTAAAGGGTCATAAAAAGGAAAAAAAACCTATTTGGATATATCCATGAAGTGACTAGGAGTCAAACTCACTTTGAAAAGGACTTAATCTAGGTAATGTCTGCAAACAAGAATAAACATATGAAAACTGTAGAGGGAAACAACTACAGTGTAGGAGATGGCCAGGATGAGCCCAAGGGAGGGGGTCAAATGCTTCATCAGTCTTGAGTCTCTTCATGCTCACAAGAGATCTAAATCCATCCCACCTTGAATTCTATTGATTCTTATCTACTGCCAAATTGCTTTGATGCTTAGTAGTTCAGATTCTTATAGAAAGTTTAAGCTTGCAATAAACTGTTATATTCATCTTAACTGCCTGGACTTCTGATTTCCCATTCTTGACATACTGTAGGAGAAAATTACAGTTGACAAAGTCAACAGATTAGGTATGTGCTGCACCATATTTTTTGGAGTATAAAACACACCTTAGTTTTTGGGGAGAAAAATAAGAAAAAAGCTGATTGGCAGGTGGACTGGCCTCCTGGAATACCCTCAATCAGCTGTTCCCAGAGGTGAATTTTAACAACAGGTTTGTTGGTTGTGAGCTCTGTGCCTCTGAAACTTCTGAAACTCTGTTTCAGAAAAAACTTTTTTTTCTGCCTCTGAAAGCCTCTGAAACAGAGCTTCAGAAAAAAAGCTTCAGAAAAAACAGAGCTCTGTTTTGGAGGCTTTTTTTCTGAAGCTCTGTATAGAGGCTTTTTTTCTGAAGCTTCATTTCTGAGGCTTTTTTCAGCCTCTGAAACCTCCGTTTGAGAGGCTGGGCGGGGCTACATTTGGAGTATGAGATGCACCCAAATTTTCACCCTCTTTTTTGGGGTGAAAAGGTGTGTTTTATACTCTGAAAAGTATGGTAACTATTCACAAACATTAAATGAATAAATACATAAAATATTACAACAAAGCCAGAGTTCTTAAAACTATAATCCATTCTAACCATGCACTTAGGATTCTACTAGCAACCTGGCCCAATGTGTTGTGGCCTGTCAGCAGCCTGTGCAGCTAGTAGCTGATTCCGACAGTGAGGAGGCTGGTGTGGTGGTGTTTGTACAGACTTTGTGTGTGCTGCGTTCTTTGGCGTCCGTAGCTGGGGCAGAACACAATGCTTGAGTAGGGGCATGGATCTTCAGGGTTCCGGAAGTCTAATTAGAATTTGGGGCTGTCTGGATATCAGGGGGGATTCTGTTCCACAAGGGGATTCTGTTCCACAAGGCAAGGTCAAGATACCATGACTGAGAAGGCACATTTTTTGCATCTAAGTAGATGGCACTGTTTCAGAGAAGAGAACTGGAACAGGCCTAGTCTCTTAAACATGGTGCAATGGGCAGATATAATCTCTGGTAATCTCACAGATTTTGCTGCTGTAACCAGCTCCCTAGAATGTTCTTAGACTAATCACACTAATTTAACTTCCATCTTTACCCATAGGATTTCAGGTGCGAAGGATCGGGACCACAAGTTAAGTTCCAAGTAAGCTGATTTATTGCTCATGCACAAGAATCTTGTCAACTAATGGTCAGCACTAAATTGGTATTAGATAAGAGTTAATGGAATTCAACAATTCCAGGCTGATACCTCTCTTGACTCCATCACCCAAGCTCTGTCTATCCTTCTGCTACAGAGGAGAAGGTAACCATCCTAATCTACCTCAAAGCAGGTAAGGCACATGGGGCACTCTATATAAAGTGATTTAATTCTAATTATCATTTATTATTTCTTAATTCTTGAACCATATCACCCAAATCATTATTCCCTCCATTTCCTTATTTTCATTCCAGAGAGTCCAGCTACATGTGCCTGAGGGCCACAGTGATAGATTTAGGGACTTAGTTTCACCCTATTTTTGCCAATTAAAACTACATGAGGATAAAATAAAACTTGAAATGTAATCAGCATTTCGTCTATTTAATTGCTTTGACATTCCTGCACATTCAGAAGACTTAATTTGTGTGTCTAAAGTGAGCACAAAATAGAACAGTTTTCTTTTTTAAATATATTTCAAATATCTCATCGAAATGAATACAAAAGACACATTGTCTCTTATAATATTTGTCATTGGTTTTTAAGTTATTGTTTAGGAATTTAATCATGAATATAAAAATTAGAATTTTAACATAAGTGGGAAACCTTGCTCTCAATTAGAATTGAAAATGGCCTTATCAAAATAAATTATTTTACATGAAATAATTGAAAGATTGGCCTATATCTTCTTTCTATTTCCAAACCCAGTTCTAAATATGAAAAACCTATTAACCTTCTAATTTTTATATGTAACGTCCTTGGAAGGATAGTGGTAACATTTTCTGTTAAAGTGAAGTCTTTGACACTTGAAGTATACAAGTGGTGTTTTGGCTGTACGCCAGGTAGCTGAGAAAATAATAACGCATTTGTCCTTTTCCCTTTGGATTGCTCCCCCTTTTTTCTGAGTAGCAAGCTACTGAAAAGAAACAGGCACTCTAACCAGAAGTCTGAACTGTTTATGCTGATTGTCCCCCAAAATAAATTGTGGGTCATCATTGTTGCCTGACATTATTTGCACAGATTCAGCTGTGCAATTAGGAGTCAACAGATGTGATGAGGATGTGATGCAATGCTGTTGCAGTAGATGAGAAAAGGAAAGGTGACACCAATAAGGGAGGGGGGAATGATCCAGAAAATAAGTGGAAAAAATGTGATGTAAGGGAAAATAGAAGTGAGGAAAAGGAGCTTAGGAAATATTTAAGAATAAGAAGGGAAAATGAAAGCCTTCTTTCTATAGAAATCAAAATCAGAGGCTGTACATTGAACAGGAATTTCTCTGTCTTCCACAACAGAGTCACGGAGAAAGATATACCTAGGTGAGTGCTAAGAGTTGTCACCAGTGGTGGACTACTGCTGGTTTAACAACCAGTTTGGTTGTTAAACCAGCAGTAGTCCACCACTGGTGACAACTCTTAGCACTCACCTAGGTATATCTTGTGCACAGTTTGGTGAGTGTGCACTTTGCGTGCGTGTGTGCCTAAGGTGCTTGTGTGCAGTGCTGAAAATGAAGCATTTAGAAGCTCAGCTGCTTACCTTCCCAATCAGCAGCGGTAAGTAGAACAGCGAGGGGGGGAATCATCTGTGCCACATGATTGAGATGAGCTACAAAGCAAGAAATAAAGGACAGGATAGAGCGGGGGTGGGTGGACGGGACCAACTGATAGTTGGCACTACCGGTTCATCTGAACCGGTCCGAACTGGCTGAATTCCACCTCTGGTTGTCACCAACTTCATATCATGTGATCAATCAATCATCAATTAATTAATCAACCAATCAATTCACAATAGAGAAGAGGAGCAGTCCAGGAGCACAGAAGCAAAGTTCAATGGCAGCTAGCCAATGGTGGGCTTCAAATAATTTAACAACCGGTTCTCTGTTCTAATGACTGGCCGGTAGGCATAGCTGGGTGGTCATGTGACTGAGTGGGCATGGCCAACTTGATGTCACTCACATTGAGGAGCGCTTAGCCTCGCCTGGCCTCTTGTGACCATGGGGATGCTGCAACGGTTGTAAGTGTGAACAACAGTCCTAAGTCACTTTTTTCAGTCCATTGTAACTTTGAATGGTCACTAAATGAACTGTTGTAAGTCAAGGATTACCTGTACAAAAATACAAAAAACTTCTTTGCTTGCAAAAAGCTGCCCTAAATACCAATGATTAGATTAGAAATGCCTGCAACCCAGAGTTACAAATCAGGCAGGATGCCAGAGCGCATCGAGGAATTAAAATAGTTAAAATACAGCCAACTCTTGCTCATAAAGTGAAACTTTTTAACAGAGAGGTCATTTAAGCTCTCCAGAAAGTGGCTGGGCATATTCGGGCTACAAAATGCCAAGCTAAAGAGACAAATTAACATATTGAGCTAATGGGCTTGTCTTTCTACCACCAAACAGGCAGTTAGGTTTCTTCCCCCACCATTCCTGATCCTGCCTTTCTACCACCAAAAGGCAGTTAGGTTTCTTTCCTCCCCCCCCCACCACCATTCCTGACCCTAACTCTAACTTATACCTCCCATGGACCAGCAGGCCTGGTGAGTGGTAGCTGGCTCATCAGTATCGACTGAAGGCGAAGACCTCATTGGTCAGAACGGCTTCAGAAGAACAGCACACGGTGTGGTGGCAGCCACTTGAACAGCATGTGCACAGCGGTGTAGAAAGCAAAGGGAAGACTACTACACTATATATTTCCCAGGAAAATCATGTTAATGATGGCAAAACCTAACAATGGCCCTGAGTACAGGTGCCCCTTAAATGGGACAGGGGTGCTAAGAATCTCCCGGTCCGCTAGAAGCATGATAAACCCAAAACTATAAATTGGAATGTAGAAGAAGAAGGGCTATTGGGCTAATCCCATTGTTCAGACCTTGCTGCAGGGGATTTTGGCCTATGAATATAGCTATCTAACTCTTTATATCTTAAGTGCTGACATCTGCTGTGGGCTATTAAGGAAGGTGGGGGCTGCTTTCTCCCTTTAAGAAAACATGTTTCTCTTTTTCTCATCTAGGGAAATATACTCTTCCTTTTTAATATTTCTCAAAATATTTCATTCTTCTAGGAGAGGGGTGGGTGCTAACTTTCTACAATTGGTGCCATATTACTATGCCATATTATCACGAGAGCAAATTATAACAAATTGGAAGGAGGACCCACTTATTATCATCAGAGCTTGGCCACTCTGAAGCAATGCAAGAGATTCCTGTCCCAAAGGTGCTTTTTCTAGAAACCAAGAAAGTCCAGTTGCCTCTTGAAAAAAACACCTTTGGGACAACTGTGACCTGGATGACTGAAGAATCCCCATAGACAAGAGACTCCAGTGCTCAGTGAATTGACAAAGCACTCAGGAGAAGCAATCATTAGATCCATTTGCACCACTTAAAGATACCAGCTGGTCTCGCTTATCTCACAAGATATCCTAAAATAATCATCCATTGCAACGCGCTCTACTTGGGGCTACCCTTGAAAAGTGTTTGGAGACTACAGTTGGTCCAGAACGCAGCTGCGCGAGCTGTCATGGGTGCACCTAGATGCACCCACATTACACCAATTCTCCGCGAGCTGCACTGGCTCCCTATTGGTCTCTGGTCACAATTCAAGGTGTTGATTATTACCTTTAAAGCCCTACATGGCTCAGGGCCAGGTTATCTTTGAGACCGCCTTCTGCCGCATAGCTCCCAGCGACCAGTAAGATTCCACAGAATTGGTCTCCTCCAGGTCCCGTCAGCTAAACAATGCTGGCTGGCGGGCCCACGGGGGAGGGCCTTCTCTGTGGCTGCCCCAGCTCTCTGGAACCAGTTACCTCCTGAGGTCCAGACCATCCCCACCCTATTGGCCTTCTGAAAAGCGGTGAAGACCAGGCTTTTCCAGCAGGCCTGGGGCCGTTGATCTCGCTCTTGTGATCTGGTGAGATCCAGCCATGAATGGTGTGAATGAGTTTTTAATGTTTTTAATGTTTTTAATTTTTAAATGTTTTTTTATAATGATTTTTTAAAATGTATTGTGAGCCGCCCTAAGTCTTCAGAGAGGGGCGGCATATAAATTGAATTAATTAAATTAAATTAATTAAATCCAGATTTAAGGAAAAATTGCATGCCCTCAGAAAGGCAGTAAAAAATCAGATAGAATGCCAAGTTGCATCCTGCCTCTCAGCCATTTCTTCTATGGCTATGCCAACCCTTCTGTAAATAGCTGTTCAAGCCCAGGAATAAAAGTACCACAAAAAACTCCGGGGTGGTGGACAGGACTCTGGAGAAGCTCATCTACAGACAGAAAGTCTGGGCATACTGCCAAGAACCATTAAGGCTGTTACAATGTAACAAAACTTAACCCAGAGGCAGTTTCTGAAAACACTTAAAGCAGCAGAGGCTGCAATTAAGATAAGGATTAGGCTAGAAATACAGGCACACTAGAATCTTTCCTTCCTGCATTCCTTGCAGGATTAGCCCTGTAAAGTGGGAAAAGATTTCTTCCAACAACCAGTTCTCCAAACTGCTCAGAAAATTAACATACGGTTCAGGAGAACTGGTGCGAACTGGCGGGAACCCACCACTACAGCTAGCTGCAATGAAAGGAGAGCTACCCATTAAGGAGACAGTCAGTGGAGGACAAGAAGGAGAATCAAGTCAAGCATCAGGAATGGAGAAGGAAAAGAAAAAAAAGGAGGTTGTGAAGAAGATTGACACTTGGTTGCAACAGAAAACAAAGACGAGATAGGGAGATGATAAAAGGGAGGGAGGGAAAGAGAGAGGAAGCTTGTTTGCTTGGTTTTCAAGTTAAATGTCTACAGTTGCTGTAGACCACAAGCCTCTGGGGACAGAATGGGACAAGCTTGCCACAGCCAACTCGCCATTGGACAATTCACTATGATCAACTTGCCATGGGACAACTCGCCACGGGACAAAAGTTACACTAATATTGAAGAAATTGTGGAATAGAATCATTAAAGAAAGGATGCCAAAGGAGGGACAAAATGAAATGTGAATGACAAAAATTAAAATATGTTTTTTAACTATTTCACCTAATTAAATTGAATTGTTGAATTGTCCTGCGGCGAGTAGTCCTGTGGCGAGTTGCCCATGTTGAGTTAGCCATGGCAAGTTGATTGTGGCAAGTTGTCTATGTTTCTGAGTGTGTGTGTGTGTGTGTGTGTGTGTGAGAGAGAGAGAGAGAGAGAGAGAGAGAGAGAGAGAGGGAGGGAGGGAGGGAGGGAGGGAGGGAGGGGGAGAGAGAGAGAGAGAGAGAGAGAGAGAGAGAGAGAGAGAGGGAGAGCAAAAGCAAAAGCAAAAGCTAAAGAATAGATGCATGTAAGCATTAGGAAGAGGTAGTTGCAAGCTTCTACAGCACAAGCTTTGCTCTCTGGGCTGGTTTGATTCCCAGCAGAGATTCAAATGCTATTTGTTATTCTTACTCCATAGGAAAATCCGTTTTTCTCCTTGTGAAGCATTTTGAAATATATTAATAATGAATTTGTTTATAACCAAGAGTAAGTAACACTATTGTTTTTATTGGATTTCCCAGGGAGGGGCTAAACATTGATTTAATTAGACTGGAGGCACATGGGAACAAACTTTATTTAAAAATATATGCATCCTGTACAAGTTGGGAAGAATCCAGTGGGATTGATACAGAAATCAGTTAAGAATCTCAGAAAAGCCTCTCATTTAATAGGGAGACTGCATTAACAAATATTTATTTCTTTGTTTACTTATTTTATATGGCTGCCCATCTTAATCAAATAAAACCTGGGTGGATACATGGGGATCTGTCTATAGAAATGTAACACATCCTGCAGGATACATGTACCTTTTTACATAATTCTTTTTTTGGGATTTATCCCATTATGTAAATAACTGCATGAACTCAAAAATCTCATTTAGAGAAAGGAAACTTGAGGCACACTGGTAGAGGGGATCCCCAAATATAATATTTCTGGCTTCTGAAAGTGATGGAACAATTGCTGAAAATCAGCATAATGTCATTTTTTATGAGGTTAACCCCTCTCCCTGCAAAATCTTTCTTTAAAAATAAGATTATGGTAATTCCCAAAGAAAATCTCAGACAAAGGGAAGGTGTATCATGACTTCTCATCTCCATTTTGATTTATTGCCATACTGCCTGCAAATATTCCTAAAGTCCTTGGCCAGTGATGGCTAACCTTTTCTGGACCAGGTGCCCAAACAGTTTGCACCAGTGGTGGGTTGCTCCCAGTTTGGTCCGGTTCTATAGAACCGGTAGTAAAAATGGCGGGAGGCTCTGCCCATCTGCCATGATGTCATCATGGGTGATCTGCGCATACCATTGCGAACTGGTAGTAAAGATAAGTGGAAACCACCCCGGTGTGCGCATGCACACGGACATGCCCGAACCCCAAAATGCAATGTGCACGCGCCCCCCGCACATGCACAGCCCCTGCATGCGCCCCCCCATGCACACACAGCCCCTTGCATGTGCTCTACCCCCTGTGCATATATGTGCACCCCCCGCACACGCCCCACCCCCAGCACATGCACGGCAGAGACCCAAAGACCAGCTGGCCTGAGGGAGGCACACACACATGCACAGCAGAGCTGAACTGGGGCAACTGCTCACGTGCCATCAGAGAGGGTGCTGCGTGACATCTCTGGCACGCATGCCTAAGGTTCGCCATCACGGTCCTAGGCCAAAGGTTCTAACTTCCAGATAAATTTAGAAGATAAATTAAAACTTATTATTTAAAAAATAGTCTACGATGAAATAAAAAGAGAGAATTCTAACATCAGTGTAAATTGACATATTAATATGTACCACCCAAAAGAAAGTATAGAATAGAATAGAATCACAGAGTTGGAAGGGACTTGGAGGTCTTCTAATCCAACCCCCTGCCTAGGCAGGAAACCCTACACCACTTCAGACAAATGATTATCCAACATCTTCTTAAAAACTTCCAGTGTTGGAGCATTCACAACTTCTGGAGGCAAGTTGTTACACTGATTAATTGTTCTAACTGTCAGAAAATTTCTCCTTAGTTCTAAGTTGCTTCTCTCCTTGATTAGTTTCCACCCATTATTTCTTGTCCTACCCTCTTCTCAAGTAACTTGAGAAGATGTCAGATTAAGTCATGGGAAATCAGACTTTCTTATTTTATTGATTAAAACAAGATGATTAAAGCTGAAGGTACCATTTCAGGAGAAATGACAGCTGTAATACAAATATGACAGCTTTACTCTTGTGAAAATACTGCATTTATCTTCTGTGAAATTGGGAGTTTTCTAGGCTTTCTTTAATTCTGTTTGAACTTATGCTGCATGCTTTTTTTTTTTAAAAAAAATCTGAAATGAAAAGTATTTGGCATCTGACACAATCAAATTTCAAGCGCTTGGCTTGTTTGATGCAATATTGTTATGCTTCATTGACTTGACAAGCTCTGCTACTACGGGGTGCTAATGAGAGAAAACTGAACCTCTCAGCTTGTTTTTCATTGAACTCTAGAGATATATAGATTAAGTTTGCTTAAGCCCCCTTTGAATTATGCAT
Organism: Pantherophis guttatus; assembly: GCF_059756535.1. NCBI lineage: Eukaryota > Metazoa > Chordata > Lepidosauria > Squamata > Colubridae > Pantherophis > Pantherophis guttatus. The sequence goes on from NC_142064.1 coordinate 95,284,718, forward strand.
CCTGGGGACAAACTATAGGATCAGAGTTATATGATAAGAGTGTGCATATAATTATTTTTCAGATAAGGCTTTTATTGTGCAAACACTTTGAAATTTTATGGGGATTTCATTTTATAGTGAATGAGTTCTACCATACAGTATTACGATCCTTTCCATTTGCAAAGGACATCTTGCAACATCTTGTAAAGCAATTTTCTCAATTTTATCTTCACCCCCAAAAATTGTTAACTTGGAGACGGGGGAAACAACAACTCTTTTTTCCTTGAAGAGATAATGAAAACACAACTATTTTTGTATTTCTGTATGTTCTTAAGACTGGTGACTTTTTGTGAGGCTTGATGTCTGTTTCTGTTTCGTTCCCTCATGGTTCCTAGGTCGAAGTAGTTGGAGTTCTCATGCCATCATTGGGCGATAGGCAGAGGTGGTATTCAGCCGGTTTGGATGGGTTCACCCAAACCGGTAGCGGAAATTGTGAGTACGAGTTTGATATATTTTTTTTACTTATATCTGTACCAAAGAAAGTTGGAAGTCATTCTTTTTCAGTTTTCCTTCTTTTCCTCTGTCTTTCTTTCTTATACTTTCACTCTTTTTCTTTCCTGAGCCTTTTCTTTTTTCAAATCTGTTTTTTATTTGTTTATCCCTTAACTTCGTATTTTTTTAATGTATGAAGAATCAAATACTCAGCCATTATAATTCTACATTCCTTATTTACAGAAATCATATCAAAATTTAGAGTGAAATCCACTGGGAGCCATCTCATGTAACGCAGGCGCTGAGTCCCTCTAACCAAAAAGTGTTCATCGACAGAAGAGAATATTTGTAGCTCAGGGTTGAACTGTGGGTTCCTTGGTGCTCTCTGAGCTTGTTGGTTTTCTTGCAGATGTTTCATTACCAAACTAGGTAACATCATCAGTACTAGAAGGGAGTGGAGTTTGCTTTTATTTTCATATACTGTAGTGGTTTACCCTGTCAGTGTTGATCACTTGCTTCACAAAAAGTGTTTTGATTGATGCCGGGTCTCTACAGCCTCAGGCAGAGAAGGGCTATTCTGCACCCCTCCCTCAAATGCTCTTTAAAATACAGAGCTTCCCAATATTCCTTTAGGAACCTCCAACATGCAAACTGTGGTTACTCATCCTAAAATGAATCCTCTTTACCTGGAGCTTCAAAATTTGCTGTTTGCTGGGGAGGTGTGTAGCTAAAAGTCAGTCTACATTTAGTGTACATCTGACTTTGGGGATATTTCTTCATAACCAAACAAAAGTGTATTTTCTGTGCAGTTCACACCCCTTGCTCGCTGGATCCGGATGTCACAAAGCAAAGCCCACATTTTGTAATTAACCCCGTGCCCCATTTTGGCTGGCAGAGTGCTGCAGGAGGCTGAGTGCTGTCACGCCCCCTGGCCATGTCCACCCAGCCACACCCATCCAGCTGGTCATTGTGGCAGAGAACTGGTTATTAAATTATTTGAATCCCACCACTGGGCGAGGGGCAGGATGGGGCCAGCCAGTAGTGAGATCAGCCAGTTCGCCAAACTGCAGAAAAAGTTAGCTACTGGTTCGGGTAAACCGGTATGAACTGGCTGAATCTCACCACTGACTTTAATGTGATATTATTCGCTCAGCCTTATCCCCCTTATATTTTCTCAAGTATCTTTTCCTGTTTAAAAGTTCCATACATAAAAGAAAAAAGGAAGATGTGGCATGCAATATTCTGATGGTGCTCTTCACTGAAGAGGTCCCTGAGGCATTGTGTTCTCTATCATTTTATGGTGTATATCATTTTCATATACATAGCAATGAGAACAAGAAAACAGAACAAAGTAGTTTGCAGAAATAGTAAAAGAAAGTAATGATAGATATTCCCCACTTTTCCCAAGTTTTGTTAAAAACAAAGAAGAGCATTTTTTCCTACTCTAATACCATAATAATCAAATATATTCCTGAGAATTCAATAGTATTTATTCCCTATGTTAATAACATAGTTGAAACCAAGTGCAAAACATGAATCAGAGAAAAACTGTATTGTGAGATACAGTACGAATGTTTTCCCATCCTTGACCTAATTTTTGTTCATCTGAAGATTTAATATTTTAAAGGATGCTACAATGTTAAAAAGCAGTTGTAGTTTTAGCCAAGAGCTGATAGTTTTTTTAATTTACTCAATTGTCTCCATCTGGCTTTATTGAACACATTTCAGTTCAAAGCATTTGGGAAAAAAAAAAAACCATGGTCTAGCTTTACTCGATTAGCCAGATCAAAACTTATTTATGCTTCAAGAAGTCCATAAATATTTCTATCCATTGTAAATCAAAGTGGAAAATTGCAATTATCTCTTGATAAGCCATCAGTTATCAGAAATGAGTTCTTTCCTTTCTGAGTCATGGAAGAGCTCTTGAATGGGATGATAGGTCATCAAGTTAACTTTGTAGAATAAGTTCCTGCCTTAACTCAACCTCATACTTGGTATCTGTGACCAAAGTTTATCTAACTCTTGAGATTATTAAATTTATACGGCTTCACTTCTTCTGCATGTGATGGAAAATGTGATACATTTCCTTTAAATCAAAACTAAGAGACTTTATAGTCCTCTTGATTGTTAATTCTATTGGACTTCTGTGGAGCTGCCATGAGCTGTGCTTCAGCAAATCTGACACTGTCCGCCCGTAACAAAGATGAGAATGTTATTTCAATAAGTAAAGCTATGCTGTGTGACCTCCAACATCTAGGTCAGTAGAAGTCTTTGATGGTGCATGATAGCAATGAAAAGGTCCACAGCCAATTCAGACTATCAGCACACATTTTCTAGGTAGAATGGGAGTTCTAGACTGGTTTCCCATCATCTGAGATAACTTGGTAAGCAGCTGGATCTTTCACTCAGAGCATACTCAAACCAAAAAAGCCAACACAGTTCTAGGCTGCGTAAACAGAGGGATAGAATCAAGATCACGTGAAGTGTTAATACCATTTTATAATGCCTTGGTAAGGCCACACTTGGAATACTGCATCCAGTTTTGGTTGCCACGATGTAAAAAAGATGTTGAGACTTTAGAAAGAGTGCAGAGAAGAGCAACAAAGATGATTAAGGGACTGGAGGCTATAACATATAAACAATGGTTGCTAGAATTGGGTATGTCTAGCTTAATGAAAAAAAAGGCTAGGGGACTTCCGGTTGAGGCGTGGGTTGAGGCGACACGAGGAAGGGGAGCTCCGTATCCCGTGTCGAATTTCCAGTGTTTTGGTGCCCGTTACGGAAAAATCGGTCTTGGTGTGGACCGGTAAAGAGAGGGTGACTTCAGCGGAGCTGGTGTAGAGAGGTGTGATCTCCCGCCGCATCAAGAAGAATCCTCATTTCGAACACGGAAGAAGACGGCCAGCATGGCCGACCCAGAGATCTAACGCCCCAAGTGCAAAAATCGGGAAGCGAAAGAGTGAGTACAGGGTAAAGATTGGTGGTGCGAGCAGGAGATTAAAACATTAGAAACAGTGCTATAGATGATAACTGCAAGGAGGTGATAAATCCTAGAGTCCAGAGGAGCAGCCAAAGGAAAGGGAGACTCGGAAAGGTGCAGGCGGCAAACAGCGAGGGGAGGGAAGTGATGCAGTGAAACCTGTCTTGTTGGATATATATGGAGGAATAGAAAAGGGACGTTTGAAAGAGTGAGCGTTTTGAAACTCGGAGAAGGGAAGCGATTTGGAACAGGACGTTGGTTTTCCTTCTAATAAAACTGCACCGACAGAAAAGGACGATATAGGCAATAATAAAGAGGGACAAAAGGGAAAGCTGCAGGGCTGAGATTGCCATTTTGGACAGTGAAAGTGAAAGACTCTGAACTCTGGTTTTTTTTGTCTTATAAAGAAGATCCCATTCCATTCGGATTTATAACTGTTGGTGTTGGAGTGTTGCCAGAGTGGGACTGGTGTCAACTATAGTGGAATTTTGCACTGATTAATCCCCGAAAGGAAAATTCCTATATATATATTATATATAATAACTATTTATATATTTATTTATTAGTCACTACTATTTAATAACTATAAATTATTATTAATTATTTATTAGACAATCAATTTAAACTATAATCAATTTATATATATAATTTTTTAGTACTGTCTATATGCTATAATATTTTGTCTGTTGCTTCCTTATACGTATTTTGATTAAAATCTTTATTAATACCAAGCCAGTTAGAAAATTAATTAATTAGCCTGTCTAGAGATATAATATTATAATATTTTAGTACAAGTTAGTACAATTCCAAAGTATTTACAGCACTTATAACATTTTATAGTATTTATAGCCTATTGAACAGGGGATGGATTTTCATTAAGATCAAGATTAAGATACAGTTAGTCTGAGAATCAACTAGAGTGATATATAGTAAATTAGTTAAAATATAAATTGTAAGTTATAGATTGAGATTTTATATTTAAATAAAATAGGAATAGAATATACTTAGACTTACTTAAGAACATTAGTAATTAGTAGTTCACAAAATTGAGTTAGAAGCGGATGCTGATCTGGGAAAGAAATAATAACATTAAAACAAATACCAAAAGAATTAGAGAATGGAGAAAGGACTATGGATTCCTCACAGCATTATTAAATAGAAAACAAATATTATTTCGATGGATAATACCGGAGGGAGTGTTGGTCACGTGGCAGGGGAAAAAGATAAAAGTTGATTCTTTAGAGAAGGCACAAACCGTACATGACCAGGTGATAGAATTAGAAAGAACAAATGGCAGAAGAGAAGAGTTGGAAAAGAGAGTTAAACTAAAACAAAGACGAGAAGACCAAGAAATCCCATGTGAAGAGAGTATTAAGGAAAAAGAAAAAGAAGAAGAGGGGGAAATTCAAGAAGAAGAAGAAGTAACGACAAGAGCACAAAACCAAGCTAAGAAAAAAGACAGGAAGTAAAGGAACAAAAAAGAAAAAGATCAATTCTAAAGAATGGACTGGAATCTTAAAATTATATCATTAAATATAAATGGACTTAATTTGCCAGCCAAAAGACATCAAATATTTAGGAAATTAATCAAATAAAAAATAGACATTGTATGCCTTCAAGAAACCCATATAAGAAAACAAGATGAAAAATTTTTACAATGTAAAAAATTAGGAAAACTATTTGTATCGTTAGCAGACGAAAAGAAAAGAGGAATAGCAGTCTATGTTAATGAAGAGATAGAAAGTAATTTGAAATATGCAGACAAGATAGGAAGGATCCTGATGATTGAAGTAAATGTTAAAGGTAAAAGCGTGTTGTTAGTTGTTGTATATGCACCAAATAGTGAACAAAAAGAATTTTATCAAAAACTGCATGAAAAGATAATAGAACAAAATATACAGAAAATATATGCCTGCTGGGGGATCTTAATGCAATTGTGGACCCAAAAAAAGATTATAGGAGTGATCAGAATAATAAAAAAAAGAAAAATTTGCTGCCGAAAACATTCTTTAATTTAACAGAAGAACTAAATTTAGTAGATATTTGGAGACTATATAACCCAGAAGAGGAAAGGTACACATATTACTCCAACCCCCATAAATCCTGGTCGAGGATAGATAAGGTATGGGCTGCTAAGATTTTAATACAGGAGATGGAATCAGTAGAGATAGTGATGAACGACTGGGCTGACCATAACCCAATAACTATAGAATGGAGAGGGCAAAGAAAGAAAAGGAGCAGATGGATGATGAATGTACAGATAATGAAAGAAAAGGAGTATACTGAAAGGATAGAAAAGCAACTGAAGTGGTTTTTCAAGGATAACAATAAATATCAGACATCCCTCCAAAACCTGTGGGACACAACAAAAGCCTATATTAGAGGCTTAACAATAGCCTATAATAGTAAACGGAAAAAGGAGAAGGAAAATGAATATAATAAAATTCATGAAGAGATCAAAAATTGGGAAGGGAAATTACAGGAGAGGCCAGGGGATGAACAAATAAGAGCTAATTGGATGGCAGCTAAGCACAAATTGAACCTATTTGAACAAGAAAAATATGTCAATACAATGAAATTTGTAAAACAAAATCAATTCGAACAGGCGAACAAACCAGGGAGGTGGATGGCATATAAATTAAGGAAAGAAAGAGAGAAGCGAACAATTCATCAATTACAGGACAAGCAAGGTAAGTTACAGCAAAACCTAGAAAAGAAGAAAGAGATAGTAACCCAATTTTTTAAAGATTTATACTCACAGGATAATGTGCCAACAGAGGAAATAGATCAATATCTAAAAGAGGAGGGAATGCCAGTAGTAATTGAAGAAGAGGAAGAGATACTGAATAGAGAGATTACTATAGAGGAACTACAGGAAACAATTAGGAAACAAAAAAACAATAAAACTCCGGGAACAGATGGGTTACCAATAGAATTATATAAAGGATTAGGGGAATCATTAAATTGGATACTATTAGAGGTTTACAATGAGGCATTGAAAGAAGCAAAGCTACCAGACTCTTGGAGGGAAGCATATATCTCGCTAATCCCGAAAGAAGGGGCAGATACAACACAGACAAAAAATTATAGGCCGATCTTTTGAAAAGAAAGTTGAAATTTACTCCTCAATTGTTTCTATTGGGTATAATTACGGACTGTACAGTTTCAGAGACTAAATTGATTTTGAATTTAATATCAACAGCTAGGCTGCTGGTAGCTCAATATTGGAAGAAGGACTCTTTGCCTACTATTGAAGAGTGGATATTGAAAGTAACTAACCTAGCAGAAATGGCGAAAATCTCGGCGTACTTGAAGGACCACACGCAAGAAAGATACGTATCGGAATGGAGAAGATGGATTGATTATATTCAAAATAAGTATCAGACAAGAAAATATCAAATAGTTTATGAATGAATGTTAGTATTAGAAGTATTTGGTTATCTGTAGTGGAGTTAAGGTTTCAGTGGGGGAGGCAGTACTTTGAGGATAAGTAGATTAATCTAGTTTATGTTTGATTAAATGAAATACCTTGTATTTTGCTCTGGGAAGTCGGGGGGGAGGGTGGGATGAAGGGGGGGAAAGGGTGGGGGAACAGGGGGGGAAAACTTTTGTATTTCTTTTTTGTAAAACTTTTCAATAAAAAAAAAATTATAGGCCGATCTCGTTACTAAATTCCGATTACAAGATTTTTATGAATTTGATGGCAAACAGATTAAAGGTAATATTAAACCGTAGAATACATTCGGACCAGAACAGATTCCTGCCGGCAAGACAAATTAAAAACAACATAAGGACTGTGATTAATGTAATAGAATACTATGAGGTGCATCCAGAGAAACAGGTAGCCCTGATTTTTCTGGATGCACAAAAAGCGTTTGATCGGGTTAATTGGAGATTTATGACACAACAAATAAAAAATATGAAATTCGGCGAGAAATTTGAAAAGATGATAGTTTCAACATACACAAAACAGAGAGCAAGAATATTAGTAAATGGGGAACTAACAATTTTTTTTGAAATAAGTAGAGGAGTACGACAAGGGTGCCCACTTTCACCACTACTTTTTATTCTAACCTTGGAAAATTTACTTAGGAAAATTAGGTTAAACAAAAACATAAAAGGACTCAAGGTAAAAGGAGAAGAATACAAGGTCCAAGCATTCGCTGATGACCTTGTATTCTTCATAGAGGACCCACTAGAAACAGAATTAAAATTAACAGAAGAAATAGAGAAATTCGGCAAGGTGGCAGGTTTAAAAATTAATAAAGATAAGACCAAAATATTAACTAAAAACCTAACAGTAAAACAAATAGAAGATTTAGAAAAACAATCAGGTTACAGGTAGTTAAGAAGATCAAATATTTAGGTATCAATTTGACAACTAGGAATGTAGTCATAAAAGATAATAATTACGGAGAGTTAGTACAACAAATTAAAAAGACTTAGAAAGTTGGGGGAAACTAAAACTATCATTGCTAGGAAGAATTGCGGCAATAAAGATGAATATACTGCCGAGACTCCTCTACTTATTTCGAACTATTCCGGTTAAATTAGAGAAAAACTTCTTTACAAATCTGAATAAAATAACATCAAAATTCGTATTGGAAGGAAAAAAACCAAGGATAAATTTAAACATATTACAGGATGATAGAACTAGAGGGGGTTTTGGCCTACCAGCATGGGAAAAATACTATAAAGCAGCAAGTCTAACATGGATTAAAGAATGGGTCAATTTGGATAATTATAGACTACTAAAATTGGAAGGCCACGATTTATTGAAGGGGTGGCATGCCTTCTTGTGGAACGCCGGGAACAAAACGTTTAAACATTTTAAAAATCATATAATAAGAAATTCACTAATTGGCACTTGGTTTGAAATAAAAAATAAACATTATATGAAGGTTCCTGGCTGGATATCCACATTGGAGATGGCAATGCACCCCAACATACTAGCTGCTCATAAATTAATAAGATACAAAGAACTACTGGATTCTCATGGAAGATTAAAAACATGGCAGGAACTTAGGGAACAAGGTATAGAAATGGATTGGTGGCCCTACCGACAAATACAAACTAGATACAATAAAGATAGTGAGGAAGGAGGAATCGAAATAAATCCCAATTGCCTAGACAAATTATTTGGAGCTAAAGATGGAAATCTGATTTCAAAGATTTACAAATATTTATTAGAATTCAACCTGGCAGAAAATCTAGTTAAAGGACAAATGATAGCCTGGGCAAGGAATATTGGTAAAAATATACAATTGGAAGAATGGGAAAGGGTATGGGAAACAAACTATAGAATAACAAAATCAGTAGCATATAAGAAGAACCATTACAAGATGTAGTACAGATGGTATCTAGCCCCTGCAAGATTGGCGAAGATGTATGCAAATCTTAATCCAACGTGTTGGAAATGCAAACATGCACAGGGAACCTTCTTTCATGTCTGGTGGCTTTGCCCAAAAATTAAGAAATATTGGACAAAAATAAAAATTTGTATATCAGAAATAACTGCTGAAGATATTGAGCTAAAACCAGAAATCTTTTTGTTAGGAATGCTTAAACAAAACATTAGAAAAGAAAAAAAATATCTAACATTACATATAATCACAGCGGCTAGGTTAGCCCTAGCACAAGTCTGGAAAACAGATCAATTGCCAACGGAGCAGCAAATAATTCAAAAAAAATCTATATATGTGCAGAAATGGATAGATTAACGTTGAAATTGAAAGACAAGGAAGACTCACAGTATTTTAAGATATGGGACTGTTGGTATGAGTGGATAAACCAATGGAAAAGAAGGTAAAGTTAAAATTTAGTAAGAAATTAAAAGTAATAATCATACACCGACATTAAGATAAAAGAGGAAATAAGTCACTGTGTATAATTGTACTTATATATATTACATATATTTAGTTTGTTTGTTGTGATTAGTATTGTTGATTGTATTTTAATGTTGTGAATGTTTTATATAATTTTATCTTTTTAAATTTAATAAAGTTTGTTTTTTAAAATCAAAAAAAAGAAAGAAAAAAAAGAGCAGTGTTCCAATATCTCAGGGGCTGCCACAAAGAAGAGGGAGTCAAGCTATTCTCCAAAGCACCTGAGGGTAGGACAAGAAGCAATGGGTGGAAACTAATCAAAGAGAGAAGCAACTTAGAACTAAGGAGAAATTTCCTGACAGTTAGAGGAACAACTTGCCTCCAGAAGTTGTGAATGCTCCAACACTGGAGGTTTTTAAGAAGATGTTGGATAACCATTTGTCTGAAGTAGGGTTTCCTACCTAAGCAGGGGGTTGGACTAGAAGACTTCCAAGGTCTCTTCCAATTCTGTTATTCTATTCTGTTCATGGAATCACTATCATGAAATCTAGTGATCACACTGAACTTGGATGTTTTGAAAAGGAATTTGGACAAAGTGATGAACAGCAATCTTCAGCCCATTCCATATCATCAGGCAGGAAAGGTACATGGCAGACCCCATCAGTTAATCATTCCAGCTGGTGGAGTCTAGGAAGACAGCCTTCTCTGTTGTTGCCCCTGAGCTATGATATTTTCTTCCCCTAGAGGTAAGGCAGGGCCCCACTCTTCTGGCTCTCCCAAAAGGAATTAAGACAGGACTGTATATGGGGAGTCCTGGGGAGCACACAGCTATGGGGCTGAAAGTCCCCTGAAAGTTCTCCCTTTGCCTTTTAATGAATTTTAATCTCTTCCTCCTCCTCCCTCCCTCTCTCTCTCTCTCTCTCTCTCTCTCTCTCTCTCTCTCTCTCTCTCTCTCTCTCTCTCTCTCTCTCTCTCTCTCTATATATATATATATATATATATATGCAAAAAATTAAAATCTCGGGTGTTTTCCCGCGTCATTATAAATAAGTTGGTTAAAATATTTAAAATCCTAGTTAAAATCCCAGCTTAAAATCTTCTAAAATTCCCTACAGAGCACTCTGCAAGGTCCTTTAAAACCTCAGCTAAAATCCTACCAGTGACTTTAAAAGTTTTTCTTAAAGCAACGTTTCGACAGGCTCACACATGTTTAGCATTGCTCCTAGAAGCATGAAGCCATATATATATATACACATACATACTGTATATATATATATATAGTTTTATATTTTAACATTTTATTGTACACCGCCTGATGTACAATACACCAGGCTGTGTATTGAGGGAGATAGGTGGTTCAGAAATATAATTGATAGATAAGTAACTAAAACTAAAACTAAAACAAGGGCTTAACTCCATTATTGGAGGTCACAAATATCCCAGTTTCCTTGTTTGTGGAAATGTTGAACGTAAGGGCTCATATTCAGATTTTTATACCTATTTGGTGCACCTACATCATGCACTCTTTTGCTGATGGTATCCTTTTCTTAATGTCTTTTTGTTCTACAAAATTAAAGTAAAATCCATTAATTCTGGGACACCTCTCCAGGATCTACTTATCTTGAAGAGGACAGAGTTTTTAATGCAAAGACTTTGAATAGAAAGCACATTGCTATATCTACAATGGCATGGTTCCTATTCCCACAAACCATGAACAGACTACAGGAGTCTTAGAAAGTATTTTAAATACATGGGCTAAAGATGCCCATCAACCATTACAAACTTCATTGAGGCTATTGCCAATCTTCCTCCATACCCACAAATGAAATAATAAAGAATATATTGATTGTGCAATTCAAGTAGCCTGAGCTGGCTTGGTAGACAACAAGGTGTCCTGTGTCTTCTTTTAATGAAATATTTCCACTGTTGTGCAGATTTACACCTGCCATCGCTTTAACAAATGCAGTTGCTGATATCAACAATACCTGAAGGGAGAGTTCAAAATATCCCCTATAGCATTTCTGCCAGTGTGGAAGAAATGTGGTTGCAAATATTTCCATCCCTGTTTTATTTCTGCAGAACCCAAGAATTTTTTTTATTACCTTTCTTGCAGATAGAACTTACTTGCCTGATTATTACAAAATCATTTTCTGTGATTGTGGTCTCCTGCTAAAGAATGAAATGATAAAGGATAATGGTCTGAAGCCAAATGCCAAAAGATTTTTTTCCAAATCAGCATCTGTAACAAGGGCACGAGAAAATGTGCATTGTATTATTATTTTCATAAAAAAAAAACCTGGGTCCTTTTATTCATTGTCTCATTCATTTATTGCATTCGATTTTAGTATTGTAACTTGAATTTATTATGACATAAATGCTATAAAAATAAAATAATTCATGTCAATGGCCACCTTTAACCCATTTTGGTTTTTCTCTTTTGTTTCTGAATGCCTGTTAAGTACAGAAGACACAGCACAGCACAATCACTTGGTTAAGAGTGAAACAAAGAAATACCTTAAATTATTTAAAAAGAATTACAAATACGGTTTAAAGCCAGTTAATACTGGTTTTCCTTAGTACTATCTATATTAATTCTGTCTCTCTATAGATGGAGATGCTGAACCTGAGGCAAGGATCAAATGCGTCATCAGTCATGAGTCCCTTCAGGTTCACAAGAGATCTAAATCCAGCCCACTTTGAATTCCTTCTACACTTATCTCCTGCTAATTTCCCTTGGCTGTTAGTAGTTCAGATTCTTGTTGAGTAAATACAATAAATCTTTACAATAAATCTTTATACCCATTCAAACTGTATGGATCTCCTGATTTTCCTGGCACTTGACAAGAATCCTCCCAGCCTAGGATTCTGAACCTTCCTTACACCTTTCTTTTTAAGCCTGTAAACTCAATTTTTTCCCTCCCTATGGAATGTAAACTGGGAGGAGGTTCCTGACATTGGCATGCTTTGATTGGCAGTTACATCACCCAATCATCACATCCTATTTCATGATTACAAAGCTTGATTTGGGAAGACAATGAAGTGTTTCTAAATGTGGAAAAGATTTGATTCCCTAAGTCAGTTTTTCCTTGCATCAAAGATCTATCTTCTACCTATCAAAGATATAAACTTCAGTTCCCAGAATTCGGCAGCCAACTGAGAATTCTAGAACTTAAAAAGGACTTGAAAATTCTAGGACATCCGAATGGATTTCAGGCCAGGAAATATGTACAGGATGTTGGTGGATTAAAACTCCCTGACATCCATTATCTAGCTCTGATTTTTGTACAAATTCTCTACTTTTTACTGATCATTATTGACTGCTGGATGCCTTCCTGAGCCACTGGTGGGAAACCTGTAGAACTGCATTAGAATTATCCATTTATCTGGAATGAAAGAATTTAGAAATGTAATTACTTTCTTGGGTCTGTTTAATAATAATAACCAATTGGAGAAAAAAATGAAAATGACCCCAAATTTCACCATTAGGGCATTTAGGAATAGCTCACATCATTTCAAGGGAGAGAGTTCCTTGTGTCTATTAGCCTTTCTCTTAATAGCCTTACTGTTAATTAAATCATGCCCGAAGGTGTGAAACTGTCAAGGAAGCTTCTTCTTCTGAATAAAACATTAGGCAGGAGCAGAACATATTCTCTGGTGAAAGAGCAAACTGCAGAAGCTTCCAATTGAATTGTTGGAGCGCTGATAAGAAAATAGTCTTGTTACCAATTACGGCATTTGTGTTGCATTTTAAACTTGTAGCCCTGGATGGAATTGGCGTTTGCAACCTCGCTGCTGCATAACAAATCCCCAACACAGAATGCAATGCAATAACACATCTGGCTTTGGCTGCTTGGAAAGCTTGATACTGGACGGTAACAAGGGTCTTGGGGTTTGTCCTGTAGTTCATATCGCATTTAGCAGCTACAGAACAATTAGGTGATGTTTGACTTTGACACACAAAGACACTAAATGGCGAAATTTCTAGCTCCCCTCCCTCTTTGGTTCAATTGGAAACTGCATGGACAGTTCAATAAATCAGAATAGAACTGGAAAAGACCTTGGAGGTCTTCTAGTCCAACCCCTGCTCAAGTAGGAGACCCTATACCAGTGATGGCTAACCTTTTTGCCATCACGTGCCAGGAGAGGGGGGGCCGGGGAGGGTCGCGCACGCATGTGCCCACATCCATGCACGCACGCCCCCCCCGCTCCTGGCACATGATGGCCTGGTAGGCCCGTTTTTCTTTCTTACCTGGTTCCAGATCCTCTCTATTTATCTGGGAAGGGCGAAAATAGCCTTTCTCACTCTTTCAGAGGCCCTCCAAAGGCCTGAAACAGCCCATTTCCCAACTCCCGGTGGAACAGGAAGTGACATTTTTTGCTGTCCCCAGCCTCCAGAGCCTCTCTAGGAGTCTCTAGGAGCCTCTCTAGGAGTCTCTATAGGAGTCTCTGGAGGCTGGGGACAGCAAAAAATGTCACTTCCTGTCCCACAGGGAGTCGGGAAATGGGCCCTTTCAGCCTCCGTAGGGCCTCCAAGGGAGTGGGAAAGGCTGTTTTCGCCCTTCCCAGATAAATAGAGAGGATCCGGAGCCAGGTAAGAAAAAAAAACGGGCCTTCCCCACCCCCCACAGACCCTCCAGAGGCAGGAAACAGCCTGTTTCCCTACTTCTGGTGGGCCCAGAAGGCCCGAAAATCAGCTGGCTAGTGTGCGCATGCGCCCCAGAGCTGAGCTGGTGTGCCCACTAATATGGCTCCGCGTGCCACCTGTGGCACGCGTGCCATAGGTTCGCCACCATGGCCCTATACCAATGATGGCTAACCTTTTCTGGACCGAGTGCCCAAATCACACGGGTGCACCTGAACCCTCAAAATGCAATGTGTGTGTGATCAACAGGAAAACCCCATTATCGTTTTAAAGAGACAGAGACTAAAATAATCCTGGGACAGAGTTTATTCTTTGCAAAGGGCCTTTCTCTCTGGAGGAGAGGAAAGATGGAAATAAAACAATTTACACAAGTTTTATAGTCTTCAGGAACATCAGAATACACGTCAATAAAGTCCCTTGGGAATCAGTTTCAGATCTTACATAACATCTTATATAACATATGTAGTACATGATCCACCCTGGAAATTCCCCAATTCCCAACAGAAATACCCCTCAAAAACATCAATTGCATACTTCTTTTAATTAATGAGGGCAAGTTGACCCAAGAGCATATTTCCTGCAAGATAAACATATTCTCAAGAACACAGGAATTACACAGTTCCTTTCTCATGTTCTTAAATGTCAGCTAAATTATATAATCAGGTTATACAAGGTAAAATAAAGCCTTAACATGATTTTAAAATGGCGTAACTCAGGTTATGCTTTTACAGGAATAATTCTTATATTTCTCACAGTGTGCTTAGCCCCCGAGCATGTGCATGCCTCCCACATGTCCCCTGCCCCTCACGCATGTGTGCGCGGTTCCCTGCACATGCCCCACCTCCTGCATGCACCCCACCTTCCCCCACATGCACATGGTGCAACCCCTGCACATGCTCCACCCCCACGCATGTGCAGCAGAGACCCAACAACCAGCTGGCTGGTGGGAGGCACGCGCACATGCGTGGCAGAACTGAACTGGGGCAACAGAGTGTGCCCCCAGAGAGAGTGCTGCGTGCCACCTGTGGCACGCATAGGTTTGCCATCACAGCCTTATACCATTTCAGACGAGTGGCTGTCAGGTCTCTTCTTAAAATTCTCCAGGGATGAAGCACCCACATCTTCTGAAGGCAAGTTGTTCCACTGGTTAATTGTCCTCACTGTTAGGAAGTTTCTCCTTAGTGTCAGGTTGTTTCTCTCCTTGATTAGTTTCCATCCATTGTTTCTTGTCCTGTTCTCTGGTGCTTTGGAAAATAAGTTAATAAGTCCCCACAGTTTTCTTGGCAAGGTTTTTCAGAAGTGGTTTCTTATTGCCTCTTTCCTAGGGCTGAAAGAAAGTTCATCAGCCCAAGATCATCCAGCTGGCTTCATGCCCAAGGTAGGACTAGAACTCAGTCTCCCAATTTCTAATTTGATGCCTTAACTACTACACCAAAATGGCTTACCTTACTTCTAAAATTTGTAAGTTAGCCAAGGTAAGCCTGGTAAGTCTCCTGAATGGCATCCTGTTCTAAATTGCACCACGAACCATGGATGTGGCAATGAGGATTGCAGGAAATCTTGATTGGTCTGTCAGAACCAGCATCCCATGATATTATAGGACTGATGGTGAAAGATAAGCAAGGCAAAGATAGCAAGAGTCTTCTAGTTCTCCAGACCAATGAAGAATGAGTGAGAGTGTCATGGGGTGTAACTTGACCCCTTCAAAATTGTTAGTGAAAAGTTCTTTTCTGTACTTATCTCTGAATGACTCAAGAATTTGTTCATATTTCACTTCTGGACATCAGAAATTTAATTTGGATTTATCACTGGCAGTGCGCCTGTCTTGTCATCAGGTGGTTTCAGCACAAGATTATTTATTATAGTACATAAAGTAGAAAATATACTATCCCAGCAATGGATACACAGACTAGAGTGATCTTTTTTATTTATAAGGGGTAATTCAGGTCTACTAAGCTTCATCCCTGGGGAAGCCCTTTATGCTTTCTGAGGGAATTTTAGAGAGGTTTTAAAACTATTCTGTTACACTGAGTTTCTAGGACTGTTATTATTTGATTTTCAGTTAATTAATTTATTGTTGTCTGTATACCTGGTTCTTTTCTCTAAAGAGACCTCCCTCACCTTTTATCTCCACAACAACATCACAGAGTCAGGTTGAATTGAGAAAGAGTCACTGGCCCAAAATCAGTCAGGGAATTTTGTGTTGGAGTGGGGATCTTATGTTGAGTCTCATTGATCCTAGTCCAACATGAGAACCATTATACCCGCACGCATGCACGCACGCACACACACACACACACACACACACTTTCTCTCTAGTTGTGTATAACTTACACAATTTAAGATAGTGGGATTTTTTGTGTATTTGTCTCTGTGTGTGAGTGCATGCACGCGTGCCTTTAAATCATTTTTGATCCATGATAATTGTATGGACGTGTCCCTGAAACTTTCTTAGCAATATTTTCAGAAGTGGTTTGCCATTGTATCCTTTCTAGGACTGAAAGAGAGTGACTGGCCCAAAGTCACCCATTAGGCTTCATGCCTAATGCAAGACTAAAACTCATAGTCTCCCAGTTTCTAGCCTGGATCCTTAAACCACTAGAGGTGATATATTTTGATTCTAGCACATAAATATATACATTCAAATGTGGGATGACATCCTTTGGCATTTTATATACCTGGCTGAACGAATTCTTTTGGAGGCAGATAGATGTCAGCCTGAAAGATCTCTTAGGATGATTGTGAGGGTAATTGGAGAATACTCCATCTTATTTTTTTTTTCCGGGATGGGGGGAAGAGAGTTTAGCTGAAACAAATTAATAATGGGGGAGCCACTTAACAACCGTGTCAGTGGTGGAATTCAAATTTTTTTACTACCGGTTCTGTGGGCATGGTTTGGTGGGCGTGGCTTGGTTTGGTGGGTGTGGCTTAGTGGGCATGACAGGGGTAGGATACTGCAAAATCTCCATTCCCTCCCCAGTCCTGGGGGAAGGATATTGCAAAAACTCCATTCCCACCCTACTCTGGGGCCAGCCAGAGGTGGTATTTGCCGGTTCTCCGAACTACTCAACATTTCTGCTGCCGGTTCTCCAGAACCTGTCAGAACCTGCTGAAGAGCACCCCTGAACCGTGTGACTAATTTTACAGCTGCAGTGATTCACTTGACAACTGTGGCAAGAAAGGTAATAAAATGGGATGAAAATCATTTAACCAATGTCTCACTTAGCAACAGAAATTTGGGGCTCCGTTGTGGTCATAAATCAAGGACTAACCATAATAGGATATATTAAATAGGAACTAATCATAATAGGATATATTAAATCAAAGCACGCTTCACTTGCTGACAGAGGCAGAGTTGGTTGTTGCAGAAGAAGCAATGATATTGTTGAGGAGACAGGGAATCACTTGGGGGTGGGTGGGAGGTGATGGATACATCCTGAGTAATCTTGTAGAGTTTCTTGGTGCTTATGTTTCCATCTCTGGAAACAGGCAAGGTTTATGCCCATGAATTTAGGGTGAATATTTTCTAAACCAGCCCTGCTTGTTTCACCCTTGCTCAAAAACCCACGAAGGAAGTGAAAAGGAGCTTTGACCTCAGCACTCATTCTGAGATAATGGCTGGCAAAATCACTGCTTCTTGCTTGTGAAAAATATTGTGGGTTTTGCTTTCATCCAAAACATTCTGGGGACTATCCTCTAGTACATAATCATTTTTAGTCTAAGGTCATCCTCTCGGGACGTGATTGACGTCAGTGAAGAAAATTCTACTTTTCCGCTAACTTCCCCAGAACAGCTTCTCTGCCTTTGGTTGAAAATACCATGTCCAGCAGGTTCAGATTTCAGAGACTTCTGCCAGGAATGGTGCAGTGACCAAGGTCTTGAAGCCCATCAACAAAATGTCTGAGTCAATATGTGCCTGTGTAAAATGGAGGGAGGAAGTTGGCACGATGGTTGTTTCAGTATTCCTTCTGCCTGTGTGGTCTTCTGTCTTTCCAAACTTCTTTTAAACCTCAGCAGAGGAGAATTATTTTTTTCCAACTCAAAATCTGGTACAAGTTGGCTCATCCATGACATTCGCTGTTAAGAAGGGAGGGGAAGAAAAATCAATTTCACACAGCTTGGCCCAACTCTACAATCTTGTGATTCCTTAACCTTTCAGTGAATGATTTTTAGCTATGAAGAAAGCTGAGTCAAAACATCACTGGAACAAGGCATGGGCTGTTTTTGAGGAGAATAGGTTCAACTGCAAACTA
Source organism: Pantherophis guttatus (assembly GCF_059756535.1). NCBI lineage: Eukaryota > Metazoa > Chordata > Lepidosauria > Squamata > Colubridae > Pantherophis > Pantherophis guttatus. Next base: position 95,302,889 of record NC_142064.1, read on the forward strand.
ACATTTTGGGTCTAGAGAAAAGAATATCAGTGTATTATACTGTATAGGCAATATCATATTACAGCTCTTGAAGCCAGGATGAAGTGTTGTTTCTTAATGTTTACTTTCTCCATAAAAGTATAAACACTTGTTATAGTTAGAAAAAAGCTGATTCATCTCTCATAATGTTCTCTGCTGTGGTAAAGGAGGTCCTGCAGATTTTACTCAGTTGTGTTGACTTTAGGGGGGCAGTGCTCATCTCTGATTAAAGCCTTTGAGCTGGTGCTGCCCAAAGACATTTCTGTGGTCATGTGGCCAGCATGACATCACAGAGCACTGTTACCTTCCCACTGAAGTGGTACCTATTTATATACTTGCATTTGTCTGCTTTCGAACTGCTTGCTAGGCAGGAGCTGGAGCAAGGATGGGAACTCATCCTGTCTCGTGGAGCTTGGGTCTTGAACCTTGGCTTGCCAGTTTTCCAGCTGACAAGCCCAACATCTTAAATGCTGAGCCATCGGGCCGCCACTTCTCTGCTGTGGATTACATCTGAAATAGACAGGGTGGGAAGAAAAGAGATATAGCTAGACCTCAACTTACAACTGTAATAGAGCCTTCATAAGGTAGGTCATCACATGAACATCCTGATTTTATGACCTTTTGCGTGGTGATCATTAGGTGAATAAAGCAATTATAAACCAAATGTGGTGATCATTAAATACATTATATCATTAAATGTATGTTGTGGTTGTTAAGCAAACCCATTGTTTGCTATGGGGCATTTTGCCGAAAACTGAAAGTTAAATACTGTTTTTTGACAAAAATGTCATAAATTGCAATCACATGACTGTGGAATATTGGAAATGGCCATAAACATGGGCCGGTTGCCAAGGACCTAAAATAGAGTCAAGTTGCCTTTTAAAACAATTGCTAATCATTGTATAAAATAAAAGAGAATAAAAATGTAAAATGATTTTGTAAAATGAAAAAAAAATGATTTTGTATAAAATAGTTTCATATATTACAGAGTGATATAAGCATCCATATATCAATCTTCATAAGAATAATGCAAGTTCTCATATCAGTGAACAAAGAAATATATCCGTAAGGATCGTCAAAAACATAGCACAGAGGAGGATTCACACATGAAACAGCAGAGCCATTCAGAGGGAAAGGTGAAGAGCCAAGAAAACAGAATGTGATGCCACAAGTAATGAAGTATGATTTTTCACAAATAGCACTCGATAATGGCTAAGATACTGCAGCTGATGCATGTCAGCACATCTCAGAAATGGTGCTTCCTGGAAATGTTTTATCACCTTGAAATAGCTACATGGGTTGCTGGTTATTTTTAAAAACAGGTTCAGATGATCACAACAGCCCTGGACAAGTTGGGTGCAGATCAGTTAGCTATAGGAATTGCGCTTAGGTGCTTCATATTGTTTTATAACCCTCTCTATGTTCACTCCAACAATTTGGGACCTCATTTTACCGACCTCGGAAGGATGGAAGGCTGAGTCAACCTTGAGCCAGTCAGGATCGAACTCTTGGCAGTTGGCAGAATTAGCCTGTAATATTGCATTCTAACCACGGGGCCACCACGGCTCTAGTTGCAGTTAGGTCCGTTACAGAGCAAGCTGTATTTAAAATTGAGGCTAGACTCTTTCTCATTATGTTTTAGGAAAGGGCCTAAGCCTTATAGAGCTTTATGCTGTGGACTATATGAAGGCTTCTGTTTGTCTAGCTGTCAAGTTACCCATCCATCAAGTGTGAAATGACTTAGATATCCTTCAGTGAAGTCATTCATCTTTATGAGCGAGGTGGAGAGAGAAGTCTATTCACCTCAACACAACTGAGATGTCAGGCCCTATTGGCCAAAATACTTACAGTGTGGGCAGCTTGAACATTGCTTGCAAACTTTTGATGTGTGAAATTTTGAGGGAGTAATCTGAGGAGACAAGCAAGGCCATTTCTGCAGTGGTTGCCAAAAGAGCATGTTGCATCTGGATTGTCTGCAGTTCTGATAATCAGAATCAGAATCAGATAAATTCTGATAATTTATCCTAGCCTGGATAAACTTTGGCATACATCATGAGGGATGCAAGATAGCTGCCTTCAGCTCACCCTGAGGTAACTATACAGCTTTTGTTGAGAAAAAGGTGAAATACCTGGGGGCTATGTTGACAAATACAAATATAAAATTGTTTGAAAATAATTATGTGCCTCTTTGGAGGATATTAAAAAGGACTTATATATGTTGGCAGCAAGACTACTGTACACACAAAAATGGAAGGACACTTCGATTCCCACCATGGACAAATGGCTACAGAAGCTGACCGGGTTGGCAGAAATGGCTAAATTGACAATTTTCATCAAAGAAAAGAATGTAAGTACTTTTGTTGCCACATGGCGACCCCTTCTAGACTTTGTACTTGAGGTGAAAAAAAAATTGAAACTTTGATTTTGGGTTGTACTGATTAAATTGAATTGTTTTTATAGAAATGGCTACTTTATATTATTATGGAAAAGTAAAAAGCTGAGGTTCAATATTAATGCTTTGTTTTACTGCAACAGAGGGAGTCGGAAGTCAACACTTTTTTTTCTTTTCTCCCTCCCCCCCTCCCCCACTTCTCTTTCCCCTTCTTCCCCTCACTGTGTCTTCCTATTTGCCGTTGTACTTTTGTATTTTATTCTAATAAAATGTTTAAAGAGAAAAAAAAATCTTCTGGCATGGAAATACTTGACCAGAAGTTCAGGAAAAGCCCCTCAATTATATCCTACAGCAATTACTGCAGAAAACTCCTGTCTTCCCGTAGTGGAGTCTAAAGCAAAGTAAGGAAAAGCGCCAGGTTTTCTCCCCTGCCCTTCTAGAAAAGAAGTGAACATCAGGCTTCATAAGAATCTTCAAGGGGATGTTTCATTTCATCTTCATCAAATCAAAGTATCCTTTGAAGCTTCCTACTATCCACATGCATATCTAACTTTGTCAATGGTCAAATTCAGAGGTCCACCTCAGCTTTAGATAATATAAAACATTGAATATAAATAAATAAATAAATAAATAAATAAATAAATAAATAAATAAATACCATAATATGCACCACAAATTCAAAGAGGAAAACAAGAAAAATATATATACTTTTTGCCCTCCCTGGCTCCCAGGAGCACTCTGCAGGCCTCCGAACCCCTCTGCACATCCTATTTTTGCAAAAAACAGGCCCGTTTTTGCCCTCCCCCCCGCATCGCGTTTTTGCCCTCCCCAGCCCCCAGGAGCACTCTGCAGGCCTCTCAAACCCTCTCTGCACCCCATTTTTGTGCAAATGGTCTGTTTTTGGTGAAAATGGTATGCATGGGGCGGGGTTTCAGGAGGCCAAAAATGGCTGTATCCGGTGTATAAGACACACCAACATTTCCATCCTCTTTAAGGGGGGACAAAGTGCATCTTATACTCCAAAAAGTACGGTAAATAAGATAAACTAAGATAAATGAAGCTGAAGAAGCTTCTTGGATGAGAAGTGAAACACCTTCAAAGAAAAACCAAAAAGTCCAGTTGCCTCTTGAAAAAGCACCTTTGCGACAATCATGACATGGATGACTGAGAGTCTCCATAGACAAGATAAATGAATGAAAAAAGATAAATGGCCAATACAGGGAAAACTTTCTTTGAACACTGAGAATATTATAGTAGCAATAAGGCTTCAATGAAAAGACCATCATAAAAATAGTTAGAAACAGATAAGGAGGATTAACAGTTACTATTAACACTAAACTTTGAGCAGGTTTAATCAAGTTCATAGTGGGATCCTAGAGGGCTAAGAAATGGAGACGAACGGATTCATAGAGTCGGACATGGCTGGACAGGGGAAACCTTTACTTTTACCTTTATGGTGGGATCTTATCAGACTTTGCTGACTATTAAACAAAACTTGGCATCTGTATAAGAGAGTTCAAACTGATCATTACTGTGATCAGTTAAAAGATAACTGAGGTAAAAAGAATCACTACAGCCCAGATATTGAAAGTGTGATAAATTCGTGTCACAAATCATAATAGGATTGTAAAGTGTCAGGCGCAAACAATCAGATACATACAGAAATAGTTCAATTAGCTATTTTATTGTTCAAGGGAGTTCGGCTTCTAGCTTTTGTGCCTATCTAGAGATTCTAGGCTTAATTCCCTGCTTGACTCCTTCCCCTGACTCTGCCAATTTGTCTTTGACATCAAAAGCACATGGTTTCTAGGTTAGATTTACAAAGGCACTCAGTATATGAGAGTTTCTGGATTCTCCTTTCTAGGGTCACAGTTTGTAGGATGTTACAATATAAGAGTGTCAAAGCTGATAGGAATTTTGATATGTTGATAAGGTTAAGATATCTCACAGGATTTTGGTTGGTAATTGAGTTACCTAGAGACATCAGTATGAATGAGGCTGTGCTCCAGTGATGGGTTGCTCCCGGTTCTCACCGGTTCACAAGAACTGGTAGTAAAATTTTTTAGTAGTTCTGGTAAGAACTGGTAATAACATTGGCTGGCCACGCCCCCAAACCGGTCCCCCGCCCAGTCGCCATTCACTTACCTCATCCACCTCATCAGAGGCTTTTTTTTTTACTTTTAAAAGCATTTTTTTCTACAACCTCTTCGGCTGAAAAAATGCTTTTAAAAGTTTAAAAAAAGGCCTCTGATGATCGTGTGGCTCAGCTGCATTTTTTCTACAACCTCTTCAGGACGAAGAAGTTGTAGGGAAAAAAAATGGCTCTAAAAGTGTCTGGTGATCCCAGCTGAGTTGCCTGATCATCAGAGGCTTCTAAAAGAATTTTTTCTGCAACCTCTTAAGGTTGTAGAAAAAATGCTTTTAAAAGTAAAAAAAAAAAAGGTTGGCCATGCCCACCCAGTCACATTACCCCCCCCCCCTACAAGCCATGCCCACAAAATAAGCCACGCCTACAGAACCGGTAGTAAAAAATTTTAGAACCCACCTCTGCTGTGCTCCATATCATAACTTCATGATGTGAGGTTCTTCCTGACCATGTTATATCCCTATTGTTATTGTGCATGAGCCATGGTGAAGATGTTACTCCTCCAACCATTTTTTTTTTCTATTTCAAGATAAAGAAGTCAGCTAACAGCTATGGGATTAAGCCTACCTGAGCACATTAACAACTGACTTCAACTTTATGTAGTTCTACTTCCACATGAAGTAGAAGTATGTTTCCACTAGAAACATACCAAAATACTTGAAGAATATTTGTTAGGAACCAGAACTGAACAGCCTCAGTCACTGAGAAGTTGAAATGTCATACCAGAGAGCACTTCTTCAAGGAGCTGCACACTTAGCTTTGCTGAAAAGAATTTTATTGCAGCAAGAATGAACTGGGAACTCCAAGTACCGTGAAAGGCCTGGAAAGCTGAGGCAGATATAAATAAATTTTGCATCACATGCTTTCATCCTTAAATCCCTACATGCTCTCTTCCTGCTACCTGGAAGATTAGTCCAAGATCTTTAAAGCAGTTTACTTTTTCTAACCTATGCTCATTTTGTGACATATTTAGTTTCCCTGAACTTTTAGTGCAGGGGTGTCAAACTCAAGGCCTGTGGGCTGGAACTGGCCCATGGGGTGCTTAGATCTGGCCTGCGGGGCTACCCTGGAAACAGCATTTAGGCTTACATACCACCCAGGGGTGGATTCTACTTACCTTTACTACCAGTTCGCAACAGGATCGTTTGCGCACATGCACAGATCACCAATGATGACATCCGGGGCAGTGGGCAGGGCCTCCCTCCAATTTTATTACTGGTTCTTGCGAACCGGTCCAAACCGGGGCAACCCACCACTGATACCACCCCATAGCGCTTCACAGCACTCTTGAGATGGTTTACAATGTAGAAGCATTATTTGCATATTACCCTAACAATCTGGGCCTTCATTTCGCCAACCTCAGAAGGATGGAAGTTTGAATCAACCTTGAGCTTTGTCAGGCTCGAACTCCAGGCTGTGGGCAGAGTTTGCCTTCAAATGTTGAAGGTGCCAGAGTCTTCTGGTAAATCACTGTTTTGAAGTCCTGTATGTGGTGCTAAGATTAATCCACTGATCTGTTCTCCACCACCCACCTCATTCTTATCCCTAGCATAATAATCAAGGGCTTTCTTTCCTTCTGACGCCAGGCATTTATTTCAAAAGAACACCTCTCCCCTTTTCTTTAATGAAGGTATCAGTATCTGTTTTCAGCACATTGTCTCCTTAGGATGAGTTGCTTGGAAGACAGAAGCTACTTAGCCAGGGTCTATTTTTCAGCCTAGCACAAGCATGAGATGCCACTAGTATTCTTTTCCTTATTCTTCCCATTGACAGTGCATTAGGGCTCTTCTGCAATACCAGCTAACTGCACTGGATGATGTCAGCCACCATACTTAATGGACAGTGATCTATGACATTGTCTTCAATTTGCCCCCAGCCAAACACAGAACAGCTGGCATCTATGCTTACCTATTCTACTTCTGAAATAGTGCTTTTTTACCTTCTTCCATCCATGTCGTCTGTTTGCAGTGTCTTGTATCGAAGTAAGTTTAGATGTAGGGACTTGCCTTGCTTCTAATGGTGTCCTGAGGCTTCCAGAGGCTAGTTTCTTGTCTGGTGCTGGGCTCTTGATTTTTAGGACCATTTGCCTTTTAGCAAAAGAGTTATGACTGCTAAAGTTATAAGCCAGAGGCATCTCTCTCATTTTGCTTGCCAATCCTAACAGCCCATCCCAGACTGCCAAAGCTTGGAGCTATGACAGTAGGCATGTGGAATACATATTGTAGTAGAAAGGAATAACTCCTTCCCTACTGAGTCTTCTGTTCCATGAGATTCTGTGAGACTGTTGAATCATCAGGGAATTTGAGAAGCAGCGGCCCTGTAGTCACCATGCCAGATCAGAAGTGTTGGATAGGTATACTTTTGATACTGTCCATTGGTCTTCCACTATTTTGTGGTGGGAGGAGGGGTGGAAGGAGGTTCACTGCTGGTATGGTGGGTAAGGATTAATACCTACCCCATTTCTCTTCCTTTTGTAGAAAGTAGGGAGGGAAAAGTGGTTCTTTAGGCACCACCCCATGCAAGGGGAAAAGTAGAGGAAGGAAGTTTTTTGGTGCCAGTTCTCCAGTCTCCAGAAAAGAGGACAGGAAGCAGTGATGGGATTCAGCCAGTTCGCACCACTTCGGGAGAACCGGTTGTTAACTTTCTGAGCAGTTTGGCAAACTGGTTGTTGAAAGAAATCATTAGGGCAGAGAACCGGTTGTTAAATTGCTTGAATCCCACCACTGACAGGAAGGTCTGGTCTCAGCTTTGCACTGCCATGGAGAAACCAATCCTTGGATTGAAGAAGTGACAGCAGAAAACATATCTCCTGTCCTTAAATGGCTTTCCCCTCCTTCTGTCGCCCAATATAAGTCCAATTGAGCGATGAGAGTAGGGAGCAGAGGTGCTATTCAGCAGGTTCTGACAGGTTCTGGAGAACCGGTAGTGGAAATTTTGAGCAGTTCAGAGAACCAGCAAATACCACCTCTGGCTGGCCCTAGAGTGGGGTGGAAATGGAGATTTTGCAGTATCCTCCCCCTGGAATGGGGTGGGAATGGAGATTTTGCAATATCCTTCCCCCAGGAGTAAGGAGGGAATCCTAAATCCTAAATAATTGTCATATGACCATCGAGCCACATCCACAAAATAAGCCACGGCCACAGAACTGGTAGTAAAAAATTTTAGAACCCACCCCTGGATGTGAGGGCAGCATTTCTTTAAGATGCCACACTTTTTCCTGCCAGCCTCCGCACTAGAGAAAAGGCCTTTAATTTCTGCCATGAGAACAGCTCTCGGTCTCATCGCAACCTTTTTTGCGGAGAAATGCTAGCACATCTAAGAACAATAGTTTAGCTTGTGTTGTGTCCCTTTGGGATTCTAGCATGAGGCATTGGGTGAAAGTTTTAAGCCGCTGCAGCTATGAGGACTTAGAAAAGATCAAGTGATTGGATATCACTTTCTTCTTTCTGTTGTGTGACAGAATTCATAATCGCCTAAGGAATACATATACATACATACATACATACATACATACATACATACATATGTTTTTCCTCTAGCCAGGTTTTTCCTATGTAACCAAGGTTTTTCTGCAGCCCTAGCTCAGTAGAATCACATCCACTCGATTCTGGGCTTTTTTCTTTTCTGGCAGCCAGCAAGTTTCTGCTGCCAGGTGAGAGACTTATATAGATCTATTTCTAGCTCGTTAGCCTTCATCAGTAAGCCACACCCACATCTCATGTATCCTCTCTGTAAAGGTATAGTATCTATTTTCTTACTTCTTCGTAGGATTTATGTGTGTTTTTCCTCTAGCCAGGTTTTTCCTACGTAACCAACGTAGGAAAATCCTGGCTAGAGGAAAAACACAATGCAACTCAGACTAACCCGATGTTGTGACTCCGACCCCCGAGCCAGTCTTATCGGAGGGAGAAGACTCTGAAAGTGAAGGAGAGGAGTTGGCAAGGCCTCCCTCTCCAGGACCCTCCTCTCTGGTAATGCCTCAGGTGTCTTCCGAAGGAGAAGAGATAGGCCAGGAGCCAGGCACTTCCGAGCAGCCGCAGTTAGACAGCGACGGAGATAAGTCTTGGATGGATCCCCGACAGTGTTGGAAAGACAAGTGCGTGCAGCAGAGAAGGAGGCTTATATATACTTATATATACTTATATATATATATACTTCTTCTTTGGTACAACACATGAAGGCCACAGGACATAATATAGATTTCAACAAGGCTAGAACAGTGGTAAAAGAGGAACATCTTAATAAGAAAATAATTAGGGAGGCTATCGAAATTGAAAAGAGGCCACACAATATGAATAGACGAGATGATGCCTCTAGGTTATCAAGTATTTGGAAACCTGCACTGAGGGAAACTCGAATTTTAACATCAGAGGATAGGCAGAGATCCCAACAGGCAACCAGTGGTGTTGTAATGCATACAAGAACCCTTTCCTCTTTGCAGTTGATAGCTAGCAATAGGGAGAGAGACAGAACCAAGCCAGAATATATGCTAAGATCTCAACAGGCAACCAGTGGTGCTGTGATGCCTACTAGAATTCTTACCTCTTTGCAGTTGACAGTTGGTAATAGGGAGCCAGAGAAAACTGGACCGTTAACACGCATTCAGGCTGCAGCTAGTATAATGAAGCATGACCCACAGCTTCAAAACTGATAATAAAGGCCCGAAGATGACAAGGTAGAGAGCTTGTCGAAACGTTGCCTAACCTTAAAGTGTTGGTTAGGATTTCAGCCAGAGTTTTTGAAAGACCTTAAAAAGGGTTTTGTTTGGGAATTTAGAGGACTCTGAGCTGTGATCTTAGCCAGGATTTTAAACATTTTTTTTTTAATTTGATTTACATGCCGCCCTTCTCCGGAGACTCAGGGCGGCTTACAATGCATTAAGCAATAGCCTTCATACTTTTGTATATTTATACAAAGTCAGCTTATTGCCCCCACAAACTGGGTCCTCATTTAACCTACCTTTGAAAGGATGGAAGGCTGAGTCAACCTTGAGCCTTGGAGAGATTCAAACCAGCAGTAATTGCAGGCAGCAGATGTTAATAACAGGGTGCTTAGACCACTGTACTATCAACCTAACTAACAAACTTGTAATGACGCGGGAAAACACCCAAGATTTTAACTTTTTACTCTGGGGTTGGTAGGGTTACACCAGCCTAAAACTGAGACTGATGAGGAGAAATGTCTGGAATTGTAGTAGCCTTGAATTAATCACACGGGGAAAACAGGCATATTAGGGAGAAGAAAGCATTGGCAAAGGCCCTCTTCTTTTTTCAGCGCGCAGATGGTTTCCTGCATTTCAGCTACATTGGGATGTTTTTTTCCCCCCCTGCCATCCGAAGGACATATGATGGAGTGAACAGAACTGTCCCCTAATCACCATGTTGCTGCTTGCTCACAAGATCAGTGTGCCTTGAATGGAAATCAGAAAGCAGAAGAACAGGCCTCAAGGCTATGCCTGCCAGATAGGGCTGTGCTTCCAAATCCCTTCCTTGGTATCTTCCAGGCTCCTCGCTTTAACTGAATTTAGGTTTTAAAAAGATATTTCGAATGGTAAAGAAACGGGCTTTAGGCTGCAGGCGAAGCAATAAGGCACCAGCTTTTGGTATTATTTTCTCATTTCTGAGAATATTGTCCTCTAATAAAGAAGCAGTAGGGCAGCACTGCAGTTCTTTGTTTGGGTGGTAGGGTATAGGGGTGAAATCCAGCAGGTTCTGACAGGTTCTGGAGAACTGGTAGTGGAAATTTTGAGCAGTTCGGAGAACCGATAGCAGAAATTTTGAGTAGTTTGGAAGACCGGCAAATGCCACCTCTGGCTGGCCCCAGAGTGGGGTGAGAATGGAGATTTTGCAATATCCTTCCCTCAGGAGTGGGGAGGGAATGGGGATTTTGCAGTATCCTTCCCCTGGAGTAGGGTGGGAGTGGAGTTTTTGCAGTATACTTCCCCTGCCACGCCCACCAAGCTGCACCACTCCCACCAAGCCACGCTCACAGAACCGGTAGTAAAAAAAATAATTGGATTTCACCACTGGTAGGGTGGTAGTGTTCTCTGCCCAGAGAACAGCAGAAACAAACTGGGTTTGTAAGACATGTTCCGGGATGCTCTTGGTGAGAGTGGGAGGCAACCTCTGTCTGCTTCAGGAGAGTGTACTGGCTGTAGCAGTGGCACCACAGAAGACCACTGTTATTCCAAGGAGTTTAGTGACATATTTTGATTTCTGTCAGAATAGAGCTGGAAGGGACCTTGGAGGTCTTCTAGTCTAACCCCCTGCTCAAGCAGGAGACACCTACATCAGTTCAGACAAGTGACTGTTCAGTGTCTTCTTAAAAACCTCCAGTGATGAAGCACCCACAACTTCTGAAGGAAAGCTGTTCCATTGGTTAATTGTCCTCACTGTTAAGAAGTTTCTCCTTAATTCCCGGTTGCTTCTCTCCATGATTAACTTCCATTCATTGCTTCTTGTCCTGTCTTCTGGTGCTTTGGAAAATAAATTGTCCCCCTCTTCTTTGGGGCAGCCCCTCAAACACTGGAATACTGTTATCATGTCACCCCTAGTTCTTCTTTTCTCTAGACTAGCCATATCCAAATTTCCCTTTTTATTAAGAAACATCTAGAAGTTTAGAGCTCATTCTCAGCTAACCTGCTTGGTTTTTTTTTTTTACTCTTGTAAAAAAATAGTATTGAATAAAGGGAGAGAGTCTTCAGAAAGCTGTAAAGCAGGGGTGAAATGCTCCTGGTTTGGACCAGATCGCCTGATCCGGTAGCAATGGAGGCGGATGGTTCGGAGAACTGGTAAAAATCCCTGCCCCCCTCCCCATACCCAGCTGAGCCGCACAATCTTCAGAGACTTTTTTTTTACTTTTAAAAGCATTTTTTCTACAACCTCTTTGGCCTAAAAAATGCTCTTAAAAGTAAAAAAAATAAGCCTCTGATGATCACGCGGCTCAGCTGGGATCCTCAAAGGTTTTTAAAGCATTTTTTTCTACAACCTCTTCTACAAGCCTTTTTTTCTTTTAAATGCCTCTGACGATCCCAGCTGAGTTGCCTGATCGGCAGAGGGTTTTTAAAAAACCGTCTGACGATCAGGCAACTCAACTTGGATCGTCAGAGCCATTTAAAAGAAAAAAAAGCCTCTGATGATCATGTGGCTCAGCTGTGCATGGTGTGGGGGGAGGGCAGGGATTTTTGCTACCGGTTCTCCGAACCACCCGCCTCCATTGATACCGGATCGGGCAATCCAGTACGAACTGGGAGCATTTCACCCCTGCTTATGACCATTTTTCACACTAACACCCATTGCAGCATCATGCATGGTCATGTGATCAAAAGTTGGATGCTTGGCATATTTATTCATATTTATGACGTTTGCAGTGTCCTGGGGTAATGTGATCACCTTTTGTGACCTTCCGGTCAATGGAGAAACCAGATTCACTTAACAACCGTGTTATTAACTTAACAACTTCAATGATTTACTTAACGAATGTGGAAGAAAGGTCATGAAGTTGGGCAAAACTCATTTAACAATTGCTTAGGAACAGAAATTTTGGGCTTAAGTATGGTCATAAATTGAGGACTACATGCATTATTTTGCTTGATATTGTATGCTTGATATTGTATGCTTTTTAAATCTGCTTGCATTAATGAGAGAGTTTAAAAATCTCTGTATTCACCAGAGGGCTCATTGTTTCTAGATCCAAGAAAAACCAATTGCTTGGGCACTGCCCTGGCACTTGACAAAGCACTTGGTGCATTCATTTTGACACCCATTATGCCTCCAACACCTTTTAGAGTCCCAAGTGTGCATGCTGCTGCCTCAAGGCTGGCATTAGCTTTCCAGGTTTGTTTGGATCAATATTTGCTTTTACCTAAAGCTTTGAAAGCTCCTGTAGGGTTTACCTTTGTTGCTGATCAAGAGTTACCTTCTTCTTTTTCTTTCTATTTCAGGTCTGATGGTTGACATCTCCCCATCTCTTTTCAGCCCCACAGATCACACTTAGAGAGTTCTGTTAACTTTCCCCATGGGCTAAATGTCTCTGGAGATTCTCAATCATCCAGGTCATGGCGGTTCCAAAAGTACTTTTCCAAAAGGCAACTAGACTTTCTGGTTTTTATCTTTGAAAAGGTTTTGTTTCTCATCCAAGAACTGAAGAAGCTTCTTGGATGAGAAGTGAAACATTTTCAAAGAAAAAATCCCCAAGGAAGTCCACTTGCCACATTTGGGTTCCTTTAGAAGATGAAATTCAAATACTTTGGCCACCTAATGTGAAGGAAGGACTCACTGGAGAAGAGTCTAATGCTGGGAAAGATTGAGGGCAAAAGAAGAAGGGGACGACAGAGAACGAGGTGGCTGGATGGAGTCACTGAAGCTGTAGGCGTGAGCTTAAATGGACTCCAGAGGATGGTAGAGGACAGGAAGGCCTGGAGGAACGTTGTCCATGGGATCACGATTGGTGAGACATGACTTCGCAACTAACAACAACAAAGTCTATGATCTAAAACTTTTGCCTATCTTTTAACCACAGTCATTGATGCCTTTAGATATTGCCACTTTGATTGTCAACCCCCCACCCCACCCCTTGTTCGGCAGTAGAAGGGGGCTTTTCCAATTTTTCACTGTCTTCTCCACCCCCCATTTTTTTAAAAAAAATCTTGTTGTCCCATTATCTTAAGAAGCCTAGAAGCTCAATTGTTACATCCAGCATCTTGGATGATATGCCTATCAATCAACCTACCCCCTACTTGGAATGAATGGATGACTTGGCTGATTGTTTGGTATTTATGCTTCATTTAATTCATTCTGTTGCTTTTCCTCCTGTGGTTCCAAATCAACCCCTCATTTCTCCCCTTTCCGCCACATGGCTGTGTTATTCCTGACAGTAGATCAAATCTTTCAGTTTCTTTTCTTTCCTGCACTTTTATTTATATCTTTTCGAGATTGTTTTGGGATATAAAGAATCCAAAAGTATCCTATACTTTTCTTGAATGGGGAAAAAAATGGAAGTATGAAATGATGTGTTCTCCTAATGTTACTCTCAGGGTTTATGCCTGCTGTTACTGTTATAAAGATGTTAGGATTGTTATTAATATTATTATTAATATTATGGATTATTTAAAAGACTATGAGATTGTTTTTTCACTATAAAGTAAGCTTTTGATAAACCAGTTTGCACATCTCTTATTCATTGCTCTCGGCAATGTTTTTCTGTGCTCTACACTCTGCTGGTTGGTAACACAACAACAATATCCTTAACAGCCACCTAATGAGAAGGAAGGACACACTGGAGAAAAGCCTAATGCTGGGAGAGATTGAGGGCAAAAGAAGAAGGGGACGACAGAGAACGAGGTGGCTGGATGGAGTCACTGAAGCTGTAGGCGTGAACTTAAATGGATTCCAGAGGTAGAGGACAGGAAGGCCTGGAGGAATATTGACCATGGGGTCGCGATGGGTCGGACACCACTTTGCAACTAACAACAACAACAACAAATGAACATTATTATTATATTTTTGTAGTTCAGGCAATCTATCCAAAGTACCCATAGAAAGCTCACAAAAAGCAAAATCTGGGCTCTTCCTTCTTCTCTTCTTCCCTGCAGTTCGATTTTATCTCCTGATGGAAAAGATAGAAGTGAAGTTGAAAACCCAGAGAAAACAGCAAGAGACCAGAGATGATTGATTCTGTATTTTATGAAAGGGCTGTATTTTATTACCAAAACTCCCTCCCCCATCCCAAGAAGTTCCGATAACAAGAAATGTGGACTTTGAACACCTTCTGTATACTTGGGATTTTTTTATTTTTTATTTTAACAATGGTGATAAAATAAGGAAGGAGAAGTCTGCCCAGTCTGGTACCTTAGAAAATTGGTCAATTTCTGGTCTCTATTGTATCTGTTAGTCTCCCACCAGACAATAATTGGGATGAAAGAAATAGGAGACAGTAGCCATGATTGCAATTATAGCTGTAACAAAAAAATCACAGTGTGTGAAGAGCTCCAATTCCACCCCATATCAGTTGGTATTGCAAGCCACGTTCCTGTTGGAGTCCTCCAGTTTTCGGAGTGCCCCTCCCATCTTCCTGACTCCCCCATCACCACTTTGGATCACTGAGCTTTGAGCTGTGTCTGTAACAAGCTATTTTTGAGGCTTCTTTTTCTTTCCAGAGTGTTTTTAGTTTAGAACTGTTTAACTATTTACACAAATTTCAGAAGTCTTTCAATTCTGTTGATACCTTTATTTTATTTGCCTTTGGGGTACATGAGCGACAGCATTTGTGCATGAAAATTTGAAAAATATAATATGCATTCATTGTAGGTGATAGACCCTTGTTTCTTTAAGATATGCAAATATGGATAATGTATGTAGGTATTTATTGAGATATTTACCTAGCAGCCATTCATACAAATACCTGGGCATTCCATAATTTAAAGAGAACCACAAAACAGCTAAATACAATCATTTCATTAAAACACTTAACATTAAGAACACCACCGAATAAAGACATCATACAAAGGCTTTAAAGATTGCTACGAGTTGAAGAGTTCTCTCTAGATGCACCAGCTTTCTTGAGAAGACTTTATAACAATAAGGGGACACAGGTTTACTTAAAGGAATGCATTTATGGGTTAGGCAAAGCGTAGCACCTTGTAAACTGCATCCTACCAGAAGGAAACTTAAAAGAATGTGTGTTCTTGGGAAGAGACACAAAACAAGGATCCTCAGATTAGCGATAGTTTAGGTGTCAAATTCGCCACGTCACATTGATGTCATGTGACATATCGCAAGGTTTTTTTACCTTCACAGAGCTGGGGTGGGCGTGGCCTGCGCGTGACGCACCTGGCCCAGTTTGACATCCCTGTCTTAGATGAAGAGCAAGCAGAGTAATAGACAATAGGATGCAGAGGAATTCTTAATTCTCCAGATACATCCTACTGAACAGTGACGTCAACGCTGGCTGGGGTATGTTGTGAGAATGGCTGATGGTCGGATTCTGAAAGATCTCCTGTATGGAGAATTAGTGCAGGGAAAGCGCCTCAGAGGGACACCACAGCTGCGATATAAGGATATCTGCAAGAGGGACCTAAAGGCCCTGGGAATGGACATTAACAACTGGGAAACCTTGACCTCCGATCGTTCAGCTTGGAGGCTAAAGACACAGCATGGCCTTCTCCAATTCGTAGAGACACTTGTTCGTCAGGCTGAGGCAAAGAGGCAGTCCCATAACCAGTGAAATCTGGGGGCTGGGCAGGGGACAGAATGTATCTGCCCTCAGTGTGGAAGGGATTGCCACTCTCGAATTGGTCTATTTAGTCACACTGATGCAGTTGCACTAGATGCAGTTTTAGGATCTCTTTCCAGAGCACGATATCATAGTCTCTTGAGACTGAAGGATGCCAATGAATCCTACTGGTGTGGCCAGTAGGTTGTGACAATTAATAGACACATGCCATCAAGTTGTTTTGACTCCTAGAGATCACATAGTTGGGTTTCCTCCATGTCAAGTAAATCGTGTGGTACTGCTGGATTTTTGTCCTCCCCCCTCCATCCCAAAACTGGAGTTGTTGAGGCTGCACTTATGGAAGGGGAGTCCAGACCCGGGCGGAGAAGATTGCTGGTGCAATTTACCAGGCCACCTCCCAAGTCTCAATGGGGAAACAGGCAGACCTAAGTAGATCTGTGAGAGGAGGCTAATAAAATGTTAATGAACACAATATTTCTTAAACTCTTTCAAGTTAATGTGGAGAGCTATATCTTGCAGCAATTAATTTTCAAATATTAATTATACCATCTAGAACACTCTATTTTATTATGCCATTCTTAATCAATTCCATTGGACGTCCCTGGATTACAATATTAGGGGAAAGGAGGAAATCCTTCTTGTTTAATTTCTTGAGTTCATCTTTTTACAAACCTTCATTGTGGTTGGCAGCGTTCCAAATACTTCCACACTGACAGTTTCAAGTAAGAATCAAAAAGTAAATTATCACGGGGCCACAAGTAATTTAGCTGGGCAAAACTTCATGTCTGATATAAGCCATTTACCTGGTTGAAATTGCTTTTTAAACAAACCCCTCCCCCCCCAAAAAACCCCACTGCATAGATTGTGGATATACTGCAATAGTAAAGGGAATGGCTTGACAGTCATTTAAATGTTCTGTCTAGACAAACAGTTCCCTATACCCACTGTTGTTTATATGATTTATTTTTCTATGGTAAATCTTGTTATCCCTATGTGCTTTAGCTAAAAAAAAAAAACTCTTAAGTCTGCAACTTTAGAACTCCTGCCATCAAACATATATTTTAAAATAAATGGCTGCTAAGGAAAATGGGAGAGGGAGTGAAATGGAGGATGGGGAGACGAAGTATGCTTAAACATTTGTCCTTAAAATTGAATTCCTTATAACAACCAGTTAGGAGAAACAGTTTGGAGAGCTTGATGGACTCATTGCCATTGGATGAGGAAGAAACAAAGAGTGTCAGGTGCAAACAATCAGGACCATATATTAAGTTGCAGTACAGATTTATTCAAGCCCATACACAAGAAACTAATCAATTAATGACCAGCACTAAATTGGTGCCTGATAAGGGTCAAAGGAATTTAAGGAAGAGATGGACTTGGATTGTTTGTGACAACATAAGGACTAAGCTGATGACATGTTTAACTTCACCCCCAACTCTGCATGCTCTTCTTCTACATAGATACAGTAATCAAATCAGAACATTATGAGATGTCATGCCAAAGATTTCCATAAGTAGATATTAAGCAAGGGATGGGGGAACCTTTCTGGGAGGCTGTTGTATGGAGGGACAAAGGCCATATTATGTGGAATAAAGAATATTGAACTATCTAATACAGGAAGTGTCTAATACAAGGCCAGGGTTTTTTTCAGGTTTTCTTATATTAGGAAATGCAGAATGTAAAGGTTTTTCCTTGATGTTTAAATAATCTAACCCTGCTTTTGGAAGTGTTCAACCTCAAGACCTCATCAATTTTCTGCAAACTCAGTTATAAGAAGCTCTAGGAATATATTTGTGTGTGTGTGTGTGTGTGTGTGTATACAAGTGTGTGTGTGTGTGTGTGTGTGTGTGTGTGTGTGTGTGTGTGTGTGTGTATAAATGGAGTTCAAGAGCTTCATAATCTATCAGGCCTCAGAATTCCTATTTACCTGCAGGGGAATCTTCTTCAATATATATGTTAATATATATTCCTCCAGTGCTTGGGCTGGCAGAAAAGATTACCAGCAAAAATTGCTCTGCCTGTTGGCTGAACACTATTCTGCTTCAATGAAGCGACCAGTGACGGATGCTCTCCTTAGAGATTCAAGGCAGAGCACGCTAAGCAAAGCAAAGCAATCAGGATATTCCCTGACTCTATTTCCTTTCCCACCAATAGTGGAAAAATACAGGGTGGGGATGAGGTAGAGGCAGGAGGTGAGTTTAACCAATAACTAGATCATGTGTTCAGCTATCTAGCAAAACTTGGTACAGGTAGTCCTCGACTTACAACAGTTCTGTCAGGTCCCATAGATCCCTATCGGGATGCTGCCATTCTGGTGGGGAAGGGGCCTGGAGGCATTCCTCAGTTTGTAAACTTCTTCCTGGTTCCTGTCTATCCTGTGCTTTGATTTACCTTCCTGGGAATGTAAAGGGGGAGGGCCATCTGTTTTGTTTCAGCTCTGAAGCCTCAACCTGCAGTTCTCAAAACATCTTCACACCTGCAGATTGGCTTATTCAGCACCCAGACTGAGGGGAGTTAGAGTAAAACTCTCTAACAGTTTTAATCTTCCATCCTTCCGAGGTGGGTAAAATGAGGACCCAGATTGTTGGGGGCAATATACTATTTAGTATACTGTCTTTGGTGTAAGCTGCCCAGAGTCCTCGGAAAATGGGCGGCATAGAAATATGACTAATAAAAATATGACTAATAAAATAATCTAATGGAATTGCACGGGAATCTTCAGATCCTGGTTTCCTTGTCTTGCTATCACTTTCCTTTCAATAAAAGTTTCCTTTTGAAGTGCTAAGTGCTTCAAGAATTCTACTTTCTTGATCAGAGAGGAAAGGCAAGTCCTTACAAGTTCACTCAGTGATTGTTCAAAGTTACAATAGCATTGAAAAAAAGTGACTTATGACCATTTTTCACACTTATGATCATTGCAGCATCCCCATAGTCATGTGATTTCCATTCAGATGCTTGACAACTGATTCACATTTATGAAGGCTACAGTGTCCTGGGGACATGTGATCTCCCTTTTCAACTTTCTGACAAGCAAAGTCAATAGGGAAACCAGATTCACTTAACAAATGTGTTACTAATTTAACAACTGCAGTGATTCACTTAACAAATGTGGCAAGAAGAGTCGTAAAATGGGGCAAAACTCACATAACAAATTTCTCACTTTGCAACATAAATTTTGGACTCAGTTGTGGTTGTACGTCGAGGACTCCCTGTAGTAAGACAGCTAGTCTCTCTTTGCAAAATGGGTAGTAATATTCTCTTCTTTTTTATTGACCTGACTGAAAGCAGTCATGTTCATCATTAATAACTGTCTTTCAGCCAAATATAAATTGTTATTTTGTCATGTTAGAGTTAGGATATAGAAGCTGCCCAGTGATAAAGCTTATCTTGCTTTATCAGACAATCTTCACCATCCTGTAGGCTTTGGGTGAGACAGGGCCTTCACTGGACAGTTCTTCCCACCTTGAAGATTAGTTGTTGGGAAAGGCTTGGGGAGCAAAGAGTTTCCTCCTGCTTTCTTCTTATTAACACCCTCTAACAGGTTGTGAGAGGTATAATGGGTAACAGGAGAAATGGAGAGTCAGCCACCCAAAAAGTTGATGGGTTTTGTTAGAGTAGTACTCTGAACCAGGCAGGATCCTGTTCTATGAACCCAACTCTTGCCACCCCTGCCAGGTGTTGGGGTGGGGACCACCAGTTAGATATGAATTTAATGCTTTTTGAAAGAGTGTACATGTATGTTGCAATCCAAAACATATTTTTCCAGCAGTAAATCCCACTGTAGGTTTTATTTCTATGCAATTGCAAATCAGTTGTGAATAATTGCTATTAATAATTGTTATTAATTATTATTAACAACTGGGAAACCTTGACCTCTGATCGTTCAGCTTGGAGGCTAAAGACGCAGCATGGCCTTCTCCAATTTGAAGAGACACTTGTTCGGCAGTGCTGAGGCAAAGAGGCAGTCCCGGAACCAGCGCAATCTGGGGGCTGGGCAGGGGACAGAATGTATCTGCCCCCAGTGTGGAAGGGATTGCCACTCTCGAATTGGCCTTCTTAGTCACACTAAATGCTGTTTTAGGACCTCTTTCCAGACTACGAAAGTGCTCTGGAAAGTCTCTTGAGACTGAAGGGTGCCAATGAATGGATGTGAATAATTAGAAGGAATAAACTGGTCTCAAATCACGATTCTGGGATGAATATCAATCTAATATTTAAGCTGTTGTTGAAGCTGATCTTATCTATGACTTCTAACAGGTTTGAGCATTTCACCCTTTCTAATTTTGTTTTGAGAGTTTGCTTAAAACTATTCACTCGTTAGAAGGGAGGAATTAATCCTTTGTTCCCTGGATTTGCAGCACAGTCATAGCACAAAATCATGGCTTGCTAGATATGGCTGTGGGGGGTGCCTGCTAATGAGAAAAGAAAATGTAGAATCATGAAATCCAGGTGTCTGTGTGCACGAATGTAGACTTTAGTAATAAGAACACCACAGGCAAAAGAAACATGGAAAGGGAGATGCAAGACTTCACTTTTTAAAAAACGTGCCTTACAGAAATTTTCCCACAAAAGCATGGATGGGAAGAGACTAAGTTTCTAAGCTCCAAATCAGAAGGACAAATAACACAGGAAATGCTGAATGAAACGCAGTTGCTGAAGCTTGCCTTGCATAAATTTATCATTTTCTTGTGACTGGCAAGCAGGTTTTTTTCAATAGTTGCAGTTACTGTCTCTTTGTATGCATGTGATTCTATTCTCCACCCTTTCAGGTTTTTATAGGAATTCATTCAAATGTTGCTGGGCATAGTCAGGAGCCACTGTACGCAGGTGTTTATTACAGATGATGATGGGATTGACAATGATCAAGGGCAGTGGTGAAATGTAAAATTTGTTACTACCGGTTCTGTGGGCGTGGCTTGGTGGGGGGGGTAATGTGACTGGGTGGGCGTGGCCAATTTTTTTTTTACTTTTAAAAGCATTTTTTTCTGCCAAAGAGGTTGTAGAAGAAATGCTTTTAAAAATAATAATAAAAAAAAGCCTCTGATGATTGCGTGGCTCAGCTGGGCATGGGGGGGGGGGGGCGGCAGGGATTTTTGCTATCGGTTCTCCGAACCACCCACCGCCATCGCTACCGGATCAGGCGATCCAGTCCGAACGGGGAGCATTTCACCCCGATCAAGGGTGATCATTTTAAATGGCTGCTTGCACACGTTCATCAATCAAGAACATCAGGAGCATCTGATGGTTGAGTTTGTAAACCTCTAAAGCAAGAATCAAAATGGCTCCCCCAAAAGAGGTCCTGGGGATCTAAACAAAGATAGTATGCCACAACAATCTGAAGTGGTCAATAGGAGTTGGTCAGATGCAAGCCAGAGACTTCATCTTCAATAATATTGTACAGGTTGTCCTTGAGGAGGGTCCTTGACTTATGACCACAGTTGAGCCCCAAATTTCTGTTGCTAAGCAAAGCAGTTGTTAAGTGAGTTTTGTCCCATTTTACAATCTTGTTTGCTACGTAGGGCGTGTCAAATTTTTCAACTTTCAATTTCCAAACATTAAGGGTGCTCAAACGTTGTGACATGCCTTGGGAATTGTAAAGATATTTTGGTTACTTTAATATAATTTAGATGTGCTTGGTATGCAACTACATAAATATCATATTTTTTTAACATTTTGTTTCTTTCATTAAAATGCCACAGTTGTTAAGTTAGTAACATGGCTGTTAACTTAAATCTGGCTTCCCCATTGATGCTGCTCGTCAGAAGTTTGCAAGAGGTGTTCACATGATCTGGGACACTTCAATCATCATAAATACATGCCAGTTGCCAAGTGCCCAAATTTTGATCATGTGACCACAGAGATGCCACAATGCAGTGGTGAAATCTAAAATTTGTTACTGCCGGTTCTGTGGGCATGGTTTGGTGGTATGGGGGTAATGTGACTGGGTGGGCATGGCCAATTTTTTTTTTTACTTTTAAAACCATTTTTTCTACAACCTCTTCAGTGAAGAGGTTATAAAAAAATGCTTTCAGAAGGCTCTGACGATCCCAGCTGAGTTGCCTGATCGGCAGAGGCTTTTTTTCTTTTAAATGCCTCTGATGATCCAAGCTGAGCCGAACCTCGGCCAAAGAGGTTGTAGAAAAAATGCTTTTAAAAGTAAAAAAAAAGCCTCTGATGATTGTGCGGCTCAGCTGGGCATGGGGGGGGGCAGGGATTTTTGCTACCGGTTCTCCAAACCACCCGCCTCCATCGCTATTGGATTGGGCGATCCGGTCTGAACCGGGAGCATTTCACCCCTGCCACAGTCAGGTTTTTTCCAGTGCTGTTAAAACTTTGAACTGTCACTAAACAAATGGTTGTAAGTCAAGGACCATCTGTAGATTGTATCCATGCAAAATGTGTGCTGGGAGAAGAGGGAAGGTTTTCAGAACTTTTTAAAAAAGTTTTATTTCATTGGGACCTTGGTAGACATCTTAAGGGAGGGTTGCTTTATTATTAGGCTTGATTTTTGTAATTTTTGTTTACTTCTGTTGTTGTTCTACACATTTGAATCTACTGTAACCCACCCAGAGTGTTTTGATTTGTAAGATATTTAGAAAAATGTTGGAAGATTGCAACAAAATCTTCCTCATTTTCACAAGCTTTGAGGAAGTTGACAAGGAAGAGGCACATTGCTTCTCTTTGTGATTAGTCCCTGTTGCAATATTTTTAGGATCAGACTCAATAATAATAATGAGAGTTAGAGGTTTAAATATATTTCTCTTTAATTATAATAGGCATTCTATATTCACTGAATATTCACAGATAGAAGCAAAGAAAATGGTGAAGGTGGCTCCTTATATATACAAAGGGTGGAGCCAAGAGTGGGAGTGGTGAATTATGAATACATTAAGAGTCAAAGAATAAGTTAACCCCTGATATCCCATATATACATTATTTACACATTAGGGAATAAGGCATTTACATCTGACAAATCCCCCTCTAAATGCCGGTTCGCTATACAACACCAATTACATTCAGATTCAGGACAATATAAGACATACAATTTGGAAGTTAAGTATTTGTGCTGTTTAGAAGGTAAAGGCTTCGTCAATATGTCAGCTAATTGTTCAGAGGTATCACAATGCACTGCTTTGATAAATCCATCTTGAGACAATTGTCTCACATGCTTAAATTTTATATCTATATGCCTGGATCTTTGTCCAATGGCATCGGATCTAGATATTTCAATGGCCGCTTTATTGTCTTCATGCATAACAAAAGGCAAAGCAGGTTTTTTCCAAACATCTGAAATTAAATCGTTAAACCATACAAGGTTATTTGCAGCTTTGGATAAACAAACATATTCCGCTTCTGTGGTTGAAGTGGCTACCAGATCTTGTTTACCAGTGTACCAGTAAACTGGACAGTCATTTAACAGAAAAATATAACCAGAAGTACTTTTTCTGCATGATATGTCTCCAGCCCAATCCGCATCTGCGTAACATGTAAGTCTTGGTTCTTTATTATCACTAGGTTCTAATACTAGGCAAAAGTCTAATGTACTTTTCAGATATCTTAAAATTCTTTTGACAGCTTCCCAGTGATACATTGTTGGTTTGCTAACGTGCCTTGATAATAAATTGAGTGGTAATGCAATATCTGGCCTGGTCCAATTAGATATATAAAGAAGTGAACCTATGACTGATCTATAAAATGTATTATCCCTGAATTCAGGGGAAGATTCATCAGTATTTCTAAGGAAATCAGTTTGCATAGGAGTGTCACAGGGTTTGGCATTGTTTAAATTGCATTTGTTTAGAAGTTCAATAATCTTATCTTTCTGAGTAAGTTTGAATCCCCTTCTAGTTTTGTTAATTTGTACACCAAGGTATTTGTTTACTTTACCTAGAGATTTCAACGAGAAATGTTCATTTAACTTGTTTACAAAGATTTCTCTTCTCTCTTTGTGTTTTCCTATATATAAAATATCATCTACATAAATCAATACAAATTCAATGTGATCATCACTCTTTTTGACAAAGAAACAGTTATCAGCAGTGGTAGCGTTGAAATCCATGGTCTTAAGTACTTTTATTAAGCAATCGTACCATCTTTTGCCAGATTGCTTTAATCCGTATAAACTCTTGTTCAATAGCCAAATTTCATTTTTATTAGTGTATTGACTGTGAGGTGCTCTTACATATATTTCCTTATCTAGTTTTGCGTGTAGGTACGCAGTCTGTATGTCATATTGAAATACATCAAGATTGAGTGCGGATGCTACTACTAGAGCTGTTTTAACACTCTCTGTTCTTACTGTGGGGGAGTATGTGTCAGTATAGTCCTCCGGATATTTTTGTGCATAACCTTGTGCAACCAATCTAGCTTTGTATAAGGTATTGCCTCCTTCTAGGTTCTTAATTTTATAAATCCACCTGGTACCAATAATTGTTTTATCTTTAGGTGCAATCGCAGGTGTGAATACATTTAATCCTTGCAAACTTTCCATCTCTTTTTTCATAGCTAGTTCCCATTTTTCCTTTTCTTCACGAGGTAGTTTTAATACTTCCTCATATGTATTAGGTGTTATTTGTTCACCATCCATATGCATTATGTAATCTCTGTATTTATTTGGTATTTGATTTCTGTTGTTCCTAATAGCTCTTTCTGGTTTGCTATGGTAGTCATGCAAATATCTTGCTTCCTTTTTTGTTAATGTGTCTGTCTTTATTTTGTGTTGACTATTTGTCCATGTTTTGGTTTTGTTTTTATTTTTGTTGACATTTTGATTTTCTATTGTCCCTTCCTCACGAGATTTGGTATCTTTGCATTTATTTGGAAATATTTCATTAAGATGTAATTTAGACCAGTTGGCCTGTTCATGGAACACAGCTGTTCTGGAAACTATAAATTTATTATTATTATCAATGAATCTGTACCCTTTGGTGCCAGTTTCATATCCCATAAATCTTAGTCTTCTGGATACGTTTTCTCCCTTTCTTCTCAACTGTTTGGGTATGTGTACGTCTGCAGTGACCCCAAATATGTGCATGTGTGCTAATTTTGGTTTCCTATTATACATCACCTCATATGGTGTCTTATTCACAATACTGGACCAGGTTCTATTTTGAGTGTAATTTGAATAATGTAGGGCTTCTGACCAAAATTGTTTGCCTAAACCAGCATCCTCTAATGTGCATCTAATCATGGTTTGTAATGTGGAATTCTTTCTCTCTGCAATCCCGTTCTGGAACGCAGAAAATGGACTAGACGTGTAATGTAGCATTCCTCTATCCTTTAACCATTGGGAGAATTCTTTAGACATGAATTCACATCCCCTATCTGTCATAATTTGTTTTATTCTGATATTATGTTGTGTTTCTATGCGTTTGTAAAATTCCTTAAATTTTTGAAAGGTTTCATCCTTGTGTTTTAATGTGTAAACAAAACCATAGCGACTGTAATCGTCTACTATTGTTAGGAAGTAACGTTTTCTATAAGTGATTGATGGAGTTAATGGGCCAACTAAGTCCATGTGTACTAAGTCAAAAATTTTGTTAGTTGATCTGGTGGATTTTTTTGGCCTGGGACTAGTTTTTAATTTAGTAGATTTACATACTGAGCATTCCAAATAATTTTCACAATTTTTTATTTTGACACCTTCTGCGTGTTCAGTCATTTTTTGTACTACAGGAAAACTTGCATGTCCTAACTTCCTATGTAAGATATGAGCACACTCGTCATGAATTGGTTTACCTATTTTTGGTTTCTTCTCATTGTGTGTATCTGTGTGATCATGAGATATTTTATATTCATCATTGTCACTGTTACTAATATTTTCATCATCTGCCTCAATACAATCTTCCATATTTGAATCAATGTTATGTAACCATCTTTCTTTTGTTATCAGATAGGGTAGGCCTCCTTTAATCATCACAGTGCCTACATTTGTTTTATTCTTCTCTAAAGTTGCTTTTCCCTTTGAGAAAACTATATTGATGTCAGAATCTCTGCTTAGTTTTATGGCACTTAGTATGTTATGAGGTATTTCTGGTATTAACAATACCCCCTCTATTTTTCCTAGACCAGGCAAGGTCACATTCCCTCTGCCTAATACTTGAACTTTTTCTTGATTAGCTACCTTTATTACAAACTTATCTTCTGTAAATGAAGACAATATATTTTTGTTATTAGTGGTGTGATTAGTTGCCCCAGAATCAATAAGCCAATTATTGTTCTCATTTTGTTGCGTTTTAGTGCTGTCTTGTTTATTTAGTCCATTCAGTGAACCAGATTTTCTCTCTTTTGAATTTTCTCTGCCCCCTCTACTTTCTCTGTAATTTGGTGGGCTTCTATATTTATGTCTATCTGTGGAAGACTGTCTATAATTGTATTTATTCCTATATTCTGACCTATGTCTTTCCTTTGAAATTTTGGGACAATCTCTTCTATTGTGTTCCCTGGACCCACAATTGTGGCATTTAAAAGTTTCATTATATTTTTCTTGGAAAGCTACCTTCCTAAAAGATTTGTGTTCTGTGTGATTGCTATAACGATTTTTTCTTGAATTGTCTTCTGCTATCAATTTGTTAGACAGACTTTCTATTGATAAATATCCTAGATTGATGGTGTCTAAGTGTGACATAAAACTATCCCATGATGAATCAAGTGAGTTGATAATAACACTTTTCATTGTTTGATCTGAAATCACTTCCCCCCTCAAATGCAGCTCAGCTCTTATTTTGTTTAAAGATATTAAATGCTCACTTATGGAAACCCCTGGTTTTACTCTGGAAGAAAAGAAGTCCTTAGACATTCTTGTGGTGGTAGCTACACTATCGCTGTGAAACAAATTAAACATGCATTGAATTATTTCTGAAACAGTTAGATTTGGTTTGATGCTATGATACATTGCAGGAGACACGCTAGATATTATTAAGAAAAATGCCTTATGGTGTAAACAATCTATTTTTAAAGTCCAAGGTCTTCTTGGGGGACTAGTGATAAAAAATAGTAAATTTTCTTTCATAAAGACAACCTGGAGCTGTTGATACCATTCTTGTAAATTAATGCCATCAACCCTAAGTTTTGGGAAGTCACTGGGTAAGTTACCCACATTATTTTGTCCATTACTTACAACCTGAGGTAGTCCGTGGTCTCGCAAGTGTAGGAAATTGCAAAACGGCATGGGGATGCTCGCAACGAGTCTGCGCGGTTCTCTGGCCAGTTCAAGTCTTTCCGGACCGTCTACGTAATTTCGCACATGCGCGTTGTTCATTTCTTCTTTGACGTCGTCGTGGAAGGTTCTCTCCATTGTAGCTCGCTCGCTCCGCTCCTCTTCAGACGAGTCGGTCTCTGGCTCGGTCTTAGGAGTTCTGATGGCGGCGACTGTTCTTCTCTTTCTTTTGGGTGCGTTGGCACTTGCTTCGGTCTGCGGTGTAGGGCGGAATCGACATGGTTCTCTGGGCTCGGGCGTCGTCGTTCTCGAAGTCAGGATGGGAGCGTGCAGGTCTTGAAGTATCGGCTTGTTCGCTTGCTTCTTCGTTGGCGCTTTGGAAATTTTTAATTTTGGCCCAAATGCAGCAAAAAGCGTCTTCATTGCTGACTTTACTTGGGATTTCGTTAAGTCGTCTTCATTTTCTGATTCTGGCTCTTCCGAAGAGTTTGAATCCTCCTTTTCACTTTCGTTGTCTGATAACGTTTTTCGCGCCAGAAATTTTGAACTGAGCATTTTGATTGGCTCTGCTTCGCTCACTTTGGAGGCTTGTTGAAACCAAGATGGCTGCCATTCAAAATTTCGCGCGGGATCACATTTTTTCTTTTTCATAACGACTTTCTCTGTAGTCATATCACTCACAGTTTTTTGGTCTTTGGGTTTCTCTTTAGCGATGTTTTTCTCTCTCGCTGCTCCGCTGTTCTTCAGCATTTCTTGGAGGTTCGCGATGAGGCTTTCATCATTCTTCTGGCTTTTTAATAATTTCAGTATCTCTGACCTGAGTTCGTTATTTTCTATTTCGATTTCCTCCTGGCTATCATTTTCATTTATTAATTCTTCTTCTTCAGTGGTGTATTCTTCGGATTCTCTCGAAATCGCGTTTGTGGATTCGTTGATTATTTCTTGTTCAGTTTCTATTTCTTTGCTGTAGGCCCTGGTGTTGGGCCTATCTTTCTTAGACATTTTTAGGTATTTATTGAGTCAATTAACCATCCTCTGCTACCAATTTGTTGCAATATTTTTAGGATCAGACTCAATAATAATAATGAGAGTTAGAGGTTTAAATATATTTCTCTTTAATTATAATAGGCATTCTATATTCACTGAATATTCACAGATAGAAGCAAAGAAAATGGTGAAGGTGGCTCCTTATATATACAAAGGGTGGAGCCAAGAGTGGGAGTGGTGAATTATGAATACATTAAGAGTCAAAGAATAAGTTAACCCCTGATATCCCATATATACATTATTTACACATTAGGGAATAAGGCATTTACATCTGACAGTCCCAAACAGAGACCTTCCAGCCATGACTTAAAGAACGAGCAAGAGCATTTCAGGGAATTCATCAAAGCACTGAAATGGCCATGATGTGGCAGATAATTGGAGTGGGATTGGAAAAATAAATGTTCTCAAATCAGATTGTTGCTGAATGCCGTAGGCTCCACCAGCCCGGTATCAAAGATTCTTCTTTATGCTCTTCAGGAGGGGCGGTAGAGAAGGAGACAAGCCGTTTCAGAGATGGGCATTTCATTAAGTGCCCAAGAAGTGGTGACAGAAGTGAAGGATGCTGTTGAAGTGTTGATGCTCGAGACTTAAGTCAGATGGAAAGCTGCACTGGGATACTTAATAAACCCTTCATGAACAACAGAGAAATCTCACCAAAAGACATTGGCACTTAGTTGGGAATGAGATTTTCTTTGTCTGATTTTCAAAAGCAAGGACAAAAGATAATGTTGTGTTATAGAGAGAGCTGTTCCTATAACTTGGCTGATTTATTGTACATAGGCTACATAGCTTTGGCTCACTGAATGAACTACTATCTCGCTCTTGTTCTTTGTTTGATCAGGTTTTTTTTATTGAAAAGTTTTATAGGAAATACAAACATTTTCTCCCCTCCCCCTTCCCCCCCCACCCCCCTCCCTAGACTTCCCAGAACAAGCACAGGGTATAGCATTCACAAACATAGAACTAAAATATGCTAACAAATTATTGACTTCAGATTCTCTCTAGGTCTTTAACTCCTTATAGCTCAAAACCCTATAAACATAAACTAGAGATTGAAAATGTTTCATTCATAAATTATATAAATCTTCTTAATCTGATACTTGTTTTGAATATAGTCGATCCATCTTCTCCATTCCAATATGTATCTTTCGTTTGAGGGATCTTTAAGATATGATGAAATTTTTGCCATCTCTGCCAAATGCATGACTTTTAGTGTCCATTCCTCAATAGTAGGTGGATCTTCCTTCTTCCAATACTGTGCCACTAGTAACCTAGCAGCTGTTATTAAATTCAAAACCAACTTAGTCTCTATTACAGTACAATCCGTAACTATTCCCAACAAAAAAACTGTGGTGTAAATTTAATCTTTTTCTTTAAAATATTTTGAATAATCCACCATATTTTTATCCAAAAAGCCTTAATTTTTTTACATGTCCACCATATATGAAAGTATGTAGCATCTTCACACTCGCATCGCCAACACTTAGGTTGTAAGTTTGGATACATACAGGCTAGTTTTTTTGGATCTAAATGGCATCTAGAAAACATTTTATAAAAGTTCTCTCTTAGGTTTTGAGCTTGTGTAAATCTTACATTTCTAACCCATATCTTTTCCCATGTTTCCATCATTATTGGTTCTCCTAAATTTTGTGCCCATTTTATCATACAATCCTTGACTAGCTCTGTTTCTGAATCTATTTCCACTAACACATTATACAAACTTTTTATATGCATTTGACTTTTGTCTCTTATTTGTTTTATCAAATTCTCATCCTGCTGCAAAATACCAGTTATTATTTTTGAGTTACATTTTCTGGAGAAGACAAGTGTTTTGCACATAGTGCAAACAAAGGCACCCACAGAAGTATCCCACCGTGAGCTCCATCTCTTGTGTACATGTGTGCAATAGCAATAACACTTAGACTTATATAATTTATAAAGTTTATTGTCATTGTACGTTTATACACACTATACCCATACAATGAAATTCACATAACACCCAGAGACCAAGCCCACACACATGACAATCCCCAGACACATCCCCACCCACCAAAAATTCCCCACCCCTAAACCACCCAAGCATCCACACAGCAGACCAAGTAATGCTGTCCAACAGCTCACTGATTGTGGCCCTTTAGTTCATTGTTGAGTGCAGTTATAGCTCTGGGATAAAAACTATTCAGAAGACATGTGGTCTGAGTTTTAATTGTTCTGTATCTTCTGTCAGAAGGCAACAGTCCAAAAAGATTGTAAGCAGGATGGGAAGAGTCTCTGAGAATGTTGTGCAACTTCCTCAAACAGTGAGATGCGAAGATGTCATCCAGGGCTGGTAGCTGGAGCCCGATAATATTCTGGGCAGTTTTAATAATTCTCTGTAGAGCTTTTATGTCCGCTGCAGAGCTGCTCCCAAACCATGCAAGAATGCCGTATGTCAGGACACTCTCAACAGTGCTGCGATACAGTGGTGGGTTTCAACATTTTTTACTACCAGTTCTGTGGGTGTGGCTTGGTGGGCTTGGCTTGGTGGGCATGGCAGGGGAAGGATACTGTAAAATCTCCATTCCCACCCCACTCCAGGGGAATGATATTGTAAAATCTCCATTCCCTCCCCAATCCATGGGAAGGTTACTGTAAAATCTCCATTCCCTCCCGATCAGCTGGGACTTGGGAAGCAGAGAATAGATGGGGGTGGGGCCAGTCAGAATTTTTACTACCGGTTCTCCGAACTACTCAAAATTTCCGCTACTGGTTCTCCAGAACTGGTGAGAACCTGCTGAAACCCACCTCTGTTGCGATAGTAGGACAGAAGTAGATGCTGAGATAGGTTTATCTTTCTGAGCATTCTCGGGAAGTACTGTCTCTTCTGTGCCTTCTTCAGTATAAAGCATATACTGCTTTACAGTGCTTTAGAGCCCTCTCTAAGCGGTTCCCCCAAACAATCTGGGTCCTCATTTTACCCACCTCAGAAGGATGGAAGGCTGACTCAACCTTGAGCCTGGTGAGATTTGAACTGTTGAACTGCAGTCAGCAGTCAGCAGAAGTAGCTTGCAGTACTGCATTCTAACCACTGCACCACCACAGCTCATTATGTCACAATGCATATAGAAAAAGAATGCAGCTTAGGATGTGAGGCTCTGATACTACTTTCATCATTTGCTTCCTCTTGACCCTACTTGTGGGTGCCAGTGATTAAAACCTCTGCTATATGCATTTCAATATTATTATGGCTTTGGAAGTGCATTCTTTTCAATTTTGCAGTTTTTCTTTTTTCTTTTTTTTGAAGATTTGGGTAACTAGAGCCAGCTATCAGGCTATTCTGAAACTATACGTCTTGTGATCTGACAAAAGGCATTTGATCAAAGTCTGAAAGCATGTGATATTCTCCAAAGCACCTGAAGGCAGAACAAGAAGCAATGGATGGGAAACTTGTCAAGTAGAGAACCAACCTAAAACTAAGGAAGAATTTCCTGACAGTGAGAACAATTAATCAATGGAACAGCTTGCCTCCAGAAGTTGTGGGTGCTCCAATACTGGAGTTTTTAAAGAAGATATTGTTATGTTTGCTATGTTATAGAGTTTACTGCTTTAGCAGGGGGGTGGACTAGGAGACTCCAATGTTCCTTCCAACTCTGTTATTCTGTTCTGTATATTCTCACAAAGTCTTCCAGTAGCCTACCATGATCAGTCACAGAACATTCATTTATCAGAAGGTTAAAACAATTTCACACATCATTTTACCCATTCTGCTCTGAAAGTCCTTGCTGGTTTGTTGGCACATTAATATCCACTTTTGCAAATAAATAAATAAAAATCCATCTGAAGAAAGAAATTAAGTATTTATTTTAATAGGTGCCTGCAATAATATGAAATGAGGATCTAGATGCATTTTTCACTACTTTTACACTGTTGGGAATTGCCCAACACTGCCATGTTGAAAAAGTTGCATTTGTCCCAAAGTTTCTTTGAAGAATAATTTTCAAAGGAAAGCATTCCTCCAGATTTTCACTGAAATCACTGCTGGTCATTGGGAAGTTCTCAGATTTTAGAGCTTTATTACGTTTTAGTCTTGCTTCATGATTCCTATGATTGTCTTTGCCATTTTCTTTTCTGCTTCTTGACAGCAGACACAAAGCTCCACTCAAAGCAGCACTGGCAAGATAAGTCACTAAATGAGAGCAAACCCCATTCCTTCTAGCACTGATGATGTTACCTAGTTTGGTAATGAAGTGTCTGCAAGAAAACAACCAAGCTCAGTGGCCACCAAGGACCTTTGATAGATATCCTTGGATTGCTATGATTCTCTGTGAGCCTTGACACAGAGGCCATCCCTGTTTTTATGAATTTTCTGCAGATTCTAGGAAAATATATATTGGAAAATTAGAAGAGAATGGCTGTGATGCACAAAATCCACTACCACACACAATTAGATTTCCAAAACACTCAATATTATGCACATTTGCATTCCAAATAGTACACAAGTGAGTAGTTGAAAAGAAAACCTCAGAGAAAATTTACGTTAAAAATAGGCATTGAATATTTTACACTAAGTCCTGCATAACACATCTTCTCTACTGCAGACAAAGGCAGCATCCTTGGTGTGTGTGTATGTGTTTGTGTGTGTGTGAGAGAGAGAGAGAGAAAGAGAGAAAGAAAGAGCGAGAGAGCGAGAGAGCGCTATGTTAAAATGTTTAGCATATTAAGAAAAACAGTGAAACCGTAATAATCAGTTAATGGCTTGGGATGACTAATACAGAATTACCTCATGCATTTGCACTTTCAACCTACCACTTACATTTCTCCTTCCCTGAAACTCTTCCTCTGGTTTGTGATTGACTCATCCCCACTCCTACCAACCAAAGCTTCCAGATTTATTAGAGATATTCCATCATGATACACAGTAGGAACTGTTTTTTTTAAAAAAACTACAGCAGACTTGTTGAATTGCTCCCCCTTCTTTGCATTTCAGAAGTCTAAGGCAAGCGATATTCTAAAATACTTTTCCCCAGAGCTTTCTCTTTGTGACCCTATTATTGGCGACAAACCATATATAATTGTCTCTTTTTAATCCTAAAAATAAGTACATCACATGCATCATGAACTGATAAAAAGAAAAATGTGGAAGTGTAGCACTTAAGACTTATAATTCATTCCCCTTCCCAGGCTAAAGAGAAGGCCTAATGTAAAATATATTGCATTAGGATTAGATTCTCCCCAATTAGTCTGCAATTTTAGATGAGAACATGCTCCAAAATGCTATCTATTGGAAGCAGGTGGCATCTGAATCAGTAATTAATTACCTGTGCTTGTTATTACAAGTCATGGGCCAGATTCATTTTCACTATATATATGGTGTCGAGGAGAACATTTATTTATTTATTTATTTATTTTTTAAAAAAGTGGATTCAGGGATTTTCACATGGACCTGAGGCCATAGTTTGTCCAGGTTGAACATTAGTATTTTTAAAAGGTGAGTACAAGAAAGTAAGGCTTGAAGAATGGAAAGAAGACACAGATAAACCTCCAAGTGCTTCAACGACCCTCTAAATAAAAGGATGCAAATTAACAGCTGTCTGCAAGGAATATAAATTCTTCCATTCCTCACTATCCTGTCAGAGCTGAAGAAACTTCTTGGATGAGAAGTGAAACGTCTTCAAAAGAAAAAACAAGAAAGTCCAGTTGCCGCCTAAAAAAGCACCTTTGGGACAACCATGACCTGGATGACTGAGAATCTCTACAGACTTTTATGGAGAGAAGACTATTTTGCTAATTTTGTTAATTCCTGCTAGTTCCATGCTTGCATTCCAATTCTTGTTTTTTTTATTTATTATTAAACTTCTGTGCCACCCTAGCTGTGCTAGGCAGCTTACAGTCATGCAATTAAATACCATATAAAACATTAAAACAACATAAGAACCATACATTTAAAATTCAGTTAAAATTCAATTAACTAGGATGAAAAGGAAGGAAGCACAGGGTGCATGGAGAGGAAGTGGGGTCTGACTAATCCACTAAACACCTCCAAGTTGCCACTTTCCTATTGGGGCCCTAGACAGCTGGCAGAGCCAGTTCTTTAAGCCCTTTTAGATCTCACTTCATGGGGGCGGCGGATGACGACAGGATGTTCTAGAGGTGTTCCAATTGTTTCCTGCTTTCTTGCTTCCACTGCTGTTTCTGATGGTCCAATGCAAGGCATAATGACTCTGAATTGTTAGCTGGATTGCATTTGAGGCAGAGGTGGGCTTCAGCCAGTTCAGACCGATTTTGTTGTTAAAATTCTGCCCAGTTCGGCGAACCGGCTAATCCCACCACTGGCTAGCCCAGCCCCTGCCCATTTTCTGGTCTGTTTTTCAGCCATTTTTTGAGCTGTTTTGGCGGCATTTTTTGGCCAGTTTTGACTGTTTTTTGGGCTGTTTTTTGGCCATTTCAGGATGTATTTTGGGCCGTTTTGGAATCCAAAAAAATGGGTGGGGACGGAGCCAGCCAGTGGTGGGATTAGCCCAAATGGGTCCGAACCAACTGAATCTCACCTCTGCCTTTGAGGCGAATAGCCAGGAGGCAGGGCTGGGTGTGATGAGTGATGTCGAGTTGGCCACACCCACCCAGTCACATGACCACCTGGCCATGCCTACCCAGCCAGTCATTAGGGCAGATAACTGGTTGTTAAATTATTTGAACCCCACTACTAGTTTGGGGTACAGGAAGAAAAGCTAAATTATAAAGCATATTTGGTGATTGAAATATTAGGAAAAACATGGAATTTTCAGAAAAAAACATCTGTCAAGTGCAGGAATTCAGGAATCCAGGCAGCTCAAAGGAATACAGGCAGTCCTTGACTTATGACCACAATTGAGCCCAAAATTTCTGTTGCTAAGTGAGACAGTTGTAAAGAGAACTTTGCAATATTTTATGACCTTTCTTTCCACAGTTGTTAAGTGAATCACTTCTGCTGTTAAGTTAGTAACATGGTTGTTAAGTGAATTTAGTTTCCCCATTAACTTTGCTTGTCAGAAGGTCGCAAAAGATGGTCACATGATTCCAGGACATTGCAACTGTCATAAATGTGAACCAGTTGCCAAGCATCCAAATTTTGATCACCTGACCGTGGTGCAACAATTGTAAGTGTGCAAAACGGTCATAAGTCACTTTTTCAGTGACATTGTAACTTCGAATGCTTGCTAAATGAACTGTTGTAAGTCGAGGACAACTGCTCTATAGATTTATTGTAAGTTAATGCTCTCTACAAGACTCTGAACTATTAATGGTCAAAGTAAATTGGTGGTAGGAATTCAAGGTGGGCTGGACTTAGATCTCTTGTGGGCATGAAGGGACTTGAGACTGATGACGTGTTTGACCCTTCCCTCAGGCTTAGCCTGGTCATCTCATACAACATCCTAGTTATGAAAACCATTTGATGTTGAGGTCATTTTTAAGTAGATACATAAGTAAGATCTTTACTGCTAGTGATTTCTCTAGAAGAATATGATTTGTCAATGATGCTTTGATATGGGCTTGATGGCCTAAATGGTTTCTTCCAGTTGTATACTTCTATAACTTAGTCCTTATCCTCTTTCATACTTGCCTTTTATGGGACCTTTTATGTCCATTTGGAAAAAGCAGACTTATACTTAAACCATACCTGGTCTGTAATTCAGAGCGAGGAATACAAGAATATAATACTTTATTTGCCTTTTTTCTGATAAAAAAAGAGAGAAAGAAATAACTTATTCAAATATTACACCTATGCCACATAATTTGTAACTTGGCCATAAGGGAAACAGAAGCTCTGGCAGGATATATATTTTTAATCTACCTTTACATGGAACGGTAAGGAAGTAATATCGATGAAGTCGGTGGAAGGCTCTGAAAAATTAAAGGTACCCACTAATTGAAACATGAATAATGTAGGAAAAAAGTAAGGGAAATTATGATTAGAGTTCCTTCAGAATCTGTGTTCAGGAAACCGAATGGAAGAAAGAAGGACTGTGAGAATGAAAGACACTCATATGTTATGAGCTGAAATAAGATTGGGGGCAGTGGTGGGATTCAAAATTTTTTACTACTGGTTCTGTGGGCATGGC
Organism: Pantherophis guttatus; assembly: GCF_059756535.1. Taxonomy (NCBI): domain Eukaryota; kingdom Metazoa; phylum Chordata; class Lepidosauria; order Squamata; family Colubridae; genus Pantherophis; species Pantherophis guttatus. The sequence goes on from NC_142064.1 coordinate 95,338,960, forward strand.
TTGGTGGGTGTGGTGTGGCTTGGTGGGCGTGGCTTGGTAGGCATGGCAGGGAAAGGATCCTGCAAAATCCCCATTCCCACCCCACTCCAGGGGAAGGATACTATAAAATCCCCATTCCCTCCCCACCCCACTAACCTACTTTCCAGCTCCATTCTCCTGTGCAGGGCAACAAAAGAAGACCCAGATGATCAGCTGGTACTCGGGCAGAGGTGCGCTTCAGCCAGTGGTACGTTCTAATCAGTTTTACCATTGGTTTGCATCGCACACACTCTTTGTGCGCGATCGCTTCGCGCAAGCGCATTGAGTAAAAAAACAGATGAGGCATTGCAATCGACTCTGCCGCGCCTTACAGCTGACCAAAAAACAAAAGAAATAAAGGTAGGTATAGCGCAGGGGCGGGGGGAAGAGCCCAACTGACATTCAAAGCGAACAGGTTCGCTCTCCTATGAAGATTTCCACTATCGGCTCTCCCGAACTGGGGAGAACTGGTAGCAACCCACCACTGGTTTCATCAGGTTCTGACCAGTTCTGGAGAACTGGTAGCGGAAATTTTGAGTAGTTCGGAGAACCAGTAAATACCACCTGTGACTGGCCCCGCCCCCATCTATTCTCTCCCTCCTAAGTCCCAGCTGATCGGGAGGAAATGGGGATTTTGCAGTAACCTTCCCCTGGAGTGGGGAGGGAATGGAGATTTTACAGTATCCTTCCCCTGCCACGCCCCCAAGCCATGCCCACCAAGCCATGCCATGCCACGCCCACCAAGCCACACCCACAGAACTGGTAGTAAAAAAATTTGAAACCCACCATTGGACTTGGGAGGCTGTGAATAGATGGGGGTGGGGCCAGCCAGAGGTGGCATTTGCTGGTTCTCCAAACTACTCAAAATTTCGGATAAATACCACCTCTGAATTGAGGGGTTCTTGGTACTCTCTGAGCTTGGTTTTTTCCTTGCATATGTTTCATTACCCAAACTAGGACACATCATCAGTGCTAGCACTAATGGCTCTCATAGCTAGAGTATTATTTTTTGGAGCTACAAATATTCTTTTTATTGGTAAAATAAAATTGTATTTCACTGATGAGAGGCAAGAGTTCCTTTCGACCCCACAGCTGAAGAATTTTGTTCCAACTGGAGTCTTTGACAATGTTGAATGCTTCATTGTGAAATACATAAAAGCAATGCTACAGGTTTCCAAGACTTTCTTTGATGTGAACAATAGATTGAACTCTCAGACTTCAAAGGAGAAAAACAAGAAAAGCCCAGAACTCATTTGGATATCAAGAATGAAATAAAGCAGAAGAGTGGGAGGGTGGTGGTGGGGGGGTCTGATTTATTTTAGAGTTTCACAATGAAAGGGAGATTCTGTCTGGGGAAATACACCATCCCAAACCATCCAGTGTTTTCAAAGGATTGTGGCGTTTCTGCTACGTGTGGCTGTGAGAAATAAACTGATTCAACTTTCAGCACTAATGAGACCTTGGGGTCAAAGCTGCTTTCGGAGAGAATCCTTATATGAAGGTGATCTAAGAATAAAGGGGAAAAGATCAGCAAAGGATATGCAAAATAAAATGGCAGTGATGGGGAAAGTGAAACCGCTCACCAGCACAGGTAGTCCTCGACCTACAACAGTTCATTTAGTGACCGTTCGAAGTTACAGCGACATTGAAAAGGTGACTGATGACCTTTTTTTCACACTTACTACTACTGCAGCATCCCCCATGGTCATGTGATCAAAATTCAGACACTCGGCAACTGACTCATATTTATGACCGTTGCAGTGTCCCAGGGCCATGTGATCACTTTTTGCAACCTTTTGACAAGCAAAGTCAATGGGGAAAGTAGATTCACGAGGGTTCCAGAGCAGGGGTAAAATGTAAAATGTGTTACTACCGGTTCTGTGGGCGTGACTTGGTGGGGAGGGTAATGTGACTGGGTGGGCGTGGCCAACTTTTTTTTTATAACATTTCAAAGCATTTTTTCTAATGCTTTGAAAAGCCTCTGGCGATCAGGCAACTCAGCTGGGATCGTCAGAGAGGCTTTTTAAAAAATGCTTTGAAAAGCCTCTCTGCCAATCAGGTAACTCAGCTAGGATCGTCAGAGACTTTTCAAAGCATTTTTTTTACCACCTCTTCGGCCAAGAGGTTGCAGAAAAAAATACTTTGCAAAGCCTCTGATGATCCCAGCTGAGCTGCGCGATCAGAGGCTTTTTTTTTTAACCTTTAAAAGCATTTTTTCATCCGAAGAGGTTGAAGAAAAAATGCTTTTAAAAGTAAAAAAAAAGCCTCTGATGATCGTGCAACTCAGCTGAGCATGGTGGGGGGGGGGCAGGGATTTTTGCTACCGGTTCTCCGAACCACCCGCCGCCATCGGTACCGGATCAGGTGATCCGGTCCGAACTGGGAGCATTTCACCCCTGTTCGAGAGATAATGGTTTGTGCCATGGCTGGATGTTTGCAAATGAAAGTTTTCAAAGTATGAAAATCTGTCTTTGGGGTTTTTGAGGAATGTGGAGTAGTCAATCAAAGGCAGTATGGAGTTTCCATAGGATGGGATGACTTGCAAAGCTGTATCAACCTGTACCTGTGGAACAGTGATGTTGCGATTTTTACCTCAGGGTCACCAGTCAGATGAAGATGGTAGCCCTGGGAATGATGCTGATTAATGAGATGGGAAGATTTTCCCCCCTCCCTCTTTCATAATAAAAGAATCTGGAATCTAAATGATGGGGAATTCCGAATGGACAAAATGAAGTCCTTTCTCACATGACTGAATTATGGCACTAGCTACCATAAAGAACAGGGAATCCAGCTATTCTCCAAAGCACCTGAGGGTAGGACAAAAAGCAATGGATGGAAGATAATTAAGGAGAGAAGCAACCTAGAACTAAGAAGAAATTTCCTGGCAGTTAGAACAATTAACCAGTGAAACAACTTGCCTTCAGAAGTTGTAAATTCTCCAACACTGGAAGTTTTTAAGAAGAGATTGGACAACCATTTGTCTGAAATAGTATAGGGTTTCCTGCCTGAGCAGAGGGTTGGACTAGAAGATCTCCAAGGTCCCTTCCAACTATTCTATTCTATTCTATTCTATTCTATTCTATTCTATTCTATTCTATTCTATTCTATTCTATTCTATTCTATTCTATTCTATTCTTACCAAATAATGTAATGCTATCTCCCAATTCAGTTGCCTTTGAAACAGGATTAGGTGAATTCAGGGGGACAGAATGATGGCTACCAGTCATGTTGTTCCTTCAGGACAGTGGCCGCACCCCTCTTAATGCCAGTCACTGTCTAGAGTTCATGACTCATATGGACATCTAGCTGCTTGCCATTTGAAGCTGGCTTGTGAATCAGGCAGAGATGTAATCTAAGGCAGCAAGACTGCTCGTAAGACTTCAGTAACAATCTTTGAAGGAGAGGTTCCTCAGGCAGGATCACTGCAATTTGCTACTCCAAGTAATTTTCAGACAAGCGTTCTCTGTAAACATGGATGCAAATCAAACCGTATAAAAAAGACAACGCAGCGTCAGAAGATGGCTCAGGGGCATGGTAAATCTTGCAAGCTTCATAAAAGACAGCGAGCGAGAGAAGAGGAGGAGAAAAAATATCAAAAGAAGCCCAGCAGGAACAGGTCTCCCTGCCACGAGGAACACCTCTGAAGAAACAGTTGACAAAATGAGAGAACGTTAATAAAAACCACACGTGGGCTTGATCAACACACTAAAAATTAGTGTTGGAGAAAACAGAATGATTTAGATCTCTGGCTGAGCTTGTGATATGTAAATGACAGCATTTTATGGAATATGGTCTTCCTAGGACTCCAAAAATTTATGGTTGGTTCAGGATTGCAGCCAAGTCTTTCTTAATCTATCATCTGCTCATAAATGTACCCAGCACCGCATTGCTATTGGTGCTATTTGGAGACAATAATCTGAAATTTATGCCATTTGCAACCTTTTGATTGTGTTTCCCAGCTTCCACTTCTGGCTAATCCTCATGCAGACATTTGGAGAAGGCAGCAGTGTCGGAAATTTGAGTTCAATAATATCCTGATTAGAGGGCATTCTCTTAGAGTGCAGAATGATAAAAAAAGAAAATTAAGTAATTAAGTGGCATGTCTCTTTTAAAAAGGGGAAAAAGGATTTATAAGATTGCTGTGTGGGAGCCTGTTTTGGAAAGTTGGCGTAACAAGTTAGGAAAATTGTTAGGAAACAAGAAGTTAGGAAAGAAAGCTAAAAGGTAGTGACTCATCTGGTTTTCAAGACTACAGATGGAATTTTCCAGTTATAACACCTTAATCATTATAGAAATCTTTGCTGATGTGCTGGACAATTTACCAACAGAATCAAATATATTTTCCAGCCATTTTTTTTTCACAGTAGCCATGATTTTAGGAAAGAACAATAGTAATAGCACTTAGACTGATATACTGCTTCACAGCACTTTAAGCCCCCATCAGAAAGATGGAAGGCTGAGTCAACCTTGAGCTGGTGAGACTCGAACTGCCTAATTGCAGTCAGCTGGCAGTCAGCAGAAGTAGCCTGCAGTACTGCATTCTAACCACTGCGCCACCATGGCTCAAATGATTTCTTAGCACCTCTTTCCTTGTTACATATTTTACCCACTGGAATAATTCTCAGACTGAAAGACTGAAAGCAAAGTCTGAAAGCAGTTTCAAAGGAAAAACATCCCAGCGTTTCAATGGAACAAGATAAGACATTAATGCAGAAGATATTGAGGAATTCCCACATTACTATCATTGGAAGCTTTCAAGAAGAGACTGGACTGCCATCTGTCAGAAATGGTGTAGGGTCTTCTGCTTGGGGGGGGAGTTGACTAGATGACCTACCAGGTCCCTTCCAACTCTGTTAATCTGACTGATCCTGCCTTGGTAGGGAGCTTGGTAGCTCATGTCACTAGGGCGCTGGGCTAGCAAGCCCATGTTCGAGACCCAGGTATTGCTGCGTAGCGGAGTGAGCTCTTATCATTTGCTCCAGCTCCTTGACTGGGACATGAAAGACACTCCCATGGGTCTCCTTCAGGTAATGGTGATGTCACTGGCTAATCCTTTCAACCCAGAAGTACCTTAAAATGGTACCTCTGACATGAACGGGACTGCCAATTTTTGGGAAAGGGGATTTGCCATGGTTTGCTATATATTATGTTAAGCTGGGAACTTGAGAAAACTAAGGTGGCTTAGACTTGCTTAGTACTTAGATAGGAGACTTCCAAGGAAATAAGTTGGTCGACAATATTGGTTTGAGAAATTAAAAAAAAAAATCCAAGATGAAGAAATCAAAAACATCTACTGTAAGAAGAAGGCAGTGGCGAATTGCTTCTATATTCTTGCTTCCTGCTCAACATAACATAGATACATTCATGAAGTTACCAGATGATTTAGCTACAGTAATACCTTTCTACAGGCAGTCCTCAATTTACAACCACAACTGGCACCAGAATTTCTGCTCTAAGCAAGATGGTTGTTAAGTGAGTCATTCCTGATATTATGAACTTTTTTTTTTGCCACAGTTGTTAAGCAAATCAACTGCAATCGTCAAAGGAATATAGTTTTCCCCATTGACTTTCCTCATTGACCAGCTTGGGAAGGTCATAAATGGCCATCACATTGCAGGATGCTGCAACCATTGCAAATATATACCTGTTGCCAACTGCCTGACTTTTGATCACATGGCTGTAGGGTTGTAAATGCAAGAACGATCATAAGTCACTTTTTTTAGTGTGGTCTCAACTGCAAATAGTTGCTAAATGGATGATTGGAAGTCAAGGGCTACCTTTGTTACCTAATATCTGGGCAGAGCTGCAGATCATTTCCAATCCCAATTTAAGGAGCTGTTTATGACTTGGGGCCACAGCACTATTTGAAGAAATACCTCTTTCTCCGTGTTCTTACTCATACCCTGAATTCATCTTAGCAGTGTTTGAACCTGGCATAAAGAGTAGCCATTTGAGACTCATCTTTACTTTATTTCCCAGGTGTTTAATAATAACAACACTTCTGCAGTGAGTTGGGCAGCCTTATAAATGTTAATTATATCAGTAAACGTTGAACGTTCTATCACAGTTTTCCATTTACAATTGCTTTGTTCTCTTATTCTTTTGTTCTGTGTCTGTGCTATTAGGAGCAGGATATAAATATTGTAAACAAACCAATCCCCTGAAGTTTTAAAAAAAATCCTATCTATACCAATTGTACTGCTCTCTCTGGCAGTATTTCTCAACCTCAGCAACTTTAACATGAGTAGACTTTAATGCCTAGAATTCTCCAGCCAGCCATGGTGGCTGGGGAATTCTGGGAGTTGAAGTCCATGTATCTTAAAGTTGCTGAGGTTGAGAAGTACTGCGCTGTGATACTTAGCACTTGATTTTGAGTTGGGAAAGGAAATATTTTTTTTCATAGATAAATAACTTTTTTATATCTTTCAATAGGGACAAATAGGGCAATAGGAACAAACGGACATGTCGCCAGCTTGGGTGGGCATTTTGATTCTCCATACCAAATTCCAAGATATTTCAGGATTCATACAGTTCACCCCAAGCAAACCCATGTGAATAATTATGAGGGAAAGAGACTTTATTATCTTTAGGATAAATTTTGTTTTTGAAGGGCTCCAGTGCTACCCCAGCCTAATTTAAAAAAAAACACACTAACAATCAGCATCTGCCTTGAGATAATCCTTGATCCCAGATTTTTCTCACTTTTAAAGCCTATATTTGCACAACGTGCTTAACTAAGTCAGTCAAAGGTTTGACAGCTTGAAGAAAAGCATAACATGCTCGGAATGGTGACTTCCAACCCAGGGTGGTGTCTTGGGGCTTACTATGCTGAGCAAACTGATAGTTCAGCGTATTGTGTAAGCCCCAAAAGTAGGTTAATTCAGTAACCAGATTAAGTGTGCTGCATTAACTCAGTCAGAAAAGAACATCTGAATATTTAATTTGTTCCTTCCCAGAAGGACTGTTAGTCAGATGAAAAAGGACCAAACGTTAAATTCATTGGGAATGCGTCATTGTTGTCAAAGCCTGGCATATTTTTTCTGTTAGTAAGAGAAAACCATGAATAATAAGGACCTGTGCTCTTATATTTAGTAGCGTACTGTGCAGGAGGCCATGTCCTAAAGGACGGCTGGTCTTTAGAGTTACTATTAGGTAATGAAAAGTACGATGAGTCCTTGGTGCTCCCTAAGCTTGGTTGTTTTCTTGCAGATGTTTCATTACTCAAAATAGGTAACATCAGTGTTAGTATCATGGATAATGCTAACACTGATGTTCCAAGGACACAGGAGTTCCAAGAAGATCACACAACCAATTGCACCCTGTTTCAGGTGACCCTGAGGGCATAGCTAACCCCTGAAGTGGCCTCAACAGCTCTCAGAAAGTGTTAATGACTAGATGACTAACTGCAAAGAAATACAATCCTTCCATCCCCACCACCATCCTATCAGAACCTATCCTTCCTTCTCCCCATCATCCAGTCTCAACTGTCAGTACCTATCCTTCTATCCCCCTTGCCATCAGAACTGACGAAGCTTCTTGGATGAGAAGCGACATGTTTTCTTCTTCTTCCTCAAGGGGGAAAAAAACAACAGTCCAAAACAGCCTTTTGAAGAAAAAAACACCGTTGAGACAAATGTGACGTGGATGACTGAAAATCTCCACAGACATCACCGATGATTGGGTAATAAAATGTCTGCAGGAAAACATCCAAGCTCAGAGAGCACCAAGGATCCTTCATTTCAACCCTGAGCTACAAATATTGTCTTCTATTGGAATGAAAAGTATGCTTGAGGTCAGGGGTGGGCTTCAAAAATTTTAGCAAGGGGTTCTCTGCCCGGTTGCTGGGTGAGTGTGGCCATGGTGGGCGTGGCCTAGTCGGCCTCCTGCACCATGGCAGGGGGGTGTTGTTTTTGCCCTTCCCGGGCTCCGGAGGTTTTCTTCGAGCCCCCGGGAGGGTGAAAATGACCTCCCGAGGCTCCAGAGGCCTTCTGGAGACAGGAAACGGACTTCCAGCAGGCCCTTTTTTTCACCCTCCCTGAGCCTCTGCATGTGCCCTGCATTTACCTGCATCCAAAATGGGCCGTGTGGGGACTCCTGGGAGGGGCAGAATGGGGTGGGTGGGGCCAGCCAGGAGTGGGATTTGGGGGTTCTCCGAACTACACAGAATCTTAGCTAGAGTTTCTCTCAAACCCCTGCGAACCCCCAGCAGCCCACCCCTGCTTGGGGTAGAGTTTTACCATCAGTTGTTGGTAGAAGGCAAGCTCACAGTGGACTGGAAGCTTCAGCTTTGATTTATTACTCAATGAACCATCTAATTACGGTGGTGGGCCTGACCCTGCTGTGATCCTATTAGATGATTATCCAACTCCTGACAGGCGAAAGTATCACTTTTTCATCTTTCCGGTATAAGCCAGGCTGTCTGCTTTTTAAAGTGACACAGAAATTTGGGAAGAATCCAAGAGGGTAAACAGTTTTCTTCCCCCCAAAGAATTATGTTGTCTGTTTCTTGGAGGGGAGGAGGGAAAATAAAGATGAGTCAAGAACCCATTTTAGTGGCGAGAGAACGAGCAGAATCTTCTTTTTCGAGGTTGCCTAATAGATCAAGATTGGAAGTAAATGGAAGCAGAGAGTGGAATTGTCGTTTGGGGAAAATGCATTGTTTTTACCAGATGGACTTGCTTTCATTTGTGGCATTTTTGTTCCTTGACCCTGGAATGAAATGTGCACCCTTGTTTTTGCTTCCTTATTTGTACTTGAGGAGGAAATCGCCTCGAAGGAAAATCCATACAAGCAGAGAAAGCACCTTCAATTATTAAGGGGCAAAGGGAGAGAAAGAGATTGGTAGGAATGGAAGTCATTATTTCTCTATGAATCCAAAACGTTTGTGAACCAATTCTTTTGCAAAATGAATAAGGCAATGATACAGTGGTCTCTAAATTAGAGATCTTCACTCGCATTGAACGTTTTTAGTGTGTTTATCTGTAAAACTGGTCTTTGGTTGCACTTGGTATGTACAGGCTAAAATAGGTCCCAAGTAACAAGTTTCATCTTCATCATTAGAAGGGGATACAAGTATAACTAACAGGGGCAATCTAACTCTATATCTTTGTGGGAAGCCTCCCCTCCTAGAAGAATGAAATATTTTGAGGAATATTAAAAAAGCAGAATATTATATTTCCCCAAAGGGAGAAATGGCAAAGCATGCTTTTTTTTAGCCCAAAGCAGATGTCAGCACTTAAGAGATAAAGAGCTTATTGAAAGAAGCCAGCTATCTAGATGGCTCTATTCATAAGCAAAACAAATACTGCAGGCAGAAATCCATTCAAGACAGGATATTTTGAAACTGCTTGCAGCAAAGTTTGACAGCTAACAAAAGCAGAATGATAGGATTAGAAGCATTAGAAGAGATGAGCATCGGCCCCTGGAGTTGGACATGACTAGTAGGGCAAATGTTTACCTTTATAAAGGTAACGAGGGCTTCTGCATATGAGGTCTATTTTTTGGTATTGTGAAGATTGGGCCTTGGAAATAATAGATACAAAATAAAAGAAAAGAAGTGAAAAGAAATTAGAATGAAAATTTAAGAAAGAGAAAGTATGAGTCCTGTATGGAAAATTAGAAGTTAGAACAATCCCCCAACAGAATAAATGGAAATTGAATTCAAAGAAAAAGGCTATGCAATCTGCTTGGAACAGAGTAGGGAAAAGAAGTATATTGCAGAATGCCACAAGTGGATTGTATTTGAAACACTTATTTGAAACCATAGGATCCATATAAAATTACAGCAATCCACACCAGTTGTATCTTGGTTGAATGTTTGATAAAGATGGGGAAATGAATGGGGAAAAAAATAAGGCATGAAGATTATGCTAGGAACATAGTATGTGTAGTATGTAGTGATTTTGTGGAATGAATGATTATTGAAAGAAAGGAAGGAAGGAAGGAAGGAAGAAAGGAAGAAAGGAAGAAAGGAAGAAAGAAAGAAAGAAAGAAAGAAAGAAAGAAAGAAAGAAAGAAAGACCAGAAATGGTCTGTATAAGAACACATTTCTACCTATTTGATTATTTGGAAGTGAGTTAGAGACATGTCAGAAAGAAGTATAAAAATAAGTTTAATGTAGTTAGAATGAAATACTTGAGAAATACATATGATAAAACAAAGAGAAGTTGGATCCAGAATGTATGGATGCTAAATTTTTGTGAGCTGAATACAGATGTGAGTGACAAGCACAAAAATAATATATTGAGGTGGTTTAGTCACACAAGAAAAATGAATTGAGGATGAAATTGTAAAACAAATTAATGGAGAGAGAGTGAACAGACTGAAAAGAAAGGCAAAACTGCTACAGTTAGATTTGATGAGATTCTAGGAAAGGTGAGGCAAGAAGTTTTAAAAAATGAAAGTTTTTTTTAAAGTACCGTATTTTTCAGAGTATAAAATGCACCTCCCCCCCCCAAAAGAGGCTGAAAATTTGGGTGAGTCTTATACTCCAAATGTAGCTTTTTTGAAGCTTTTTTTCAGCCCTAATGAGGCGCTAACAAGGCACTAGTGAGTGATCTTCCCAGCTTTGCCTGCTCCCTCGACTGTCCGCTGTGCTTTAACGAGGCGCTAGTGAGTGAAGTGATCTCCATGCTTTGCTCCGACTCTCAGCTATTCTTTAGAAGCTTTTTTTCAGCCCTAACTAGGCGCTAGCCGAGTGAAGCGATCTCCCCCCCCCACCCCCCATGCTTTGCCTGCTTTTCTCATTGCTGCTTCCTCTCAGCTGTACCTTAGAAGCTGTTTTTTATCCCCAAGCAGGGGATAAAAAACCAGGAAACTAATGTGCTGAAGCTGACCAGACTAAGGACCCTAGCCAAATGAATACCTGGTAGGCAGATATTTTTTTCCCTATTTTCATCCCCAAAAACTTAGCTGTGTCTTATACTCCGGTTCGTCTTATACTCCGAAAAATATGGTATATGGAGCAATGCAGGAATATGGTAAAAACAGGGATAGTTTGCAAAAATACAAAGTCATGCAGGAATATAGTAAATGATATTAGTGTAAACTAGATCTCACGAATGAAGGCCAGGGAAAAGATTGAAGCCTGGGAAGTGGGCCCCTTGTCAGTCAACAGGAATGCTGATTTACCAACAGTTTATCACTGTTGGGGACTTGGCAGTACAAGGAAACAACAGCCTATCACAAACACACAAATAACCAACACACAAATCAACCAGGGGTGGGTTCTAAATTTTTTTATACCGGTTCTGTGGGCATGGCTTATTTTGTGAGCATGGCTTGGTGGGGGGTAATGTGAATGGGTGGGTGTGGCCAACTTTTTTTTTTTTACTTTTAAAAGCATTTTTTCTACAACCTTAAGAGGTTGCAGATAAAAATGCTTTTAGAAGCCTCTGACGATCAGGCAACTCAGCTGGGATCTCCAGAGGCTATTAAAGGCATTTTTTTCCTACAACCTCTTTGGACCGAAGAAGTTGTAGAAAAATTGCTTTTAAAAGCCTCTGACGATCCCCGCTGAGCTGCGCGATCATCAGAGGCTTTTTTTTTTTTACTTTTAAAAGCATTTTTTCGGCTGAAGAGGTTGTTGAAAAAATGCTTTTAAAAGTAAAAAAAAAAAGCCTCTGATGAGGTGGGTGGGGTAAGTGAGCGGCGACCGGGCCGGGGACTGGTTCAGGGGCGTGGCCAGCCAATGTTATTACCGGTTCTCCGAACTACTACAAATTTTTACTACCGGTTCTTGCGAACCCGTGCGAACCGGGAGCAAACCACCACTGAAATCAACCAATAGGAAGGCACCACATAAATATGATGCATAGAATATCCCAAAACATACATTTGAGTAGAGAAAAGTTCCTTAAGGATGGGCTCCAGCAAGAATCCGAAAGCTCAGAAGACTAAATCTCTGGTCCAGGTGACCAATACAGATGGGATCTCAAACTAGATCTGATAGTATTTCCTTTCCATTTCTCACCTCTACCTTTTAATTTCTTTGGCGTACTATTTTGTATTCCTTTTCTGCAGTTTGCATAATGTTACAAAGGCAATGTTGGCTACATGTGCATGTTGATCTAAAATTCTCTCTGCTGAATGGAAGGACCAGCTAGGAAAGTATGGTTGCTGAGCTGGGCATCCAGAAAGGGTTGTGTTCAGCCTACATCGGCAGAATCATGCCAGGCAGATATTTAATATTGGTGGCAGGGCATGTAGAGGTTCACCAAGTGGGTGGATTGTGATCCACATATTTATTTAGGGTTCACACCAGGGTTGAAATGCTCCTGGTTCAGACCGGATCGCCCGATCCGATAGCGATGGCGGCGGGTGGTTCGGAGAACCGGTAGCAAAAATCCCTGCCCCACCCCTCCCATGCCCAGCTGAGCCGCGCGATCATCAGAGACTTTTTTTTTAATTTTTAAAAGCATTTTTTCTACAACCTCTTCAGCTGAAAAAATGCTTTTAAAAGTAAAAAAAAAAAGCCTCTGATGATCACGCGGCTCAGCTGGGATCGTCAGAGGCTTTTAAAAGCATTTTTGTCTACAGCCTCTTCGACTGAAAAGATTGTAGAAAAAAATGCCTTTAAAAGCCTCTGACGATCCCAGCTGAGTTACCTGATTGTCAGAGGCTTTTAAAAGCGTTTTTTTCTACAATCTCTTAGACAATCTCTTCTACAATCTCTTACAATTTCTTATAGAAAAAATGCTTTTAAAAGTAAAAAAAAAAAGTTGGCCACGCCCACCCAGTCACATTATTCCCACCACCACCACCAAGCCATGCCCACAGAACCGGTAGTAACAAATTTTACATTTCATCACTGGTGCACACTATAATTTTCATCCATTATCCACTTTAAAATGGCAGGATTCCTCGTGGCCAGAGGAAGGTATAAAAGCCGCAGATTGTCTTTCCCTGTTCTAGGAGGTAGAATTTGCTGCACTGCTTTATGACAGTTTCCTCTTCTTCTTTTTTGTTTTAAATGCACCACATAAAATTCTTTGGCTGCACTATCCTCCCCCCCTCCAGGTTTTGGCACAGGTGTAATTTCTTAATCCTCCCCAGAACAATGCAAGTTGACATGGATTTGCCTCTGATGAGATCTGCATTTAATTTGTTTGCTCATTTACACAGCCAGTGAGTCACTTTTCAATAAAACATTCAAAGCAGGGTACCATAACACGAAAGTATGAAACCGTATCTGTTGAAAGCCAAACCACAAAGGAGACCTGCAGCAATTAAAAAATGAATTTGAAATGGAAACTCAGTTCCCATGAGCCAGTCAACAGTACAATTTCAGAAAGTTTTTTTTTTTTCGCGAGCAGAACATGCATGGTGTGAAAAAAGACATTTGAGAACTGTGAGCAAAGACTGGTAGATTTCATTGCATTAGAAGTTGAACATTGGTGTGATGTTGCGGAATGATATTGTCATTCTGATGAAAGTAGCAAGATTGTGCGGATTTGGAGTAAGCTGTCAGTTGCTGGTCTAAAGAAACAGTAGTCTTGCTTGGTTTGATTAGAATGAACTAGGCCATGTTCAAGCAACCCATGGCACTGTAGGTATTGTTGAACTTCAATTCCCAGCAAACTTAGCAAGCACAGCAATGATAGGGATGCTTCAAATTGTAGTTCAGTATGAATAGAATAGAATAGAATAGAATAGAATAGAATAGAATAGAATAGAATAGAATAGAATAGAATAGAATAGAATAGAATTCTTTATTGGCCAAGTGTGATTGGATACATAAGGAATTTGTCTTTGGTCCATATGCTCTCAGTGTACATAAAAGAAAAGATACATTCGTCAAGAATCATAAGGTACAACGCTTAATGATAGTCATAGGGTAAATAAGCAATCAAATCATATTAGGAAACAGTCAATATAAATCGTAAGGATACAAGCAACAAGGTTACAGTCATACAGTCATAAGTGGGAGGAGGTGGGTGATAGGAGCGATGAGAAGATTAATAGTAGTGCAGACTTAGGCCTTTTAGGCCTTTAAGGGGACTTACCCACATTTTGAATTACATGTGGAACCTAAGTGATCACAGCAAATGATACCAAAGAAAGCAAAGTCCATATTCTGGACAGAGAGGACCACTGGCTTGAAAGAGGGGTCAAAGATGCTACCTACATTAAGACTGAACATCCCTCTCTCAGTAGAGTGGGAGGGATACAACATCACCTATCTCCTGTTTATGACACAGTCCTCTCAGCAGTTCCAAGAAGGTTCCACACCCATTTGCATTATTCAGGTAAACCTGATGGCACAGATAAACCTCCAAGTGCCCTCAACAACTCTCAGAAAGAGTGCTGATGACCAGATGACTGCAAGAAATAAGAATCCCTCCATTTTCCATCATTTAGTCAGAACTGAAGAAGCTTCTTGGCTGAGAAGTGAAATCTCTTCAAGAAAAAACAAAGAAAATCCAGTTGCCTTTGGAAAAGGACCTTTGGGACAACCATGTCCTGGATGACTGAGGGTCTCCATAGACATCCCAGCAGGTGGCATAACAATGTTGTTGCACTAAACACTTCCAGTGGCATTCTGAAGCAGCTGAAGTTTCTTCAAGAGCGGCTCCAGTTAAAGCATACTGTAGCAGGCAAGCCAGGAGATGCTCATGCATGGGTGAAAGTCAATATCTCATGATCAGATGATACCCAGATGGGAATGGTCTCTCTGTCAAGAAATGGCTTCTGTTACAAAATCTGGACATTTCAGTCAATGAAGTTGAATAATGAATGTTGGGCGCATGAGTCTGTTCCTTGACTGATTTCTTTCTACTCATGTTTCTCACTTTCCTATACAAAACCAAGATTATTTGCCAAGACAAAGACGCGAGGATCACAAAAGCTTCATTATTCTTTAAATTCGAATGTTTGGCACTCAGCAACTAACTTTGAACATAGAAAAGCCAATGGTGCCTTGAGTAACTGGCTTCCCTACAATGAAAAATAAAAATAAAAATAGGAGAACAAGAGTGAAGGGAATCAATTTAACACTAGAGTTGAGTTGAAAATGGCACAGCTTTAAAAGGAGAATGAATATAACACGAGCACCTGCTTGTGCAACTTCAGCAGTTTCATCACCTTTATTTTCAAGGAATGAAATTCGGTCTTTTTATATAAGACAGAATTCTGTCATTTTATATCAGAAGACAATCATTGTTCCTCTTGTTAATTTTTTTGAAATGAAAAAAGCTAATCCTACCCTAGTGGAAGTGAGTCTCACTGAAGTTATGGATGTTAGTTTTGAGCAGATGTCTACAGCAGCACCAGGCAATCTTTGTTAGCTGTGGAGGGGTCACACTTTTTTTTTCCTAAAAAAAAAAGTAGTGGCTAAGAATGACTACACACGGGACAATGGCGTAATGATGTCATGTGATCTGGGGGTGGAGGCAGCATTTCCCAGCTGGATTAATTGCAATTTATTTTGATTCCTGCTCAAAGTTAGGAGGTGGGGAGGAAATTGTGCCTTCGGTTGAGTCATTTGCAGCTTATTTCCAGCAAAGCTATCTCTGGTGCTTCAAGGCTTCCTACAGCCAACTCTTGGCCACCCAATTGAAAAGGACAATGATGTTAAATGTGTTTTTGCTTTTGTGGGCTCCCGCCTTCCCCAGAATCCAGACAGATTGCAGTACAATTAGAGGAGGCATTTATCATTCCCCGCCTGTGCTGCAGTTACAATGAAAATCACTCCTCTTGTTCCTGCTGTAGGTAAGAAGCTAATATTGAGGTTAAATGACCAACCCACCATGTTGTCTGTGTGATGTTCATCTGAACAAATTGTTTATTATTATCCCGACTGTGTGGGGACTTCCTGCCCCCTTTAATCACCATCAGAATGCGATGCCACCAATGTCCTATATATGAGATCCTTTTTGTCATGCATCACTTTACCTTGTAGGTAAAAGGCAGCCCTTCACAGAGGGAGAAGAAAGTACGTGTCTGATACACGTCCAGGTAAAAACAATATTTGCTTCTTAAGATATTGGATGAACTCTCCATTATGGTCCAGGGGGTGCGATTAGATCAGCAGTTAAAGATGCTGACCTTGTGAGCTGGAAACCCTAATCCAATGCAATGGGGTGAGCTCCTGTTCCTTGCCCCAGCTCTTGCCCACCTAGCAGTTCAAAAGCATGCAAATGCAAGTAGATAAATAGGTACCAATTTGGTGGGAAGGAAACAGCATTCTATGCACCTTTAGCATATAGCCATGCTGGCCACATGACCACATAAAATCTCTTCAGACAACCCTGGCCAAGTAAAGGAGATGAGCATCGTGCTCTAGAGTTGGCGACGACTGGACAGGAAAACTTTACCATTTTTCATTATGGTTCAGCTCTCTATAACAGAATATAGATGCTGCTGTAGAATCCAACAGCCCACATAAAACGATTCATCTGGAGGGCATCAGTGTGTCTTCTCTTTCTCTTCTCTTGGCTTTTTTTTTTTTTTGACCATTTTGCCTCATTTATTTGGGAGCAAACCAGTTCTGCAGCATTGCCTCTAGTTTCTGATCTTTCAGCAACTTTGATCAGCCTACATGTATTGAGAATTTGCAAACAATTGCAAATTGTTTGTATCCCAGGGAAAGCAAGTTTATGCTTTCACTCTACCTATATGCCAAAGCAAGAAAGCATCTGTCTCTGTCTCTGCTTCTGTCTCTGTCTCTCTCTGTCTCTGTCTCTCTGTCTCTCTGTGTGTGTGTCTCTCTCTCTGTGTGTCTCTCTCTGTCTCTCTGTGTCTCTCTCTGTCTCTGTCTCTGTCTCTGTCTCTCTCTGTCTCTCTCTGTCTGTCTCTCTCTCTCTCTCTCTCTCTCTCTGTCTCTCTCTCTCTCTGTCTCTGTCTCGGTCTCTGTCTCTCTCTTTATGAGACATTAAAAAGATAAGGTAAAGATTCCACTCGCACATATGTGCTAGTCGTTCCCAACTCTAGAGGGCGGTGCTCATCTCCGTTTCAAAGCCAAAGAGCCAGCACTGTCCGAAGATGTCTACATGGTCATGTGGCCGGCATGACTAAATGCCAGAGCCACATGGAACGCTGTTACCTTCCCACCGTCCCTATTTTTCTACTTGCATTTTTTATGTGCTTTCAAACTGCTAGGTTGGCAGAAGCTGGGACAAGTAATGGGAACTCACTCCGTTTCGCGGCAATAAGGATTCGAACCGCTGAACTGCCAACCTTTCTGATCGACAAGCTCAGTGTCTTAGTCACTGAGTCACCGCTCAGTGTCAGTATCACATTAATGTTCTCAACCCCAAAAAACAGAAACTTGTTTTTCCTAGTAATGAATTGCTTGATCAATCTGCATTCTGCATTCTGCATTATTAATGATAATAAAACAACGATCATTTATTTAGAATTATAACATATACCCAACCCCAAATCCATAGCACTTTATCTTCATGAACGCAATGTCCAGACTTCTTCCCAAATCAAATTCTAGCAATTAGGAATAACCTAATAATAGGAATCGGAAGCAAGACATTGGATTAATCTTTACTTTATTTGCCAGATATTCTAAATCTATTGTAAAGGACCTGGAATTACATTTCCACTGCTCTCAAAAGAACATTTTTGAAAGAAATCCTATTAAGCGTATCCTTGCAGCACTGATCACCCACATACATATAGCAGAGACTTTTTCCTATTTCAATCAACCAATCTTCTTTCTTTCCCCCAACTACTCATGGTCTCATCATGTGGAAGACTCCTAAAAATGTCCTCTATCTTCAACAGGGTAAACCAGGTCACACTGAACATTCTTTTTCTCATCACAGCTGCCACGGTTGTTAAGGACAGCATGCTAAAAAATATAAGTTTTAGTGAATGGCAAGGAAGGGATGTAACATTGAGTGAAGTCTGTAGCATTCTTAAAGGTACATATGGTTCAAGTGAGCTTTTGCTTCTGTTCTGTGATCTCGATTGTTGAAGTGTCCTTATATCCACAAGAGCATTCTTAAAAGATAAGGGTACTTCAAAATTATGTTGGAAATGAGGGCAACATGCCTGGGGGGACTTGTAAAAACAAGCCAGAAAATTTTGGGTTCAAATACATACACTGATACAAGGAATATTAAGGCAACTAGAAAAAAACCATGGAAGACCATTTTTATATATATGATCATTGTTGTGAGACTATTGTATGTATGCACCAAAATGGAAAGATTCTGCTATACCTACAATGGAGGAATAAATTATTGAATGAACTACAATGAACTACAGTCCATACTGAACAATAGTATTTTTTACAGGACTGGGTGGTAGGTCCATATAGAATATAGACAGCCTCCTAACTCAAAGCAGATCCTCACAAGGCACAGGATAACAATGCTAACATGGGCACCAGAATGTAACAAATCCTGATTTGTCCCCACATCTACACCAACAGCATTATCATCTACAAGATTAGAGGTGCCTTCAGGTGTTCTTCTTCCAATGTGATGTATGCCATCATCTGCCAGCAATGGGGCTGAGCATGAGGCTTATTCTCAGGAAGTCATGTTTAGGGAAAGGCAGGTAAGCAACTGCATGCTGTATAAGTAGACAGGTAGAGTAGGCTCTCATTGGTAGTGTTACAAAGAGCATATAAGGGGTGGAAGCTAGCACTAGCAAGAGCCAGTGAGAATCAAACTGCTGCTAATCAGCAAAATTAGCCTACAATACTGCATTCTAACCACTGCGGCTCCCAGTTAGATGGTATGAAAATGTCAAGTGGATCCAAAACAGTTTGTGTGTGGCAGCGGTGGGTTCTACTTACCTTTACTACTGGTTCGCAATGGGAGCGCATGCACAGATTGTCCATGATGACGTCCGGGTAGGTGGGCGGAGCCTCCTGCCGCTTTTACTACCAGTTCGCAAGAACCAGACTGAACCGGGAGCAACCCACCACTAGTGTGTGGCCATCCAATAGGAGGCTGCCAGATCTGCAGTGGAGAAATTGGTCAACTGCAGGACGAATCACATAAGCGAGATGGGAGGCATAGAAATGTGATAGATAGATAAATAAATAAATAAAGACATGCTAAAGGGGTGGGCTGAAGGCCAAGTAAACCAGCTGAGCATTTCTTGAGGTAGGCAGCTGAGCACCAAAGCAGAAACGAGCAGAAACGGTGAAGCCCCGAAACAGTTTGGTAATAGCCTTCCAGGCAGAAGGTTTTATAAATACAGAGTCTGCCTCTCAAGGGAATATCGGCCTCTCAATCTTCCCAAAGACCGAGAGATTGGTATTCCAATGGCAGTACATAAATAGAAAGGGCTTTTGACCCCAAGCTATCAGAGAAGAGAAAATTCCCTCAGGTGCAGGGGCCAGAATGTTAGATGAATTTGTCCTGCAAGATGTAGTGTAAGTTGGTGTGTGTTCTGACTGCACGTCTTGTTGATGTGATTTTTGGCCTTTTTTATTATGTATATCGCTGTTCTGCTTTTATTGCTGTATGCTGCTTGAAATAGGATTTTTGTGCCATATAAATCCAATTTAAGCCAATCCACAAATAAATAAACAAGTTGCATCATAAGATGGAAGCTGGGCGAAGGAGCAGAGGTCCCCAAAATCCATAACTCTTAGAGGCTGTCAATCCTCCATTTTATATTTTGCATTTATATATTGTATATGTTTAATATATACAGGTTTTTTTTTGTTTGTTTATTGGCTGTTTTATGCTGTATTCCATCCAGAATTGTTTGAGTTGGGCAGCTTTATGAATCTCAGAATTAATACAAGCAAACTCAGTTTGGTCTAGTGGTGAAGGCACCAAACTAGAAAGTGATAAAGTTTGAATTCCAGTCCCGCCTTAGCCATGAAAGCAACTGGGTGACCTCAGGCCAGTCACTCTTCAGCCCAACTCATAGGATTGTTGTTGTGGGAAAATAGGAGGAGGAAGGTATGTTGGATAAGTTCGGCATCTTGAGTTATGTGCAATGTAGTTTGTGGAGCACTACTTTTCATTCCGACATTTCTCTCTTTCTACTCAAGAATAGAAGCAAGTCAATCTGGTTTGAGGAAGAGTCCTTGGTAAGTGAAAAGCCTTGCAGGAGGTGAAATATGCGGGCCAAGGAGACCACAGAAAGGGTACTGTAGACATCTTCACAACTCTAAGAAATATCTGAAGAAGTTCCAAATCTACCGTACTTTCCAGATGGAGAGTGACTATCCCAAGTAGATAATAGCAATAGCCTTTAGACTTATATACCACTTCACAGTGCTTTTACAGCCCTCTCTAAGCAGTTTACAGAGTCAGCATATTGCCCCCAATGATCTGGGTCCTCATTTTACCCACCTGGGAAGGATGGAAGGCTGAGTCAACCTTGAACCTGGTGAGATTCGATCTGCCAAATTACAGGCAGCCGGCAGTCAGCAGAAGTAGCCTGCAGTACTGCATTCTAACCACTGCACCACCACGGCTCTTGGTGACTCAACAAAAGTCACCATAATGACTCAACAAAAAACAGAAGTAAGAACAGAGATCAATTTACTAATCCTTGCTCAATCATTTGGTAACCATCACCATCTTAACTTGCCTTGCCAAGGATGAAACAAACTCTTGTGTATGTTCCTCAGAGAAAGTTTGGAAAACATTTGCCACATCCAGATGTCAGATGTATACACCATAATAAAGAATCCAAAGAAAGGAAAGAAATAGAGGATGCTCCAAAGTGAGGCACGTTCCTGGTGACATTGAAATCAATGCTCAGTTTTCTTCAGCCAGACAATGTAGAGCCTACTGGGAAAAAGTAACTTTATTTTTATTTATTTAGTTTGTCAAACATGTATGAGATAACAGGGATAAGTATAAACATGGGCATGAGCGCATAAAACAGTGGTGAAATCCAATTTTTTTTACTACCGGTTCTGTGGGCGTGGCTTGGTGGGCGTGGTGTGGCTTGGTGGGCATGGCAGGGGAAGGATACTGCAAAATTTCCATTCCCACCCCACTCTGGGGCCAGAGGTGGTATTTGCTGGTTCTCAGAACTACTCAAAATTTCTGCTACCGGTTCTCCAGAACCTGTCAGAACCTGCTGGATTTCACCCGACATGAAATGAGTACAAATAAATGGAGACAGTAGGATAGGGACAGTAGGCACGCTGGTGCACTTATGCACGCCCCTTACAGACCTCTTAGGAATGGGGTGAGGTCAACAGTAGACAGTTTAAGGTTAAAGCTATGGGGGTCTGAGGAAGTAACAACGGAGTCAGGTAGAGCATTCCAGGCATTGACCACTCAATTTCTGAAGTCGTATTTTCTGCAATCGAGTTTGGAGAGGTTTACCTTGAGTTTGTATCTATTTGCCCATGTATTGAAAGACAACGGCAAAAAGTAAAAAAAAAGACTATACCTAGCAATGGAAAAGTTTGTTCATTTCCAATCACTTGTACTTGTTCTTCCCTCCCCCCCACCTCCTGCAAACAGACCGACAACCACTGCAGACTTAATCAAGTTCTTACTAACAAGCTCAAAAGGCATGATTGACGTTGAAGGCAGCTATCTCTTAATAACTCGACATCATGCATGAGCTGGTACCCTTTGGTGCCGTGAAGAAATGGGAAGCATAGAGATAGGGATGCACTATCAGGGGCTGCTCTGAGAGAGAGGCTTTATCTTGCCTCCCCAGATTATTTTCCAGCATGTCCTTTATTGCTCAGGTTTTAATGGCTATTAATCCAGTGCTGAGACAAGCCTGCTGTTTTTCCTGATTTCCTATCTTAGGATGCAAATCAGATGGCCCAGGAGAAAGAAAGAATCCCCCCCCTATTTCCATGGAGTTTATATCAATATTTCCCAACTGGGTACCTATGGGGGAGGTCTCTTCTCCCCATAATTTTTTCTCCACAGAAATAACCTTGTAAAGTAAGTTGGCCGAAGAGAAGGTGACCGGCCCAAAGCAAACTCTGTAGTTAAATGGTTATTTGGACTTTTGTTTCCTGAGCTGAAGTCCAATATAGAATATATAGAATTCTTTTTTGGCCAAGTGTGATTGGACACACAAGGAATTTGTCCTTGGTGTATATGCTTTCAATGTACATAAGGAGAATAAAATACATTCATCAAGAATAAAAAGATACAACACTTAGAGATAGTCAAGGTTACTAATAAGCTATCAAATCGTACTAGGAAACAGGTAAAAACAATATAAATTGAAAAATACAAGCACATAGTTATAGGAATAAGTGGGAAGAGATAGATACTAGTAAGGAAGTGAATAATAGTAATACAGTCTTAGTAAATTATTTGACAGTGGGAATTAGTTGTTAAGCAGAGTGATGGCATTCAGGAAAAACTGTCCTTGTATCTAGTTGTTCTGATATGCAGTGCTCTATAGCGTTGTTTGAGGGTAGAAGTTGAAACAATTTATGTCCAAGATGTGAGGGGTCTGTAGATATTTTCACAGCCCTCTTTTTGACTCATGCAGATCCTCAGTGGAAGGCAGGTTGGTAACAATTAACAACTAATTAACTAATTAACAACTAAGCTAGAACTGTTCATGGCTGGAGTTTGCTGCATAAAGGAGAGACAGAAGAAATGGGCATCACCACCTCATGGAGCAGAAGATGTGCAAAGAGTAGATAATGACAGAGATAGAAGAACAGGCATCAAAATATCACGGGTGAGTGGGAGGCTGAGCTTCACATGATTATTAGTTGGAAATGTCATTGAGTTTAACAAAGCTCAACAATTTTGAAAAGACTTGATCGAATCAAGCTTGTACTTTTTCTTTTTTTAAAAAAAAGTGAAATCAGAGCAACTCTGTGCAGTGTATTTCAGGGGAATATAGCATTCTGTACTTTCCAACCGGCTTAATGATAGTGTAGGCTTTTGCAGCTCACAACCTCCTTCTTCAAATGTGAAAAATAGACCAGCTGGCAGCAACGCAGCACAAGGGAGCGAATGAATATTTTTTTTGGTCTTATTTTTCCTCTTGCATAACCTCATTTTTAAAGGGAACAGCAGGCTGTAAATCATAGGGCAGGGCAGCACCTCAGATTCAAAAGGGAAAAGGTGCTTTGGAGTCCGTGGAAGTGTGCATTGGCAACTCTCGAACCAAGCCCATCTTTTCCTGTGTGGCAGCTGCAGAGGGCAGCCTGTGGAAGGCTCACAAATCCATAATGCTGCACAGATCTCATCAACGAGGGAAAATGAGGGTTATGAAATAATCAAATGACTCGCTCAGACATTAGAATGGCAGAAAGAACTGCCATCCTTCATTGTTTAAGGGAGGGATAGAGGAATTTAAATTCCTGGTTTGTCAAAACTCAGGGGTGGGGAAATTTATTTATTTATTTATTTATTTATTTATTTATTTATTTATTTATTTATTTATTATTTAAATTTGTATACCGCCCTTCTCCCGAAGGACTCAGGGCGGTGAACAGCCAAAATTAAAATACATACAATATAAAATTTAAAATAATTTTATTATTATTAAAATAATAATGGTCCTTTTATGAATTGTGGACTTCAACTTCCAGAATTCCTAGCCAGCCTCAGAATGCTGGCTCGGGAATTCTGGGAGTTGAAGTCCACAAATTATAAAGAGGCCATAGTCCCCCACCTTTGCCATAAATGCAGGGATGGGATTCAAAAATTTTAGCAACCAGTTCTCTGCCTGGTTGCTGAATGGGCGTGGCCTTGGTGGGCATGGCCTACTTGGCCTCCTGCACCATGGCTGGGGTGGGTGGGGTGTTTTTGCCCTCCCCCTGGCTCTGGAGGCCCTCCAGACTTCCGGAACTTCCAGGAAGCCCGTTTTTTGGCCTCCCCAGGCTCCAGGGGCCTTCTTCGAGTCTCTGGGAGGGCAAAAATAGCTTCCCCTGGCTCCAGAGGCCCTCTGGAGGCCGGAAACAGCCCATTTCCGGATTTCTGGAACTTTCGGGAGGCCTGTTTTCACCTTTCCAGAGCCTCTGCGCAGGCCCTGCATTACCTGGCATCCAAAATGGGCTGTGTGGAGACTCCTGGGAGGGGAGGGGTGGGTGGGCGGGTGGGGCCAGCCCGTCCTTGCAACTACAGATTCTGCGAACCAGATGTAAAACTAGCATCCGGTTCACCTGAACTGGTCCGAACCGGCTGAATCCCACCCCTGCATAAATGCCCCACAATGAAAATTCTGAGCATGACCACTTGGAGACCTTTACAATAGCAGCTTCATAAAAATGGAATATGTTCATATTTTTCACTGTTTAGTCAATGTGGGTTGCCGGTGGATGAGTGTCTAAGGCAACTTACATTTTCATCATTCACGCAATGGTAAGTGATCATCCCACAAAGTTGGCCCACAGTTGCTCCTCCATAGAAACTTGAAGCTAAAAGCAAATTATAGTTATTCCACAGGTCACTCAACTGGGCGCCTTCTCGATATGTTGGATGATAAATTCCCTGGCACCATGGGAAGAATTCACCAAGTTGGAGACTAATTGCAATCAATACATACACCTTCGGGCCATAATTTCTTATCATCATAAGGAAAGCCTTTAGGGCCAACTCTGACATATTATGGGATAATTTGATGGGAAAGTCATATCAAGGTAAGAGAAAGGAGCACCTCCTCCTGTTGGCAATCAACTTCTATCCTCCTCCTTTTAACCTCCCTTTAAGGCACCAATCTGCATACAACTGGAGCTTCCGGTTTTCTCTATTCTCTATTGGTTCTGTTATTTTATTACTATTTCTCTATAATCCTTTTCCAACCGCTCCATAATATTCTTCAAGCCAAAATGATAAGCAGCAGTCAACAATGATTGGGATGGTTTGGTTTTTGTCCCCTCAGTGTTGTCACATTCATCTTAGCAACTGGATGAACAATGCTAGGAGAACAGCCTCCTGCTTCATTCATTTCCAGATTAGCAAATGTCTGTGGAGATTCATCCAGGTCATAGTTGTCTCAAAAAGGTGCTTTTTCAAAAGGCAACTGGTTGGGTTTTTTCCCCCCTTGAGGAAGAAGAATAATTTGTTTCATTTCTCATCCAAGAAGCTTCATCAGTTGTGATGGTGGGAGGGATGGAAGGATAGGTTCTGACCAGATGGTATTTGGTGGGGGGATGGAAGGATTGGATCTCTTTGCAGTCATCTGATCATTAGGTTTCTCTCTCTCTCTGAGATCTCTTGAGGCCACTTGGGGGGATTGTCTTTGACCTCAAGGTCACCTGAATCAGAGTACAGTTGGTTGTGGAATCTTCTTCAAACTGTTGCAAGGACTTGTAGACTGGAGATAGGTGATGTCTCCTTTGTCGGGAGAACGCTGCTTAATATTAACATATATGGTCTTTTTAATTGCTCTTTCAAACCAATGATCCTCTCTATCCAAAATGTGAACGTAGCTGTCTTCAAAAGAGTGGCCTTTGTCTTTCAAATGCAGATGGACCACTGATGGCTTTGATCTCCCATGTTGTGCCCTGCGCTTGTGAAGAGGTTGTTTTGTTTCACCAATGTAGAGATCTGCACATGTCTCACTGCATTGCATATATCACATTGCTCAGTTTGTGTCTTGGTGTTTTATTCTTGGGGTGGACAAGCTTCTGTCTTAGTGTATTCTTGGGTTTATAGTGTACATGTACAGTAGTGGCCAAAATTGTGGAAACCTTTTGGGAAAAGTGTTTTTTCTAAAACTAGCTAATAACACCAGTTTTTTGGGGGAGTAGTACCATAAAATTATATATCAATGGAAAGATAATTTAATCAAGGACATTATGCAATAATTTTTATGAAGGATTTGCTATTAGAATAGCAGTTACAGTATAAAGAAGAAAAGTGAAACATGTAGAAAAAATGAGATATACAAAAATTATCACCATAGAAAAAACAAGATATACAAAAATTATCACCATGTCAGTTAATAGTTGAGTAACCTTTAGCATGAATTACGGCCTTACAATGTCTTGGGGTGAACCAAGTCTTTTAGTGTTAGGTTGATGGATCTAACCCAATAACTCACAAGACAAAATGATATCCTCTATTGATTCTTTTATTGTAGGCCTGAACTAATCTTAGGCCTATTCAGTTGATAGCAACTGACCTTTATCCTTCTCTTACAGGTACACATCTGGAACTGCTGGATGGCCTCGTGGTGTGACCTCTTATACCCCAAGGGGAGGAGTTAGAGGTAAGGTGGAATTGTGGGAGTAATAGGATATGTGGTTGCGTTAACCTTTGCAGGGCTGTGAGGAATTGGGATACGAGTGAGTTAGACATTTTACATGACATTTAGTTCTGCAGCTGTTATAATGTGAAACCAAGATTGAAGGATTGCTTCTATTAACTGGGTTTTATTGCTGGGTCGCTTCTGACTAACAAGTTTCTTTAGTCGGCTCCATAGATTTTCAATTGGGTTAAGGTCTGGGCTATTCCCTGGCCATTCCAGTAGTGGAATATGATTATCTTGAAACTCCAAAAAAAAAGTGGAGTTATTAGCCATCAAACCTCAAAAATACACTTTTCCCAAAAGGTTTCCACAATTTTGGCCACTACTGTATATTCCCCCCTCCCCTTCTATCACAATTGATGAAGCTTCTTGGATGAGAAGCAAAATGTTTTGTTCTTCTTCCTCAAGGAAAAAAAAAAACCCATCCAGTGGCCTTTTGAGATTCCAGATTAGCAATGAGGAAGAGAGAACGGCAAGCAGAACGGCAAGCAGAAATCACATTATTTTGTCAGCAGCTTGAATTGTTTTCCAATCAGATGCTTAACCTGGTTCTTTCTCTGGCAAGCACTGTGCTGTGGGAATACCCTCTTGCAATTACAGGTATTGTTCTGTCTTGCTTTCCTTTCTTTGTGCTGTATTTTGTGCAGTTGCCATTTGAAGCAGTGGTGGGTTTCAAATTTTTTTATTACCGGTTCTGTGGGTGTGGCTTGGTGGGCATGGCTTGGTGGGTGTGGCAGAGGAAGGATACTATAAAATCTCCATTCCCTCCCCACTCCAGGGGAAAGTTACTGCAAAATCCCCATTTCCTCCTGATGAGCTGGGACTCAGGAGGCAGAGAATAGATGGGGGTGGGGCCAGTCAGAGGTGGTATTTACCGGTTCTCCGAACTACTCAAAATTTTTGCTACCGGTTCTCCAGAACTGGTCAGAACCTGCTGAAACCCACCTCTGATTTGAAGTTTGCAAGATGGGCAAGAAAGCTGTGGCTTGTTTCATAAAGAAAGACCTTATGCTACTAAGAAGACACCTCTGATCCTATTTCCCACTGCTCAATCCCAGTAGCAGGTCAAGAAGGCACAGTCCCTTTCCATGTTACTCATGCCATTGACATAATAATCGGTATTTCATAATGCTAGAACGACCCCCAGAATTAAAGCCACTATAAATACGAGGCTATTGTTCTATGTCTAGAGAAAAAAAAGTCTTAAAATTACAAAGATGAGACTTTCCTACTGTCTGGGAATTATCAAAGCTGTACCCACAATTCTGCAAGTTGGGGAAGTCAATCCTTAAGTTTTTTTTTGGAAGGATGTGTGTATGTAGAGATCTCCATATTTACTTGAGGGTTCTGCTCTACATGGAATCTAAAGGACAACTCTCTCCAAATGTGTGTTGAGATGCTTCAGCACCTCCAGTTTCTAAGTAGCTGCTTCAGTGTTGATCAGAAGCAGTTGTGAATTCATACTTCTTGTGAGGACCAATAGTAATTGTAATGAACCCATTTGTCCTGAATTCATTCCTGCTATTCTAAACAATCGATTATTTCTGTTTCACCTCATTTCCCAGATGTTTCTGAGGAGAAACGCTCATGCTGGCTTCACCAGTTTGCTTTGGAGGCAATTGTTTGCAACATTAGGGAAAGAGAAAGGCAACCAAAAGGAATACTGAAATGGTCATGCAACACAATAGGATTTGTTATCCCAAAGGTGCTTTTTTTCAAGAGGGAACTGGACTTTTTTGATTTTTCTTTGAAGACATTTTGCTTCTCATCCGAGAAGATTCTTCAGAGCTGAAGAAGCTTCTTGGATGAGAAGTAAAATGTCTTCAAAGACAAACCAAAAAGTCCAGTTCCCTCTTGAAAAAAGCACCTTTGGGACAACCATGACCTGGATGACTGAGAAACTCCATAGACAATAGGGTTTGTTCCAGTGATGAAATTCAGCTGGATCTATCCGGATCGTGCGATCCGGTAGCACTGGCGGCAGGAGGCTCCACCCACCTATCCGGATGTCATCATGTCCCATTTTTTACCCTCTGCGCATGCATGCAGGAGGCACGCATGCTCACATTTGCGAGCCATTAGGGAAAGGTAAGTGAATTTCACCCCTGATTTGTTCCATAGACCCAACACAGCTATGGAGAAACTATGGAACAAAGAAGAAAAGGGAGCACACCTGCGTTCCCTGGGCTCATTTGGAAGCTGCCATTCAGGGGCATGAAACAAAGTTTACATCATCTTCTTCTACACAGGAAGTCCTCGACTTACAACAGTTCATTTAGAGACTGTTCAAAGTTACAGCAGCACTGAAAAAAAATAATGTATGAACATTTTTCACACTTACGACTATTTCAGCATCCCCATGGTCACATGATCAAAATTCAGACCCTTGGCAACTGGTTCATATTTATGATGGTAGCAGTGTCCCGATGTCATGTGATCCCCTTTTGCGACCTTTTGACAAGCAAAGTCAATGGGGAAGCCAGATTCACTTACCAATCATGTTACTAATTTAACATCTGCAGTGATTCACTTAAGAACTGTAGCAAGAAAGCTCGTAAAATGGGGCAAAATGGGGCACAAACAGCTGTCTCGCTTGGCAACAGAACTTTTGGGCTCAATTGTAGTCGTAAGTCGAGGATTACCTGTACTATAGATTTGATATATTCCAAATCTGATTCAGAGGGGTTTTAACCATCAATATTAGGAAGTTAGAATAGACAATAGAAATCCTAGAACTAGACCCTTAAAGAAACAGAGTGTGAATTTTAAACCATTTTTACTAGTTGAACTAGTTGAGAAGTTTCATGAATGTTGCAAAATTTAAAATATTAGGCTCTTAAATTCCATTCATTTGTAGATAAACTATAGAAATTATTTGCTTGCTTTTTAGCAAGTATCAGCACTGGTTTCTGCTTTGAATGGATACTCTATTTAATTTGCACCCATTCTAATTTCAGACATATTATGACAGTCTGGACTTTTACATTTCATTTATCTTTGATGCCATTCCTTTCATTTTCTCTTTCCCCAAATCTGTGTATAAATTAGACTGTTTTAAATTTTATATATGTAACTGACTTTCACAATCTGGCACCTACGAAATGTGTTAGTCCGGTGCCCATTTTCCCCAGCCATAATGAGGCACACATGCTAGAAATGATGGGCACTGTAGTCCAATATATCTGGAGGGCACCAGGTAAAAAAAGATGGTTATATGACATTATTTAACTGATTTAATATTCTATTTTTTCCTTTAGAAGTGCATTCAATGTTTCAGGACCAGTAATGCACTCGTACTAATAAACACACTTTCAAAGCAATTCTATCTTGTTTCATTTTTCATTGACTTGCTTATGCTGCAATAGATAAAGATTTCTGTGTTTTTTTTATCCTACTATGTTATCAAATTGTTTCCCAAGCTAAGAAATGAGACCACACACAAGGCCACTTGTGATTACTACTCCAATATGTGTTTTTCTACGCATCTATCTTTGGTTTTAATAAACAAAGCTCTGTCCTCCAATATTACTTATGAAAGTCTAGGAGGTGGTAGACACTCTAAGCAATATTTCAATGACACTTTGAGTTAGCCTTTCTTGAAAAAAGGCATTGGGTGAGGGAAATGCATTTAATTGCTTTTAGGTAGAGAAGAATACTTAACATCTGGATCTTAGTATTAGTGTGGAGGAAGCCAAAACAATGGAGAGCAAACAGTGACTTCCTTGGGAAAACTTCATATTGCTTCCTTTGATTGCTCTTTCCACATCATAAAGCTTTTGTCAATTGCTTTACATTGGCACACCTACAGACAACAAATAAATACAGCACCCTGCTAAAAGAATACAGAGTTAGAAGGGACCTTGTAGGTCATCTAGTCCTACCCCCTGTTAAAGCAGGAGACCCTATACAATTTGTGAAAAGTGGCTCTCCAGTCTCTTCTTGAAAGCCTCCAGTAATGAAGCACCCACAACTTCTGAAGGCAAGTGTTCCATTGTTCTCACTGTCAGAAAAATTCTCCTTATTTCTAGGTTGAATCTCTCCTTGATCAATTTCCATCCATTGTTCCTTGTCTGGCCTTCAATAGATTGTCCCCCTCCTCTCTGTGACAGCCCCTCAAAATTGGAATACTGTTATCATGCTTTCCTGATCCTTCTCTTTGCTGGACTAGCCATGACCAGTTATTGCAGCCATTCTTCATATGTTTTAGCCTCCAGGCCTCTAATCATCTTTGTTGCTCTTCTCTGCACTTTTTCTAGAGTCTCAACATCTTATTTTTATAGTGTGGTGACCAAAACTGGATGCAACATTCTAGGTGTGGCCTTACTAAGGCTTTATAGAGCAGTACTAGTACCTCACATAATCTTGATTCAATCCCTCTGTTAACTTTTTGGCTACTGCCATACACTGTGGGCTCCTGTTTAATTGATTGTCCACTAGGACTCCAAGATCCTTCTCATAGTTACTGCTATTAAGCCAGATTTCACCTAATCTGTACATTTACTTTTGATTTTTCTTGCCTAAGTATAAGACTTTACTTTTCTCTACATTGAATTTAACTCATTTGGTTTCCAATAGATACAGGTTGGTGAAACTGATCTTTGGGTGTGAGTAGCTAGAGGTTTAAAGGATGAATCATGGCAACTGGACCAAATTTTGTTAATCTGAGACATTTGGTTGCTCATACAAGCAAGTTCATCAGTCAGAGCAAAATTAGTTAGGCAGAGAGTTAGAAAGTTGTTGGAATATACCAAAAGGTGCCACACCAACTTCAGGGCTTTTTCCCCAAAATGCTTTGCAACATGTCAACAAAGACTCAATTATTCAGGCCAATAGTATCTAATGATTGAATCATGGCACCTGGACCAAACTTTTGTTGCTCAATTCATCAATCAGAGCAAAATTAATTAGGGAACAGCTCGAGAGTCATTGACACATCTAGCTAGATGTTATTCTACAGGATTCAAATTCTGTGCCAAGAATTCCACTCTGTATATTTTCTCTGCCTCAATCTCCCCACCGCTTTTTCCAGGGACTACACAAAAGAGTTAATTACTCCCTCAAGAAGTCTAAATTGAATGCTTGCAGAAGGTTTTTTTTTTTTTTTAAATGACGCTAGGGGTTGCAAGGAGCATCAGTTAGGCCTAAGTCTGCAGTTTTCCTATTCCTGGCTAGAAACAATTGGAGTCATCTGTTCACCTTCAATCTCTTTTCAGCTGTCAGCCTTCTCCTCTAAGCTTCTAAAGCACAGCAAAAGTGTTGAGAAAAACAAGGACACCCTAATAACTCTGCTGTTTATAATGAGTGACTCAGTCCATTGCATTATAGTTATAGATACCATGTGACTCAATTATCTAAAGAAGCACTTGAAGCTGTGACCTTTTTGGATGCATATATCCATCTAATTGGCACAAGCCAAAGCAACTTTCAGACTAAGGAACAAAGTGGAGATTTCTCCCCCATTCACTCAGGGTTCCCCCCCCTCTCTTTTTTTAAAAAAAATAGCATCAAGTGTGATAGTTAAGATCTTAACAAACCGTTCACATTAGATGAGGGTCATTATTATTTGGTGGTTATTTTCCAAAGGCAGGCTAACCAAGTGCAATAAAAGAGCTGCAAAAATATCCTCTTATCCCCCTTCTTAGCTTCTGGATTAGAGTTGGAATCTTCAATTGGTAGAATCAATACACTCATCCATACAAATTCAACATTCATTCATTTGTCTATGCAAGTAAGGAGCAAGAAATAGGGTAAGCTACACAATAACAGAGTCGGAAGGGACCTTGGAGGTTTTCTAGACCAACCCTCTGCTCAAACAGGAGACCCTATGCCATTTTAGATAGATGGTTGGACAGTCCCTTCTTAAAAACCTCCAGTGTTGGAGCACCCACAACTTCTGAAGGCAAATTGTTCTACGGGTTGATTGTTCTTACTCTCAGGAAATTTGTCCTTAGGTCTTTGTTCAATTTCCACTCATTGCTTCTTCTCCTGCCCTCAAGTGCTTTGGAAAATAGGTTGACCCCCTTCTCCTCTTCTTTATGGCATCCCCTCAAATATTGGAACACTGCTGTCATGTCACTCCAGGAGCAAGAGAGATGAAAGGAGTGTTTGCCTGTCTATCTAGCTACAGTATCTAAATAGTCTTCCAGTTTTCTTGACTCATGGTAACTGATGCTTTCTTGGCAACCTTGTGGCAATGCAAGCACTCTAAACTGATGACACATTTAACTCTAACCCCCCCCCAACTCTGCCTGCTCTTTACTACTTCAAGGCTGAAAAAGAGGGACTGACTTGTGCCTAAGACAAGATAAAACTCGTAGTCTCTGATTTCTATTCCAGTCCCTTTAACAACTATGATACATTGTCTTTCATCTACTTTTACTATTCAATATATTTCTTCATATTCATTGATACTTGCAGAAAATCTTGACTTCAATCACTTCAGCAATCTTCAGATACTGCTTCATACAGTGTGGGAATATTTTAGTTGATTAATTGAAGGTGGGCAATTTTAATTGAGAGGGTGGGCAAACAATTACAGTTGGAATACAGTGGATCATAGTTTATTTTTCGCTAGTTTACTTCTGATGTCCTTGTGGAATAGAAAATGCATAGAAAAAAAAGGCTCTTCCTTTCCTAGCAAAGGATCTGTTCATCCTTTGTAAGTAAATTAAATTTCCTTCAAAAGCTATTTAAACTGGCTTTGGCATTTATGTACATACCATTGATGAATTGGCAAAAAAAGTGAGTATAATTAATTGGTTCGAATTCTTCCTTTTTCTTTCTGTTGGCAGCTCTCATGCCTAATGACAAGCTACTATTTTCTATTACCTTACAGCACAGGCTGTGAAAAAGAAAGAATGATGAGGATGTTTTTAAAAAGGATAAAATGCTGGCCATCAGACAACAGTGATTTTTGTAGAATATGTCTTCCTGTAAACAACTTATCTTTCCTTCTCCACTGGAGCTTTGATGGCTGTGAAAGGGGAGTTGTAAGACACAAGCCTTTCATTCAACTTGATTTGTTTTAATTCATATGATTAGCCTGGCTGCTGTTTGTACCCTCCTGTGATTGCTTTTGCATCTGAAAAGAAAAGCGGCACACAAGATATCAGGCTGTCAGGAAAAATGGTGATGGGGAGCATCCATCTTCTCTGTTTTTAATTTATAACGAAGTTGTCACTGGCACCAGGGACTACCTCTGTTGCCTTTGGATTATTCTTTCTACTCTGCACATGAATTGGGAAAGTATTATATCTTTCCTAGCCATTCTCCTAAGATTCTATGCATTTGCAGAGAAATCTTGGTTTTATGCTTTCAGATCAATTGTTGTTTTTTTTTCCAAACAAGGAAATAATGAAAGCCTTCCCTTCCAATGGATTTGTCCTCTGAAAAGTTAAAATATATGTTGTTACATCTTTTCCAAGGTCTTCCAAGACTTCCTTTTGCTTATGCTCTTTAGATGCTGGAAAATCTCTTGGAGAGGTGTATCTGGCAGGAATCCATTCCTGATTCTTCCTTTAAAAGTTCTTCTAAATTCTAAATAATTTTATAAAATGAACTTCCAGCCTGTCCAAATTTGACACTAATGTTATGGCCAAGCCCTTGGGTTCCTTCAACTGTTCAAGGAAGCCTGTTTCTTTTGTCTGAGTTATAAGGTTATTTACTGTACATAGATGCCATCAAGTTGCACCCGACCTTTGATGATGGACAAATAGTACCATCTCAGTTTGTTTCAATTTAAAGACATCCCAGGGAACTCTTCAGTTTCAACCATCCAACCATCCATTCATTGTCTTCCGCTTCTGATTTTCTCAACATTGCCAAGTATAGTTCTTCATCCATCATCTGGTTTATTATCCAGTTGCATCACAAACCAAAAATAGGTGACTTTGCTTGCTGATTGTTGCTAGAAGAGAGCAATACATTTTTGTTTGGTTGGATCAATTGGGTCTTCTTGCCATTTCTGGTACTCTTAATCACCTTCCCAAATTGCTAATTTGAGAGTACCTATCTTTTATCTTGTGTTTTTCAATTTCCAGTTTTTGCAGAGAAAAAAGCTCTAACTATTTTGACCTTTGCTGTCATAGAACTGACTTTATAATTCATACTCTTGACTAAGTGCATCATTAACTTCTTTCCTCGATTAATTGCCTCTTTACTTGTTCAGCCAC
The DNA here is from genome assembly GCF_059756535.1 of Pantherophis guttatus. Taxonomy (NCBI): domain Eukaryota; kingdom Metazoa; phylum Chordata; class Lepidosauria; order Squamata; family Colubridae; genus Pantherophis; species Pantherophis guttatus. The sequence goes on from NC_142064.1 coordinate 95,373,273, forward strand.
TTATCTATTTTGGAGCCCAAGTAAACAGAATTATCTACCTCCTTCTCTTTGCTGTCAACTGTTAGCTCTAAGCATTCTTGAACATTATTTTTGTTGTCTTAACATTTTATGCTAAGCCAGATTTTTCAATTTGCATTTTTTACTTTCATAACGAACTCTTAATAATTTCTCTTTATTTTCATCACCTAACAAAGGGGTGGCATCTGCATGCCTCAGAGTATTAATAGTCTGACCTCTAATTTTGATTCCAGCTTTTAACTCTACCATTTGTACAAAATATTGGTTGCATACAGTAAGTTAAATACAACTGTTGGTTGGGCCATGAGTTCTCTGAAATAGCTGCACTGCAGGTTTAGGAAGGAGGTATTGGTTAGTTCTGTTTGTACCAGGAGATGGGTAGCAGCTACTGTAGGTAGAAGATGGGGACCCTGATGAAGGTCTCTGGTCTAAAAGAGAGCTAGGCAGGGATTTTACATAAATAACCTTTATGATCATATTATAAGCAGCTGCGTCCTCTTAGCTGATGATGTAAAACTATTTAACACCACCGACAAAAATGCTGCCCTACAAAGCGACCTTGGCAATGTGTTAGAATGGTCGCACAATTGGCAACTTAAAATCTCAACCAACAAATGCTCTGTCTTACACATTGGCAACAAAAATCGAAACACTAAATACAAGCTGGGCGGATATGACCTTATAGATGGCCCCCACTCTGTCAAGGATCTAGGAATACTCATCTTAAATGATCTAAGCCCCAGAGCTCATTGTAACAGCATCGCCAAAAAGGCAGTTGTTAAACTAATTTTGTGAAGCTTTTCTGCGGTAACATTGAACTGCAAACTAGGGCATACAAAACCTTTGCCAGACTAATTCTTGAATACAGCTCATCTCCCTGGAATCTACACTGTATATCAGACATTACAATTGAGCGGGTCCAGAAGTATTTCACGAGAAGAGTATTCCACTCTTCTGCTCACAGTAGAATGCCACCAGGCTTGAAATTTTGGGCTCGGACAACCTGGAACTACGCTGCCTACAGTCTGACCTAAGTATAGTATACAAAATTGTCTGCTACAACGTCCTACCTGTCAATGACTACTTCAGCTTCAACCACAATAATACATGGGCAAACAATAGATACAAACTCAAGGTAAACCGCTCTAAACTTGATTGTAGAAAATATGACTTCAGCAACAGAGTGGTCAATGACTAGAATGCTCTACCTGACTCCATTGTTACATCCTCAAACCCCCATAGCTTCAACCTTAAACTGTCTACTGTGGACCTCAACCCATTCCTAAGAGGTCTGTAAGGGGGCGTGCATAAGCGCACGCCTACCATCCCTGTCCCACTGTCACCATTTATTTGTACTCATTACCTGTACTCATGTCCACGTTTATACTTATACCTGTTACCTCGTACATGTTTGACAAATAAATAAACTCTGTTAAACTCTGTTAAACTTGTGAAAAGCATTCTTCTAAAATCAGGAAGTGAATCTAGGAATTATTTTGTCACAGATAGAATAGGAGGGAGTTTGTAAGTTGAAGGTTTGTGATTAATTGTGACAAGCAAAAGCTAGCGTGAGTAGCATTGCCACCTTGCTGGCTGCATGAGTAGAGAGTGGGTGATTGGATCATGGCTAGCAGTAGATTTGTGAGGATACGGTAGATTTGGTAGTTATGTCAAGGAGAGAATTCTGCATAGATAGGGAGAGTAGTCATACTCATGGAACAGCTTATTCTGCATCCCTTACAATCTGGGTTCTTGATATGATTTCTTCTAAGTAGCCAGAGATAGAGACTGATAAAGACACTGTGATACTGATTCAGCATAGGCATGAACTCAAGTTCAGACTTGTACTATGGCAGTAAGGAACATGAAGTGCTCTTACTTTTTCTCCTTTATTGTATTGGTTTGATGGCTTGCTGGAGACACCATAGAGGTTTCCCCCCACCCCAGTGCCAGGAGGTCTGGATGAGACAAGGCTAAAACTGAAACTAAGTTAGAAGACGTTGCTCTTTGTTCATCAGGGTTCTCAATTTTCTCCCGTGTTGCCTGTTGAAGAGGAGGCACTACATACCATAGGAAGCAAATCTATGTTTTAGAGATTGTTTTGGATTCACAGTTACCCCTGGGTGGGCAATGGAGGCCAGGGTAACCTATGCTTGGCTTTGGCTAATTTGCCAGTTACATTAGCCAATAATTGCATCAGATCATTATTCTGAATTTTAATTGTCAGCACTGATTCTTTTTTAATCAATGTCTTATTGCGATGGAGTAAAATAGATGTAACAAACAAAATGTAGTCTGATTCCCTTTCTCCCTGTTCTTTTGGAAGTGACCAGGGGGAAACCCAACTCCCCTCTTTACCTAAACTTATCAGACCCATATTGACCTTCCCTACCCCCAGTCAAAACTCCCTTCAATCCCATCTAAACCAAGGAAGAGAAGCTTGTTCACTTGTTCACTGTATAGCTTGGGGCAGTGCCAACAAGGGAATTGCAATAGGGAAGAAAACCCAGTGTTCCATCCGGAATGAGGGATGCATATCAACATTCCATCTCCTTAACAATCGACTTCTCCAGCTGTATTATCAATCCTGAAAGGGCAGATTTGCTTAATAATAGAAATAACTCTACATACTCAGACCTACCTAGCTTCCCCCAAAGTTGCCAATCAACCAACTCCGTAGGATTTCCTGTGCTGCCCTGTAGCTCTCAACTATCATAACAATCTTTGCTTTCTTTCTCTTTTTGGGTTCTCTTTCTTATGAAATTGGGTGCTCTCTTCTGTTTTTCCATAAGAATATTTGTAATTATGACACATTTTATTGTTTTTATTTTAAGTTGTACTGTGGAAGTGTACATTCTGTGCTGTACTGTGGGTGTTTTAACTGTGATTCTGTAAGCTGCCATGAGCTGCCTGAATTGGTAAAAGCCTAATTCCCTAAATAAATAAATAAACACATAAAATTGATGCTCACCAAATACCTACTAATTTTAATACACATAACCATGTTATTTATTGGGTTTTAGCAGAACACATGCTTACCCAGCCTTTTTCTAAATCATCACACTCTATTCTTTTATGTGGCTTCATGCCCTGAATGTAATCAAATACTTGTTTTATTTAAAGTGGACATTTTTAATCTACTTAAGTTTATTCCTAAAACATCCAATTTCGTATGCTTAAAGTTTTCCTTGATTCAAGATTTTATGTTCCTGCCGTATGCATACACATCAAAGAATTTATGTTCAATCCTGACATCATTCCTCACTAAAGCTTCCTTGAAGTTTTGGTTTGGCCACATCAGGTCTAGGTTTATTTGTGGAAGCCTGATGTTCTTCTCAAGGACTAGATGAGTGCTTCCTACCAAAAGAAGGTGGTCTTATCATCTGATACACAAATCTGTCAAAATGTTTTAGTCCCACCTGCAGTTTTGCAGGCCACCATAAAGAAGTGGGATGCTGTTATGCTCAAGCAACCAACAACCACTCATGAATATTGTTAGTCATCTATGTTATAAAAATCTCACCAGTCTGATTGCATTCCCTTAGGAACAATCAGATAATGCTTCAAGGATTCCAGGGGAGCTCAAGTCTGTGCCACTTCCTGCAGTGCAAAGACTCTTGTTCTCCTCTTAATACCTCTCTCCAGTCTAGCTGGAAACTCCACCACAGTTGCTATTGAATTTTTATAGAGTTGATTCTGGAGTTCATTCTCCTGGGTTTCTATGGAGATTCTCACTCATCCAAGTCATGGCTGCCCCAAAGGTGCTTTTTCAAAAGGCAACTGGACTTTGTTTTTCCTTGAAGACTTTTGCTATTTACCCAAGAAGCTTCTTCAGTTCTGTCAGAGCATCTTCAGGTAGAAACAAAATCCAGTTGCCTTTTGAAAAAGCACCTTTGGGATTCTCCTGGGTGGATTGGTTTATCTCCAGAGCCATGTATGTCCTAATGCTCTTATGCAGGCAAGCCGTCAAGCAGAGACTGTGTGCATGCACAAGGAAGGACCCAGTGTGCCCCATAGGAGGTGAGGAGTGACTGGGCGGGGTGAGTGTGTGGGTGGGTGAATGGATGAGCAGGTAACCGAGTGGGCGGTGACGAGGCCAGCCAGAGGTGGTATTTGCCGGTTCTCCGAACCAGGTAAAATTTCTGCTACCAGGTAACCTGGACCAGTGCGAACCGGCTGAATACCACCTCTGCCCTTAACACTGGCTCTACTGGGGTGGTGGGGAATCTGCAAGATGGTGGCTTCAGCTTTGCAATGGAAGCCCTGGTCTTTTTGTATCTGCAACACAATCACATGTACATGCCAGCTCACAGATGTTTATCCCCCTCGCCTGGACTCCCATAATTCTGTATTATCTTTAACCATTAACCATCTGTCCTCATCTGACTTTATGGACAAAAGTAACCCTACCAGTAGCTCCTGCTAGCATTGCGGTCACAATAGTTGAAGCTCTGAACCCTCCTACCCTGTCAAGGTGGGTTATGAGATTGGAGATAGATAAAGAAGGTTAATGGATTTTAGAGCATTGCTGGAGGCTGCTGGAACAGTTTGACAAAATTACTTTAGTTAAGGCAATAATAGGGTGATGGCTCACAGTGCCTATTTTTTAATGGCTAGGAAATAACCTCCCCCATCTACATACCACATTACTCCCGAAGATTGTGTTTTTGGTTTTTGCAGCTTTGCTTTTTGCTTTCAGAAGTCAACATATCAACTCCTTTTTATAGTCAATTGAATTACTAGGTAATAATTGCTGTGCTTAAAGTGCTTTTATTTTGATAATAATAAAATCATTTCCCCCCCTCTGGGTAAGAAGCAAAATGCCAGGAGCTCTATTTATTTTAAAACAAGGAAAAAATACATTTAATAAAGGTTACATAAATTGAAGGCATACAGTGTGCAGATTTCCAAAGGCTGCATGGTTGGAATTCATATAGAAGGTTGACAATGAGATTTACCAATTATTTACTGGGGAGGGGGGAGGTACCATAAACCTTTGGATAGTGTTTTTGCCCTTTAATCTCTCCCAAAGCAAAAGAAACTACAAATCCTGAAAAACTGGGACTGCCCCATCTGCGATGTCTCGGTTTTGCTAGCTAGCCATCTATGCTTTCTGACTATTGAAAATCTTAGGAAACAATTGGTGTTTCATCAGAAAAAAAAATCCATTCTACTAATGTCTGCTGGTGCAGTGGTTAGAATGCAGTATTGCAGACTAACTCTGTCCACTGCCAGTAGTTCAATCCTGACCGCCTTAAAGTTGACTCGGCCTTCCATTCTTCTGAAGTCAGTAAAACAAGGACTGTTGGGAGCAATATGCTAACTTTGTAAACTACTTAGAGATGGCTGTAAAGCACTATGAGGAGGTATATAAGTTTAAGTGCGCTATTGCTATCTTCCGTCGTCTTCAGTTCCAGAGGGACTGTAAAGGATAGACCAGGTCCCATAGCACATCTTGTTCTTTGGAAGTTGAGTCTTTCCCCACAGTATATAAGTCTATATACAGTATATAAGTCTATATAAGTCCCATGGTATATGAGTCTAAGTGCTATTGCTATTGCTATCCATGATGATTGCAAATCAATATTGACAAGGCTGATACCAGTCTTCCAAAACTGAATCAACCTCGATAATGTCAATTCAACTTTTATGGCAACTATAAATTAAAGGTAAATTTTGCTTTAAGTCAAACTCATCCCTTGGTGGCTTTATGGACGTGTCTTAGTAGCCTGGCAACAGCGGGGAAGTTGTTTACATTGATTTCTTAGGAGTTTTTTTTTAAAAAAAATATGAATCCTGTGATTACACTGGGGATAAAGAGAAGGGCAAGTATCTCCCATCCAAACTACTCTGTCTCTGCTAACCTCTAATCTCAGATCAAGTCAGCTAAATGTGTCATCTGCTCATGCATTTCTGCTTAGATCATCTTAAGTATATGTTAAAACATTATCTAGCTCTTTCTCCCCTCTGTTCTGTTGCATTTACTTTCTCTCCCCTTTGAAATAACCTCTTCCCTATAGCTGCTTTGCAGAATGGCAACATTAAAGCACAAACCAAGCGTGTTTTCTCCATTCAGGCTACTAATAGGGCCTATTGGGAAGGAGAGAGAGGGACACCAAAGCTGTACAGCTTTATCATTAAAATGGAAAGCCAAGAAAACAACAGATGTTTTCCATCATCTGCTGTTTGTTTCCACCCTCTCCTTGACTGCTACCCTAATGCGTTTTGATAGATTCCTTTTGTGCTTTTTTTTTTTTTTAAAAAAAGGTCTGTACTAAACTATGCCACGGTTTCTCCAGTAAGTGCACACGTACATTATGCGGCATTGCATTGCCATATTGCTTATCTATTAGTGCAGTAGGTTATATTCCATTAGACTGAGAGCCTCAGCCTTCTGCTGGCATTAAAAAAAAGCGTTCTTTGGAACAATTGCTCCTCTCCCAGCCCCAGCCCCTACCTTCTCCTCGGCTATCAGTGAGTGACTTCACTTGAATAGAACAAATGGGGGAAAATGCTCTCCAGAGACACAAAGAAATGGTCTCAATGCCCTGTAAAATTATGCAATATTAGCATTTCAAAGACTTAGAATGCATCATCGCTGGCAAGACACAAATGCTGGAGGAAGCCAAGTAGCCCAGGTGGAATTTGCTTATGTTTCATCCAGACAAAACAGTAGCAGTTGTGCAGAGCTTGGAAAAAAGAATGAAATGTCAGGAGCAAAAAAAAGAGACCGAAGAAGGTGACTCTCATAAAACTCATAATTGCCTCTTTTCTGTTTATGTACTCCCTCTAGGAGTTCTAATTGGACTTTGTCTTCTAGTAATTCAACTCTGTTATTTTATGAGGCTGTTTGTAGAGGCAAAGGGAGGCATCTTCTTCCAGGATCCTTAGAAAAGGCACATTGACCGCAAACTTAGATTCATACGGAGTCCTGAAAATCTTGAATTTTGCCCCAGCACTCTTGTGGTTGTCTTTTTTTTTTTTTAATGGAAAAAAAAGGGAAAACATGAGATGTGTTGGCCAACTTAATTGTATTTTAAAACATAATTCAACCAAATGTAGTTTATGTTCAGGGTCTGCACTGTTTGTGGAAAGCTGGTGAGTGGCCAAAAATGATTTTTGGACCCCAAAAAGCCTGTGAACCTTTAATTTAAAAGCACTGAGTTTGTGGTTGGGTGCCAATCATTCACCACCTGTTCAGGTAGCAGCCAATAAAATGAATGAGGAAGGTGGAAAAAAATGTACAGTGATAAAGCCACAAAACCACAGTGCATGTTGAACATCTACATAGATTACAGGGAAGGAGACAAGGACCTACTGTTTCTGCCTTCTAATATGCTGGCTTCAATGTAGGTTGCAAACCAACCAACTAAACAAGAACAAGCCAGGAGTATCCCTTAGCATTCTACTGATCTGTTTGCAAATATTGACATTCCTTTTTGATTTAGCTGTCTCAATACAGAAATCAATTATTGCACAGAGCAGCTCTCTCCAACTTGGTCTGCCAAGCATACCGATAAACCACATTTTCTGCAATCGCTATCCTCTATTTGGGGATTTCTCTCAGGATCAGCGAGTTTACTTCAGCTCATACATATGACCAACTGCCATGACTAATCAGGAAAAAAACAAGATGGTCGTTTGTTTGCTCGTGTGAATAAGAATAAATCAGCAAAATAGGGTGATTCAATTTCATATCTCATTTATTTCTTTAAAATAATTAGATCCCAGTTTCTGTACACAGGCTGAGGGATGAGGAATGCTATGGAAGGGATTAAAAAACAACAACAACCCCAAAATGATAGTTGTGAGTCAGGGGTGGGTTCTACTTACCTTTACTACTGGTTTGCAGCGGGACCGCACGTATCTGCTCTTGCTTCGCGCGCACGCACGCACTCTTCATTTTGATGACATCGGGGTCAGTGGGTGGAGCCTCCCACCGGTTTTACTACTGGTTCTATAGAACTGGTGCGAACCGGGGGCAACCCACTACTGTTGTGAGTGTGTGATCAAAAATCAGCCCTTTATAATGCTGTTGATATATTTCACAAATAGACAACTCCTTGGCCGTTTTCTAAAGAAGCAGCAAGTTTGAACAGTTGGGTTTTTTAAATGGAAAACAGGTGCAGTTTTAGAGCTCTCTGATAAGAAAGGCATAAAAAAAAAAAAAGAACCAGAGCGCTGACTTAGTCACAAAGTCTAACAATGCAATGGGTTGTGCATTAAACTCTGGGAGGCAGGAGGAGCTACAGCTTAGGCCAGGGGTCTCCAACCTTGACAACTTTAAGACTTGTGGACTTCAACTCCCAATTCTGGGAATTGAAGTCCACAAGTCTTAAAGTTGCCAAGGTTGGAGACCTCTGGCTTAGACAATGGCCAGCAAAAGATATCTTAAGGCATGGAAGGAAATGTGGGTAGAGAAAGCATCTCAGAAGTGACCCTTCCTAATTCTCTAGAAAGTAAAGGCAAGGGAGGGAAGAAGTGCTTTCAGATTTGCAAGGTCAGGTTACTCTAACTTTACAACAAAGGTAACATTAGTAGGCATGAGGTACCCCCAAAGGTGCTTTTTCAAGAGGCAACTAGTTTTTCTTTGAAGACATTTTGCTTCTCATCCAAGAAGCTTCTTCAGCTCTGACTGCATAGTGGAGAATGGAAGGATTTATATTCCTTACAGACAATTGCAAGAAGTATAAATCGTTCCATTGCCCACCATCCAGTCAGAGCTGAAAAAGCTTCTTGAACAGAAGTGAAATGTCTTCAAAAAAAAGTCCAGAAAGTCCAGTTGCCTCTTGAAAAGGCATCTTTGGGACAACCATGACCTGGTAAATATCTCTATAGATATTTACATATGAGGGAGCACGATGGCTCAGTGATTAAAGATACTGGGTTTGTCAGCTGGAAAGCTGACAGCCCGGGTTTGAGACCCAAGCACCGCATGACAGGGTGAGCTCCCATTATTTGCCCCAGCTCCTGCCCACCTCACAGTTTGAAAGCATGCAAATGTGAGTATATGAATAGGTACCATCAACACATTCCATGTGCCTCAGCATATAGTCATGCTGGCCACATGATCATGGAAATGTCTTTGGACAATGCTTGGGGAGTTGGACATGGAGTAGAGTACTCATGGCTTTGGTTTCTTGGCTGAACTATCTCATAGGGTTGTCAAATAGCAACCATGCTTAGATAATTTCCCAGGCAGAAGTCGTGAGGGTGTGTGGACTTACTTGGAAAGCTAACCAGGAACGATAATGGCCTCTTTTAGTAAAACACTGTACAGTTGCCTCCTCTAGTTCTTGCAGATCTTGAAGGGAGAGGATAAATTAGTATAAGAATGAGAGAAGGGGTATCATAAGGGAGGAGAGCATCTAATACAGGGGTGCTAAACTTGCGATGACACATTGTCATCACATGACATCACAACTTTTCTCCCCTTCGCTAAACCGGGAGTGGGTATGGCCAGCATGTGACATATCCAGCCCATGGGCCACAAGTTTGACATCCTTGATCTAATATCCCTGGCGCAGCTCCCATCAGCTGTGCTCTAATTGGGTAATGTCTATATTCTTTTATTGTGCAGAATTAACTTAGAATTTAAGTCTTAGAATCTTTTGACTGGCATGAAATATCAAGGTTTGCTAATAGTTACACTGTGCATTATTGCATTGTTTTATTTTCTTGGAGTGCTTATTGTCAAGTTTTCATGTAAGGAAAAGTAAACACTGCTTCTGTTCTCTTATGCCTCATGACTTTTCTTGTAGGGGTCTTAGCTACCTCCCGTTTCTAAGAAATAAGTACAGCCAAAAGTAAAGTTCCCGCAAAAATATTGTACTCAAAACAATGGTCAGCTGTGTGGCTTTCCCACAGGACACTCTCTTTATAATCACCTCTCCTCCAAAGATGAAGATTAAGAAGAAGAATGCTGTCAATCCCTTTGAAGTTGACAGTGTCACACATGAGATGCATATTAAAATGAGGTGTTTTCAGTCATGTCATTGGGGATGCCAGCTTGACATTTTCAATGTCTCTTTTTGGATGGCCCTGCAAGTGGGGTTAACAATTACAATTTATTTTAAAAAATGAAGTACAATGAAATTCTCAAAGCATTTAATGGAAATGCAAGCAACTGAAAAGGAACCAATAATAACTTCAATTAACACCAGTCAAGGAGATTTCACTGAAGCTACAAAAATTCAGAGGTCTTCCTAAAAAATAATCATCCCAGCTTTAAACAGTCATTGACTGTTATCCTGGGAGTGATGATAAAATGATTTGAAGGGTTCACTTCAGGTTAGAAGTCTACAGTAATACCGATAGATTCACAAATATTCCTGGAGGTCTAACTGGTCAAAAGCCTCTTATGTGGAAGATCTCAGCAGTGGTGCAATAAATCTTGCTTGACATAAAGTCTGAGCTCCTAAACTCAGTGATATTTCATCCTATGACTTACTCATCCACATTTTTTCCTCAGTTCAAAATCTGGCAAACACCGTTTGGTAAAATCTTGTAACTCCTGCAGAATCTATTAACTGACTTCCAGATGACTTCCTGCAAACAAGTAATTTATACATAGAATTAAATACTTAACTAATAAATTAAGTCAAATTGTTCAGGAACAAGTAGAGTTGTTTGTGTGTGTATATCTGTGGTTTTCACCAAATGCAGGGGTGGTCTGCTGGGGGTTTGCAGAGGTTTGGGAGAACCCTAACCCTAACCCTAACCTCTAGCTAAGATTCTGTACAGTTCGGAGAACCCCCTAATCCCACTCCTGGCTGGCCCCGCCCTGCCCGCCCCTCCCCTCCCCTCCCCTCCCCTCCCAGGAGTCCCCACGTGGCCTGTTTTGGATGCAGGGCACGCACAGAGGCTCGGGGAGGGTGAAAAACGGGGCCATTTCTGGCCTCTAAAGGGCCTCTGGAGCCTAGGGAGCTGTTTTCACCCTCCTGGAGGCTCAAGGAAAGCCTCCGGAGCCTGGGGAGGGCACCCCCTTGCCGTGGTGCAGGAGGCTGACTAGGCCATGGCCACGCCCACCCAGCAACCGGACAGAGAACCCCTTGCTAAAATTTTTGAAGCCCACCACTGACCAAATGTAATAAAAGAGAAAAATGAATTTGAGGAAAGCTACTCAGGTGAAATTTCTTTTGCATTTAAAACTGTTTTATTATATCATATGCTTTATATTTTGGAGAGAATGATGGTAGGTGTCATATTCTCTTTTCTGCAGATCTCCAGACTAGATTGAGTTACAAACTGAGCGTGTAATGAAGCAATTAAAATAGCATGTCACCAACATAAAATACGTATATTCTGAGCATCCAATTACTTTCGCCATTCACTGTAGACATTCTATTATATCCATGCCAATTGTTTGCCTTTCTCTGACATCTGTGCCTGTGGCTTGAGTTAACATGATATAGGGGCTATGGGATGAGAGTGGTCAGATGATAATGTAACCCACAGTATTCCCAGAAAGCTGTTTCTTATTTATTTTTTTTCCTTTGAAAACTTTTTCCTTCTCTTCCAAGAAGCTTCTTCAGATCTAACTAACTGATGGAGAATGGAAGCATTTATATTCCATATGAGTGGAAGGATTCCATATAAATCCTTCTATTCCCCACCAGTCGGTTAGAACTGAAGAAGCTTTTTGGGTGAGAAGTGAAATGTTTTCAAAGGAAAAAGAAAAACCCAAGAAAGTCTAGGTGTCTTTTGGAAAAAAAGCACCTTTGGGACAACCATGACCTGGATGATTGAGAATCTTCATAGACAATCCACAGCATTCTTTTTAGTGGAGATTTTAGAAGAAGAATGTGGAATCTTAAGGTCTTGTATCTTCTTCAAGCCAAGTAATATAAGTCTTCTGATTGTATAGTACGAAAGCAATTCCATATCACACAGTTTCTATCGTCCAATTCTCCAAAGCAGTTAATAGTCAACTGTTTGATCCATTTCATTCCAGTTATTATTATTACTATTATTACTATTATTACTATTATTATTTATTTATTTATTTATTTATTTATTTATGTATTATTCATATTTCTATGCCGCCAACTCTCCGAGGATTCTGGGTGGCTTACACCAAAGACAGTATACTAAATAGCATATTGCCTCCAATAATCTGGATCCTCATTTTACCCACCTCGGAAGGATGGAAGGCTGAGTCAACCTTGAGCCGGTGAGATTTGATCCGCTGATCTGCTGAACAAGCAGTCAACTGAAGTAGCTGCAGTATTGCACCCTAATCACTGCGCCACCTTGGCTCATTGATTCTGAATAGCTCAGAACTAGAATAGAATACGATGAACCAATCAATGTTCCCTTGAGACAATTGTGGGGAGGGGAATCATTTGTAGAGCATTCTCTTGCCAAAATTATAGCAGTTCCTGGAGTAACAAAAACCCCTTTGCTTGTGTCTTATGGAGATTCTCAATCATTCTCAGTCATCCAGGACATGGCTGTCCCAGAGATGCTTTTTCAAAAGGCAGCTGGACTTTCTGGTTTTTCTTTGAAGACATTTCGCTTCTCATCCATCCCGCTCTGAGCTGAAGAAGCTTCTTGGATGAGAAGCGAAACGTTTTCAAAGAAAAAAACCAGAAAGTCCATTTGCCTCTTGAAAAAGCACCTTTGGGACTCTTTGCTTGTATTTCCAACAAGTCTTTGTTTCCAAATGTGGTTGTTTTGCAAAAAAAAAAAAAAAAGCGGAGCTGCTGGCATAATCAGAAAGTTGCTTGGCTGTTGAGACAGCCTCCCTCTTACATCTAAATTTTCAGTGAAAACTGTGATGATGGCTGGATGCTCTCATTTTGCAGCCAGGCACATTTTCCAAGTGGTACAATCGTCATTCAATATTATAGTATAAAATCTTGTCTGAGCCTGTCTCGAAGTAGGAATGGGTAAAGAGAGAGAATGATGTTTTATGTAAGATTGGAAGGCAGGCAAGGGGAGAGCTTAGTGCATACTGCTGATATAAGCAAGGACATTACTGTAAACCAGCCAGGTTTTAATAGAATTGTGAAACAAGAAGGATTCAGACTGACTTCATCAGCGAGTTTATGAAATTAACTAGAGAAATCTGAGGCAGAATAAGTTCCAGGAGAGTTGCAACCAATGGGAAAACGAGCTACCTTTGAGCTCTCCAAGTTACCAAAGTTTTAGGATATTCAAACTGTGCCGTAAGCAAGCTAGAAAACAAAACAGCTCCCAGTTGCCAAAGAATGGCAACATCACGGAGACATAGCGATACAGATATAGATTGGTGGAAATGTTGAGCATGGCTGCTCCTGACAGTTGATACAGCTAATTGAAGGAGAACAAATGGGAGGAGGAGGAGGAGGAGGAGGGGGAGGAGGGGGAGGAGGGGGAGGAGGGGGAGGAGATGGAGCCAGTGGTGGGCTTCAATTTTTTTTACTACCGGTTCTGTGGGTGTGGCTTGGTGGGAGTGTCATGGCTTGGTGGGTGTGGCTTGGTGGGGTGGCAGGGGAAGGTTACTGCAAAATCCCCATTTCCTCCCAATCAGCTGGGACCTGGGAGGCAGAGAATAGATGGGGGTGGGGCTAGTCAGAGGTGGTATTTACCGATTCTCCGAACTACTCAAAGTTTCTACTACCGGTTCTCCAGAATTGGTCAGAACCTGCTGAAACCCACCTCTGGATGGAACCCTCTGGCCCACACAAATGCAGGAATTAAAAAATAATAATTTGGTTCCTACTCAACGCTCTAAGGAACACTGAAATCCATAGCTCTGTTACTATAATGCTGCTTTAATAAATTTTATTTTCTGCTGATACATTTCAAGACTTCATGTATTTCAAACTTCCTTAACCAAAAAGGACCTAACTTCTTTGATTTCTTATTACAGTGTTAAAGTGTGGTTCTGGGACCCCTAGGAGTTCCCCAATTCTTTTTTGGAAGGGGGTCCAAGAATTAAAATGATTTGCCGGTTTATGTTGAAAAATAATACGAACATTAAAATTCCATCAAACAATTCTGATAAGCAGCAGCAAATGCATCTTCATTTTTAATATCAATAAATATAACCCATAAACAAAAGCTCTTTCGGGGTGCTCCATCATTTTTAAAAGTGGGAAGGGGTCCTGAGTGAAAAACAAATGTAAAATAAATGTCTTATAGCATTCTGATTAAGGCTCCTTTTTTGCTTATTTATTCTGAATGTATAAAATAGATTATGCGGATTTTTGAGATTGGTAATAAGTTTATATTTGAAAACTCCTCGTGGATTTGGAACTGATGCTTGACAAACCTGTAATGTTTTCAGCATTTTAAATGTTCACTACTGATGTTTTCCATCTTCATGCTTTTTTTGTCTTTGGAAAAAAAATGCTCTTCTTGAAACAGGTTGGGAGGAATCATACTGGAGAAGCTGTTTTTGCTTTTTTTTTGTTTAATACCATCAAGAGAGATGAAACGATACCCAACAGCTTACTGCTAGTGACTTAGAAATTATAGAATATGCTTCTGAGAGATGAGTGGGGGAGAAATTATTTTATTTTCTCAGACAATCTTGTTTTTCCCATATGATGGATTGATTTATGCACACTTCTGCTTGCTAGGATGCGATTCAAATGACTCATCCATTTTCACTTCACTGCTGCCAGCATAAAAACTAGACTTTATGAACATATCCCTGAATCTGGAAAAATGATGCCTCTTCTTGGTTTCGCACATCTGTACAAGAAGTTGGCTTGCTCTCATGATTAAAATATTAGTGGTAAGGCAGTTCAACTGAGTACCATCAGTTTTAGCAGGTCAGCAGCACCTATTTTCAAGAACTAGAAACAATTGGAGCAAATTTGTATGCTGTGACATCCATTCAGGTTTAGGGAAAAAAAAAAGAATTGAAGTGTGTACATGAAACATAACAAAATGAACCTTGAAATGCCCATGGACAAGACTATAACACTATAAAACATTCAGGACAAACAGCACAAACAATTAGCATTAAATGAAATGGTAAACAAAAATAAGAAAAAAATCTACTGCCCTCATTAAATGGATAAACAATAATTAATGGCAAACAATTTTACCATAATTACAGAGTGACACTAATAGGAAGCTAGCATGCTGTAAAGCCATATTAATTGTTTCTGAGAAAAAAACTCTCTTGGTTTTATAAACTTTCTTTTTTCGGAAATAGAAATGATTGCTTAATTTTCAAGAGTGCCCAGCTCAACAATGAGAAAGGTAAATAAAGGGCAGTAAGGAATAACCTGCAGGTAAAATGGGACACAGTACAGTAGTTGATTTTGACCATCGTGGCAGCTATTTAGTGTGTGGAAAACCCTGGAGAAGCCATTTTGGGGCAGCATTGATGGTATATTCTGAAAGTTCCAGATTTTTTAACCAGCCCCCACAATGGAGGACATTTTCACATTGCTGAAAAGGAAGGATTGTCATTTTTGTTTTGGCGGGGGAGGTGGAAGTTATAGTCTGCTGAAAGTTTGAACTTTGATAGTTGTCCTTCTGTCTATATTGCAAACATGAAATTCAACAGAGGAATGGTTTGTTATTTTGGTAGTGACTGTTCAAGAATGGATTCAAACCAATGGTGCAAAAATTTAACCCAAGCTTAGTACCCAGTCAATGCCTTATCTGTGAGGCATGAAAATCCCTTAAAGGCCATTCACCGTGATCAAATCAAAAGAAGGAAAATCTAGATCTACTTCAGTAGACAACATGGGATCGTGTTGGTGTCAGATGACAAGTGACATCTGCCAATTATCTCTGAAGCCACTCAGGATAAGGGAAAAGGGGAGAGAGTGGAACAGCTAAAAATTTCAGGCTCCTTTCATTTCAGAAAGAAACAACACAGCCATACTGACAACGAACGGTAGAAACAGAATGCAAAGGTGGAGATAACAGTGAAAGGAAACAGGTGAGGAAACAGGCTATGTGGTCTCTCTCCCTCCCTCTCTCTCTCTCTCTCTGTGTGTGTACGTGGGTTAATCAGTGAATGAATGAAGAGGAATGTCTTCTCCCATCCACCCAGAATTCTTTCTTTGATGCCCTTGATATGCTGTTATTATCCTACAGGTAGGTATATAACTTATACGATTTTCATGTTTTCTCTAGTGACAAGGCGGTGAAATCATGTGGAACTGCAACTAGGCTCATGTTTTTTGAACAGGGGGCTGAAAGAATATTTTAAAATGCCACTCCATTGCAGATCTCTCCCTCTCTCTCTGCACACATACACACAGAGGCCTCCTTGCATTCATACAGGGGCATATATAAGTGCAAATTCTCTCTCAAATATAAACATCCAGGATTAAACCAGATAATCTTTTAGTTCCGTAAATCACAGATTTAGTAGGCATGTCATCTTCTGAAAATCTGCATTTAGGAATGTCACCTTCTGAAGATCTGCATCTTCATGGGAGGCTGACATTCCCTCCTCTGAACCCCACCCCGCAATTTTATTAAAATAGCTACCCAAGACAGGATTCTGGTCTTTCTGACAACCACAGCACCAATGGGCCCAGAGGCGCAGTTGGATGGAAAAGATGGTCCCACAGCACAGCTGCTGGGCAACAAATAAAAGCTCCTTCTCCATGGATTTTGGATCCTCCTCAAGGGTAGTCTGGGGTTGGCATAAGGTGGAACCATGCCGTTTTAATTACATAGGCTCATTGCTAGAAGAATAACTTTAAAGAACTCAGTGGGAAATGTGTCTCTCTGTGTATCTGGAGAGACTTGCTCAGAGAGAACAGTTTGTACACCACCGACTGAGCAGTCTCCTTCAAGGTCTAATACATTTAGAGAGCACCGTTCATACTAAAACACACCAATTCTTTCCCCTCCCTTGGCAAAGATGATCAGGGCTGCGACTGGCTCTGCAAAAGTCTCACGGAGCAACCATTCTCCTTTTAGTTGCTTAATCCCTCTTCTGTCTCCTTCCTTCTGGCCCCTCTGAATCCATCTGATTTCTCCTCTGGTTCTGAAAGAAATCCTTCCCCAATCAAACCTCAGGACAATTCCCTTGCTGGTAGAACTTACCAGCCTCTGCTAAACTATGCTGTTTGAGCATGTTAACTGATCCTCCAAGCTGCTTCTGTCCTCCATTAGCTTCTGTCCTTCTGTCCTCCATTAGCTTCAAGGAGTGGAGTCCACCAAGACACAGGATTGCAGGAAGAAGAGGTTCATGCTTTCCTCCATTTTGTCTCTCAACTATCTTTTTCTGTTTCTTGCTTTAAAGCTTGACTTCTTATTTCCCAACTCTTCCTTTGCCCTGCCTCTTACTTAGCTAATCATTCTTTCTCCCTTCTCCTAAATCAGGGGTGGACAAATGTGGCCCTTTTACAACCTGTGGACTTCAACTCCCAGAATTCTTGGCTATCTCAGGAATTCTGGGAGTTGAAGTCCACAGGTTGTAAAAGGTCCACATTTGCCCACCCCTGTCCTAAACCATTGCTCTCTATCTAAGTGGCTTCTGCTCCTCTCCTTTCTCCCTGTTTACAATGTATTTTCTTTGAACAGAGTATTTGGCCTGTTCACATATTTAAACAGTGTTTAGTCATTTCAATTAAATTTACAATTTCTATATTTCCTTTTTGCCATATTTATTCATCTATTTTTTTTAAAAAAAAACAATATTACCCTTCATCCTCATCTCTAATCTTAATCAAATTCAATTTTTCCCTTCTATTCTATATTATACCCCTTCTCATTGTCATCTATTTTTATATCCATCCTCACATTGGTTAATTAAGTAATATTACAGTTGTTTAATATAAATTCAACATTTTAATATAAATCAATTAGTTATATAACTATCTTTTTTGTATATTAATCAATATGAACATGAATATTCCAATTATTTCCATGCAATCCAATTTCTTACAAATCAATTAATTATATTTACCAATAATAATAAACCAAATAATTTCCCCCATATATTCCTCCAAACCACAATTTAACCATTTCTGCTTTCAACACAATATACAATTAATAGTATCTCAATTATTACAATTCCCTATTTAAATAGAGCTTTTTTTCTTTTGTGTTTTAAAATCTTGAACTCTCCTCTTTTTCCAAAACAGCTGAGAGCAAATCAGCTGAGAGTCGGGAGGCCAATAGAATCAAGGGGCTAATTAGCCTATGCTGGAGCTCCGTGGGCCAATAAAATTACAAAAAAACACCGAACCGTTTGTTAAATTGCTGGCTCGCCCGTCCCTCGCCCACCACTATTTATTGGCAATAAATAGTGGTGCGGAGGGGCGGGGCAAGGGGCGGGATGAGCCAGCAATTTAACAAAGGGTTCGGCCGAACCCCCTAGAACCGGCAGAATCCCACCACTGACCTCAATCACTAGTTATGTGAATTTATGTGTTCTTTGCTTCTAACTTCCCCCAGGCAACTAGATCCTTAACATTCAAGTTAATCTTATTTTTCTTATTATTAGTTTGCACCAATTACAACTGATTAGTTTGCACCAATTACAACTGATTTATTTCCTGACCCAACTACAACTTTTGGGTTACAATGATTGTTGCATGATAACTTTTTATTCTGGGCTGAGGACTGTATTATTAATGTATTTATTTTGGAGCAGGGATTGGATTCGTCCTAGCGTGTAAAACTGTGGGATTCCCACCCCCCGCCCCCACTAAATACTTTTTCAGCTTCTGTAATGCTCTGGGCTCCCAGAGAATCTACTGCTCTTTCTCTCTTGTAGATTGGTGGGATCAGTTTGGATTCCAAATGACAGGTGTTTGAATCTCAAAAATAAGGAAATCACAAGAAAAAATAACTCCTCGGCAAAACAAAAGTCCTCCTATCTTCTATGAGCAAAGTTGTCTATGTTGGGAGTTAGTTAGCTGGGCTATAGATGATTGATGATGATGATGATAATGATTTAAATCTGAACAAATGTACAACATGTCATTACTTTCAACTCTTTATAGGTCTTTCCAGACAGATATGGATTAAATGGTAGGATGGATATGCAATCTGGATCTGTAATATTTCCATCTGCTGTCCCCTAACCTTTGCGCCTAAGCATTGGGCAGGGGCTCTGGCTGGTGAGACTTCTAAGCATAGAATCCCTCCTACAAGTAGAAATCCCTTTTTTACTGATCAGTGAAGGTCAAAATGGAGCAGGCAGGGATGCTGTGTGGAAAGACATTAATATAGGAATAGCGTTCCCTCTGCTTAGTTCTTTTAGCTTTCCCACCAGCCTGCAAAACATATATCATTCTGATCTTAAGCTTCCAGTTGACTCACAATTCTGGGATATTAGCCAATATCTAATATTGGCTAGATGTAGTTATACTGCAAACACGTTGTGGCTCTTCAAAACAGGGCATATTTTTAATATGGACAGATGCCTTATGCTGAAGCAAAAAGTGGTGCCATCTCCTCCTCCTCCTCCTCTTCCTCCTTCTCCAAAATAATCACACATTTTTGGAAGGAGGCCCTCTGAATTTCTGTCAGGATGATTCTTCATTATACAGCTGAAGTTGGGGAAGTTGGTTCCTGCCAAGTTCTTTGCACTTTGTGGGATTGGAATTCAGGCCAAAAGACCTCCTGATAATCCATTAGGTGGAGGTAAGGTTGCCAACTGAGCATTTCGGTACCTTGGATTGGCTTTGGCTGGCACAGTTAATCTAGAAGCAAGCTGTTTTGTTTCTCCTCTTTCCAAGAGGATTGTACATGGTGCCACTTGGAAAGCACCAACCCCCCACCCGACTGACTAGAGATGCATCTGCTAACCCAGGCCAGGATCCTAGCAGGTGCACTGTGCACCGTGTAGAGGGTTGATAGTACTGCATTGCAGCATTTCATTCATTAGGAAGTGAACAGGAATGAAGAGGAATGGTGAACAAGTAGTAACAGATGACGCAGGTCAGAGCTGAATGAACTGGCAGCTGCCCTTTTAGTTTCCAAATTACCCTGCTGTGTCCAAGCCAGTGAGAGAAGATTCCAAAGTCTATGCAACTATCCTTACTTATATTTTATCTTACATCCGCATTATTATTAGTAACAGTACTATTTTTATAATGTATTTACTGATGCTGATTTCTGAATTCCGCAAGCAAGACCTAGAGACTGATTAAAGAGGAGCTGATCGCTAATATCATGTTGTAAATTAGCTGCAAATAAGAAAGAAGTAAAACAGCTGCCAGGGACAGATAAACCTAGTAGGGTAACGTGCAGTGGTGGGTTTTAAATTTTTTTACTACCGGTTCTCTGGGTGTGGCTTGGTGGCCGTGGCATGGCTTCATGGGTGTGGCTTGGTGGCCGTGGCAGGGGAAGGATACTGCAAAATCCCAATTTCCTCCCAATCAGCTGGGACTTGGGAGGCAGAGAATAGATGGGGGCGGGGGCAGTCAGAATTTTTACTACCGGTTCTCCAAACTACTCAAAATTTCCCCTACCGGTTCTCCAGAATTGGTCAGAACCTGCTGAAACCCACCTCTGGTAATGTGTCTCTTCCTCTAACACAGTGCTTCTCAACTTGAGCAACTTTAAGATATCTGAACTTCAGCTCCCAGAATTCCCCAGTCATGGAGGTGAAGGCCATGCATCTTAGATTGCCCAGATTGAGAAATATTGCTCTAATACAATGTTTTGTATACAATACAATGTATACAATACAATACAATACAATACAATACAATACAATAATACAATAATAATATAATACAATACAATACAAACTAGATTTCATTGAGGGCCATATCAGGGTAGTATTTTACCTTTGGGGGGGCATGGCCAGGGTGGGCGTGGCCAGCTTGATGTCACTTGTGTCAGAGGTGCTTGTGGCCCAAGTGCTCTCCCGAGCTCTGTTTTCAGCTGGGACGGCCTCCTGCAACCTTCTGCCAGTGAAAACGGAGCTCAAGAGGGCTGTGTGCGGCCCTCCCGAACTCCATTTTCACTGGCAGAAGCACTGTGGGCCAGTCCTATGCTGTTTCCAGGGCGGCCCTGCAGGCCAGATCTAAGCACCCCGTGGGCCGGATTCGGCCCATGGGCCTTGAGTTTGACACGCCTGTTCTAATAGATCAGCCTTATTATGCGTGTGTGTGTGTGTGTGTGTGTGTAGGTAAGAGAGAGGGAGAGAGGAAAGCAAGATGATGAAATGGCCCGAATGTTGTTGATAAAAATGAAGGAACTGAGAACTCGAAAGAGGTCTGAGTGTCAGAAATGAGACCGCATACAATAAAACTACCAAACCAAGATAAGAGTTTATTCTTAATTCAATAGATGAACTGAAGGAATTCTATTACAGTCCTTAAGCATCCTTTGTGGGTCACTGCCATAAAAGAAGATGAGAACAGCTCTGCTATCACTGACCATTCCTTCTTCTGCCTGATTTGTCGCCATAAACACCAGCCATCAGATTTTCTCTTGTTGCTGAAACCAAGTCCTGAGTGAGCTGGATCCTCCACTGAGGTCATATTTTGACAATCCTGAAAGGGAAGAGGTTGAATTGAACTTTTACTCCTTAGCTGAAGTCCCAGCTTTTATTTCTTTTGGGCTAAAAAAATAAATAAATAAATCAAAGCCAATCTCTACGTTTCTTACTATGCAGAAGGGAGAATTGCAAACATGTGTTGTTTACTGCTTTAGCATTTGCAATGCTTTTGAAGGTTCGGGCAGCAATTAGGGAAATAAATTGCTGCTATAGGAACCAGCCATTCTTGTTCAAAGCTGGGAACATCGATTCCAAGCTGCAGTCTTTCCAACTGGCTTTGTCATGGCTAGACAATGCAGTCCAGGGCAGAAGATTTCTGTGGAAACTGTCCCATAATAATTCAGCCTGATGAACGGTAATGCTCACACTGGTCTTTAGCAAACAATTTATGACCTGTTGGTTGAGGTGGTACCAGTACCATTCAGATAAATGTGAGGATCACCTTCACCGCACACTGGTGTCATCCAAGGCACACAAGAATAAAAATTCCATAGAGCAACTCATGTTGTCACGGTGGTGTCATGTGACATATTGGGACTTCCCCAGTGGTGGGATTCTGCCGGTTCTAGGGGGTTCGGCTGAATCCTTTGTTAAATTGCTGGCTCGCCCTGCCCCTTCCCCCGCCCCTCCACACCACTATTTATTGCCAATAAATAATGGTGGGGCGGGCAAGCGAGCCAGCAATTTAACAAACGGTTCGGTGTTTTTTTGTAATTTATTGGCCTCACAGTATACCGAACCGTTTGTTAAATTGCTGGCTCACCTGCCCCTCACCCTGCCCCGCCCCACCCCACCACTATTTATTGGCCTCGCTCGCTGTGTTGCGAGCGAGGCCAATTTAGTTGCGAACTAAAGCTTGCCTTAGTGACACACCAAACCACTGGCCACGCCCCCAAACCGGTTCCCACTCACTCACCTCACCCGCCTGATGTTCGCCCGCCCCGCCCAGCCACTACTTGCAGAATCTACCCCCATACTTCTTCTCACCGCTGCTGGCAAAGGTAAGGCCGAAGGGCCCGGGGGAGGGAGAGCTGATGGAGGGGTGATACCAGCAGCAGGTGGTGGACCGATGCGCGCAGGGAGGGAGGGGAGCGCACGGGCGATCGTGGCACCGGAGCTCTTCCCGTGCGTTTCCCCCAGCCGGCCTGGCCTGCGAGGGAAGCACGCAGGAGATCCTAGCTGCAGTTTACTCATGAGCAACATTGACTGGGAGAGGCAGGGAGAAAGGCCAATGGTGCTCACGAGTAAACTGAGGCTCCTAACAGGGGGTCGAGCCTCCCTGCCCACAACATCTTCACCTGAGGGCATCGCTGGCAGCCACTTTCTGCGCCTCCTGTCCCCTGCTCTTCCCGCTGTTGCTCAGCCTCCTCGATGCACGAGGAACTGCCTGTGAGCTGTTGGCTGCCTCTAATCTGCAGTTTACTCCTGAGCATAGTGCTCATGAGTAAACGGCAGATTACAGGAAGCCGGCAGATCACTGTCTTACTCGCTCTGCTGCTCGCCTGGCAGAGCGCAGACTGTCAGCTCCAGGTTATCTCTCAGCCGTTGTGTGCAGGGAAAAACCTTGCAAAGTAAAGGAAAACTTCTCCTGAGTGCGAGAAGTTAATTGCCTCACACTCCCTGCACTCAATGGCTGAGAGATGACCCAGAGCTGCCACTCTCCGGTAAAATGCGCATCTCGCAGTGGGGCGCAATTTGGGGTGGCAGGTGGGCAGGGGATGGCGGGGAGCTCGGCAAGCTTTGCTTTGCTCCCCTCTCCCTGCCGGTCAGTGGCGTTGCGTGCAGCCACTGCACTGGGACTGATAGGGGCAGCAGCAGCCCTCGCCTGTTTTTCTCCAGCTGGGCGGGGAAAAAAGGAGGGGGACTTCACAAACAAAAGAGAACCATGCTCACGAGTAAACTTGCTCACGAGTAAACTGCAGATTAGAGGCAGCCAGCAGCTTGCAGGCAGCGAAAGAAACCACATTGGCTCCGGTGCCAAAAGAAATTGGTGGGGAGAAAAAGAGGGAGGGAAGGAACAGGGGAAGGGCAATTTTTTCATTGTTTTAACTCCGTAGCAACATCCTTCCCAGCTACTGCTTTCCTTGCTCAGCAGCAGAGCTTTTTTTTTTTTTAAGGTTAGTCCCCTTCTTCCCGGGAGAGAGAAAAGCGGGGGCAGGGAGAAAAAAAGAAGGTAGCGTGGGATGGTGGGGGGTGGGAGCGGGGGTCTTCTTAATCCCGGCTGGATGCTGCTTCCTTGGGTCCCCTCAACTTTTCAGTCCCAGAAAGCAGCTGAAAAATGCCTCCTGTTTCCATTTTCTGTCCTTGCCTCCTTCCTGTTTTTAATTGGTTTTTCCCTCCCACCCTGAAAGTTTCAAGCAAAAGAGGGGCGGGGAGTCTTAATGTCTGGTTAAAATGGGTAGTACTTCCATTTAAAGAAGAAAAGCATAGCTCAGATTATTGCTATGATTTTTTGCTCCTATATTCTGTTGTTTAGGTATAAATTTTGTTAATGTAGAAATTTTACTTACAGCCCATTAAACAACGGAGCTAGCTGTCTGCCTGTAATCATGTGTATCTATTAGGAGTAATTCTCATTGAAAGAGAGTAGCCTTACTGCCAAGTAAACATGCATAGGCTTTACATTCAGAGATAGGGTATCGATTAGTATGAGGTGTATTAGAGAGAGAAATGAGAACTTCTGTAACAACAGATACTTTGTGCCAAGACCAGGTGTGTGTGTGTGAGTGAGTGAGTGTGAGTGAGTGAGTAAGAGAGACAGAAAGAGATAGACAGACAGAAAGAAAGAAAGGGAAGGAGAGAAAGATAGAAGAGAAAGAAAGAGGAAGGAAGGGAGAGAGAGAAAAAAAACTCAGTGCTATTACTTTTAATTGTTCCATTATTTATCATGTATTAATATTTTACTCTGTCCCTACACCTAGAGTGATTTTACTGCCTTTCTTTTGCCCAGGCCTACCACATATTTTTCAGGGATTTACATGCATTCAATGACTATAGTCCAGAGCATAAGTATGTGAGTGTTTATTTGTACATCAGGTTGCATAAGTCCATCTTAATGTGCTATTTCTGGTATGTGATGTTTTGTATACATACAGAGAAAGAAGCACTCTTATGATCTTTGCCTTTTAGGCTTGCTGTCAAACATCAGCCATAGTACTAATGACTGTTCTGAACAATATGCAGGTTGTATTACACAAATGGCTATTTTATATGTGAAATTATGACTGAAATATTTCTGCACCTATATTGGTTCACACTGTCAGGAAGTTTCTTTAGAACCAACAAGGAATGCTTATTTTCTGAAATCATGTACATTCCAGTTTTTTCCCCTTCTGGGCTCAATGTGGGCTTAAAATGAGCACAGGACCACAGCCAAGTAAACATATATAGTAACAGTACTAACAATCATTAGGTAGAGTAGCCATTTTAGATTATTTATGTTGGGTATTAGGGAAGTATCCAACAGGCTACCTGGACAATGCACAGCTGACTCTGTAGCTCTTAAATCATTCTCCTGAATTTAAAATATTATATAGGCACTAGTCTAAAGAAAGATTCCACTATCAGTCCAGTGTGATATTGCAATCTCACATGTGTCAGTTCTACAACAGAACTATTCACAACAGATATTTATTTGAAGCAAGTCCCATTGACTATATGGGAAGGTGCATATTCCCAGGTAATTAAGAAATGACTGGGTGCTTAGGTTGAAAATTTAAGGTTGCAAACCCCTGACCTACCCCACCCATTGCTTCACCTTGCAGCCAGTCCTGTAGGCCTGCGCCCGCCTCCCACCTGGGCCCCTACCTGGGCGGCCTACCTACCCCAGTTGTATCACTTTGCCCTGCAGCCGGCCCGAACACCCGCCTTGGACTGCCTCCGACTGCTCCAGCAGGTCATTTTTATTTAATTAATTTAATTAAGAATGCTTCAATGGGCATAAATGATGACAGGTCAAAAATGCGAGGACCGGTCAGAAACCACTTTTTTCAGCCCTCTGGGTAGTCCCTATGTGCATAGGGACTACTCAGAGGGTTGAAAAAGTTATTTTTGACTGGTCCTCAAACTTTTGACCGGTCCTCGCACTTATGACTGTCCTCACATTTTACATTTTGCGCCCTATCTTTTCACCGTGATGAAGAGAGGTAGTTGTGAAATGAGTTGTTAAGAATGCTGCAACAGGCATAAATGTGAGGATGGACATAAGTGCGAGGACCAGTCAAAAGTATGAGGACCTGTCAGAAATCACTTTTTTCAGCCCTCTGGGTAGTCCCTTTGTGCATATGGACTACTCAGAGGGCTGAAAAAGTTATTTTTGACAGGTCCTCACTTTTGACCAATCCTTGCACTTATGACTGTCCTCACATTTTACGTTTTGCGCCCTATCTTCTCACTGTGGTGAAGAGAACTAGTTGTGAAATGACTGACACGGTTGTTAAGAATGCTGCAATGGGCAGAAATGTGAGGATGGTCATAATTGTGAGGACCAGTCAAAAGTGCGAGGACCAGTTAGAAATGACTTTTTTCAGCCATCTGAGTAGTCCCTGTGCACATAGCCACTCCCACCTGGTCACATGACCAGCTAGCCACGCCTACCCAGTCACATGACCAGCTAGCCATGTCCACCCGGTCACATGACCAGATAGCCATGCCCCCAACTAAGCCACGCCCACAGAACCTGTTGTTAAAAAAATTGAACCCCACCACTGGACTTCCCCCTCCCTTCGCTAAACCGGGTGTGGCTATGACCAGCGCGTGACGCATCCGGCCTATGGGCTGAGAGTTTAATAGCCCTGCCATAGTGTACAACACAAAGCTCCTAGCTTTAATAGACACAGTCATGTTTCACTGCTTCTGGCAAATGCTTCTGCCTTTGCCTAATAATGAGAAGAGCTTTGTAGTCGTAAGATACCAGAGAACATTTTGAAAGAGCAAAATTGTACTGCCTGTATTTTTTTGGAAATGTTAACTTTCTCCGCAAAAATGGTTGCCTCATAACAATTATTATTTGAAAGGATGAGGGGAGACTCCTAGAAATAGACTACTTGAAAGATGAAATGCATCAGCAAAAACAACACCTTATCCACATCTGTTTTGTAATTATTTATTCAAGGAACTATAGCCATGATGGCGAACCTATCACACGTATGCCGGAAGTGGCACACAGAGCCATCTGTCTGGGAACGTGAGCCATCGCCTGTTGCTCTTCCAGATTCTGGTGTGCTGGCCAGCTAGTCTTCACGCGCTATGGAGTGCTGGAAACCAGAAGACCAGCCTCCTGGTTCGCATACACATGCCAGGAAAATGATCTTCTGGTTTACGGCACATGCATGTGCACCGGCCAGCTGGTCTTCCAGTTTCTGGCACGCACGTACACATGTGTGCACGCTCCTGTTTCGGCACTTGGTCCCCAAAAGGTTCACCAACACTGAACTATAGAATCAGCAATGATGACTTAAACTTCAATAGGAAGACAATGAGTTTTCCCCGTACAGGGGAAGACTATGACAAAGAATCTTGTGGACATCTATTCAGTTTTCTACTGAGGTCTCAATTCTTGATGGTCAGTTTCAGGTCCTAGGTTCTTTCCCCATATGGCTTGTGTTGTTTAAAACCGATCTGGTCTGGACAACCTCCCAGGTAGGGACCTCTTCAAAGAGGATGGTCCTCTATAAAGTAGGACTTGTGGCTACTTGATTCAGCCACACTTTCTCTCTGTGAAGACTAGATTATTAGGAAAGAGATTCAAAAGGGAAGGACAAATCACATATCGATTGGAAATAAGCTAACAGCATCCTTGATAGTAAGAAACTCAGTACATTTGTGCTGCTTCTGAGATGGTCTATTCCAGGGGTGTCAAACTCGATTTCATTGAGGGCTGCATCAGGGTTGTGTTTGACCTCAGGGGGATGAGTGGGTTGGCTAGGTTGGGCGTGGCCAGCTCGACGTCGTGCAGCCCTCTGGCAAGGAAAACAGAGCCCGGGAGGACCATGCACGGCCCTCCCAGGCTCTGTTTTCGGCTGTGATGGCCTCCTGCAGCCCTCTGCCAGTGAAACTGGAGCTTGGGAGGGACACGTGTGGCCATCCCGAGCTCTGTTTTGTGGGCAGAGGCACCACAGGCTGATCCTTTGCTGTTTCCAAGATCTAAGCACCCCACGGGCTGGATCCATCCTGCGGGCCTTGAGTTTGACACCCCTGGTCTATTCCATCACAGTGGAGCCAGGCAGCCTTCGTCATCCTTCCCTTCCCTCACCTCCTCCCTGGAGTAGCTGTAAATTTTCTTTTTTTTAAAAAAAACCATGAAATGGATGTCAGAACTGTTCTATTGTGATGTGTATTTCAAAGCGCTGCTTTTCAAAAGCTGCCCTACCACTTTGCCCTCATTTGCAAAGCTTCTCCTGATGCATTTCGAGCAGTCACTTCTTGTTTTCACAAAATACTTCATCCATTTGAGAAATGATTCTATACAATATGAAAGTGTTTGGTTTGCCACTTCTTAGAAATTTTTTGGGGGGAGGCGGGAAGGGGAGAAATCTTTCCTTTCTTCTTTCCCTTCCTTCATTTCCACCTTTTTTTCAGGTCACATACAAAGCTGAATGTGTTTCTGGAGCTTTCCAGTGCAAGAAGCCAAAATAGAGAAAATGGAGTTTCAATCCTTGGGATGATAGAGGTAAATTTTCCTGGATACAGATGGAACTATTGAGTTATATTTGATTGCACTGGGCTTTAGTTGGCTCAGCTGTCTGTCAGAAGTGTCCTAGGATGTGGTTTGGAGCAATTCCACATTCTGTACAATATTTGCCAGAGGTAGAACGGATTCTCTCTCTCTCCCCCTCTCTCTCCCCCTCCCTCTCCCCCTCCCCCTCCCTCCCTTCTTCTCTCTCTCTCCCATTTTAAACTAATGAAAATGGGTAATCATTATGATACAAATAGTAGCAATTAAAATAAGAGAAAAATATTACTTTTCTACCATTCCCAAACTAACAGTAACATAGTTTTCCTCCTCAATTCTTTAACAGCGAATTAAATATAAACCGCAACCAATCTTGATTCTCCATTAATTCAATCCCAAAGCTAAGAACTACCAAATTGATTTCAACTGACAAACTTGAATAGTTCTAACACTGTTTCCCACTGGGAACATGTACTGTTTATTTATTTACTTACTTATTATATGACTGGCAGATTGCAGGAAGCTTTAAATTCCTTCCACTTGTAGCAGGATGTGCCACCCACATACTGTACAGAAATGTCTGAAGTAGACTCTTACACATAAGCAGCTACCAAGTTTCTGTGGGTTCCATGGAATTTGGATCTCCAAGGCTACAGCTGTCTTAATAACCTGGATCTTCTGAACACTTGTTTAGATTAAAAGGGTTGGGTTGGGGAGGAGGAAGAACTTCAAAATCTCTTTATTCATTGACTCAGGCTTACTTGTTTTCATTCACCCATCTGTATATGTTGTGCAGGCATTCTCCTCTATTCCTTGAACATACAAACAATGCTATTTTTTCAGGTTATGTTGCATCTATTGGAATGTTTCTTGAAAAAGAAAAGAGAGAGAGAGAAAAAAAATGTGGAATGGCAAGCTAACTTTAACTCCAGAAATGGGAGTTAAAGTCCATATTGGCAATTGCCACACATTACAGAATGTGCCACCTACATTGGGGCAACTTTGCGCTAATCATATCATACACTAAAGCTATCAGAGCAATGCTTCAATGGTAGATAGAGGTTTACAATTGGAAGGGACATCGTTAGAGACCCTGGCATCTAAACAGCCTATTCACATGGCATATGCTCTAGAGACATTTATTTTCTTAGAGATGTTTAATGTGATTTTTGATCCTGCAAATTACACTTTGCTTTTCTTATGCTCTGATGGCATTTCTGGCTCTATTATGTCTTTGAATTTAAAGATTTAATCATTAAGGATTTGGGAGGGACGGGCCTGCTCAGGGAGTATGATTGAAAGACAGTGGGATGTATTTATCATTAAATAATGAATTAATGTTTTAATGTTTTAAAAGACCAATATATCTAAGCTGCACTAGACTTGTTAGACTGAGTTATGGACTATGCAGCCTGGCATAAATTATAAGGCACTTCAAATGGAAAGCCAAATATTTTAATATCTGTACCACTTCAGTTATTTGCCAGACAAGGAAGCAGTTAGCTTGTTTTCCCCTGATTTTCTAGGGCCAACCCAGTGAAGGCCAGAAGATGTTATCAGCTCAGCAGAAGTCAAGGAGAATAAAGATCCAGGAGGGTTCTTCCTGACTTTTTCTAGATTCAGTCTCCAGTGAGAGTTGGGTAATGGTGGGGGACAGAATGTCTCTGAAGCTGAGGCAATCAGAGTATCCCACTTTCCCCCAATATCACATTGTCTGGATGTACTGAGCTATTTGGGAAATTACAGTCCCAAAACATCTGTAGAATGCCACATTGGGGATTGCAGAAAGCTTTTTAAAGGCAAGAATGAGCAAAATGGAAAAAAAAGACAACAATAAAGCATCTTCCTGTTTTCCAAGACTTCCAATGCATTGATTCACGTTATCCATTTAACTGGTACAGGCTACTAGTTCTAACACCAGATTTTCTGAAGCCCATGTGTCACTATTTTCTACTTGGGAACACAGAGTAGAAAACAGCCCTTGGAACATGAAAGTAATCTAGATTGGTAGAATTAGATCCTGTCCTCTGTGGTTTCAGGATGCTTCCCTAACACACCACCCAGTGCTATAAATTTCTTTGCAAATGTTACTAAAGAGTGAAACCTGCAAGTTCCACATATTCAGATAATAATTCTAAGAAAACTATCATGTAAAGCAGGGCTGTCAAACTCCCAGCCCCCAGGCTGGATGCGTCATGTGCTGGCCACACCCAATTTAGTGAAAGGGAAAAAAGTCCTGATACATCATGTAACGCTACCGTGACGACGTGAGTTTGACATCCCTGATTTAAAGAAATAAATTATATTGCAGTAAAATTATTTTGGACCATTTTTTCCACATCTTCCATCTGTATTGTACACTCTCTTATGGATTGAATTGACATTTCTATTTGCAGCGGAGGCACAGAATTTTAAATCATTTGTGATCAAGTGACACACAGCCCACCCCTCAGCTCTAGATAGCAACAGTTGACTTCTCTTTAATTAAAGTCTGATTTTCTTTTACTTAGGTTAAATGATGGGAAGCATGGATTGGTCATATGTGATTGGCTAACTGCTAAATACAAGAGAAACATGGAACCAGTTCATACTCTAAAAAGTATATATACATATGTATACATACACACACTATATATATAAAATTATATATATTATAATATATATATAATATATCTATATATCTATATATATATCTATATATCTATAAAACTTACATAAACATCTATATATCTATATCTATCTATCTATCTATCTATCTATCTATCTATCTATATTCCTAATTATATGTCTTATAGACACATTACATATGAAATCTTTGGAAAGTTCTTATGTAACATAATACACTACAGTAATGATTTCACAAGTATAACAATGAAAAGAGAGATGAAACGGATAAGGAGAAGACATTTAACAAGAATTAGATCAGAAATAAGTTCAAGCTTAATTATAGCTTTGACCCAAGTTTACTTTTCTGTATGAAAGGGTTTTAGGATTGGTAACATTACAACAAGCCACACTCCAGCATAATGTGTGAAAGCTATTTATTTCCTATGACAATAGGATTAGGGCTGGATTAGATAACTAGCGATAATGTGATTCCTAATTGGACAGCTGCTGTTAAATAATGTCAAGAACATATATCTGTGCTTACCAAAAAACTGTGGTTTCGTTTAGAATTGTTTAGGCTAACTCTGCTGATTGCCAGCAGTTCGATCCTGACCAGCTGAAGGTTGACTCAGCCTTCCATCCTTCCGAGGTGGGTAAAATGAGGACCCAGATTGTTGGGGGCAATGTGCTGACTCTGTAAACTGCTTAGAGAGGGCTGTAAAGCACTATGGAGCAGTATGTAAGTCTAAGTGTTATCGCTATTGCTATTCTCACTTGGATGACATGTACTTAGCTATTTTTCATTAGTATTTGCCGGTGTTTACTGGCAAGGGGAAGAAATGGCTTCCTCATCAATTATCTTGAGGCAGCAGCAGCAGCAGCAGCTGAAATCTCTGAGAAATGAACTGCTTCAGTAATACTTGACCCTCTTTATTCAGGATCATTCATTCAAAGTTTTTCAAGGGACTGTGTTTTTGCCTTCTACAGATCAGGCCACAATGACATAAACAGGAATTGAATCCCTTGACATTTATTTATTTTATTTATTTTATTTGACTTTTATACCACCCTTCTCCAACAGGACTCAGGGCGGTGAACAGCCGAGATAAAACATAACATATAAAATTTAAAAAACAGTTTAAAAGACATTAAATAATTTCAGCCCACAATTTAAAACAACCCAGTTAAAACCAATTTCAAATTAAAACTGAAAGGATGGGATCAAGCAAGCCCGGCTAGATGAAATAAATGAGTTTTCAGGGCCCGATGAAAAGTCCGGAGGTCTGGTATTGTGCGTATCTCTGGGGGTAGGTCGTTCCAGAGGGCAGGTGCCACCACAGAGAAGGCTCTCCCCCTGGGGGTCGCCGGCCAACATTGTCTGGCCGACGGCACCCTGAGGAGGCCTTCTCTGTGCGAGCGTACTGGCCGGTGGGAGGCTATTGGCGGCAGAAGGCGGTCTCGTAAATACCCCGGCCCTAAGCCATGGAGCGCTTTAAAGGTGGTCACCAACACCTTGAAGTGCACCTGGAAGACCACCGGAAGCCAGTGCAGCTCGCGCAGGAGAGGTGTCACATGGGAGTGCCCCGTCGCTCTCATAATCCCCCGCGTGGCCACATTCTGGACCAACTGGAGCCTCCGGGTGCACCCCAAGGGGAGCCCCATGTAGAGAGCATTGCAGTAGTCCAGCCGGGAAGTGACAAGTGACCGTGTGTAGGGAGTCCCAATCCAGAAAGGGATGCAACTGGCGTATCAGGCGAACCTGATAAAAAGCCCCCCTGGCCACAGCCATCATATGCTCTTCTAAAGACAGCCGTGCATCCAGGAGGACGCCCAAGTTGCGAGCCCTCCCCGTGGGGGCCAGTGATTCGCCCCCAATAACCAGCGATGGCACCAGCTGGCTATATCGGGACATCGGAAGTCACAGCCACTTGGTCTTGGAAGGGTTGAGTCGGAGCCTGTTTCTCCCCATCCAGACATATTGTGTTACTCTCACTGCTCATATATCATCACCCTGTTTTTAATTGTACACTGCCCAGAATCACCCTGTGAATGAGATGGGCAGTCATTCGCCCATTGAAACCCTAATTTCAAGAGCTATGACCATTATCCACAATATCAAGAAAGTACCCCATTTGCTTATCCTTTAGGGCAGTGGTCCCCAACCCCCGGTCCGCGGACCGGTGCCGGGCCGTGGAGTACCTGGCACCGGGCCGCGCAGCGGCCGGGGGACATGAACGCTGCAGCGCAAAGGCTCCTGGGCCGTGCGCAATGGGCCGTGCGCAAAAGCTCCTGGGCCGTGCCCCCACCCCTGCGCGCGCTCAGTGGGCCGTGGCGATAAAAAGGTTGGGGACCACTGCTTTAGGGTGCTATAGGCCAGATTTCTCAGCAATCTCCAATTCCATTTTACATTGGACAAAGCAGACAATCTCCATACAACAAAATAAATAGAAATAACATCTGGCATCATAAATGGCAATATCCAAAGCCCAGCGAGGAAATATTCTAGCTTTTTGTCTTTGACCACAAGGTGGCGATACTTGAGAAGAGGATTTACAATGATAAATAAGATTGTGAAAGAATTGGACACAGTTTCTTGGGAAGTTTGATATAATTTTCTTATGGGAACGTATCTTAGTTGCTTTAACACTGGACATTTCCAAAGCATCTTCTGCATCTCATCTGTTTTGGTTAAGTCCAGCTTTTTCATAGTTCCCCTTTTCCACCCCCTTTCACACTTTCAACGGGTTTATCAAATCCATCTCAAAGGACCTTTACCTGATCCACAGAAGTTTACCTAATACATTTGGATAGTCTTGATGGTGCCATAATATTTTTCTTCCCATCCAGGAAGATAAAAGAGAACTGATATTATTGGGGAAGTGAAAGGCTGAACCCAAATGGTTTTATCTATTAAAAAAAAAAAAACAATCTCAGATTTCAACTCTATCCTATGGTAGATTACTTTTGGCTTCCATTCTCATAGTGTTTCACAGTGCTTGAAAACTATCAGTTAGGTGAATGTTTGACTGATCTATTTTTGAATATAAATCTTGTATTAACTTTCTTCCATGGTTTAATTTGCTATTTTGGGATCTTAACT
This sequence comes from Pantherophis guttatus, assembly GCF_059756535.1. Lineage (NCBI taxonomy): Eukaryota > Metazoa > Chordata > Lepidosauria > Squamata > Colubridae > Pantherophis > Pantherophis guttatus. The sequence goes on from NC_142064.1 coordinate 95,407,098, forward strand.
ATAGTTCCACAGTTCAGCTCTGCTTGTTTGATGGTGTGATGATTCACACAGCTATGGATGAATTGCCCTGTGACCACAGCTATAAAAACACACAGCAAGTATAAAACTGGAGAGGCTAGATACGAAGGCATAAACAAATGTGTTTATTTATTTGACTCAAAGGAATAAATACATAGATATGCTCTTAGTGACTTAGAATGAAGTGTCACAAACAAAGCAGGAGTGAAATGCTCCTGGTTCAGACTGGATCACTCGATTCGGTAGCGATGGCGGGTTGTTCGGAGAACCGGTAGCAAAAATCCCACCATGCCCAGCTGAGCCACATGATCATCAGAGGCTTTTTTTTTTTTTTTACTTTTTAAAGCATTTTTTCTACAACCTCTTCCGACGAAAAAATGCTTTTAAAAGTAAAAAAAAAAAAAAAGACTCTGATGATCGCGCGGCTCAGCTGGGATTGTCAGAGGCTTTTCAAAGCATTTTTTTCTGCAACCTCTTGGCCAAAGAGGTGGTAAAAAAAATGCTTTGAAAAGTCTCTGATGATCCCAGCTGAGTTGCCTGATTGGCAGAGAGGTATTTTTTAAAAAGCCTCTCTGACGATCCCAGCTGAGTTGCCTGATCAGCAGAGACTTTTCAAAGCATTAGGAAAAATGCTTTGAAAAGTTTTTTTTTTAAAAAAGTTGGCCATGCCCACCCAGTCACATTACCCCCCCCACCAAGCCACGCCCACAGAATCGGTAGTAACAAATTTTACATTTCACCCCTGAAACAAAGCCTCTATGGAGGGATGGCGAGGCAATGCTAGACTCTTTACTCTGCAGTATTTGACTGCTAAGTGGTCACTATCAATTCAAAGTTATTTTATCTGCTTTCTGTTCTAATACTGGCTGGGAAATTGTGGGAGTTACCAAGGCTTGAGAATAAATGCATGAACTTCTTTGTTAACAAAAGTTGAATATCTCTCAATAAATAGTACATTTCCAGATGTTGTGGAATTATTTTCCCCGGTTTTCTAGCCTTTTTAGAAGTACAATGACCATTAAAGAAAATTGTCCTGAATGTCTTGAGAAGCTGGGGGAGAAAATAAACAGGAACAACTAATCAAATATGACACATCTGAGTTAACAATAATACAATCTTGATTAAATCTAAAAAGGGCTTGGAGCCTGGAAAGCCCAGGTTCATCAAAATATTGGGAAATATCAATATTGAGATTGAGATGGCCAAGCAAAAAACCACATCTTCAATCTGGCAGGTTAATTGATATATAATAAACTGATTGTTAGCAAAGGTGGATTTTGAACACATTTGCTACTGACAAAACCATACATTGTCAGAACAACAACTGTCATTTGCTTGATCAACGAAATGCGTGTGAAGTCCCTGACTATAACTCCAGCATTGAATAGATTGGTGGCCTCCAAAGATTGGTCTTAACAATCTTGAGTGCACTGATCATATCTGAATAAGTGGATAGTAAACTATGTTAGGAGAGGTATTTGGGGGTGGGATGAAGTGGAGAAGGCAAAGAAGATATGAATGAATTAATAGCTCATATGCATTATTCATAATCATAAAAATATGCAATGGCTTTCTTCTTAAGTAGGCCATCTAAGTCACTTTAAACATGGTATGGAATACTCAAAGCATCCTCATGGAGGAGAAAAAGGAAACACATAGTATTGTACACAAGTGCTATCACTTAATCAAGGGTGAAATGCTCCGGTTTGGACCGGATCGCCCGATCTGGTAGTGATGGCGGCGGGTGATTCGGAGAACCGGTAGCAAAAATCCCTGCACCACCCCCCTTGCCATGCCCAGCTGAGCCGCGCGATCATCAGAGGCTCTTTTTAAAAACTTTTAAAAGCATTTTTTCTAAACCTCTTTGACCAAAAAAATGCTTTTAAAAGAAAAAGAAAGCCTCTGATGATCGTGCAGCTCAGCTGGGTTCGTCAGAGGCTTTTAAAAGCATTTTTTTCTACAACCTCTTTGGCTGAAGAGGTTGTAGAAAAAATGCTTTTAAAAGTAAAAAAAAAAAGACTTCCGGTGGCTCCGCTTTTCCCGAATGGACGCTGCTTTAGGAGCTCCAGCCCCGCGATTCCGTTTGCCGCTAGAACAGCGAAAATCAGCTCTTCCAGCGGCTCGAAACTCTCCCCCAGGGAAAAAGGGAGAGAGAAGAGCAGAAGGGTCTGGGTAGAGCTCCCTTAGACCCCCAGGCTTTTTTTTTTAAGCCTGGGGTTTGCAGGGTGAGAGCTCCCTGAAAGCCCTTCAGTGCTCCGGATCCGGGACGATTCTGCTTTAAGCAGAACAAGGGGTCGCGACCACACCAGCAGCGCAATTTTAAGGACTAAAATTTGAACCTGGATGCTGGCAGAGCAAATCAGGAGAACAAAAAATGCAAATATTAAACTTTAACTCCGTTTAAAAGAAAAAGGAAAAAAGATGGCGCTTAAGGGCATTTAAAACGAAACTTATAAGTGAAAGTGATCGTTAAAGCTGCAACATTGTAAAAGCTACTGGATTATGTGGCAAGAAAAAGATTTAAAGTGCTAGTGAAATGAAAAAGACTATGGTATTGACCTTAATTACTTTATACCTCTAAATTGAGTGGAAAATTATTGGATTTATTGACCTGATAGCTGAACAAACTTAAACTGGGAATTGAAATATGGCTGACATCAAGGATGGAGGATCATTACTATATGAGCCAGCAAATTCACAAGTTGTGACTGTAGAGGTTTTACAAGAACTTTTAAATTTCTATACTTCTGCTATACTGGAATCAATTGAAAGGACTTTTTAAAATTATAATCTGGAGAACAAAAATGATTTACTGGCTGGAAAAGAGGAAGGAAATCAAATTAACTTGTCTTTGGAGCAGGAAAAAGAGTCTGTCAGGGACACAATGGAAGTTACCACATTGAAAACGGAAGTTTTGGCAGAGGCTTCTATGCAGTTAATTGAAAAGCAGCAAATAGACTCTTTCCTGCAGACTGATAAACTTTATCGTGACAATTCTTGGTTTTACAGACAGAATCAACTTTTAAGAGAGGAAGTGACTGATTATATAAGCAGGAAGAGTCGAAATGGAGGTTTCAAAATGAAAGAGATAACTTTTAGGAGAGAGCGATCTTCAAAGATGCATCAGTCTCATATCTACATCCAAAAATTTTCAAAAATAAAAGCAGGGGGAGGAGCAATGTTGAAGGAGAAAGTATTATTGAAAATAACTTTACAAAAACTTTCAAAGACATATCAACCTCAAATCCAAATTTTGAAGTTTTCAAAAATAAAAGCAGGAGCAGGAGCAATGCTGAAGAAGAAAGAATTATCGAAGAAAAAGGATTGGAAAAAATACAGAAAGAAGGGAAGAATTGAAGATTAATTTCTTTTTTTTTGGGAGGATTTTGGCTATAGGTTGAGAAGCTTAATTAAATTTGTATTTTTAAAGTTTATTCTAAGATAATAATATAGTGTGTTATTACAATTGGTTTTGGATATAAAAATGATAGCTTTTTAACAGTTATCGAGGTAAAAATGATAGCTTTTTAAGAGGTATTGAGGTATTAAAATGGCTAATTAAAAATTTGAGGGATATTTTTCTGAAGGGCTTGAAATTTATATTTTGAGAAATGACTTAATGTCTTATTGATGTATTAAGAGTTTTTTAAAAGGTTTAATATAAGATTATAGTATTTTAAGAAGGTATATGAGATAAAATGTTTAAAGTTTTATAATGTTTAATTTTATGAAGGATTAAAGAGGATAAATGTCTAATTTAGAACTTTATTAGGGAGTAATGTTGATTGAGAAAGAAGGACTGGAAAAAATATAGAAATGGTTAATTAAAAATTTAAGGGATAGTTTCCTGAAGGTTTTGGAATTTATATTTTGAGAAATGAATTAAGAAGGTCTTATTGATGCATTAAGAGGTTTTTAAAATGTTTAATATAAGATTATATTATTTTAAAAGGTATAGGTGATAAAATGTTTAAAGTTTTAAAATGTTTAATTTAGAATTTTTAATGCTGAATAGTTAGAAATTGATAATTGGTTTATGAAGGAATAAAGAGGATAAATGTTTAATTTAGAATCTTATTAGGGAGCAATGTTGAAAAAGAAAGGTGTTTAAGGGATGAAAATGAAATTTATCAGTGTTTGTTAATACTTGTAATATTGGTAAAGTTATTGGATTATATACCAAGAAAAAGGCTTTTATATTCAGGAAGAAATAATTTAACCCAAATGATTTTGAGAATTTACAAAAGGGAGGTTGATGAATTTGTAAAAGAGGAGTTAAAGAGTGTGAGGGAGTTTTAAACTTTGTAGTAGGTTAGTATATTTTAGCTTTTACTTGTTAAATGTTATACCCTGTTTTTGCTCTGGGAAGTCGGGGGGTGGGGAGGGGGGAGGGGGGGAGGGTTGGGTTGGGATAAAATTGTTGAATAGATAAAGGTACAAATATAAAAGTAAATGTGGGGAAAATGTTATAACAAATGAAATGATAATATTAAGATATGATAAATATTGGAGGAATAAGAGGAAAAATGATGTATTCAGATGATACACTGATTGATTGATTATATATTGTATGTTTGTTTATAAAAAAATAAAAACTTTTAAACAAAAAAAAGTAAAAAAAAAAAGTTGGCCACGCTCACCCAGTCACATTGTCGTCCCCCCCCACGCCCACAGAACCAGTAGTAACAAATTTTACATTTCACCACTGCACTTAATGCCTTGATGCATAAACATGAATGGATAAGAAGTTCCATATAAACTAGCATAAGCCTTTGTTTGCACGTGACAATGAATATACAGTATTACCTTGAAGAAATCTCTGTGAGGAGGTAGTCAACCAAACTGCAGTTCTCCAAATGATTTTCAGCCGACCATATAATAATAATAACAGTAACAGAGTTGGAAGGGATCTTGGAGGTCATCTAGTCCAACCCCCTGCTCACGCAGGAGACCTGTACTAGGGATTCGAACCGCCGAACTGCCAAACTTTCTGATCGACAAGCTCAATGTCTTAGCCACTGAGCCACCTAGTCTATATCACATAGTTCTGTACTACTAGAGATGACAGAAATATTGTTATGAATATTATTACTTGAACTGCATAACATGGAATGCAAACACTTGATTCTATTCATTGCTGCGTTGGAAATGTTTCCCAAAATGTTGGAAATACTACAACAAAGAAGTACCATTTTACTAGATGTGGTAGTTATGTAAAAAAAAACAACCCCTCAAAAGCACTGAAAGAATACATCAAAATATTTTTTAAAACCTTCCAAAAATTACGATTTGAACTAAAACTACAGGCATTTTTTATCAGATATAATTCCAGAAAATATAAACAAAAATATAATAATTTACCAAGAGATATTTTGATATCTGTAAGAACAAACCTGGCTACACTATGCTGAAAAAGCGAAACCTTGCCAAATTTACAGTATATATCTGTTAGAAGAACCAGACTCCTTTTCCCTTGGTTCCTTTCCCAAGCTAAGAATTCAATAAAGCTCACCAGATGATCAGTGGAGGTCAAAGAAAATATATTTATTCATCCAAAGTTTCCAAATAGGTTTGTATGGGTGGCTGTAAGGAACTGCTCCTTATCTTTCTTTTTATAAGGTTTTGTAGTTTAGAGGTTTAGCCAATCATTGTAAATCAAATGGAATATGTTAGTTTATTCCAAGCAAAATTTTCCTTTATCTTAGAGTGAAAACAGATGCCCCCTTATTTATAGTTAAACAAATGTCTCTTCATCTAGAGCTAGACAGATGTTTTTATATGCATAAGATATCTCTATTGTTTGGAGAATGGAGAAGCCATCTTTTATAAAGTGGCATTACTACTGTCTATTTACTTCTACCTATACAATCTTTCCTTAAATTTAAACTTATTGTAAAGATACAAGGAAAATATTCCAACATCATTTATAACAAATGTTTAACCAAATTCAAGCTCCCTTATATAAAAAATATTGCACAGGAAGGCAAATTTAGACATTTGGCATGTGGTTTCTAGGACTTAAACAACAACAACAACCCCCCCCCCAGCAAGAGTCTTTAATATTTAATTAAAGCAGTTTTGCATAACATAAGGCCCATGGGCTGAATGAAGCCTGCCTCCAATGTTTTTTTAACTTAAATTCATCACCATTGTGTTGAAATTAGAAATGTAATCAGGGGTGGGATTCAAAAATTTTAGCAACCGGTTCTCTGCCCGGTCCTGGGTGGGCATGGCCACAGTGGGTGTGGCCTACTCAGCCTCCTGCACCAGGTCGGGGGTGGTGCTGGTGTTTTCACCCTCCCCAGGCTCCGGAGGTTTTCCTCAAGCCTCTGGCAGGGTGAAAATGGCCTCCCCCAGGCTCTGGAGGCCCTCGGGAGGCTGGAAAGGGGCCTGTTTTCGGACTTCTGGTACTTCCAGTAGGCCCATTTTTCACCCTCCCCAGGCTCTGGAGGCTTTTCTGAGCCTATGGGAGGGCGAAAACGGCCTCTCCCAGACTCCGGAGGCCCTCCGGAGGCTGGAAACAGACCGGTTTCTGGTCTTCTGGGGGGGCTGTTTTTTGCCCTCCCAGAGCCACCGCGTGGGCACTGCACTTACCTGGCATCCAAAATAGGTTGCGTGGAGACTCCTGGGAGGGGCAGGGTCTGATGGGTGTGGTCAGCCAGTCCTTGCAATTACCGGTTCGGCGAACCAAATTAAAATTAACATCCAGTTAGCCCAAAAGGTCCGAACCAGCTGAATCCCACCCCTGGATGTAATAGAGATAGAAAAAGAAAGATATAAATCTACATTTAGTAGCCTTATCTTTTTTTCTATCTTGCTCTCTTTTGTAGTCCACTAGTTTAACAGTAAAAATATTTTTAACAAAGAAATAAAATCCACAAAAGAATTAAAATCGAAGTCAGATAGCAAGAGAGCTATTTTTTATATTGATTAAAAGCACAGCAGTTACACAAAACAGTGATCAGATGCAGGCTGCTCTACCTTCATACAACCCCGTGTTGCATCAACAAAGCACAAGAAAACAGACAAGGGTTTTGTTGTCTTATGTTGCCTATGAATAGAAATCTCATTTGAATGGAGAATACTTGCTTACATTCTTGAGTTATAACCTTATGCTTTCTTGTAATCTTACTGTTCATTAATACACACATGCAAATTTACATATATAAGATCCCACTTCCGTTTTAGAGATGCGTAAAATGTATAAAATACTGTAGATATGCATAACATCCCACTCATATTTAATGGGCTTTGTGTTTTACTGAGCACCTCTTTTCCCTTATTAATTCACTACATCAAAGATTTCATATATTAAACTTTATTATCAGGAAATATATCATTCCAAGATGAAACAGTCATGTTGCCTATATATAGCACATATCACCATTTAACTTTATGAAAACATTTTATCATACTTAAAAGCAGCAGTGAAATCCACTTACCTTTGCTACCAGTTCAGGAACGGGAGTGCACAGAAGTGCGCACGTGCTATGCACACACCTTTTCTGCGCATGCGCAGAAGGTAAAAAATGGGACGTAATGACATCCCAACGGGTGGGCGAAGCCTCCCACCACCGGTGCTACTGGTTTGGCGAGCCAGGCGGATTTCACCGCTGCTTAAAAGGAATAATATACACTATTTACAGAGAAAATTAGCAATCCAACACTCTTACAATAATCTGGTCATATAAATGTGCAAATCAGAATAACCTCTACCTGTTTTACTTCCCCATTTCCAAACAAACAAACAAACAAACAAATAATAACTCCATTCCAACAGATTAATATTTAGACATACATTTGCTGCTGTATTTAGGGTGGATTGTATTAGGTTGATTTTTCTTAATTCTGAAATTGTACAAGGTTAGGGTTAGGCTTTTCCTTCTATTTATAGCAAAAATACCTGAAAACCTCACAACAATGTGGAGCCTCTCCTATGTAATGATTTGTAAGAATCATTGGGAAACAGGTAGAAGAGCTGCAGACTAGACATTGGTCAGATAAACTGCAGCTGGGTTCATAGAAGTGACTGGGGTGGGTGGGTGGGAGCATGACAACATCTCTGAAGGGACCTTTCTCTGATGGGTCCCTTCGGAGGGAGGGAGGGCTTGCATTCCAAAGGACCAAGAAACAGCAAAGTTTAGATAGTTTGGTTGAAAAAAAGGAGAGTTAAGATGTCAGATATTGCCTGCATATGATGCACCAGAGACTAGAAGGGGTTAAGTCTTTACAGACATCACATGTGACTATATCAGCCAATGAACTCTCTTATTGGACTCTTACCTAGAAACCACTTGGATATCTTCCCCTTTTTTTCTCTCTCTCTCTCATCTATCTCTCAGTGAGACAACACGTGAACTTCTCTCTCCTCTCAACATCTGAGTCATACAGTTAGGGTAAAAATGTAACAGGACACCCTGTTCATTATCATATACATGTATATATTTGTAAATAATAAAAACAACTTTTTGAACCTGAAGCTGTATTGAACAAATAACTTCCTCATAGAACCAAATGAGCACGACCATCAATATATATCTGATATAAGACACCTCCTCCCTAACAATTTTTAGAATATATAATTAACGATGCAAGTAGTTGTTTTAGCTTGGCAAGATTTCTGTCTATACAAGAGGAACAATAAAGCAAAGGCCTTGAAGTAATGCTATGTGTCTTTCCTGGTTCTTGAGACATGACAACTCCTTAATTTCTGGGACTATAAAGACAGAGAGGTCCTTTCAAACTTGCAAGACTCTGTTAATGTAACCTAATAATAAAGTTAGAGCTAGTACTTCTTAGTGTACTTCTGATACTCCAGAAGTTCCATAGAATTTCTTGGAATGACCATGTGACGTGACCAAAGTAATCAGTTTTTTTTTTCTAGGCCAACCCTAGCCAGACTTTCTGTATTCCCTTGTTCCTCCATGGATTCACAGGAATGAAGGGCCCTAATCCACTCTTAACCAAATTTATGGTAGAGATGATTTATAGTCCTATAGATTAGTAACATCATTCCAATATTTTTGATGTGATAAAGATTTAAACGAACAATGAATTGGTTCAATACCATATTCTATCAGAATAGGTACCATATTCTACCAGAATATGGTACCTATTGTACCATATTCAGAGCAGAAATATGATTTGATTTCGAGATTTCTAGTTCAGAGCTCAGGACTTATAGTTTGATTTAAAACAAAGGAAAGAATCAGTAGATTGCATTGCGGTTGCATCGCCATCTGTTCTGCTACAGATGTCACTGACATTTGGCTAACAAGACATACTGGATTGGCTCATGGTATGTTGTTTCCTAGAAAAGCACCTTTTCAGGGATTGAATTAAGAAATGTTATCTTAAACTATGAAGCTGGTAGGCATTGACATCCCTCAATAAGCAAACATGTATTTCTTTGTGTGGAAATGCTCTATAATATAGCCTGTATAATATACTTGATTGGGAGACATGCATCAGGGATGAGAAGCTTATTCTATCTCGAAAGAGCATGCAAGACTCCAAAGAATACCATTGGCCTTCTTTGATCACCTGATTCGGTGCTAGTTGATATTGCCTCTGGACATTGGCAGAAGTTGAAATGCTTCACATTAAACGAGAAGCTGGCAGAACCTCTCCTTCCATATTTCTACTCTGACGACTGGAATCTACCGGTTAAGATACCAATTTGTTCCAACTAGAAAGGACTAACTTGCCTTTTGGCTCCCAGAATAGCTTCTCCATTAAAAACACAAAGCTACACAAATGAAGGAAAATATTTGTAGCTCAGGGTGGAACTGCGTGTGTGTGTGTGTGTGTGTGTGTGTGTGTGTCCTTGGTGCTCTTTGAATTTGGCTGTTTTCTTGCAGATGTTTCATTACCCAACTAGGTAACATCATCAATGCTAATAAGGAATGAGGTTTGCTCTCAATTTATATTCTAGTGGCTTGCCCTATCAGTCTTGGTGAGAATAGTTTTGGAGGTTATTTGAGTGGGTGTTTCCTGTTAGCTTCTTTGGCAGTTCCTAGATTGGGGTATTGTTTACTCTACACAAACGAAGACGGGAAGTCAGTTGAACTCTGAGTGCCATCAAAACAGCTGACTGAAAGAAACATAAAAGAATGCAGAGAAGAGCAACAAAGATGATTAGTGGACTGGAGGCTAAAACATATAAAGAACAGTTGCTGGAATTGGGTATGTCTAGTTTAATGAAGAGAAGAACTAGGGGTGACATGATAGCAGTGTTCCAATATCTCAGGGGTTGCCACAACGAAGAGGGAATCAAACTATTTTACAAAGCTCCTGAAGACAGGATAAGAAGCAATGGATGGAAACTAATCAAGGAGAGAAACAACCTAGAACTAAGGAGAAATTTCCTGACAGTTAGAACAATTAATCAGTGGAACAACTTGCCTCCAGAAGTTGTAAATGCTCCAACACTGGAAGTTTATAAGAAGAGATTGACTAACCATTTGTCTGAAATGGTATAGGGTTTCCTGCCTAAGCAGTGGGTTGGACTAGAAGACCTCCAAGGTCCCTTCCAATTCTGTTATTCTATGGAGCAAAGCTCCAACACAAGAATGAGAGTAGGAGATTCAAGCAGATTAAAGGCACAGCAAACTAAGTACGATTAAATAGATGCCTTTATGTGTATATAGGTGAGCAATTCCCTTTCTATTCCTTCCTTCTCTCTTTGTTGACACAAGCTAACTCCTTGGAGCAATCTACAGCAGTCCTTTAATTCAGTGTGAGTGCCCTTTGGTGCTGCTCTCAAGCAGATTCCTTTCCTGCACTTCTCCAATGTACAAATCCCAGCAAGAGTAATATCAAGATTTAGAACATGACTATTTTTAGTCTTTTATTGCTGCTATGGTTCTTGCTCCAGGGGTTTATTAATGGGGGAGTTGGGCTTGCCCTGTTTGCAGCGGTGGGTACAAACATACTTCTCTGCTCCAGTATTGCAAGTTATTTTTGGTTGCACCAGGAGAAACAATTCTATTCAGTATGATAAACTCTTGACTTAATGGACTTTGGAGATGTTGGACAAAGCATGTGTTCAAATGCAATTCAAGAAAATAAGGTCCGCAATATTGAAAGTATCCTGATGGTTCATGAATACTTACATAAATTATATTGCCCTGGTGGCTGAGGTAACATCAGTGCCAGTAAGGAGTGGGGTTTGCTAGTCCTTACTAGCATTGATGATGTTAACTTAGTTTGGATAATGAAAGGTCTGCATGAAAACAACTAGAAAAGCACCAAGTACCCCTCATTTCAACCCTGAGCTACAAATATTCTGTTATATATATATACCTCACCAGGAAGTGAGCTAAGCTGTTTACCTTTTAGTGTCATTCCCAAGTGAAAGCCCAACTGAAAATGGGATGACCCATTTCAAGATGGATTGCATGTGCTTGTAATTCATTTCCTACTAAACAGTACATTCATTCCAAACATTATTTTACCAATATGTTCCCTACATAATTACAACAGATTATATTCTCACGGCAATCATATGTAGAATGCAGTATTGCAGGCAAACTCTGTCCACAGCCTGAAGTTCAATCCTGATGGGGTTTGAGGTTGACTCAGCCTTCCGTCCTTCTGAGGTTGGTAGAATGAGAACCCAGATTGTTGGGGAAATATGCAAAAAAAAAATATATGCTTACATTGTAAACCACCCAGAGAGTACTGTAAAACAATGTGGGGTGGTATATAAGTTTAAATGCTATTGGCTAATGTTGTTTGCATAATTATATTACTGGGGTTAATTTGCAATTTGTACCCAGTGGCGTAAATTAATGCAAATGATGTAACTTGATGCAAGTGATACAACTTTGAATCAAACAAACTGACAATTTTGGCTTTAACAGACACTTTTTCCTCCTGGAACAGTCCACTAAGTTATACTCTACTTCCATCAGTGGAGAAATAAGGAACCAATTCACATCTTGTGAGCTTCTAACAAGAGCCAGTTGGTATAGGGCCATGATGGTGAACCTATGGCACATGTGCCACAGGTGGCACATAGCACCCTCTGTGTGGGCATGCAAACCATCGCCCCAGTTCAACTCTGCCACGCATGTGTGTGCACCTCCCGCTGGCCAGCAGGTCTCTGCTGTGCATGCGGGGGGTGGTGTGTGTGTGGGGGGGCCGCATGCGTGGAGGCAAGGTGGGTGCAGGCAGACGCACACACATTTGCAGGGTGGGGCACAAGAATGGGGGAGGAGGTGTGCACGGGGACTGCGTGCACATTGCATTTTGGGGGTTCGGGCATGCACACGCGTATCCAGAGGCGCACACACATGCTTTGGGCACTTGGTCCAGAAAAGGTTAGCCATCATTGGTATAGGGGTTAAGGCATCCAACTAGAAATCAGGAGACCATCAGTTCTTGTGCCACTTTAGAAATGAAGCCAGCTGGGTGACCTTGGACAAATCACTCCTTCTCAGCCCTAGGAAGAAGGGTAATGGTAGACTACTTCTGAAATCTTGCCAAGAAAAATGGAGTTGGCAGTTGTCAGGAGTAAAGAGGGAGGAGGGAGGAGGAGGAGGAGGAGGAGGAGGAGGAGGAGGGCAGCATTGCTTTTTTCCTTAATCCAGATGGTCAGAGGGATGGGGAGCCTCCCACTGGATCCATTAGAAACCTTTTACACATGGGAACAGCTCTTCTGTCTGAAAAAGGTGATGTGAAATCAATCTATCCATCCATCCATCCTATATTAGATGTTTTCCTAAAATCATTGACTAATTAAAATCTCAGTGGACATAAATTGTCCACATCTTTGTAAAAACAATGCCTTTGCTATTTGGGGGAAAAAAAACAATTGTAAAATATTGGGAGCTCTCATTTAGTTTTCAGAAATTAAATTGAATGTAATGTGTAATTGCACATTGGAATAATTTACTAAACCAAGAGAATATCATCAGAAATATGATGCAGTTTAAATTAACACTTTTCCAGAATAAATATGGATGGGGTGATGTGGTTCTAATTAGACAATGTGGTAATTTTCTGGCAGAGACAAAGAGAAAATGTTCTCTGCTTTGAATTCCTTAACTCAATGTCAACTGTTTCTCTCTTTTATCGAAATTCTATGCTTTTTGAGGTGCAGGAGGATAAAGGGTTAATTGTAGTTCCTAATCTATGGGAAATTGCATTGCCTGAATTGGAATGTAGTGTTTAAAAAAAAATAACAGATAACAACCTTTCTAGCTAGAAAAAGATGTTCTTGTATGTGGTGGCGGAAGATCATACTAATTATGTTTGCCTGTTCCTTTTAAAGAGGAACAAATGTTCAGTAGCCATGTGAGCTTCTGCTGCAAGTTGAGAAGGCCAAATGAAATGTTAGAAATGAAACATGGTGTCTTCAAAATCATGTCTTTCTTGGAGTGGGTGGTTGTAATAGCTTTAGCAGAGGAGAATCATTAGGTAATTTTCTCACACCCGTTCGGTTCCTGAATAAATGCCATACCAGTGTTCTTAACCAGGATTTTATGAAAACGTTCCTCCTCTCAGCCAGCTTGAAAATCAGAATGGAGCAGAAGTGAAACTGTTGTGGATGGTGGAAGAGGATGGCGGGAAAGTTGCTCAGGGAAAAAATGGGAAAAGTCAAAAATCCTCACTCCTACCAAGCAAACCTATATATTGCACAGAAATAGGGCTGAGAAAATATCTACAGACCCCTCACATCCTGGACATAAACTGTTTCAACTCCTCCCTTGAGGACGCTGCTGCTACAGAGCGTTGCATGCTGAAACAACTGAACACAGAGACAGTATCTTCCCTTGTGCCATCATTCTGCTGAACACCTAATTCCCAGTGTACTGTTTTATGTCTAAGTATATTTACTCATGTAGTATGGCTGTATTACTTTTATCCTTCTCATCTGTTCTTCTACCTTCTCTTATTGGTATCATTATTATGTTTATTATTACTTTAAGATTATGATTATTATTACTCTGTTGTTTTGCATGTGCACTGAGAGCTTATGCACCAGAGACAAAGCTCTTGTGTATCTATCACACTTGACCAATAAAGTATTCTATCTATCTAAAAAAAATGTCCCTATTCATAAACTCCCATTTACTGTAGTAAAAGATTGGGACGATGCATCAGATGAGGAAAGGTCTCAGGTGATCCAGAGTTTTGATCATTTATTTTCTTTCAATGCAAAGAACAGCTTTGTAGGAATACTTTTCATTAGACCTCAAGTGAAAGAGAATTGGGTCAAACTTTCTTTGCCAATTGGGATCAAGATAATTAATATATTCCAACTAAAATCTGTGATATGTCTTTTTATCAAAAATATTTTCCCCCTCCCCTCCTCTGCAAGCCATGTTTTATATCAGATTTAACTCACCTAGCTCTGTAAGTTAAGTAGACAGCTGATCCAGAAAGATCAAACTGTTTTACAATAAGCATTCTGTGGTCAACCTTTATATTTGAAGTGTGCATTTATAACAACATGGGCATAATTTTATAATCCCTGAAACAACATTCTAGGAGCTGCAGAATCTGTTGGATTTGGGTTGCAAAAAAACCCTCAACAGCCACTAGATGGCAGAAAACAGATTTTTCTGAATCACTTTGCTGCCATCTAGTGGTCATTTGCATTTTTGCAGCCCACTTCCAGTTCCAAGGATTACGCTCCATTTTAGAGGGAGATTTCTAACTGCAGATTATCTGATACTATTAAAACCCGCCTTTCAAAATCACAAAAGAAAGCAATAGGGATAAGGATTAAGTGAGTCTAAGGATTTAGCAGGGTCTTAAAAGATGGGTATAAGGACCTTTAAGCAGTACCTTAAAAGGACACTGAGAAGGTAAGCTACTGTATATAAACAGAGGGCAAACCCAGTCACTCCCTTTTAGCACTAAAGATGTTATCTAGTAAGCAAGCAAACAACTAAGTTCAGACACCACCAAGGCCCACACAGTTCAGCCCTGAGCTACTGATACTCTCTTCTATTGGTAACTTAAAAGTCCTTTGGAGAGCCAATATGGTGTAGTGGTTAAAGACACCACACCAAAACCCGGAGATGATGAGTTTCAGTCCTGCTTTAGGCATGAATCCAGCTGGGTGATCTTGTGTCAGATCCTGTCTCTCAACTCTTCCTTTTCTTCTTCTTGTCTGGTAATATTGTACTGCTAACTAGAGCATACAAAACATTTGGTAGACCAATTCTTGAATACAGCTCATCTGTCTGGAACCCGCACTGCATATCGGACATTAATACAATTGAGCGAGCCCAGAGATATTTCATGAGAAGAGTCCTCCACTCCTCTAACTGCAATAAAATACCTTATGCCACCAGACTCAAAATTTTGGGCTTAGACAATTTAGAACTATGCTGCCTTCGTTCTGACCTAAGCGTAGTACATAAAATTATCTGCTACAATGTCCTACCTGTCAGTGACTACTTCAGCTTCAACCACAACAATACAAGAGCACATAATAGATACAAACTTGTGGTAAACCGTTCCAAACTTGATTGCAGAAAATACGACTTCAGCAACAGAGTGGTCAATGCCTGGAATGCACTACCTGACTCTGGTTTCATCCACAAACCCCCATAACTTTAATCTTAGACTGTCTACTGTTGATCTCACCCCATTCCTAAGAGGTCTGTAAGGGGTGTGCATAAGCACACCAACGTGCCTACCATCCCTCTCCTACTGTCCCCATTAATTTGTATCCATCTCATGTATTCATAATCATGTTTATACTTGCATATGTTATCTAATACATGCTTGACAAATTAAATAAAAACTAATAAATAAATAAATAACTCTTGGAAAGGTAATGTCCACTTCAGAAACCTTGGCAGGAAAACTGCAGAGACTAATTTAGGCAATCACCAGGAGTCAACCATTGACTAAAGGGACAAAAGAAAAGACCCTCTTGTTCTCGACCACATTTGTAAATGTAAGGTGAATTTACAACAGAAGATTTTTTTTTTCCACACAAACACACACCCTGAATTAGAAACAACAACAAATGCTATCCCTTTCTATTTCTAGTTAACCGCTGCCTAGGCTCGCATATTGTCCTAAGCCATCATTTCTTCCATTGTCATTTATGGAATAAACCATAACTGCACAGGTTCTCACAAATGCCATAAACACTGGATTATAGCCAAAATGAATAAACCTCATTATCTTGGGAGTCCACTGGGGCATTACCCTGATACATAAATGATAGGAATATTTTACATCATTTGCACCATGAGGCAATGGATGCAAATTACATTATATATATGCCACTTATGCAGTGAGGTCAGGAAGTATGTGACAACTTCTATTAGACACAGGTGCATATTTGTGAGACCAGTTTGTCATGGACAGCAGGACACACTAAAAATTGGAATATTCCATTACCACAGAAGTCCTTTGGCAGGCATTGATCTAAAACCTAAGGAAGCTGCAATAGTTGATAATCTAGCCATTTGGAAAAATGGCAAATGCAACACTGTTTGCACCCTGTAATGAGTGTGATGTTGGCAGCACAATGCACACATTTAGATTAAGTGCTGTGTCTAATCCATCCTCCCTTAAAGAAATTAAATGCTGTTTTTTTATATACTGTGTTTCCCCGAAAATAAGACCCTGTCTTATATTTTTTTGAACCCTTAAGTAAGCGCTTGGCCTTATTGCCATGTGCTTAAAAGCCCAACTGGGCTTATTATGAGGGGATGTCTTATTTGGGGGGAAACAGGGTAAATATATATAAACATCCTTATTATCTCATGCAAAACTGGCTTTCATCTGTCATTGGTGCATTCCATTTCACCAGCCTGGCAACGGTCATTTAATCTGCCAGGCTTCTCATGCGACCATTTTTATTATGTTTGCTAATATGGATTTGGCAGCCAAAACCCGAGCTCCATTAAGCAAGGAAAATATTGGGCTTTTAAAAAAGTTTTCTTGCAAGAGCTTGTTTAGGGACGTCACAACTCAATTATGCCCCCCACACTATACAAGCGCTCAGGAAAATTATTAGCAAAGATATTACAAAGGGCCAGATGTTCAAAATGGCCTACGTGCACAAATTCGGTCCCCATGAGTTTCCTGGCAGTGGAAACGTGAAAGAAAAAAAAATAGTCCTTTCCAGGTGCTGAATAGTAGAGTGTGGAGAGAAAGGATGAAGCTTAAGGGATTTGGTCTGCCCATTTTGACAACAAGACATCCATTTATAATGAAAGGAAAAAAGGTCATCTCTCCAGGATTGAGTAGCAAATGTGATTGCGGAAGGACTGAGAACTGCCATGCATAGAGAAGAGCGAAGGAGTTGGTGAGCAATGCAAAAAGGGAAAGAGAGAGGAAAGGGACAAAAGGGAGGGTGAAGTTATAATGTAAGTATTGATCAGTTTGTTGGAATCAGTCTGAGAAGCTTGGAACAAGCTTGGCAAGAGTGTATGAAATGGGGGACTGAGACAGAGGTGAAATCCAGCAGGTTCTGACAGGTTCTGGAGAACTGGTAGCGGAAATTTTGAGTAGTTTGGAGAACCTGCAAATACCACCTCTGGCTGGCCCAAGAGTGGGGTGGGAATGGAGAGTTTGCAGTATCCTTCCCCAGGAGTGGGGAGGGAATGGGGAGTTTGCAGTATCCTTCTCTTGGAGTGGGGAGGGAATGGAGATTTTGCAGTATCCTTCCCCTGCCATGCCCACCAAGCCATGCCCACAGAGCCGGAAGTAAAATTTGGATTTCACCACTGGACTGAGGGTTTACAGGCAGTCCTCAAGTTGTGACTCGTCACTTAGCACCGTTCAAAGCTATGACAGATCCAAGAAAAGTGGACTTACAACCTGAATCAGAAATTCTAGCAGTCCCACCCACCCCAGGCATAAAACCACACTTTGGGCGCTCGGGAACATGGCTGCATGTATAGCCATTTGTATTGTCTGATGGGTCCCATGAGAAGGTTTTATATTTTTGCTGAAAAGTGGCAAAACTGCACCAAAGTGAACAATGAGTTTGCTTAATGACCGCTGCATTCACTTTATGACCTCCAGGTTTGCTTAATGAACTCCTCAAAAAATGGCCATGCTTCCTTATGGTTATAGCTTGGGGACTATTGTATACTGAAGGATGCAGAGCAGAGGTGGTATTCAGCAGGTTCTGAAATTTTGAGTAGTTCGGAGAACTGGTAACTTCCACCTCTGACTGGCTCCACCCCCATCTATTCTCTGCCTCCCGAGTCCCAGCTAATCGGGAGGAAATGGGGATTTTGCAGTAACCTTCCCCTGGAGTGGGGAGGGAATGGAGATTTTACAGTAGCCTTCTCCTGCCACGCCCACCAAGCCATGCCACGCCCACCAAGCCACACCTACAGAACCGTTAGTAAAAAAATTTGAATCCCACCACTGAGGCAGAGGCCAAGATTATTGTCATAATGATAGCTCGGGGTGTGTGTGTAAAATGAAATTATTCTCTATGTGGCCCCCAACATTCCCCCTGCTGTCTGAGAGTATGGGAGAGAGGTGAAGAAGCCAAAGAAGTCCAAAGACTCATTCTTATTCAAACATACAATAAAATCATGCTGCGAAAATTATCAAAATACATCTGAGCAGTGTGTGTGGCAGACAAAAACATGGCAGGAGATCTAGGTAGGTGGTAGGTTGCCCACTTCTAATTTAAAAGTGCTAATTGATCATCAGATACTCTTAATAGTCCCTCCCCTTGGCCCCACGGCCCCACCCCAATACCTGGCATGGAGATAGGGGCATTGGCAAGCAGAAGCCTCTTGTCAAGTTTGTTATTACTTGAACACCCACAACTTCTGGAGGCAAGTCGTTCCACTGAACAATCAATCAGTAGAACGACTTACCTCCAGAAGCTGTAGGTCAGTGATGGCTAACCTTTTTGCCATCGCGTGCCACGAGGGGGGTGGGGTGGGGAGGTTCGCGCATGTGCGTGCCCACACCCATAATTTTATGCGCCCTGCCCTGCGCATCCGTGCGCAATCCTCCCTCCCCACCCAGCTTCTGGCATGCGATGGCCCGGTAGGCCCATTTTTCTTTCTTACCTGGCTCCAGATCCCCTCTATGCATCTGGGAAGGGCAAAAACAGCCTTTCCTACTCCCTCGGAGACTCTCAGGAGGCCTGAAATGATCTATTTCCCTCCAGATCCATGGATCTGGAGGCTGGGGACAGCAAAAAAGTCACTTCCTGTCCCACCAGGAGTTGGGAAATGGGCCCTTTCAGGCCTCCAGAAGGCCTCCAAGAGAGTGGGAAAGGCTGTTTTTGCCCTTCCCAGATCCATAGAGAGGATCTGGAGGAAAGAAAGAAAAACGGGCCTTCCCCACCCACCCCCTAGCCCCTCCGGAGGGAGGAAACAGCCTGTTTCCCTACTTCTGGTGGGCCCAGAAGGCCTGAAAATCAGCTGGCCGGCATGCACATGCGCGCCAGAGCTGAGCTGGCGTGCCCACTGATATGGCTACATGCGCCACCTGTGGCACGTGTGCCATAGGTTCGCCATCACAGCTGTAGGTGCTCTAACACTGGAGGTTTTAAAGATGAGATTGGACAACCATCTGTCTGAAATGGCATAGGGCAGTGATGGCTAACCTTTTTCTCCTTGGGTGTCAAAAGCGTGCACGCATGCGCTATCGCACACATGTGCGTGCCCACACCAATAATGCAATACCTCTCCCGCATGCCCCACCCCCTGCACATGTGCACGCGACCCCCCCTTTTGGCCTCACATCCCAAAACAGCGCCGGGGGGGGGGAGCCTCGCCTTCCAAAATGGCTGGGAGAGGGAAAAAAGCCTCACCTCCCAAAATGGCTGGGAGAAGAAAAAAAGCCTCACCTCCCAAAACGGCTGGGAGGGGGAAAAAGCCTCACCTCCCAAAACAGCCCTGGGAGGGGAATCTCCAGAGATCTGGGAAGGCACGGGCAGCAGAAAGTGAGGAGAAAGGTAGCTCCCCCCACCATGCACACGTGTCTTCTGCTTGCAGGGCAGAGACCCGAAAATCAGCTGGCCAGTGGTAAGCTCTGGAGCATGCACAGTGGAGCTGAGCTGGGCGACAGCTCGCGTGCCCGCAGAGAGGGCTCTGCATGCCACCTGTGGCACACATGCCATAGGTTCACCATCACGGATATAGGGTTTCCTGCCTGAGCAGGGGATTGGACTAGAAGACTTCCAAGGTCCCTGAGATCAGAACAAAGGAATATACTATTGGCATATGGGAAGGAAGTCAAACCTTCCCTGCCATTCAATCTCCCAGTAGATTCAATGCCATTCTGTTGTGGGAACCTAAGCCCCAGGACCTGCTCCAACAAGAGAAGATAATGTAGAAGTGTGGACTTACCACTTTAGATTTCAGGAGAGGTCAACTAGGCTTAAGAATCTCCCCCACCCATCTTCAAGCACATAGTATAATTAAAATTCTTAAATTTTGGCAAAAAAATAAAAGATTTCAGTCCATCTCCTACTGCACTCTTTGCTTACTTTCAGAAAATTAAAACAAATGGAACACTAGATAATCAAAACAAACTGAATCAGATATTTTCTGCACCCTGTTAAGATTTTTTCCCATTCCAAAACTTCTAAGTAGATCCAGTCTAAGAATAATATGTAACATTGACTTTCCCATTCCTTTAAAGATGGCGTTGCCAGATTTCTTCCTAACTCGTTTCTCACTATAATTCAACAACCCCTTATAAACAGGAACATGGAATGACTGACATTTTAGATTAAAATATAGTCACAGAGATCTTAATTCAAAAGTCTCATTGGGACCGGGGGTGCCATGCTCAAATAAGAAGACAGGACATTAATGAATGCAGCTCTGAGATTTACTGGGGTTGAGAACATATGAAACGTCACATCAAAGCTAATTGTTTCTTCACAAGCCTTTGTGATTATTATGATTTTTTAAAAACACTTAGTCACACCAGATCTCATTATAAAATGGAACTGTTCAATGGAGTCCGCTGGGGATGCCATGAACAAAAGAGTTGAAGTCTGGTTCTGAGGTAGATGACATCATGCACATCCAAACATAGTTTCACAATCACAGAAATAAGAAATTTTCAAGAAGCAAGGGGGAGAAAATATTTTTTTTAATCTTATGGGAACCCCAAGCTCAGGATTATTAAGTAGTGACAAACTACCATTTTCCATTTCTTTTATAATAATTTGGAATACTGGGGAAATTTAAATAGTTTCCCATTTCCAATGGTGAAGCAGGGCATCACAATCAACAACAGCCAGAGCTAGATTTAACTGTAGTCTGAGAAATAAAGATCTGAGTGATGAAAGCCTACCTATATAAGGCTTTCTATGCGTGACCGATTATATTGAAGTGCATTGATGCATTTGCATATACCTTTGATTCTAACAATCTGGGCAACTAAGCAATTGTTGGCATTCAACTTCAACTTGAGCAAGGGCAGCATTCATTGTTGGTGAATTGAAAGTTCAATACACGGTGATCAAAAGCATAATCTGGCACGTGCTTATCCAGTTGATTACATCATTTATAAATCAGGGCATAGCTGTATGTTTCAAGTATAACGTTTTGGCTTGAAATATCAGAAGCTGTCCTAAAACATTATACGTTTAATTCTCTCCTGAAGATTCTAGTTAAATAAAAGAAAGAAAAGCATCAAACCGTACATTGTGAGGTTTTGTTTTTTTTTTATAAAAAAACATATTTCACTAGACCTGAAAATAGACTTTTCGGTGAAAAGAGACTGATACTAATGTGTCCTTGTAGAAAATTGAACGTGTAAAAAACATATTTTTACAGCTATAGATCATTACTGACTCAATGTAACTGGAAAAAAAATAATCTTATGGTATGAAACAGATGTTCCAGGTATTGAAAGAGAGTATGTTTCGTTCTTATTCACCATTCCATGCCAATGGAAGTTTGTTTATATATTTAAAACATTTACATAGTCACTCATTTTATGTTGAACTCTGGCCAATCAACAATTAAACCAATATCAACATCAAGGCAAGTTTGTCTTCAAACAGTGGGGAGGCTAGTTTGGTCTTCCTGCACCTGACATTTGCCTCACAGCTCAGTTGGCTGGGCTAATTTTGGACAGAGGTTTACCAGTCTTCTTTTCACCCAGGCTAGGAAGGGATTCTGGAAGAATTCTTTCAATTTCATCCCATCTCCCCAAACTCTCACAACTTAAGAACTGGGAGACCTCAAAACCCATAGCCAATAGTAGTTCTTCCTTGAAGCTTGTTCCAGATCTCCACAGCTTCTAGACACTGGGAGAGAAACCTCAGCATCAGTTCCAAGAAATCTACCTGGGAGAGAATCTGAACCAGTAGTGGATTGCTCCTGGTTCTGTCTGGTTCTTGCAAACCGGTAGTAAAAGCGGCGGGAGGCTCCGCCCACCCGCCCAGATGTCATAATGGATGATCTGCGCATGCGCAAGAGCTTCTGCGTGCACGCTCCCATTGCAAAGGTAAGTAGAACCCAACTCTGATCTGAACATTATTTGTCAGACATCTTGAGTAGTCTTCCTATGGCCTGTCCTTCCTCAGCAAAGGCTCGGCTATCCTTAAAAAGCTCACTCCAAGTCCTCAACTGACAACCACAATTGAGCCCAAAATTTCTGTTGCTAAGGGAGACAGTTGTTAAGTGAGTTCCCTCCACCCCATTTTACGAGCTTTCTTGCCACAGCTGGTAAGGCAATAACTGCAGTTGTTAAGTTAATAATACAGTTGTTAGGTGAATCTGGTGAATCTTCCCTGATGACTTTGCTTGTCAGAAGGTCATAAAAGGTGATCGCATAACCCCAGGACACTGCAACCATCATAAATATGAACCAGTTGCCAAGCCTCTGAATTTTGATCATGTGAGACCATGGGGCTGCTGCAACAATCGTGTGGAAAATGGTTATTTTTTCAGTGCCATTACACTTTCAAAAGGTCATTAAACAAACAATTGCAAACCAAGCTCTACCTTTGGAGAGCTATTTATGGTTGTGATAAGTGTGTTACTAGCAATACACTTATATTGCTGCACTTCCCATTCCTTCTCATCCGATGGAGCAACATATTTTGAAAGGAGGGGGAAAAAATATCCAAATTGTCTTATGTCTCCCTATAACATTTGAAGCACATTATTTCCAGATCGGTGAATTTCATGAAGACTCCAAGGATGGCGATTAATAAATTGTCACTGAATTGAGAAAGAACAATGTGTTGTCCCAATACAAAACCTGATCTTTCAGCGAACTAGAACGATACTATATATTTTTAGATCTATAGAAAAAGTCTGCCTTGTCGCTATGATTTTCACAGGGCTGCATCCATTTTCAGATCACCCCCCACAGAGAAGCTTTATTTCCTTAATCTGCCCACCACCCCATTAACTCAAGTTAAATCTAATTACCCTGGCATTTTGCTTCCATAATTAACCTTGAAAGCATAGCTGATTGCTAAAATAAGCTACTTGCGGTGCCAAATTGGGGGAGGGGGACATAGATCCCACCAAACAGTAAAAATAAATGCACGTTTCCTTAACAGAACATCCGCCGATACAGCCTTGAATAAAATAAACCTGTTCTCAAGTTCTTGCATTTTAGGGATTACTTTCTTTCTCCAGAGAGAGACGTCAGGAAGGCAATTGGTGGGGCGGGTTATGTGGGGTAGGTAAACAGCGCAGCTGCAGGTGAGTTGGGTGACAGCTCGCGTGTCCGGAAAGATGGCTCTGCATGCCACCTCAGGCACGCGTGCCATAGGTTTGCCATCACGGCTCTATACTATCTCTCTGCTAAATACATAATTCTCACAGCACAGTCTTACGCCTACGGATCTCAGTAGGACTGTATTACTATTATCGTTCTCATCTTTCCACGCATTCCATCAGCCAAGGGCACAGGGTAGGGGTGGAGGGGTAGCAGTTATTATAAAGGAGAGTCTTGATCCTAGGGAGACCACTGTTCCTCAGACAGCCGGATGTGAGTCCCTCCTCGTGAAATGGGGTCATAGGTTACAGATGGGCCTGCTGATTACATACCTGGCTCCCTGCCACATAGCAGCAGCCCTGCCTGAGCTCCTCAACGTAACAGCCGGGGTGGCGGTTGAGACTCCTAGGCTTCTGGTCATGGGAGATTTCAACCTGCCGTCCATTGGTGAAAAGTCTGAGGTAGCTCAGGAGTTCTTGGCTTCCATGACGGCCATGGACCTGACCCAGTTAGTTCATGGCCCTACTCACATGGGGGGACACACTCTGGACTTGGTTTTTGTATCTGACCAGTGGTTGAATGGTCTAGATATAGGGGATATAGTCATCGAACCCTTGTCATGGTCAGACCATTCTCTCCTTAAGCTTGACTTTCTGTCCGCTACACCCCACTGCAGGGAGGCGGAACCGATTAAGTGGTTCCGCCCCAGCTGCCTGATGGATCCTGATAGATTCCAGATGGAGCTTGGGCCATTTCCTGAGACTCTAGCTCACAACTCGATTGAAGACCTAGCGGCAACCTGGGATAGGATGGCCGCTGGTGCTTTGGATCGGGTTGTGCCTTTGCGGCCTCTGACCCAGTGTCGAAGTCGCCCGGCTCCTTGGTTTTCCGAGGAGCTGAGGGAAATGAAGTGCCGGAAAAGACGCTTGGAGAGTAGTTGGAGAGCCAGTCGTTCCGAATCTGACCGAACACTGGTGAGGTCTTATATTAAGACCTACTTAGTGGCGATAGCAGCGGCAAAATATAACTATTTTTCTGCTATTATTGCATCAGCAGATAATTGCCCAGCCGCCTTGTTTAGGGTGACTCGCTCCCTCCTCCACCTGGGAGCATGGGAAGACCCCTTACAAAGTTGAGCTGAGGATTTTGCACAATATCTGCATGATAAAATCGCTCAAATTCGGGAAGGCTTGGATTCTGACTGCGTAGGTTCAGACGGAGTGATGGAGGTGGGTCTTGAGGATATTATTTGGGATGAGTTTGACCCTGTGACCCCTGAAGACATGGACAGGTTACTGGGGAAGTTGAATGCGACCACATGTTTATTGGACCCGTGTCCCTCCTGGTTGGTACTGGCTTTCCGAGAGGTTACACGAGGCTGGCTCCAGAGGATTATAAACGCTTCTCTGAGTGAGGGTTTCTTGCCTTCCGCCTTGAAAGAGGCGGTGGTGAGGCCTCTCCTCAAGAAGCCCTCTCTGGACCCAGTTGTTCTAGCAAACTATCGTCCTGTCTCCAACCTTTGCTTTGTGGCTAAGGTTGTTGAGAGTGTGGTGGCACAGCAACTCCTGCAGTACCTGGATGAAACTGTCTATCTAGATCCGTTCCAGTCCGGCTTCAGGCTTGGTTACAGCACTGAAACGGCATTGGTCGCATTGGTTGATGATCTCTGGAGAGCTCAAGATAGGGGCTGCTCCTCTATCCTGGTTCTATTAGATCTTTCAGCGGCTTTTGACACTATCAACCATGGTATCTTGCTGCGCCGACTGGAAGGGCTGGGAGTGGGAGGCACTGTTCTACGGTGGTTCTCCTCCTATCTCTCCGACTGGTCGCAGTCTGTGTTGGCAGGAGGGCAGAGGTCGACTTCAAGACACCTTACTTGTGGGGTGCCGCAGGGGTCGGTCCTTTCACCTCTTCTGTTCAACATTTATGTGAAGCCACTAGGTGAGATCATCCGTGGTTTTGGGGTGCAGTGCCATCTTTACGCTGATGATTCTCAGCTGTACATCTCCACCCCAGACCACCCCAATGATGCCCTTGCAGTGATGTCTCAGTGCCTCGAGGTCGTGCGGATCTGGATGGGGAGAAGCAGGCTCCGACTCAATCCTTCCAAGACCGAGTGGCTGTGGCTGCCTGCATTCGGATATAGCCAGCTGATACCATCGTTGACTATTGGGGGTGAGTCATTGGCTCCCACGGAGGGGGCTCGCAACTTGGGTGTCCTCCTGGACACACAGCTGTCTTTAGAAGAGCATATGACGGCTGTGGCCAGGAGAGCTTTCTATCAGGTTCACCTGATTCGTCAGTTGCGACCCTTTCTGGATCGGGACTCCTTATGCACAGTCACCCATGCCCTCGTCACTTCCCAACTGGATTACTGTAATGCTCTCTACATGGGGCTCCCCTTGAGGTGCATGCGGAGGCTCCAACTGGTCCAGAATGCGGCCGCGCAGGTGATATTGGGAGCGACATGGCGCTCACATGTAACACCTCTCCTACGCGAGCTGCACTGGCTCCCAGTGGCCTTCTGAGTGCGCTTCAAGGTGTTGGTTCTTACCTTTAAAGTGCTCCATGGCTTAGGACCTGGGTACCTACGAGACCACCTTCTGCAACCGATAACCTCCCACCAACCAGTACCCTCCCACAGAGTGGGCCTTCTCAGGGTACCGTCATTAAAGCAGTGTCGACTGGTAGTTCCCAGGGGGAGAGCCTTCTCTGTGGGGGCACCTACCCTTTGGAACAGGATACCCCCAGGGATACGAATGATCCCAGATCTTCATACTTTCCATCGTGCACTTAAAGACCTTTCTGTTTCACCAAGCTGGGCTGGCATAATTTTTTCTAATTGTCCAAATTTTATTGTGAAGATTTTAACTTAACTGATGAGCCAAATTAGCTTAATTATTTTAAATTGCTTCTATTTCACATTTATATATATATATGTTATTTTGACTGTTCACCGTCCTGAGTCCTTCGGGAGAAGGGCAGTATAAAAATTAAATAAATAAATAAATAAATAAATAAATAAATAAATAAATAAATAAATAAATAAATAAATCTTTCCTATTACCTACTCCTTTTGGTATCTTCTGACTATGACTTTATTAGTTATAAGCAGGGGTGAAATGCTCCCAATTCGGACCGGATCACCCGATCCGGTAGCGATGGAGGCAGGTGGTTCTGAGAACTGGTAGCAAAAATCCCTGCCCCCCCATGCCCAGCTGAGCCACGCAATCATCAGAGGCTTTTTTTTAAAAAAAAAATTAAAAGCATTTTTTCTACAACCTCTTCGGCCAAAAAAATGCTTTTAAAAGTAAAAAAAAAAAAGCTTCTGATGATCATGGGGCTCAGCTGGGGTCATCAAATGTAAAAGCCTCTGACGATCCCAGCTGAGTTGCCTGATCGTCAGAGCCTTTTAAAAGAAAAAAAGCCTCTGTCGACCAGGCAACTCAGCTGGGATCGTCAGAGACTTTTGAAAGCATTTTTTTACAACCTCTTCACTGAAGAGGTTATAGAAAAAATGGTTTTAAAAGTTTTTTAAAAATGGTCACGCCCACCCAGTCACATTACCCCACCACCACCAAGCCACACCCACAGAACCGGTAGTAACAAATTTTAGATTTCACCACTCGTTATATGTTATGATTTATGATTGTATTTTATGATTTATCACTTTGTTGCTTGTATGTACACTGAAAGCTTATGCACCAGAGACAAATACCTTGCATGTCCAATCACACTTAGCCAATAAAGAATATTTTATTCTATTTCTATTCTACTACAAAACTCTTGTAAAAATGAATGAGATATAGAAATGCGTATAATCGGGTAAAAAACCCAGAGACCTAGGATGGAATGGATACTGGAATCTGCAGACTGTCAGTGTGTTGCTATTGGTTTCATCCTCACCTTGGGTATCTGTGTAGAGAAAATATAGGACTGGTGAGGTATGACTGCTTTTGACCATAACATTTAGAAGTGGTTATTCAGAAGAAAGCAATGCCTTGGATTTTCTTCTCCAAAGCTCCAAAGTAGAGAATTTAACAAGCCCTTTAAATCCCTGAAAACTCAAGAAAATGCAAGAAAAGTGTGAATCATGCAGCTTTGGACTTAAGGAAAGATTTAATGAGAAATTTTGTTTTAAAACTGTGGTGCTAAATATACAGTATACTCTGCTATGGATGATGGGAATGCACTAGAGCCTATGGCTAGCCATCAGCCAGAAAAGTTTTGAAAAACTAACACAGGGCTGAGAAAAGTGGATTAAAAATCAAAGAACATTGGGAGAACTTATTAAGGGATTTCTGATTTCACTTGTGTTTAAACCAGGTATTGGGAAATTGATAGGTAGTTGGTAGATAAAATCCATTCTGTAAAATTCCATATAACTGCAAATGTGGATCTGGGGGTATTTCTTTAACAATTATACTTCCTGAAATTTGATGGAAATGGCTATTTGAAAGGTGGGAATTTGTCTTGACTTGGATTTTCTTTTCTTAGCTCCCAGCAAGAGTAGGGTAAAAGACCCAGTTGAGTCCCTTCAGGAAGTGAGTGGCTTCAAATCCAAAATATTCTCCACCCATCAATGTGCTCAAAACTCCTGTTTTATATCTTGCCCTTCTGCAAACTGTCCATAAGTGGACAGGTCCGCCACTATGATGGAGCCTCCTTTCCTAGTGAAAAGGCAGCTCTACTATATCCTAAAATCTTCAGTAGGCAACATCAGGGGGTTAGACCTACATGGTATGCAGCACAAGATGATGATGATGATGTTGTTGATGATGATGATGATGATGATGATGATGATGATGATGATATCCATTATTATGGATATAGAAATTCTCTGGGCCAAGTATCTCCAAGTCTTCCAATCTTACACTATTCTTTGAGTTGTTCTATACTCTGGCTGGTGTCAGTTTTGATGGTGTCCAGCCATTGTATTCTTTGGCAGCCTGGTTTCCTTTTACCTCTAACTTTTCCAAGCATAACTGCTTTCTTCAGTGAATTCCTCAGCATGCAATGGCCAAAGTAAATGAGACGCAGTTTTGTGATTTTGGCATTCTAGTGACATGCCTGGTGTTATGCACTCAATACTTGCTTGTTAGTTACCTTTGCTGTCCAAGGAATATGCAGGGGCCTTCTCCAGCAACACAGCTCAAAGAAGTCGGTTTTCTAGCCTAGCTATTTTAAATAGACCATACCCTGAGGAGTGTTTAGGAGTTGTAATAAAAAATGGTCAAGATGGTTTCTGCAATGAAGTGAAGTTTGACTCCTTCTTTACATGCATCACATATAAGAAATTGTTGTTGTTAGTTGTGAAGTTGTGTCCGATCCATCGCAACCCCATGGACAACTTTCTTTACATGCACCACATATAAGAAATTGTTGTTGTTAGTTGTAAAGTTGTGTCCGACCCATCGCGACCCCATGGACAACTTTCTTCCAGGCCTTCCTGTCCTCTACCATCCCCCAGAGACCACTTAAACTCATACCGACTGATTCAGTGACTCCATCCATACCTCATTCTCTGCCGTCCCCTTTTTCTTTTGCCCTCAATCATTCCCAGCATTAGGCTCTTCTCCAGTGAGTCCTTCCTTCTCATTAGGTGGCCAAAGTATTTGAGTTTCATCTTCAGGATCTGGCCTTCTAAAGAGCAGTCAGGGTTGATCTCCTCTACGACTGACTGGTTACATAAGAAATAGCGAGGCTTTAATCACATGATCACAGCTACCATCTTGCCCCCCTCTTCCTCCAGATGCCTCTTGCTATTGAATTTGTGATCTATATTTACTATTCCATTTTGAATTCTAAGAGGATGGTGGTGGATAGCATGTTCTGAAAATTTGGCTTCAAATTCCTGGCCATTTATGTATTCCTTCGGTGGCATAACTCTCATGTTTTGCCTACCCATTGATAAAAATGAACAGCACACACCCATTATCAAGTAACAACTCAAAAAAAGGATGTACATTTTACTTCTGCTGATAGTTTATTTATTTATTCAATTTATATAGCTGCCCATCTCATATACATGATTCAAAAAACATAGAAACAATACAAAAAATAGCCAAAGACAGAACAAAGCATTAAAAACAAGACAAATCATTTAAACCATAAAAACATAATGCATGTACTCTTTGTTGGAAATTCCTCACTTCTTTAAAGTGACCAGTAGAACCAGTAGAATCTCT
Organism: Pantherophis guttatus; assembly: GCF_059756535.1. Taxonomy (NCBI): domain Eukaryota; kingdom Metazoa; phylum Chordata; class Lepidosauria; order Squamata; family Colubridae; genus Pantherophis; species Pantherophis guttatus. The sequence continues at coordinate 95,436,956 of NC_142064.1, forward strand.
CCTTGCTTTTAATTTTTCTTAAAAAAGAAGCTTACAGTATGGAGTCGTTTTGCATTGCTACTGTCAATATTCTTTAACCAGAAGTTTTATCTAATGCTAATGGCTTTAGATCCAGTTCCCAGTTTATCCAGCAATGTCAAATAATTATTAAAGGCTTTTTCTCCCTTCAGACTAGCATTCAGACTTCTGCCCAGGTATTAATTAAATAGGTCAGATCTGTAAATCAGGAAGAAAAGGCAACAGGTCTACGTTTGCATCCTTATTTGTACACAGTGACTAGACTGTCAAGTTGCCCTAAAATGATGCTCTATTAACTCACTACAGTTGCTGATTTGTTTACACCTGTTAGAGGTTGGCTAAATGGAGTCTATGATGAAGTCAGGGACCAAAACAATTAAAATGTGTTGAAATGTCTCTGCTTCATCTCATGTAGTAAGAGCTGAAATAAAGGTGACAGAGGTAGGATTAGAAATTCACAGAAAATCCCTCTATACTGTCCAGCAGTGCTACTGAAAGCAATCCTAGAGGACTCTTCTTCCGACAGCAGATGTGGTAGGCACATGTCAAACTTTTATATGCCAAATAGGCCTGTAAATAAATATGCCGGAAACTATGCTCCAGAAAAAGGCAGGACTGAAAGAAAAAGAAAATTAAACTGAATGCAGTAATTGCTATTAATTAATGTTATTATTTTTAATTAATTAATTAATTTTAAAATCAATTGCCTATAAAGCAGTGGTGAAATCCAATTTTTTTTACTACCAGTTCTGTGGGAGTGGCTTGGTGGGCATGGCAGGGGAAGGATACTGCAAAATCCCCATTCCCTCCCCACTCCTGGGGAAAAGATATTGCAAAATCTCCATTCCCACCCCACTCTGGGGCCAGCCAGAGGTGGCATTTGCTGGTCTTCCAAACTACTCAAAATTTCCGCTACAGGTTCTCAGAACATGTCAGAACCTACTGGATTTCACCCCTGCTATAAAGTAAGATACTTTGTAAAATTGTTTGATTCCCCTATGTCTACATTCATGCACCCAGAGACCATGCAAATCTGGATTTAACATTCATAAAAATTGACATGCTTGAGTTCAATGGTGTTTACTTTCTGGTAAGAGTACATAGGAAGCTACTAATTCTTTGAGTACAGATTTCTTTGTCCAGTTTTCTCTGTGAAAAGTGGATGGAAATTGGAAGAGATCCTTGGAGTACTTAGTAGATTATGTTAGTTACCAAAAGGAACTAGGTCAATAGAGACTTTTGGTGTGTCACAAGTCTAAGGAAGTCTAAGATATATATGTTGCAGATCTTATGCCCAGAGGTCTACAACAAATTGAGATTTTGTGTTTTTTATCAAGGCAACCTGGTCTACCCAAATATGGGATGGAGGTTGCCCTGATAAAAATCAAAAAATCTCTCCCCTGATATAGCTGACAAAGTGAGGAGAGCCCATGGCTTAGAGGTTAATATATCTACCTAATATGTTAGTAGCCCAGGTTCAAATCCCAGAAGGGTATGGCTAGCTGACGAGAGCTAAATAGATTGAAATAGATCTATCTTATTTTTTGGTGTATAAGACACACTCCCCCCCACCAAAGGTGGGTGGAAATGTCTGTGCGTCTTATACAGTGAATGTTGCTGAAGCCCTACCCACCCGGCGGCCCCCACCCTTTGGCCTCTGCCTCCCAGCAATTTACCTCCTTGTAGCAAACAGCAAACAACCTGGTCAGCTTCAGCACAGCCTGATTTAGCACGAGCAGCTGATTGGCAGTTGGATCGACCTCCCAGAATACCGCCTATCAGCTGTTCCAGACTGCAGTGATCGCCACCGCCCATCACCACCATCGCCGCCCATCACTGCTGCTGCCTATCACTGCCTCCAAGCGCCCCATTTTTGTCTTCCATGTGCTCCATTTTTGTCCTCCACATGTCCTGTTTTGGGCCCATTCCAGGTGGCAGGGATAGGCAATGGCAGCAGCAATCTCTGCCGCTTGGAACGGAATGAAAATGGGGTGCACAGAGGCCAAAAATGGGAGGCACAGAGGCTGAAAATGGGCCACAGGGAGGTGGCGATAGGTGGCAGCAGCAATGGGCGGCGATGGCGGCGACAGGCGGTGGTGATCCCCACAGCCTGGAACAGCTGATAGATGATATTCCAGGAGGCTGATCCAACCACCAATCAGCTGCTTGTGCTAAATCAGGCTGTGCTGAAGCTGACTAGGCTGTTTGCTGTTTGCTCCAAGGAAATAAATTGCTGGGAGGCAGAGGCAGATTTTTTCCCCCTTGTTTTTCTCCCAAAAAGCTAGGTACATCTTATACTTCGGGACATCTTATAGTCTGAAAAATATTAGTATATTAGTCTCCCTTTCTTTCTTTGTCGGTAAAATATAAATTTAACACAAACTGAGATTTTGTCAAAAGACCAAAATGTGGTCACAGTGCAGGCTTTTGTCCTTAAATATTTGCCAGTGATGTTGCAGTGCCAAACAGGACTGAGTGCGCATCACAATACATGTTTTATCAGACACCTTTAAGTGAGCTAATTGCTCAGTGTCTTAACCTAATTTTTCCCAAGTCCTTTTGCACTTGAAGCGCCCTTCATAGTTAGAGGAGACTCTCTAACACAAAGCTTCACCCTCACATACAATGGACAATGTGATGAAGGCAGGTTTACCTTACTTGATACAATAAAGACATCTGTTTCTGTGTATCAGCCACCTGCTTTCATTATTTACATGTTCAATTTATTTAAATGTTGTCAACCACTTCTTCTATTACTGTATTGTATTCCCAGTAATAAGAAGAGGATTGGGTTAGTGTCACCAGCACAGAGCACCCCTCACTTGGACAGCTTGAAATATGGCTACAGCTACCTTCCCAGGCACTCTCCCACAATTGTCCAAGATCTCCCTTATACACTTAAAGAACATTAATTGGTGGTTGTGCTTCCTTCTGACTAGTGACACTTTATTTGGGGAATCCATCAATTGCTGTCCTCAACCTGTCTCCCACTAAAACTGTAAGGACAGTATATTCATGTCCTTGTTATTGAGGTAGAAGAGACTTCAACTATTGGGGTAGCATCCATCAACCGAGGATACTTTTCTGCTGATAGGAGGGATATGTATTAATGAGGCTTAGAAGGACAAGTCTTCAATGAATATTAAAGACAATTCATAGATAGTACTTTCAAGGGAAAAAAGCTCATCATTCCTTTTTTTTTTCTTTCTGAAAAATATGCCTGAAAGCTCTGGGAAATTCTCTTGAAACAGAATGCAGAATTCACTGCTTCCTTTAAAATGATACTTTGGCTTTGTGAACTTCCCTCCAGTTAGTCAATGCTTTCTCAAATGGTCCCCAAATCATCTCCCCACTTTCGCATTTTAAAAGGTTTATTTAGAACAGAACAGAACAGAACAGAACAGAACAGAACAGAATAGAATAGAATAGAATAACAGAGTTGGAAGGGACCTTGGAGGTCTTCTAGTCCTACCCCATGCTTAGGCAGAAAACTCTACACCACTTCAGACAAATGGTTATCCTACATCTTCTTAAAAACTTCCAGTGTTGGAGCATTCACAACTTCTGGAGGCAAGTTGTTCCACTGATTAATTGTTCTAACTGTCAGGAAATTTCTCCTTATTTCTTTGGGGCTGTTGTATTTCCAGTAACTCACTCGTCCCGAGGGGTTGCTTTATTAATTCAATTTATTAATTCAATTTGTATGCCACCCCTCTCCGAAGACTCAGGGTGGCATACAAATGAGTCTTATCGTAGAATCGACAAATGTTCCCGTAGGATTATTTTATGCCAGAATTGTTCTGATCTGTTTCTTCCCAGGACAACACAAAGGCTGAGTTACCGCCAATTACAAAAGCTGGCAGGGCCTGCTGAAATCTGGGTGGTACCTCTGCAGGATGCTGGCCCTGCTAGGAAGACCCCACATTGGTTCTTCTTTTTAGGAAATAAGCCATGAGCAACACTAGTGAATTCCAGATGGATGCAATTAACTCACCAGCTTATTTTAATTCCCCTTTGCAAACCTATTAGCGCCTTTGTAGCCTTTCCCCCCCCCTTTTCAAATTAGTATACGATAATCTCTCCCAACTGTGCCTGCTGACTTTATCTGACTTTCTCCGCTGACTAGCAGCCATTCTCTGGAGACAATGATCATTTTAGCACTAACTCCTGCTCAAGGCTGTGGGGCCAAAGCAATTAACAAGCCTTTGGCTTTGAAGAAGCACGACGTAGATTCAGGATAAACTCAATTGAATGAATTGTCTGGTTGGGTCTAACTCACCAAACTGGTAATAATGAAGTTATTTTGTGTTTGTGTGTATCCAGCAGCTGATGCCTGTGCTTTGGCAGAACTCTCTTTCATGTTTCCTAGGTTTCTTTACTCCTTTCTCAACTAAAAAGTAAAACATTTTGTTAAGCACTGAGAAAGAAATGTATGTTTTTCAACAGTCGCTTTTGTAAGACTGCAAAGCTCTCTTAATTAGAGATGCTGTTAAGATTAGAAGGACAAAGGATGCGATTTATAAGAAAAACAAATCCCTCTAACCGATTTTTACTTGCAGTGTGTGCTCACAGCATGCTTTCCCTTGCTCAAATGTTGAGGCATATATCTGCAACCTAATATTCTCCAGGTTTTTTTTTGGACCAAATTTTCTCCTCAAATTTAGAAGTCTCTTTAAGGTGTTGTTGTCTTTCAAGATGTTGGCAGATTTCATTAAAAGAACATTAGCTACCTCTGTGAATCATGCATTTGCCAATTTGGCTATCTATAAATACAATCTTAATACCAGCTTGGAATGCAAAGTGCTTTTTGGCTAATGGAAACAACTCATTCCAGAATAAGCATTTAAGCAGCGCAGCTATTAAAGTGAGACAACGAAGATGATTAGGGAACAGGAGGCTAAATCATGCAAAGAACGGTTGCAGGAATTGAGTATATGTTGAATGAAAAGAAGGACTAGGGGTGACATGATAGCAGTCTTCCAATATTTGAGGGGCTGCCACAAAGAAGACAGGGGGTCAACCTTTCTTCAAAGCATCTGAAGGCAGGACAAGGAACAAGGGATGGAAACTAACCAAGGAGAGAAACTAAAAATAAGGAGGAATTTCATGACAGAACAATTAACCAGTGGAACAGCTTGTCGTCAGAAGTTGTGGGTGCTCCATCACTGGAGGCTTTTAAGAAGAGATTGGACAACCATTTGTTTGCAATGGTACAGGATTTCCTGCTTGAGCAAAGGGTTGGCCTAGAAGATCTCCAAGATCCCTTCTAACTCTTTTATTCTATTATCTAATAGTTGTGTTTTTCAACATCCATTCCCAGGTAACTAGCTGAGCTCTTTTATAACTGGGAACATTATCACAAAACAGCTTCTGAAACTATCCCTTAGGGATAATTGGTTGTTCTCTATGGTTCAACTATCTAAAGCTTTATTGTATTTATAGACCAGCTGAGCTCTTGGTCTCCAAGGCTTCTGCTTGGTGTACTCCAACCTCTCCAGATCTTTCCTCCTCCTCCTTTAAACTTGTATGCCACCTACCTCTCAACAACTCGGGACAGTTCACAGCAATAAAATAAAATACAAGAAAAACCAAGAAAAAAAATAAAGATGGCAAGTGCAATAAAGCAAGAGATCTCATTCTCCCCTGACAGTGGCTCTTCTTCAGAGTGAAGAATATCCAGATCTTGAGGGCAACCTGGTCCCAGAGAGCAGGCATGGCTTCAGAGGGGCATGCCTTCCAGGATCCCAATAGATCAGGGGTGGCAACTGTGGCCCTTTTATAACCTGTGGACTTCAACTCCCAGAATTCCTGAGACAGCCAAGCTGGCTCAGGAATTCAGGGAGTTGAAGTCCACAGGTTGTAAAAGGGCCACAGTTGCCCACCCCTGCAATAGATGACTCTGTTTAATAGAAGGAGCCTTGCATATACCAACCCATATTGCACTGCATATCGGACATTAATACAATTGAGAGAGTCCAGAGATATTTCACGAGAAGAGTCCTCCATTCCTTTACCCGCAATAGAATACCTTATGCCACCAGACTTGAAATTTTGGGCGTAAACAATTTAGAACTACTCTGCCTTTATTCTGATCTAAGCGTAGTACATAAAACTATCTGCTGCAATGTCCTACCTCTCAATGACTACTTCAGTTTCAACCGCAATAACACATGAGCGCACAGTAGATACAAACTTAAGGTAAACTGCTCCAAACTCGATTGCAGAAAATATGACTTCAGCAACAGAGTTGTCAACGCCTGGAATGCACTACCTGACTCTGTGGTTTCTTTCCCAAATCCCCAAAATTTTAACCTTAGACTGTCTACTGTTGACCTCAACCCATTCCTAAAAGGTCTTTAAGGGGCATGCATAAGTGCACCAGCGTGCCTACCGTCCCTGTCCTAATGTTCCCTTTTATTTGTATCCATCTCATGTATTCAAAATTATGTCTATACTTATATATGTTATCTAATACATGCTTGATGAATTAAATAAAATAAATATAAATAAATAAAACCCAGCCAGAATGAATTGGCAGAGGTGATGTTAAGGGAGACAAGCAATCCGATAAGTAACCAAGCCAGTGGTAAAATGTAAAATTTGTTACTACCGGTTCTGTGGGTGTGGCTTGGTGGTGGTGGGGTAATATGACTGAGTGGACGTGGCCAACTTTTTTTAAAAAAACTTTTAAAACCATTTTTAAAACCATTTTTGGCTGAAGAGGTTGTAAAAAAAATGCTTTTAAAGCCTCTGACAATCCCAGCTGACTTGCCTGATCGGCAGAGGCTTTTTTTCCTTTTAAAAACATTTTTTCTATAACCTCTTCGGCTGAAGAGGTTGTAGAAAAAATGCTTTTAAAAGCCTTTGATGATCCCAGCTGTACCGCGCGATCATCAGAGGCTTCTTTTTTTACTTTTAAAAGCATTTTTTTGGCCAAAGAGGTTGTAGAAAAAATGCTTAAAAAAAAAAAGCCTCTGATGATTGCGCGGCTCAGCTGGGCAATGTGGGATAGGCAGGGATTTTTGCTACCAGTTCTCCGAACCACCCGCCTCCATCGCTACCGGATCAGGCGATCTGGTCTGAACCGGGAGTATTTCACCCCTGAACCAAGCTCTATGTCATGTAGGGCTTTATAGGTGAAAACCCGCACCTTGAATTGCACCTGGAAGTAAAGTAGCAATCAACGCAGCTCACAAAACAGGGGTGTTACATGTCCGTTTCTGCTGGTGCTATTGCAATTTTCCTAGTGGTTTTCAAGGGCATCAGAACTGGTGTTCTTTGTAATGCTAGAAACTGAGTCTAGTGGCCAATTATCAAAGATGCATCAGAGAGTTGCTACATCAGAAGCTTTTGTCATGGACATGCCTCTGGCCTCCTTTCTGGACATGAGTTTGGCAGTGGCGGAGGAAGAGTCAGATGTTGGCATCTCTGGGGAAGGGATTGCATGGGTGCATGGAGACATGGACCAGGGAGCAGAGCATCTTATGGAGCAGCCACAGCCAGAATAACCAGTTGGGCAGCAGGCTGAGCCCAAGCAGAGGGAGCCACAGCTGCAGCAAGTCAACCTGGAGGCTTCAGGTGAAAAATAGGAACAGCTGCTTGCAGCCAGCGAGGATGAGGAAGTGTAGTGCACACCTCCTTCCCCCCAATCAAGGATGCACAGGATGGAGATGTAACAGGCACAACGCTGCTGGTCAGTCAGTTACTTGTGAGGAGGCAGCCTCGCCCGTCATAAGAGGCCGTACTGGTGTTGCCTATTTAATCCCGCCCAACGTAATGGGCATTGGTGGAACAATGTGTGTGGATTCCTTGCTCTATGATTCCTGCTTCTTGGGTTTTGCCTTTGAACTCATGTTGAACTTTGGACCTCTGGTTTGTGCCTTGACCTAGTGCCTTGCCTCGTGGACTAAATCAAGGCTTTGAAACTTTTGCTTTGTTGAACACCTTGTTCCAGCTTCTGCCTGGCTTCGGGAATTGAAACCACCCCTCTTGCCAGCTCCTTAGAACTCCTGGGGGAACTTAGAAGGGTGTGTGGGTCTTTTTTAATTCAAGAGCTGCTGAGGACTGTATACTTGGATTCCAGCAGTCAATAAAGACCTAGTAATCTACCGTTGTGTGTGCGTGTATGAGCACCCAGGGCAGCTTTGTAGGAAGTTTAAAATTTATTTTTCTTTGACTAACAGATAACTCTTTCCTAATTATATCTCTTCCTCATGAAAAAAAAGGTTCCCATAGTCTTACCCTGTTTCTCCCAAAATAAGGCATCTCCTGATAATAAGCCCAATTGGGCTTTTGAGCACATGGCAATAAGGCCAAGCACTTATTTCAGGGTTCAAAAAAATATAAGACAGGGTCTTATTTTCAGGGAAACACGGTAATATGTAATCATATCCATACATTTTTAAAGTAAAACAAAGCAAAACTCCTTTTTACTCTCTTCAAGAGAAGCCGAACACTGTTCTGTCCCTTTGAGGAAATTAAAGAGGTCAGGATACAGACAATTCTTTCCAGATATTGCTGACCTTACACTGAACTCGAATGTCTCATCAAGCTTTTGAATCCCCTGAAAGTATTTTCAAAGCAATTGGGGTTAAATGTCACCTGAAAGACATCATTAGAAACCAGTCCTCAAGAGACATGAACTCTGACTATGTCTGATGGAGTTTAAGCTCAGTTTTAAGCCAGTGTTGTGAATCAATAGACAGTCTGTGTAAAAATCCTTTCATAACAGAAGGGGGATCAACATTCTGACAGGCGATCAAACTGATGGCAGTCACTGAAGTCTCAGCAATTTGATGGAGTGGAAAAAAAAATGAGCTGGGGGCAGGGGTGGGGAGAGCCCCTGTAACTCCAAAACAACAATAAGAACAACAAAGCTTTGACAATTTTATTGTGAAGATCAGTATCTTAGAAGATTTATGAGCTCCCAGGAAGAAAGCTGACCTTTCCTCAAAGATGTGACATGGTTATGAAAGAGTGACATGTGTAAAGATTCCCATCAGTGGTGGGTTTCCCCCAGTTTGGACCAGTTCGCAAGAACCAAATAGTAAAACCAGTGGGAGGCTCCGCCCACCGCCCCAAATGTCATCATAGGTGATCTGCGCATGCACAGAAGCGCGAGCAAGCGATCCCATTGCGAACCGGTAATAAAGGTAAGTAGAACCCATCCCAATTCCCATTGATAAAAAAGAACTATGATCACCTTCATAGGGAGGAGAATTTGCTTCCAACCAGAACTGTCACATAATTTGTCATAAATAAAGCTCCGCCTGTTAGAGAACATCACTCAAAAGAAAATATAATTTAGAATGTCCAAATAGGTAAGGCTACCTCTAGTTTGGACAAGGTCTTAGAAAAGGTATAGCTATGTCACCATGGGTTGATACAGGCTGGGACATTACAAAATTTAAATTGTGCTTCCAAATGGCCTAGGACAGATGAGTGAGAATATGTAAGATTAAGGACTGCCCATGGTACCTTAAGAATATCCATCTCCTCTGTTTTTGAATCACTGTTTGGGTGGGCTTTTTCTACAGAAGTTGGAGTAATCAAATCATCCAGTTTTATATTTGTGATAGAGTGATTTCTCAGCAGTGGAAGAAGTTAGACCAGAGCAAAACAAAACATCATGTGGAGAGGCTGAAGATAGCCTCCTGTGGAATGCATGTTTTGAGTTTAATGATTTATTATTCCGCAAACGTCCTCTGAATATTACTAAAAGTGTTTCCAAATATTTTGGGCCAATAGGCACACTTGTAAGAGCTGAGGTGGTGCAGTGGTTAGAGTGCAGTACTGCAGGCTACTTTAGCTGACTGCTAGCTGCAGTTCAGCAGTTCAAATCTCACCAGGCTCAAGGTTGACTCAGCCTTCCATCCTTCTGAGGTGGGTATGAGGACCCAGATTGTTGGGGGCAATATGCTGACTCTGTAAACTGCTTAGAGAGGGCTGTAAAAGCACTATGTGCAAGTGCTATTGCTATTGCTATTGTTGAAAGCATGACACGAGTGCTTAAGAAAATGGCTGCCATGACTAATTTACCTTTCACAAACAGTTGTCATAATGTACAGATGAACATCAATTTACCAGACAAACACTAATTTATTGGAAAGCAAACTGCTAAGGAGGCTTCCTGTTACTCCCTCCAATCAAAGGGATGGTGACTACTGAACCCCTAGTTAGTTAATCTTCAGTACATACAAAAATCCATCTTAAAAAAAAGTTCATATTATTTATTTGTCCCCAAATGCAGCTGCTTACATTTGACTATACTTTGTTATTTTCTCACTTATTTACTCTCAAAACACATTATTTTAGACCTGATTTCCAAACCATCAGTTTGAAAGCAATTTATTGTGGCTGGGTGGGTCCTTGAGAAATTCAAGTGATTATGTATCATCAGGTCAATGTTGACTCTTAATGACCAGTAGAAGGACCTTCATCAGCTTACCTGTTCCTTCAGGTTCCTCAAAAGTGTACCAACAGAAGAGAATATTTGTGGCTCAGGGTTGAACTGTGGGGTCCTAAGCAAGAAAACAACCATCTTCAAAGTCTGTAGAGATTCTCAATCATCCAGGCCATGGTTGCCCAAAGGTCAGTGGTTTCAAAATTTTTTACTATCGATTCCATGGGTGTGGCTTGATGGGTGTGGCTTAGTGGGCGTGGCAGGGGAAGGATACTATAAAATCTCCATTCCCACCCCACTCCAGGGGAAGGTTACTGCAAAATCCCCATTTCCTCCTGATCAGCTGGGACTCGGGAGGCAGAGAATAGATGGGGGCGGGGCCAGTCAGAGGTGGTATTTACTGGTTCTCTGAACTACTCAAAATTTCTGCTACAGGTTCTTCAGAACTGGTCAGAATCTGCTGAAACCCACCTCTGCCAAAGGTGCTTTTTTGCGGGGAATGGAAGGATTTATATGCAGACTATAGGAACCAGGAGTACTACTCCAGTGACCCTGAGGAGACAAATAAACCTCCAAGTGATTCAACAACCCTCTAAAAGGATGCAAATGACCAGCTTCTGCAAGGAATATACACCCTTCCATTCCCCACCATCCGGTCAGAGCTGAAGAAGCTTCTCAGATGAGAAGTGAAACATCTTCAAAGAAAACCAAGAAAATCCAGTTGCCTCTTGAAAAAGCAGTTCAGGGATTACTTATAGATGGTTTTCTTGCCCTTTGTGAAGAGAGCAAGCTTCTCTACCTGGAAAATGGGGGAGACTATTTTGTGGCTATTTTAAGGTAATATTTGTTCCTTGGAGAAAAGATCTAGCAAGAGGATAGGAAGGAATTGGGCCACAGGCAGATTGTGAGGGAAGAAGACAGACTGAAGTATGAAATAGATAACATTGAGGAGTCCTTTCAAAAGATGGATTCCCAAAAAAGAAGATATATACAGGTAGTCCTCGATTTACATCTGTTCATTTAGTGACTGACCAAAGTTACAACAGCACTGAAAAAGTGACTTATGACCATTTTTCACACTTACAACTGTTATAGCATCTCCATGGTCACATGATCAAAATCTAGACGCTTGGCATCTGGCATGTATTTATGATGATTGCAGTGGCCTCGCATCATGTGATCCCCTTTTGTGACCTTCTGACAAGTGAAGTCAATGAGGAAGCCAGATGCACTTAACAACCATGTTACTTACTTAACTGAAGTGATTCACTTAACAACTGTGGCAAGAAAAGACATAAAATGGGACCAAACTCCTATAACTGTCTCCAGGAGTGCTATTCAGCAGGTTCTGACAGGTTCTGGACAACCGGTAGCAGAAATTTTAAGTAGTTCAGAGAACCGGCAAATACCACCTCTGGCTGGCCCCAAGAGTGGGGAGGGAATAGGGATTTTGCAGTATCCTTCCCCTGCCACGCCCACCAAGCCATGCCTACAGAACCGGTAGTAAAAAAAATTGAATTTCACCACAGTCTGTCTCACTTAGCAACATAAATTTTAGGCTCGATTGTGGTCATAAGTCAAGGACTATCTGTAGTCTCCTCAGCACCCAGAATCATTTGGAATGAGGCATTTTTAAATCTGCGTAAATAAATACAGGAAAAGAAATATCACAATATTGACTGGGCAAATCACATTCTGCTTGTTTGTCTCTTTGAACTGTGAGGGGCAAAAATCAGAAGTGAGGAAGGGCTAGAGCTATAATTCACCAAAGCTGGAGAATTAATAAAACCTTAGGAAGAAACCACAACTTATTTTATGTCATCATCATTTGGAATTTATTTTGATTTCCCTCTATTTAAGAGAAAGAGAAACAGAGGTGGAGGAGAAGGGCATTTTTGAGAAAATGAGAAAACACTTTGGCAGGCAGAAAAGAACAGAGGCTAAGACATTATTTGCCAAAAGAAAATGAAAAAGCTCTTTTGTAAAAAAATAAATAAAAGGCCCATTTGTTTGGCACCTTAATTCAAACTGGAATTGCTGTGTAAGTTAACAACAGGCTATTCTGATCTGTTTTTGTGACCAGTCATCCAAGGGAGCATTTTCTAATTTCAATGAATAAAACTAATAGATAGCCATGATTAATCTTGGCCACAATAAGCCCCTCACTGCTATATTGATTTGACCCCACTGATAAGACGACCATAGATCCAGCTATCATAATTGGCAGGTTAAAAATATGGCTCTTTCCTCACTTACTATCTGAATTATTTCTCACACTGCTTATTACAGAATATTAAATTGCACTGTTTGGGGGGCAGTTTAAAGAAATATATCCCAAAATACCACTAGACCTATTCTGTGAATCTTTCACACTTTCTTCAATTCCCTCCTGCTCAGTTCTCTGACATCTCAATTTGAAATGTACCCAGATGAAACACAATTGAAATCCTTTGGATGGCAAGCCATTTAAAGTAATGGAGATAATATAAGGGGAAAACTAGAAGGACAGGATATAAAGGAGATGCAATGACTTGCTCACAAGTTTATTGGTGGCACCTGGAATGGTCAGGCCAACTCTCAACCAGCTTGTTTGATAAACAAATCAATTCTCTTATCCAGGACTGGATAAGAGAAGGCCTCCTCTGATACTTTCATATATTCTTTTTTGCCCATTCGAGGGTGGACTAAGTATAGTTGTGGTTATATGGAATTCTCTCTGATCCACTTTGGGATAAGATCAAGATGTGTAGGGAAAGGGTGGGGATGGGGAACTGGGAACTGGGATCTCTTGTCTCATGAGAGTGAGGTGCACCCTTGACTTAATCAGAGAAGGAAGGACAAAGTCTTCACTGGCTGTGTTTTGATTGAAGCCTAGCAGGAAACTGGAAAAAAAATCCATGAAAATTGCTACCTGTATAACAAATTTGAATTAAATAAAGTCTACTTTTTGTTTGAAAAAATGCAGAAGCAGAAATCTATTCAAATCCTAAGGCAACACAGGAGGAATCTGCCTAATCTTCAAGATTTCAAGAAATTCCTTAAAGAGTTATTCCAAAATGGTTGCTACCTTGCTTCAATATGCCAGAAAAGACATCTGGATTTTGAAATGAGCCTTCTTTATGACATCCAGCCTTTCCTCCTCCCTGTAAAACCTTATTTGATGGAGACTGACATACTTCTAATGCTGTGCCCTGTTCCAGGCTTCTCCAGGTCCTTAGCTGGACCTCAGCTGCAGCTGTTTGGTAAATTTCTTCATCAACCCTCCAGCTGTTCATCAAACCTTTCATAGGTTTTGTGCTGCTCCTAGCACATGAAGGAGGGGATCCCCTTTGTCTTTCTTTGCTTCACAGGGCACTCCCTGCTTGCCTCCTTCAGCAATGGATGTGGTCCAAAGCTCAAAAAGGTCATAGCAACAGATGGTACCTGGAAACCTGAGTTTTCATTTATTGTGCTGCTTCAACCAACTCTGGCTCTTTACCGTATTTAGCAATCCTAAATTAGAATAGAATAGAATAACAGAGTTGGAAGGGACCTTGGAGGTCTTCTAGTCCTACCTCCTGCTTAGGCAGGAAACCCTACACCACTTCAGAAAAATGGTTATCCAACATCTTCTTAAAAACTTCCAGTGTTGGAGCATTCACAACTTTTGGAGGCAAGTTGTTCCACTGATTAATTGTTCTAACTGTCAGGAAATTTCTCCTTAGTTCTAAGTTGCTTCCCTCCTTGATTAGTTTCCACCCATTGCTTCTTGTCCTGCCCTCAGGTGCTTTGGAGAATAGCTTGACTCCCTCTTTTTTGTGGCAGCCCCTGAGTTATTGGAACACTGCTATCATGTCTTCTCTAGTCTTTCTTTTCATTAAACTAGACATACCCAGTTCCTGCAACCATTGTTCATATGTTTTAGCCTCCAGTCCAGTCCCCTAATCATCTTTGTTGCTAAAGGAACTGGGATCAAGGGTAAGAAAATGGGAAAGTAGAGTGGCCAACTGATTCTAGACCCTAACAGAGACCTCACATTTAGGCAGGGATGGCTCACTGTGAAGATTGCAGCCCTTCAGTTCATTTCTTTCTGGACTGGCTTTCCAGCAGTTGATTGGCTGTTGCATGTCTTTGATGTCCAGCAAGACAAGAACATTCCATCTCTCCTGTGCCAGGAACAAAGGGAATTTGCTCCCCGTTATCAGGGAAAGGAGGGTTTCAGCTTACAGGTTCAAACCATTCTTCTTTCCTATTTCTCACAGATATTTGATATCTACTTTCTCATTATATTTCCATCTTTCAGATGATTTAAAACAACCAGTGAATCCTGGTCACCGCCTATAGCATTTTAGGCCCTGTCCCAAACCCAGATTTGATTCAAATAGATGTGTGATCAATATTACTCTTGGATCCCAATTTTTAATTCGGAAAAGGGAATCTCATGTTCATCTTAAATGAGGCATATGAGACATGAGACTGTGAGGCAGCTAAAATGGTGGTTTATTGGGCTTAGATGAGGTTCAGGTCTAGCCATTAGCCTGTAATGACTTGCTCAGCAAACTATGATTTTAAAATCCTGAATTTGCCTTATTTGTGTGCAATGTCATTAACTTCTTTCAGGCTCAAGTGGAGAGCTTTACTTATAGATCTAAGCTGAGATCTACATCCATTTCCAACCCTCACTCCAACGTATAATGAGTTCTTTTAGTGAAGTGGGGCTTTTAATGGGAAGGCACACACTTTAAGGAAATTTTCCCCAGAAGAAAGTCAGTACAATAGAAATATTCATATCTGCCACTACATCAGGATCAGAAAAGGGACATACTTATTGTGCCTAATTAGCATATATATTATGTCACCAATCTGAAAAGATGGATCTCACAAAACCAGACAGGAGCTAAAGTAGTACTGGTAATCCTTGCTTAACAATCTGTTGTTTTATGACCGTTTGAAGTTACAACAGCCATGTAATGGGTGCTTTACAGCACATAAAGAATCCCCAACCGTTGTAAATGGTTGCACAGAACCCACTGGGGGGTCACATCAAGGGTGAAATCCAGCAGGTTCTGTCAGGTTCTGGAGAACTGGTAGCAGAAATTTTGAGCAGTTTGGAGAACTGGCAAATACCACTTCTGGCTGGCCCCAGAGTAGGGTGGGAATGGAGATTTTGCAATATCCTTCCCCCAGGAGTGGGGAGGGAATGGGGATTTTGCAGTATCCTTCCCCTGGAGTCGGGTGGGAAAGGAGATTTTGCAGTATCTTTCCTCTGGATTAGGGTGGGAATGGTGATTTTGCAGTATCCTTCCCCTATCACCCCCACCAAGCCACGCCCACAGAACCGGTACTAAAAAAATTTGGATTTTACCACTGGGTCACATGTCTGCATATCAGATGGGTCAAGCTTTTGGTGTTTTGCAGTCAGAGGATTTGTGATGTTTGGCTATGGTTTCCACCATTTTTTTTTGCCGTGGTTTGGCATTCAAATGAATAGTTTCAGTTAACAACCATAGCGCTTGCTTAACAGCCATGGCAGTTGCTTAATGATGCCTGGAAAAAGGGCTAGAAAATTACTTCTAGTCATGTGAGTGCCTCAACTTATGACCTCAATGACTTACTACCATAATTATGGTCATAAGACGAAAACTACCTGTAATGTTTGCCATTATTGGTGAAGTGTTGCCCTTTGGTGTAGTGGTTAAGGCATTAGCCTAGAAATCAGGAGAGTGTGAATTCTAGTCTTGCTTTAGGCATGAAAGTTGGCTGGGTGATTTTGGATCAATCACCCTCTCTTAGCCCAATTCACTTCAGAGTGTTGTTGCCGTGGTGAAAATAGGAGAAGGAAGGAGTAGCGTTTTCTGCTCCAAGTTATTTATAAAACTGAAAAGGGTAGGATACAAAAGTCTAAAAAAATGCATGGAAGTTAGTTGGAACTGAAGGAAAGTTTACTACTGTGGGAACAGTCTTAAAACTAGTGGCTGACTTGTGTGCCCATTTTTTAAATCTATTTCACTGCCAGGAAATATTATGCACACAATGTAACTGCAATTGTCATTCACAGCAAATAGCAAATTGTGCAGCAATGGAGAGGAAAGGAAAGCATTGTTCTACATTCATAGCTCTGTCTGTTTTCCTGAGTTGTACTAAAAGCGCACCAGTGTTTCAGTTAGAGATGGGGAGAATTCCAATTCTTGTGATTTCTTGTGTGTGTGTGTGTGTGAGAGAGAGAGAGAGGGAGAGGGAGAGGGAGAGGGAGAGGGAGAGAGAGAGAGAGAGAGAGAGAGAGAGAGAGAGAGAGAGAGAGAGAGAGAGCTGACAATATCTATATCTGGCTTTATACTATGAATCCCATAATAGATTATTGAGACATCCCAGGCACATGTTTCACAAAACATGTGTGTTCTTTTTCAGAGGGTTTTATGAATCTGCCGCCTCTCTGACTAATCTGAGGAATTAAAAGTAGTTTTGTGATGCTTTCGCTTGGATTTCTGATTGGGCATTGCTGAAACTGTAAGATTTGGTTTGAAAACCCCAAATTGCTTTGAAAAGCAAGAATTGGAAGACTTTTAAATTTGGGCTTGGAAAAAGACAAGGCCATCCTGGAAAAGAAAAGTCCTTGTCTGCCATTAAATCCTCAACTTGCATTATCTTTCAATCCCTCTTGAATCACCTGGTTCTGATCTCATTTTATTTGGATCTATAGGAAAGGTGATGGGCTCAGCCCACTGAGAAGATATTCTTTAGGTCCTTCAGGTGAAGGTGCCAAAGTAGAAAAGACTGTGTTCCAACCTCCTTAAGGAACAACTTTTCCCTGGGACAACTCACCCTGGGAGCTAAATAATTAAATTGAATTAAATAATTCAATTTAATTAATTATTTAAAATAATTAAAAAATTATTTTGACTTTTGTCATACACATTTTATTTTGTCCCTCCTTTTGCATCCTTACTTTAATGATTCCATTCCATCATTTCTTTGATAGTAGTATAAGTCTTATCCCCTGGTGAGTTGTCCTGCAGAGCAAGTTGGCCATAGCAAGCTGGCCGTGTTGAGTTGTCCTAGAGCAGAGGTCTTCAAACTTGGCAGCTTTAAGACTTGTGGACTTCAACTCCCAGAATTCTGGGAGTTGAAGTCCACAAGTCTTAAAGCTGCCAAGTTTGAGGACCCCTTTCCTAGAGCCACCTCTTCATTTGTTCTTTTCCATTAGGAAAAAATTGGAACTTTCCAGGGTAGGTTTAGCAGGAAGTGTGGCAGTATAACTCTGACTGTATCAACCATCTCTAGGAGGTATGTGCATTATCCAATGCTAGTTAATACTATATTTCAATTATTTCTTTGATTTAGAGTAGATTTTTAGGGAAGATGCTGTTCTAAGTGCAGAGAGTTGGACTCAAGCTCAGTTTCTGAAAAATGTGCATTTCATAGCTTACGAGCAACCTTTTTTCTGTAGGCCCATAAAGGATATTCTGAAAGCCACAAATCTCTAGAAGGCCTTTTTCTCTTGATCTGAAAATCTTGACAGGTTCATTATGGGAGAGGGAACACCTCAAATGAGCAATCTCTAAGATTAACACTTTACATCCCATTCTTCTTTAGTCTCATTCACACATCTCACTTGCCTAAGCAGGCAGTTCTAAGAATCTAGCTTTCATTTAAACTAGAAGATGGAATGTATAGATTGGCCTATGCCTTTGCATGTCCATGTCCATGTAACATATTAAAAACAAACCAGATATTTGCTTTCTGGCTTCTTCTGTCTGAATGAAGCCACTGTTCGTGGGGAAAAAAAAATCAATTGTTACTTTTGAGTGTAGAATTTGTCATTTACTCATAAGCCCAGGTAAGTGTGACAAAATGAACTTGGGCTTTCATCTGTTTCTTTGCAAAGATACGGCTTGATCTGAGGAATGACATAATGTCTCTAAAACACCTGGGTATAAAGTTATTTGATGATCTCACATCATTTCCAACACATTGCCTGGGAAAAAATAACATCTGCCCTTGGAGTCAGTTCTGAAGATAACTGAATTGGCTGGGCATATTTGTGTGTGTGTGGTGGTGGTGGGGAGAGGGGGTAAGGGATATAGGTGACTAAAACTGTTGCTAAGCTTTTTTGACACCTGAAATGGAAATAACTTCTGTACACAGTAATGTAAAAAGAAATGTCTTTAATGATGTCCAAGATCTGGGACTTAAGGTGAGTCCTGTGACGCCGAGTCATGTAAGGGCAGACTCTCGGTGCTTGCTTTTTCAATCTGAATTCTGTTGGAGAGCTTAGTTTTCTCCACCCAAATACTCCATACCAGTCAAATAAAGTCCCATCTTTATCAGCTCAAAGAAATAGAATGTTGAAGCAAACATTCCATTAACATTGTGCACCAGAGATGTTGTAGGAGATTTTGTCATCCGGTTGTTAAGAATTGCATGTTGCCTTTCTCTCATTCATTTATACACAAACACAGGATTGTTATTTAACCTTCTGTTCTTTTTATGTGCACTTTCACTTTGCTTTTTTAAATATATTTTTGAAAAGTTCCTGGTATCTGTCAAGTTGATGAATTTAAAAGCCTTCTAAAAGCTAACCTCTTCACCTTGACATGCTCAAACCAATTTTTCACTTCTACCTCCCCTTTTCTATCTAGACATGAAAGAAAAGGCTCTGAATATTTTATGTGCAGTGTATAATTACTAAAGGCACAAGAATCAGGATGTTTTTTACCTTTGTCAGTTGGCGAGCTGTGTCAGCTAATGTTTATGCTGCATTTTAGTGTTAGTGTTAGGCTGCCTTTATAGTATATATTTATTGTGTGCATGCCTGTGTTTTCTCTCAATTTCTCATTTGTGTAGTCTTGCGTTCATTTTGTCATGATTTTGCACCAGTTTCTGGTTTTTTTTCCTCCAGCAAGGAAAAAAAAGTACACATTTTCAGATGCATTTCCCCGATACACCTTCTTGGCAACAGTCACATTTTTTGCAAGCCATTTCTCTTAATGTAATGTATTTTTTAATAATCTTTTCTAAGACTGCACACAGTTTGCTGTGCACTGTTGCTAAACATATCAATATTTGCACGCATATTTTTTTTTTTTTTAGTCTGAGAACTGTTTTGAAAAATCCAGACAAATGCTAATAACAATTTTCCTAGGTAGTTTTTGGTTGGTTTGTTTTAAATAAAATTTGAATTGTAGTTTAAGGGGAATTAAGTGTAATAAAAGGGTTAGAATAATTAATATCTTTTCCTATATACTTCAGTAAGAGATCTCATTCTTAAGGCAGAAGAAGCAGAAAGGAGGAGGATGGGCACCACAACTGGTTTAAGGTCTGTAGATTATCTACTTCTTCTCTACAACAATATGGAGGAAAGAAAGCTGGAATGACAACTTAGTTCGAAGTGGTGATGTTGCTAAGTCTTGCTAGAGTCATACTCTAAAATATGAAGGTTGAAACCAAGAGACCTTCTGCCTTGAATCTACTGCCTAAGCAGAAGTTCATGGTGAAATTGTCTTGAGCTAGGAAGCCTGGTGCACAAAATCAGTCTAGAACTGGGACCAGAACTAGGACCAGAAATGATGTGCAGACCATATTCAATTGCATATTGGCATGGATTCCTTTAGAACAGAGGTCTTCAAACTTGGCAGCTTTAAGACTTGGGGACTTCAAGTCCCAGAATTCTCCAGCCAGCTATGAGAATTCTGGGAGTTGAAGTCCACAAGTCTTAAAGCTGCTAAGTTTGGGGGACCCTTGCTTTAGAACATAGAATAATAAAGTTGGAAAGGAGCTTGGAGGTCCAATCCTCTGCTGGAGCAGAAGATCTTATATCATTCCAGACAAATGGTTGGTCCAGTCTCTTTTTGAAAGCCTTCAGGGATGGAGCACCTACAACTTCTGAAGGAAAGCTATTCCATTGGTCAATTGCCTTCACCGTTAGGAAATTTATCCTTAGTTCTAGGTCAGGGGTCTGCAACCTTAAACACTCAAAGAGCCATTTGGACCTGTTTCCCACAGAAAAGAAAACACCGGGAGCCACAAAACCCTTCCCGTGCCTATTTCTTGAGCTAGCATATGTTGTTGAATTAAATGTTATGTTTTCTTCTGAAACTTTTCTTTCCTTGGATCTATCCATGGTTGGCCTATCGGAGATTGAAAAACTCAATAAATCATGTGCCGGTGGGTGTCGCACATTGGTGGTTGTGACACATATTTTGAGTGATAGGGAGCCGCAGCAGAGGGGTGAAAGAGCCACATGTGGCTCCAGAGTCGCAGCTTGCTGACCCCTGTTCTAGGTAGTTTAGTTAACTGCTTATTAAACATACTGTATTGCTTTCAGTCAGACACCCATTTGACATTTATTCTTAAAAGGTAAAGGGAAAAGGTTACCCTCACACATATGTGTTAGTTGTTCCCGACTCTGGGGGATGGTGCTAATCTCCATTTCAAAGCCGAAGAGCCAGCGCTGTCTGAAGATGTCTCCGTGGTCATGTGGCCGGCATGACTAAACACCAAAGGCGCATGGAACACTGTTACCTTCCCACCAAAGGTGGTCCCTATTTTTCTACTTGCATTTTTTACCTGCTTTCGAACTGCTAGGTTGGCAGAATCTGGGACAAGTAATGGGAGCTCACCCCATTATGCAGCACTAGGGATTCGAACTGTTGAACTGCCGACCTTTCAATTGACAAGCTCAGCGTTTTAGCCACTGAGCCACCACGTTCTTATTCTTAGGTAGGCATTACATATGGACTCAACTTTCAGTGACCAATTATTCAGTTTTCAGTTAAATCTGAAAATACAATACATGGATAAGAAAAAAACATATTCGGACTTCATATATCATATAGGCTTATGCATTGGCCAACTAGAGTTGGCTACATCTTTGTGTCAAGTGACATTTTGTTAGTAAACCCAATTTTGCAACCTGGCAGTGCACAGAAAAGCCCATGGTCCAATTTTACGATAGGAATTTCACAGGAAAAGATGGAGGAGGGGGAAGAGTATGTAATCACTTTTATTATTACTGTTTGCTTGTTTGTTGTTGTTTATTGGCTGTGACTCCATTTGAAAAGAACATGGTACCATTTGAACCCACATCATGCAGGAAAAGGTAGCAGGCAAGTTACAAACAAAAGTTACATTCACAAAGTCTCTACTTGAAGTCACCTTCTGGTTGATTTGGAAGGTGCTGCATGCATTCGAGAGAGGGGAGAAGAAAAGGAGAGCTTTCCCCCCTCTTATTAGAAAATGCCCACCTAATTACATGTTCTGCTCTGTTTATTATGTGAGTGGAGTGTGAAAACAAGCATGGTTTAAAAAGACATTGACTGAAAGATGTTGCCGACTGAGCACATAGAATCGCGGTTAACACGGAGTCAAACATATACAGAGGTAACGGGATCAGATATAAGTAGGACATTACATTCAAATCACAACAACAGATTCCTAATGGTTGATTCTAATGTTCTAAGAGCCTGTTTGAAAGAACGCATTAAACATCACTGGAGTGCTGTTTCTTGGTAGAAAGTTAGGGCAGATGGAAACAAAGCTAACATATTGTCCTGGAAACAGAGATGGAAATTCCCAAAGTGATATAGCACACAATCTAAGGTTTTGCTTCCTGTTTGTTTCTTTGTTTCAAACACAGAATAGCATTGTGATTTAATATTGCAGTCTGATTTTATATGGCTTTCTCTAAGGATAGATGCAAATTCATGAAGCTCCACTGCCAAACTTAACTGATCCCTTGGCTTCTCCCAACCCCCAAAGGGATTAATACACTGCTTTATTTATATTTAATTAAACAGAAATGTAGGGGAGACAACACAGAAATGAGGGAACTGTTCAAACTTGTGTAATCAATGAAAAGCATTTGTACCTGAGATAGAACTTATCATGATGGAATTTCAAAACCCAAATAAATGTTGAAAAATGTTATGTATTCTGGAAGAACAAAAAGATATGCAGAATCTAAGGAAAGAATCTCACTTCTCTTTGGTCTTCTTAATGTGTATTCACTGGCTGTGTTCTAGATGTCAGAGTTTCTGGAAGTGGTCCCAAAATTTATACAAATTTAAAAGCTGAGAACCCAGGGACTGTGCTGATCTTTCTTTTCAAGGTGGAAAATGCCCATTATAATTGTGTTCACACAACTACTGGCACATTGAGGGAGACAACCCCTCAAAACTGGCATTGCTTTCAGGTATAAACCACACATTCAGCAACATGATATGCCAAAGTCTGGGTATGTTTTGTCAGTTCAGATTGAATGGGTAAGAAATAAATTTTTAAAAAATGAAAAACATTTTTTTAAAAAAGCCTTGAATGCCAAAAAATAGCACATCAGAAGAATGATCCCCCCCCTCTGATTTCCTTAGTTTTGACATCCCAATGGTGAATAAGTTAATATAGGAAAACATTGAGACTAGACCAGTGATGGGTTGCCCCCGGTTTGCACCGGTTCTATAGAACCGGTAGTAAAACAGGCGGAAGGCCCCGCCCACCGACCCCTACGTCACCAAAATGCTTCTGCGCATGCGCAGAAGAGCACGCACGCGGCTCCGTTGCAAACCGGTAGTAAAAGTAAGTAGAACCCATCCCTGGACTAGACCTATTTAATGCTTGAAGTAGAACAATCCTGAAAGGATCCCATCATATAATTTCATCATAGTTTGTCCCTAAGCTTACTTTAATAGAGCTGATTTAAGAGAAATACATTAGCTTTTCCTCCAGTCTTTTTTTTTTTCCCCCAGTGATCCATCATGTATGTTTTTATTTGTTAAAAAAAATAGGAAAAACGTATGGCTTTAAATCCTATTGGACTCAAGATGGAATTGTAACTAATATTCCCTTTATTTTAGCAGGGACAAAAGCTGTTCTGTTTCAGAAGCTCCAAACTGAACTCAAATCAGATTCAAAAGACTTAACATACAGAATTATAGCTGGCTATCACAGGTATGATCTTTTAACCTACAATGAAATAATATATTTCTTCTCATTTTAATGAAGGATGAAACCAACCCTTAGACAAATTGGATTTTGCAAGAGGCAAAACCGGCTGCATTTCACACCAGGCAAGGACTGACTAATTTCAAATACAGAGATAAGCATAGCTGGAGAAGACCTGGGCTCATGATCAGTGCACCGATATAACAGAGGATGGTGACTTTTTCTGGCACACAAAGCCATGTTCCCAGCTGCCTGAAATTACATGAACTAGTCAAATCGCATACTGTTTGGATAATCGTGTGATGGCTCATCGGAACTCATCATCTTTGAAGGCAGATTTGTCCGTTGCACTGATTGCTGCTATGTTTAAATTGTTCTTTTACATTTTTTTATTTAATTTAGAAAATACAAGAGTTGCATGGATAGTGCTGAATGGCCAGGCACTGAAAAACAGCAACCAGAGGTTCATTTGCTATGAACTTTAGCCTTGGCAAGGTATTTAAAATTCTAAGCATGGAGGTGAAGTAGGAATATCTGACCCAAGTCAGCCCTACTTTCTCTACCTCTGATCTCATCTTAATGACAGGGAAGATCTGAATTGGATCTTGCTGAATGTGGCCTGCACCCTGAATGTGGCCTGCCAAGAACCCTGACTGGGCATATCTGCTGACCATAGAGTGGATTTGATTATGGTCATAGGAATATGGCTTGAGTTTTCCTTTAGATCAGGGGGTCTCCAACCTTGGCAACTTTAAGACTTGTGGACTTCAACTCCCAGAATTCCTCAGCCAGCAAAGGAAAGCTGGCTGAGGAATTCTGAGAGTTGAAGTCCACAAGTCTTAAAAGTTGCCAAGGTTGGAGACCCCTGCTTTAGATCATCCTCAACAACATGGCAAAGTTGGATGTGTGTGTGTGTGAAAAGGAAAGGGATAGGGTTAGATTAGACATCAATGTCTAATCCAGGCTTTCTGAATGCCTGGATACATTTATTTTAAAAAAAGGGGGGGCACATGCTCACTTAGAAATTTAAATGGATTTAAATGTAATTCCTTGAGAACTATAGTTCTGGGTAAGAAGACGACAACCAGAGACTAATCAAAAATTCTTTTTTTCATCTTTGCAAAATTTCATTTTCTAAGATTCATGTGGGGAGCTCAGATCAATTAAAATAGCGCATGAAAAGATGCTTTCTTGCATTCATACTAAAGATAGAACTTCAGCAGCCTGAGCCTTCAACTAAATCTGAGAAGGAAGAAGGAGGAAATAAAGTTAGGTCAGCCTGGAAAAATAGGAAAAGATGCTGAATTTGGAAGTTGCTGGCTAAACTGAGAAGTATGAAGGAATGCATCTGTCACTTGATAATCCCCCATCTGAGTATATTAAGAATCTATTGAAATTAAAAGATGCCTGCATGATTTTGGGAAGATCACCTTATTGTCATGAAGGCATCTATTGAGCCTTTCTGTCTGATGGAATGAAGATGTTGGGACCAAAGGGTTGGATTGTTTCAAATGACCCTTTGAAGAAGTATTCTGTAGGAATAAATATTACGTGGGTTCCAATGGCTTTGAAAAGCTGGTAAGGAATGTGTCATTCTTGACCTTAGGATTCATAGGCCTAGAATGTTGTTTTCTATCATGATAGCTATATTGTATATACTTGTGTTCCTGTCAATAACACTGCACTTTTTTTTAAAAAAATGTTTCTTGTTATGGTTTCTATAAACTACCTTTTAAAACTTGTAATGGAAAATGTTATAAGTCAGGGTTTTTCAAACTGGAGTTCTATGAGAATGTAACAGTTTCTAAGGCTAAATGCAAAATAAAATTTTAAAAAATTGAATGCAACCAATTTTCCATCACCAGAGTTTTGTTTCCTGATCAGGATTTCTAGATTTAAAAAACAAAAACAAAAAACTAATAGTTTAACAGTTTTTAAAGTTAGATTTTGTTTAAGCAACACAGCCCAAAAAAGTAAGAAAACTCTTATGATAAGTGACTGAGGAAATACCTAAATGGAAAATTTATTTCCCCAACCAAGTCACTGGCACATGAGGGAAATACTGTTGTTGTTAGAAATGGAAATCAAATAATTAACAAGAAATAAAAAATGAATCATGTGCTCAAAGTCAGATTTTGAACAGAACACAAACAATGTTTAAAACCTTCATTTTTCTTTGCCTAACTGGGTACAATCCCAATGTTATAGAATTATAACTAGATGTGACTACAGCTAATTCTTAGTTCAAAATTCCACTATTGTCAACCCTAATGTCAACACATATGAAGGATTTGGAAAAACCTGTCAGGGGAATTCTGCTCAAATGATTCCTGTCTTGGAAACTGACTTCTCTTTTCACAAGAGGGGTTGCCAAGATTGCACATTAAAAGAAAACACCACAATGATCTCTTTCCCTTCCCCATTTAGAAATGCTGTGCTCAACCTTGTAATCTCAATAATGAACATCTTTATAATTTAAAATAAAAAGTTTCAATATGGCTGCACCACTCACCACTTAAGCACATTATTTCCTGACAAAACTTGCTGGGATGATTTCCCACTAAACTTTATTATAAAGATCAGGAAGACTAAAAAGATGTTTTGAGCATTCACGCTTTCTTTAAAACCCATTAATAAGCTGTATTATTCACGAAGTTTATTGCCATACGTAGCCCATTATGCAATGTAGCAATAGCACTTAGACTTCACTGCTTCACAGTGCTTTATAGCCCTCTCTAAGCGGTTTACAGAGACAGCATATTGTCCCCAACAAATTGGGTCCTCGTAATGTTACTTTGGCTAACAGAAATTATTTGAATGCTCCCCCAAACAAAATATTTCACTTTGGGACATCAAGAGATTCCCAGACATATTGGCTTTTTTTTTTTTTTGCTTTTTTTTGGGGGTTAAAAAGAAACATATATGGAAAGGGGTTTTTTTCCTTCTAAATATAAAAATACATTTCTTCTACATTATAGTCATTCCCACATCTGTCTTCCCTATATAGGCTGTAGTCATACAAAAAATGACACTATCACATGATGCTGCCGATCGTGGGGCCCTGCTCTGATTCCCATTCTAAAGTGAACACAACTGTCTTTTCCCACTGGGTGTAGGCTAGGTATAAGGACACACCAAGAAAACCTTGAGAAAACTATTCAGAGATGATTACAACAACCAGTGCAAAAACAGAGAAAGGATCAGGCTGAATCCTTCCTGATTCCTGGGATATAAGCGAGAAGAAAGGAAAAAAAGACATAGTCAGGATTGTAAGACACTGTTATGATAACTAAGTAATTCTCAACCTCAGCCTCTTTAAGATATATGGACTTCAATTCCCAGAATTCTCCAGCTATCATGCTGCTGGAGAATTCCAGAATTTGAAGTCCACACATCTTAAACTTGCTGAGCTTGAGAAACAAGAGTCTATTTCAGTTGACAATGTTCTACTCAAACTCTAGACTCGTTTCCTGATCAGGTCAACTTCAAAGAGCTAATATTGGTAGTTCCAGTTCTGATCATGGGCAAGATTGATGACTTTGACTTGATGCCAAGACACTAGAGAACAGAAGCAATCTTTTGCAGTTTTGCCAAATCTGGGCTACAAACATCCAGATGATCACGAGATAGCACTAAAAAGTATAGACATATACTCTTAATTAAAAGGTCAGGAACTGAATTTGGGATTGTAAAAAATAAAATAAAATAAAAATACATATAATATTGCTGAGCTACTAAACTATAGCCATTCCCTGATTTTGAGCCAGGCTTTAGTCTGCTTAGTTTCAGTAAGTGGCTATCAGACATAAAACAAGGATTTTTATTATGATGGGCAGCCTAAGTACGTAAAAGATAACTGACATAAACCAATGCAAATTGGACTCTGAATCAGTATGAACCATTGTCATTTAGTTCCTTTTATTCTCTTTGGATGGAAATTTATGTGTTGTACATGTACAATAATAGTATAACTAATAATAAGTATTTATCTGGAATATGATGGCTTCTGTGTGACCAGTGACATGGAATATTGGCCTACAAATTGATCTCAGGCTTTAAATTGTTAAAGGACTTTGAATTTTTTTTTTTTTAGGATTAGTTCAAACTTTAGTGAAGAAGCTTTTAACACCTCTAAGAAACTATGCCTCTCATAACTCACTTTAGTAGCTAACACCCTATCGACTGTTGTAAAAAAGAGAGAGAGAAAGAAATTTAACAGGGTAACTCTATCTGCCTGTTAACTAAAGAGTTAACATAGAGTTACCAGCTGTCCAACAAAAGAACAACATGATCTCCTTTTTGTCTATTTCAATGTCCTCCATCCAGCAGGCATAGTCTTAAAATCAAATATTATCAGGCTTTTTGAGCATCTAATAGGCTTTCTCTGCAGCTTTTTAATTGTTTTCCAGTTGTTAAGTTGTATCTGACTTTTTGTGACCCCCCATGGACCATAGCACGCCAAGCCCTCTGTCCTCCAATGTCTCCTGGAGTTTCCTCAAATTCATATTCACGGCATCAATGACACTATCTAACCATCTCATCCTCTGCTGTCACCTTATCTTTCTCAACATCTGGGACCTTTCCAACGAGTCCTCTCTTCTCATTAGATGGCCAGTTCAGTTCTTCCAAGAACAGTTTCTCTAATAAGTTCTAACAAGTTAACCAGCACAGTTTTATAACCTTAGTTAATTAAGTGCCTCCTGGGCTTGTGCTGCTGCCTGAAATTGACAAGATTTTCATCAGTTACTTGCTGAATATCTTTGCATCCTAATGGGCTGTAGCCCATGTCTGTGATTGGAAGAAAGGGTATTTCTGATGCTGAGAAAGGTGATTTTATATACACATAAGGGAAAGTCCTTTTTTTTTTTTTTTGCAGTTTATCACTGTCTGTCCTCCTTTCCTCTCATTTGTCCTCCTTTCCACTTGTTAGTGTCCCCCTTCCATCTGTTCAGATATCTGGTAACCCTAGCTTTGTGGTGTTTTGTATTTGATATCAAAATATATTTGGAACCTGCAGAAGCTCAGACACACTACCTGTCTATGACATCTTAAACCAAATCCCCCCTCCCCCTGGGATTATGTAACAGTCCTTTTAGCATGGGATGGCCACAACTCCCATTTTCATCAAAATCACAAAAGGGGCCTCCCGCTAGATGTCTGTCTGATGTCACAACCCAAGAGCAGGTACAGGGCTTGAAGTGGGGTCAACACACTGTTACTTTCCTCACACTGACTGGTTGGATCCCTTCCTGGGGATGTTGCTGACTTTCAGAGCTGAACCTGGCTCTTCATGGTCCCCCTAGGATTATGCTAGAAGGGGAAAACAAGCTATAGGATGTGAAAACAGCTTTTAAAATGCATTCGTTTGTATTAATTCTCACAGTAAAAGTGAGTTGCCAAAATGATTTTTGAGAGCTTTGATCCTTATTGAAAAAGTACAGGTGGGCCTCTCTATCCCATATGTACTTGGAGTAAAACATATTTCTGACTACTCTCTTCCATAAAATGTGTATACTTTACTACTAATGTATAAGCGACTACTTTCTCTCAGAAGATAAAGACAGAGCTGAATAGTCACCCATGTTGTGATTAAAAAAGTTATTTGATGGAGATGAATATTTCTCTTGGAGTTGTATTTTGGAGAACATTCCATTTTTCTTGTTGAAGTTACAACCACCCCCTTGCCAGATGTTCTGCTGCTCTATCTTTCTCTTTCCCTTCCCATCTGGTTCTGGCTTCTACTTCAGTTTTCTGAGCTTAACCTCATAAAGTGATTAGAAAAGATATATTAACTGGGACAATGATCAATAGTTTTGCCCCCCCCACCACCCAGTGACAATAGGAGGGGGTAAAAAATTAAATGGAGACTGAGGATAATGCATCACTGAGAAATCACATGAATGATCCCAGACAATCAGGAATCAAAACATAATATGTGGATTGTGTGTAAGAGACAGAGTAAAATAACAACAACAAAAAAGGATATGTTTTAAGGTACCGGTATGTGATGAGGGCAAACAAAATCACGAGGTGGGAGGAGAAGAAAAGAAGAAAAGAAAGGGAAAGGAACATACACAGTCAAATGTTTTCATAGGTATCATACAAATTACAGCTAGTCCTCGTTAGCAACTGCAATAGGGACCGACAATTCTGTTGTTAAGCAAAGCGGTCGTTACATGAACCCGCAACTGTGCTTACAATCTTCCTTCAGCTTTTTTTTTTTTTTTTTTTGCTTTACAAACTTGCAAAGGCCATAAATGCGAGGATTGATCACAAAGCTACCTTTCTGTCACCGTCATAAATGTGAACGGTCTCCAAACAAGGCAGTCACTAAACGAGGACTACTTGTACTGAAACAAGGATGGGTTTTTTTTCTTCAGAGACTGTCAAGAGTAAAAAACGACTACCTTCACTCTGCTATTTCTCTCTCCTACGCTGTGATGTTGGGGACAGCCTAATTCCTTCTTAGACTTTTCCTGGGCAGGGAGAAGCTACCTGTAGCTCGCTTTGGCTGAAGCTTCCTTCTTTCTGGAAGAGGCAAACCAAATATGCCCCTCTCCCTTTCTCTGTATAAGAAAACACCTGTCCTTTCATTTAAAAACACATGTAAAACTATGGCTTTAGAATAATAATAAGAGGAATAAAAAGTTGTGTAGACTGCAGCTCATTAATCTTTTCCATCCCTTTGGAGGCATCGTCTAGAAGTGAGGATGTACAAAATCAGGAATGGAAGGGAGGGCGGGGCTCAAGGGAATGGCTGGGATTGGAGCAGAGCATGGGAAGGGAAGGGGCGTGAAAGGTGGTGGTAAGTCTAAATTCCCCATTGGTCAATGAGAAATCCATTGCTTTACTGTCCATGGACAGGCTGGCAGTCTGTCGCAGTTTACTTCTTAAACATATCCTGAAGCGGACCCGGCAGATATTTAATAACGGTATCTAGGATGCTTTCCTCTTCCTCCTCATCCTCGTCCCCACAGCCCGGCGGGATGGCCTTCTTGGGACGCGTCAGGCTGCCTTCTGCATTTGCTTCCAGAGCGGCTTGGGCCTCTGCTTCTCTTTCCTCCTTCTTCTTAATGCCATACTACAGAAAGGGGAGAGAAAGAACAGAGGCTTTAAGCAATGGATGGAAACCAACCACTCAGAGAACTAACCTAAAATTAGGAGAAATTTCCTGACAGAACAATTAATCAGTGGAACAGCTTGCCTTCAGAAGTGATGGGTGCTCCATTGCTGGAGACTTTTAAGAAGAGATTCGACAGTCATTTTTCTGAAAGGGTATAGGGCAGGGCTGTCAAAGTCCGAGCCCACGGGCCGGATGCGTCATGTGTTAGCCACGCCCATGCCCAGTTTAGCAAAGGTCCCGATATGTCACGTGACAACGCCATCACGCCGTGAGTTTGTCTCATCACGCCGTGAGTCTCTTGCTTGAGCAGGGAGTTGGACTAGTTTGGGGTGGGCAAATGTGGCTCTTTTACAACCTGTGGACTTCAACTCCCAGAATTCCTGAGCCAGCCAAGCTGGCTCAGGAATTCTGGGAGTTGAAGTCCACAGGTTGTAAAAGAGCCACATTTGCCCACCCCCGGACTAGAAGACCTCCAAAGTCCCTTCCAATTCTGTTATTCTGTTATAATCAGAGAGGATTATTGGCTGAGTGACAACATTTGCTTTAAGGAGGATGACATCATGCCAGAACTGATTCTGGCCAATGCTGCACTCTGCCTTTAAATCAAATAATAGTTTTAAATGTCAGGCCAGGTGGTGAATGATAGAGCTGAGGAAAGACAGGCTATTTTTTCCTTAAAGCAAAGAAACATTACAAACCAGCTAAGCCCTTAGACTCTCCTGCTCTGCCGCATAAACATTAGAAATGCAGAATTCATCTTTAAAGCCCATGATAGTCCTCCATTTACAACCCATCATTGAGCCCAATTTTTTGTTGTTGTTAAGCAAGATAGTTAAGTGAGTTTTTTGCCCCATTTTACAACTTTTCTCACCACAGTTGTAACATGGTTGTTAAGTGAACCCTGCTTCATCCATTGACTTTGCTTTTCAGACGTCGCAAAAGAGGATCACATGATCTTGGGGCACAGCAACCTCATAAATATGAATCAGTTGCCAAGTGGCTGAATTTTGATCATGTGACCATGGAGATGCTGCAAGTCATAAATGCCATGTAACTTTGAACAGTCACTAAACGTATAGTTGTAAGTCAAGGACTAGCTATAATGTATTTAGAGATTATGCAATCATACACATAAGCGAGATATTTGTTAAGTGAATTTTGCCCCATTTTACAACTCTTCTTGCCTCAGTTGTTAAGTGAATCACTTCAGTTGATAGGTTAGTAACCCAGTTGTAACTGAATCTGGCTTCCCCATTCACTTTGCTTTTCTGAAGGTTGCAAAAGGGAATCACATGATCTTGGGACACAGCAATGGTCATAAATAAACTGTGAAAAATGATCATAAATTATTTCTTTCAGTGCTGTTGTAACTTTGAACAGTCACTAAACAAACTGTTGTAAGTCAAGGACTACCTGTACCACTCTGTAGTGCTTTATAGACCTCTCTGAGTGCTTTATAATCTGGGCCCTCATTTTATTGACCTTGGAAGGATGGAAGGCTGAGTTAACCTTGAGCCTCATCAGGATCGAACTCCTGGCAACAGGGCAGAGTTATCCTGCAATACCGCATTCTAACCACTACACCACCAGGGCAGTGAGTATGGAATGAATGAATAGTTCCAGGAACCGGTCTAGGCTTTTCCCAATTTAGGAAAGGCTCTAAATGGCACCTGCCTGTGGTATCTTTCCCCATCAAGAACCGTATGTGGGTGCCAGGAGATCCACTTACAGGATCTGATTCTTTCACCTCCATGACAACCAAAATCATGTTGTGACCTTGAGCCTAAATGCCACTTTTTGGAATAAATGTGTGCCACTCTATGATCATCTTCTCCCAGCCAGGGTTGCATTCCAATCTATGGAGCTCTATCATGAAAATGGAATATGCAGATTGTTGCTAAATAATAAAATGCTTGCACCTCATTTTAGAAATACCAGAATAAAGAGTTTTGGCTTTAAAAAAAAAACCAATACAAAACAAAAATCTTATCAAATTCCCTGCCTTCAGCTTTGATTCTTATGTACAGACTCTCAGTCTTGAAAATATCCTGCGGCGATGAGGTGTCATTTCAATTATGCAGTATTAAGGATGCACTTCACAAGCAAAATGACTTGGAGAGGTCAGATCATCTTCTATGAAATTATTCGTCTGTCGGATCCAAAAGTAATTGCATTTCCTGAATGGTCCCTACACCTTTTCTGGTTGGCTTTGCATTCTAATTAAACCACTGTACGGAAATCATGATGGAACTCAATATACACATGCAAAAGGATAGTTGGTTAGGGGTACATTCTTCAGGCTAGCAAAACATGTGATGAGAATAAGTGAAAAACCTGAAAAGAAATTACGTGGGATTTCAAACAGATTTAAAGGATTATATCAGGACAACACTTTTCAGCAATCCTCCTGGTTCGAATATGTGAAGTGCAGATGTTCCTTTGATGGCTTTTTTTTTTAAAAGAAAAGAGAGCTATTAAATTAAGTCGAAGTGATTAGCGGCGCTACTGATAATTCATCTCCATAAATTAGCAGATAAACAAACTATACCTTTCAAAGGAAGAATATACACCCAGCAAGGCCCCAAGAAACCCCTCGATACTTTTCATAGTAATTAATTCATGCAACCACTTGATTAAAGGCCAGTTGCTTCAAAATTCAGCAATCAACATTATGATTGCAACAACTTTTAACTACTTCCCCTGAAATTAGTGAGATTTTATTCTAATATTATCATGGGATTACATGCAGAGGTGGGCGGCACATGAATTAACAACCGGTTCGCCCAGCACTGAACATGTGAGCACGCACGCATGCTCACTTTGCTCACGCGTGCACCTTGCATGCATGCTCACAGCCTGCACATGCCCTTTGCTCGCATGTGCGGCTTGCACGCATGCACACGGCTTAAAAAACACAGCTAAATAGGACGGCATAGCACCAGGGTAGGTGGGCAGCGGTGGGTGGGCAGGGGCGGGCCCATCCCATCCCACCCCACCCCACCCCACCCCACCCACAGGTCCCAACTACCGGTTCGCCTGAACCAGTCCAAACTGGCTGAATCCCACCTGATTACATGATCTGTTCATGGAAATAAGTAACCTAAGTAGTTGCTTCCATTGCTTCTTATGAGAATTTCAACTTTCCCTGCTTTATAAAAAACAACCAATGTTCTCTAGATGGTTTAGACTACAGAAGGAGTGTCAAACTGAAGGCCCAGGGGCTGGATCCGGCCTGCAGGGTGCTTAGATCTGGCCCATGGGGCCACCCTGGAAACATGACCAGCCCATAGTGCCTCTGCCAGCAAAAATGGGGCTCTGAAGGGCTGCTAGTGGTCCTCCCAAGGTCTGTTTTTGCTTGCAGAAGGTTGCAGGAGGCCATCGCAGCCGAAAACGGAACTCGGGAGCCCGTTTTCACTGGCAGAGCACTCGGGCTACCACAGGTGCCCCGACATGAGTGATGTTGAGCTGGCCATGCCCACCCTGTTCCCCCGAAATCAAACACAACCCTGGTGTGACCCTCAATGAAATCGAGTTTGACATCCCTGGGCTACAGTTTCCACAAGTTTTCCTCATTAATAATGCTGATTGGGGTTGGTTGGAGCTGAAGTCCAAAACCCATGGAGGACATCAAGTGACCCACTGCACATATAATATTACTCAATCAAAAGAACAATATACAAGTACCCTAACCATGTTCCAATATCTGCTGGGTTACTTTTTTTAAAAGTCAACCATCCTTCTTCAGCCGCAAAATGATACGGTTATTACATTGACCAGTCTGAAGTATAGGATATGTTGCATTTCCTCACTTGAATGTGGAAACTTTCCTTCCAGTGAAATACTAGGTATGTGAGGCAATAGGATCCAGTTTTGGAATGCAGTCACTATGGGTAAAGAGTTAAAAATCAACTCGAAGCCCAAATATTTCCATTATGGTCCTAATGTAACCTAATTCAGACCTCTCTTGCCCTAAATGTTGGATGGATGGCTGGATGGCTGGATTAATGGATGGATGGATGGATGGATGGATGGATAGATGAGATAGATAGATAGATAGATAGATAGATAGATAGATAGATAGATAGATAGAGATACTGCATTTAGCATGGCCCCAAGAAACACTCCAAAGACTTGAAACTGCTTTACAAAAGTTAACTGTAGTTAAAAAAGAAAAAACTAACATCAATAAAAATATACTGTAACTGCACTGAAGCTGAAGGGTTATGTTTCATTTCTGTTGCATTTAGTAGCTCCCATCCTACAAACAATAGAGTTAATATAGAGCAGTGATGGCTAACCTTTTTGCCATCATGTGCCAAAAATGGGGGGAGTGCGGGGGGGGCGCACGTGTGCGCCCACACCCATAATTCTATGTGCCCTGCCCCTGTGCATGTGTGTGTGATCCCCCTGTGCTTCTCCCGTTTCTGGCACGTGATGGCCTGGTGGGCCCGATAGGCCCATTTTTCGCCCTCCCCAGGCTCCTTTCTAGGAACCTGGGGAGGGTGAAAACAGCCTTCCCCACCCCCACCCCCTGGAGGCCCCCCGGAGGATGGAAACGGCCTGTTTGCTGACTTCCAGTGGGCCCAGAAGGCCAGAAAATCAGCTGGTTGGCACGCGCATGTGCGCCGGAGCTGAGCTCGCGTGCCCTTGATATGGCTCCACATGCCACCTGTGGCACACGTGCCATAGGTTCGCCATCACGGATATAGAGAAACATAGTTCCATGGACAGAATAGAGATCCTCCGTGTAGGTTTTTAACCCTGAAACCTTTTTTTCTGCTTAAAAATAGTTCACTGCTCTTTCCCCAGGGCAAATTTATGGAGGGAAATACTCCCCACTCAGTCAAAAGAAAATCAGATCATTCCTTGCAAGACAATAACTTTCAACAAGACTCAGTATACAATATTGGCAACTGTTCAAATAGGATCAGGCATATTTTGATTCCGGCATTCTTCCCTCTATTTGATGGCTACCTTTCATCTTGCATGTAGTTTGACAGGTGCATCCATTTCTGCATTTTTCTCTTTGCAAACTATATTATGGGTTTTCCCCCTCAATGCCCTTGTTGATTTCTTATTAATTTTCCACTAACTTGAGTGACACCAGCAGGAAAGGAGGCTGGATCCAAGACTAGAGACGTGGGAAGACCACAAGTAATGTTACATAATTATTATTTTTTAAAAAGTCTTTTTTTATGTGTATTAAGAGGGCTCAATGGAGATCAGCCCCTTTCCCCCATCCAGTAGTAGTTTGAACTAACTCATCACAGCTTATGTGGATCTTGAAATTAAACACAACAATGACTCTCATTATTGAAAGCCATTCCCTACCACTCTGCAACTGACAGCCCAGTGTTATGCCTGGTTAAGTGGAAGTAAATTCAGTTGAGTTCAGGAGGACAAGCATCCAAATATAAGGAGACAAAATAGGAATTTTGGTATTTATATACAGTATAACAAAATAACAGAGTTGGAAGGGACCTCAGAGGTCTTCCAGTCCAACCCCCTGCTCAAACAGGAGACCTATACTATTTCAGACAAGTGGCTGTCTAGTCTCTTTTTAAAAGTTTCCAGTGATGGAGCACCCACAACATCTGAAGGCAAGCAGTTCCACTGGTTAATTGTCCTCACTGTTAAGAAATTTCTCCTTAGTTCTAAGTTGCTTCTCTCCTTGATTAGTTCTCATCCATTGTTTCAGGTGCTTTGGAGAATAGGTTGACCCCCTCTTCTTTGTGGCAGCCCCTCAAATTTATTTATTTATTTATTTATTTATTAGATTTCTATACCGCCCTACTCCCGAAGGACTCAGGGCGGTGCACAGCCAAACAATAAAAACACATACAATACAAAATTTAAAAAATAGAATAAAATCAAATTAAATAATTTTGGCCCCGACAATTTTAAAACCCCAAACTTTTAAAACCAATTTAAAATTGAATATATAAATACTAAAAAATATTTAAAATTTTAAAAATCTTTTATAAAAGAGGGGGAAAATTAGGCCAGGCCGGCCTGGTGAAATAGTAAGGTCTTTAAGGCGCGGCGGAAGGTGCGCAGATCCGGGATCCTCCGTATCGCTGGGGGGAGCTCGTTCCAGATAGTAGGTGCCCCCACAGAGAAGGCTCTCCCCCTGGGGGCCGCCAGTCGGCATTGTTTGGCTGACGGCACCCGGAGGAGCCCCTCTCTATGGGAGCGTACCGGCCGGTGGGAGGCTATTGGTGGAACACTGCTCTCATGTCCCCCCTAGGCCTTCTTTTCACTAGACTAGACATGTCCAATTCCGGCAAGCGATCTTCTTATGTTTTAGCCCCCTAATCATTGGTTGATACTTTAGATTGTTTCTATATATGGGACCTAAATGTCATATATACTTTTGGTTGTGCAGGTTAGATCCCTGGAGATGTTGATGGGGATGTATTGCAGTAAAGAGCTTTTGTTCAATGAGGGCTGGAAACATGGTTTTAAAAAGCCATTGAGGAAGTCCTCTCAGGGCTCCTTCCTGACTCCATCATTTTTTACATAAGCATTAATATTCATTTCTGGACCTTAGGGACAGATCAGAGGAATAAACAGGTGGACAATAACAAGACAGAAAAGAAATTTAGGAGGTGCCACTGCCTTAGCAGATCCTCAATGCCAGTCTTGCTTTACCTCACACCAATCTCCCTGTAATGTTATTTTTAGGCGATCATAAATCCAATGGACACCTTTATAAAAACATCCTAAGCAGAAAATATATCATGCATTGAGGGTCATTGAATCCCCAGCTGCCGTTTGTTTCCATAATTAATCCATCCAAGAAAAGGAGACGGAGATGAACCATAATTATGCAGAAGAAAAAGGAAGCAAAAGGAATAATTAATGACTATACATAATGAATTTTATCCTGAATATTTGCCTGTGGTTATTTTGAGGACAAAACAGGGAGAGAGGATTTCAGAGACCTCTACTTGTTTTTGCTTGAAATGCCTACTGTATATGCATGTTTTCCAGCCTCTGAAACATAATTGAAAGTTGGGTGGAGGTATTTTTAGACCAGATGTAAAATTCTCTCTGACTCTCTCTCTCTCTCTCTGTGTGTGTGTGTGTGTGTGTGTGTGTGTGTGTGTGTGTGTGTCTGTCTCTGTCTCTGTCTCTGTCTCTCTCTCTCTCTCTCTCTCTCGTAGTCTACGGGTCTTGCCTTTATTTTGTTCATGTTTGTGATCCCTTTGATGAGCTCAGAACTGCTGTCTTTATTGGCTTACAAATAAGAGATCTCTGTCAAGTTTCATTTCTCATTGTTTCTCAATTATCCATTCTATTCCAACTGGTCTTTGGAACTCAATGTCCAAGGGAGGGCAACCCCCCCACCTCTTTTCTAACAAAAAGGCCATGATTTCTATTGAAGGTGGTGATATAGCATTTGTCAACTCCTGACAGAGTCCCCTCACACTGGTTCTTCCTCGCTTGGGCCCTGGCTAAAATAACAATGAAGAGGAATATCTGTGTCAGCCCTTAAGGGGAGGACAAGTCAAGAAACAAGCATGGTATGGATTTCAGACATACTTTATACTATGAAAAAAATAACAGAATTTCAAAAGTCTGTCCAAGTTTTATACTAAACAAAATCAAGGTAGAGTAATTTTGAGTTTCTTTCTCACATTCTCCTCTTTCTGAAGGCTTTCTCAAACACACACACACACACAGAGAGAGATCTAATTGTTTATCCCTTTACTATTCTCAAGGTTGTAAGGGACGTAGTGGCTCAGTGGCTAAGACGCTGAGCTTCTCAATCGAAAGGTCGGCAGTTCAGCGGTTCAAATCCCTAGTGCCACATAATGGGGTGAGCTCTTGTTACTTGTCCCAGCTTCTGCCAACCTAGCAGTTCAAAAGCACGTAAAAAATGCAAGTAGAAAAATAGGGACCACCTTTGGTGGGAAGGTAACAACATTCCATACGCCTTTGGCATTTAGTCATGCCGGCCTCATGACCATGGAAATGTCTTCGGACAGCGCTGGCTCTTCGGCTTTGAATCGGAGATGAGCACCACCCCTTAGAGTCGAGAATGACTAGCACATATATGTGAGGGGAACCTTTACCTTTACCTTATTCTAAAGGTTAGCTCCACATTATTTCTCAAACTGCCCCTTCGTGCCCCATATCGGTCTAAAGGCAAATGTTGATCCCATCCAGCATCTGATCAAGGAACTGAGTTGAATATGTCTAGTCTAGCTAAGAGAAAAGCTAGATGTGATATGATAGCAATCTGCCAATATCTAAGGGCTGTCACAGAGAAGAGTCAACCTATTCTCCAAAGCACCTGAAGGCCGAACAAGAAGAAATGGATGGAAACTAATCAAAGAGAGAATCAATCTAGAACTAAGGAGGAATTTCCTGACAGTGTGAAACAATTAATCAATGGAAAGGATGACCTCTAGAAGCTGTGTATTCTCCATCACTGGAGGGTTTAAGAAGAGATTAGACAGCCATTTGTCTGAAATGGTATAAGGTCTCGGACTTAAAGGTTGGACTAAAGACCTCCAAAGTGCCTTCCAATTCCATTATTCTGTATTCTATCCTGTATCTCATTACTTTCTTCTCTAAAAGGTAGCTGACAATGTTCTGGGGATTCCTGAACAGGCAGTACCAGGCTCAAACAAGAGTCTCTAATTCTTTATTTTTCAGAATTTTAATGTCATGGATGTACATATATGAAGCTATTTGAGTACCTGGAGACACAGTTAGGTTAGGGTTAACTAGGCATGACACATTCTGGCAATGCTTCCAGGAATGGAGAGACTTTAAAACAATTTGTCATCTTGATAAAGGTTCTAAACAGAAAAGGACATACCAAAAGAGAAAGAAACAAAAGAAATGAAGTGCATCAGGTCTTATTTTCTTTCCTAGAAATGTTAGACCTTTTTAAGGTTATTTGGGGTGATATTACTTTAGTACAATTAAGCACCAAAGACGCTCCATTAATTTACATTAGGCATCTGTTTTGGGGTGGGCTGTTTACCAGGTGTGAAGAGCTCAATTTCCCTTCTCATAAGCTTATTCATTATCTCCTTCATTAGCCTATGAACAGGATTTGCAACAGGAACATGGGCATAAGGCCTATACGGATTGCCTTGGCAACAACATGGAGATGAGTCAACCAATTGGCCATCTTGCCTCTGCCATGGAGTTGGGGTACTGAAGCTGCAAATGAAATCTACTCTCCTGCCCTCTGAGATAGCAGAAGGGAGGAAAGGACAGCTGAGGCAGAGAATGAAATCCCTGGAACATTTGTGTTGTTTTGATGCTCTGTTGGCACCTCTTTTGGCATTCTGGCTAGAATTTCCCTTGCCAACACTGGCCATGTTCTCTTTTCTGCACTCCTCTCAGGCAATCCACTTTTCTTTATCTTCAAGCATCGGTGATATTAGTGTATCACAATATCATTCAACCTGGCACAGCCAATTGGGAATCTTGGCATTTGCCTACAGCGTAAAAGACAGTAAACAGGAGAAATATCAAAAAGAACATTGATCCATCATGAATGTATCCCCCCCTGCCCGAAAATGCCTCAAAAAAAGAATGTAACTATTTTTCTATGAACTACCTGTTATACATATAAACATATACATATGCTTTCTTCCTAGCAATAGAGATGATGATCTTAATTACACAGTTTTAATGATGAGCAGTTCCAATGATGCATTGCTATAATACTCCCCACTTCCTTTTCCCTCAAAGTAGAAGAATTTGAGAACTAGCTGCTGCCTCCATTGGTGAGGTTGCTTGAGTTGAAAAGCTCAGCAGAGAATAACAGGAAAACCAGCAGAGAACAGATACACTAGGACTGAATCAAATCAAAATGAAACCCCCATTTGTTTCAGGGAATGACCTTGAGCAAATGACTGATTCTTAACCTACCTCACAGGATTATTGTGAGAATGAGAGTATAATTAACACAGTTTGGAAGAAAAACAGAAAGTAAATTTAATGGTCAAATAATATAGAATTCTTCAAGGATGTACGCAATGTACATCACCATCTTCGGTCTGACCTAAGCATAGTACATAAAATCATCTTCTACAATATCCTACCAGCCAATAAATACTTCAGCTTCAACTAAAACAATACAAGAGCACACAATAGATACAAACTCAATAGATACAAACTCATTGGATCAGTAAACCGATGCGAACTAGACTGCAGAAAATACGGCTTCAGAGTTGTCAATGCCTGGAATGCACTACCTGACTCTGTAGTTTCTTCCCCAAATCCCCAAAACTTTAACCTTAGACTATCTACTGTTGACCTCACCCCATTCCTAAAATGTCTGTAAGGAATCTGCATAAGTGCACCAGCGTGCCTACTGTCCCTGTCCTAATGTTTTCTTTTATTCATATCCTTTTCATGTATTTATAATTATGTTTACACTTGTATCTGTCATAAAATACACACTTGATGAAATAAATAAATAAAATAAATAAATGGGTAGGACTGTCCAGTTAATAGCAGCTTCCATGACATATTCCTACCTAAAAGAAAGGGAAGAGGGGAAAGTCCACTCATTTCTAGCTTGATACTAAGGTTCAGCATAAGATCTACTACTGAAGAGTAAAGGACACAACTTTCACTCATCTAAGCATTTGTGCACAGGGGTTGAGATGCTAAAGGCATAGCTTTACAATAAGGCAAGGGAGAGTTCCCACAACATAAATCAGGATTCTCTTTGGAAAGATTTGGAAACAAGTTAGATATGTGAGAGATAGCAGATGTCCATACAATTGTTTGTTTTCATTTTCCTCCAGTTTTTGGCTCAAGGCCCCAAATCGATTATAGAAACATAATTTAGCAATGTAAAACAGTACGTCCAGTTATTGGATTCCACTTCATATATGGCTTGGTGTCTCCCCAGAGTCACCCCAACCTCTCTGTTCATGCCAGAAAAATCAGCTGGTTGCCCCCCCACCCCATATTCAGGAGGTGTTGGGAAACTGCCAGCAAGGCAAGGAGGAGGGAATCAAGCAGGGAATTAGCCTCGAGTCGCTGCACAGCTGCAAGAGACCTGGAACTGACCCCTCCTGCTCCCCAAACTCCATGGAATCTTATCTATCTGTTTCCACAAGAAGGTAAGCAATCTGGAGAGATTCCTGTATTATAAGTAGAATTGCAATGAATTAGTTAATTTGAATTTTACACATGTGGATCTGGTTGCTTTTTCCAGGCAGGAGGTTAGCTGGGTTGAAGCCTAGAAGCATTATTTTCTGGTGATGGAGCCGGCCCTCTGAAATGATCTCCAGTTGATGATTCATTTATCTCTGACAGTGTCTACCTTCCAGAAAAAAAGCTGAATGTGAAGCTTTTCCAGAGAGCTATTGGGACTTGATGCCATATATTTTGTTTGGGCTGGATCTGTCTTAAGCTTTTTACATTGATATATTTGATATGTGTTTCATATCTTGTTACTCACTGAGGGTCTTGTGTTGGCAGCTGCGTACAAATGGGTCAAACTTCCTTTCAGACTTGAGCAGCTTCTCCATTGTTCCTAAGATTGCAGGCTTTTCAATGCAATTTTAAAAGCTTTCTTCATGTCACTTTGAATTCAGTGCCACTTATATACAAGCCAGCAGGCTGTGTTAGAAATGATAAATAATTAAGGCACTTAAAGCTTGATGCTAACTGGCAGAAGCTTGCTAAGAGAAGTT
Source organism: Pantherophis guttatus (assembly GCF_059756535.1). Lineage (NCBI taxonomy): Eukaryota > Metazoa > Chordata > Lepidosauria > Squamata > Colubridae > Pantherophis > Pantherophis guttatus. Next base: position 95,479,092 of record NC_142064.1, read on the forward strand.
AGGGAGTTAAAACTTAGTTGCAAAGGTCTGTGATTCCTGCTTTGTAAAGAATCAGAAAACATAGGAACCTCAGGGAGGCTAAGATAAATAGACAATATAAACTAAAAGAAGTGATAAGGTATTTGCTGTTAGAAGTGTTGGAGCCAATGGAATAAGGGTGTATGGATAGAAGAGCTTTGTGCCAAGAAAGAAATGAAATCCAGAGTTAGGAAAAATCTAAAGGTTTGATGCTGCAAGTGCAAAACGTATGGGGGAGAAGTGGGAGGAGGAAAGAGTGGAAGGTCTAGGCAGGCAATCATCTGGAAAAAGGGAAATAGATGAAAAGTAAGCTACTCAAAAGGGATAAGGGAATAAGAGAATGAACTGGATGGTTGTTTATCTCTTTGGAATAAGGAGATCTAGCCATGATTAAGCAAGATTAAAAGAAAAGATACATGTTTTTCTTCCTATAGCACTCTGCCCAATTTGGTGCTCTAGAGGATAAAGGGAGTGACCTTGAGGGACAGGAGAAAAAGTACCGTAGCTCATTATCCCTCAAAATAATGATCAAATAAAAGAAGACTAAGTATGAGGCAGGAATGTATCTTGAGTGAATGTCACAGAGAAGAACCTCCCTGGTTCTCATGAAAATAAGGGGAAGGAGATGAGAAGTGCACCCAGATTTGCAAGATTCTGGTACTACTGTATAGTTTTACATTAAAATTAGTAGTGACTTACCTAGCATTGGATTCCTAATCTGAGCTATCCTGAAGGGCTGACAGGTGCCCACTCTCTGCAGCTAAGGGGGAGGAGGGACAGCCCAGGTTGCAAAGAAATAAGGGGTTTCTCTTGGCAACACTTGGCCAAATATACAGAGAGAAATTGGCAGATGTTCACTAGGAAGAAAAGTACCGATTAGATTGATCATGGAAGAATCAAGGCTTGAAGAGCCAAGAGTAGAAATAGACTTCATCAGGCAGACCAGCATTGAAAAGATCCAACCCGGAAGGAGGGTTCAAGAGCTGTCGAAGCTGAGGAATTCAAGGATCACCATGACATTAGACTTCTGCAGACCCAACCAGTGATTTGGGACATTATTCAGAAGAGTTGGGTTTTTGAAATATGTACTCTAACCCTTTACGATTTCTCAGGGTTGTAGGAGAAGGAGACACAAAATTCTAATTCATGGCATGTTTCCTCTACAGGACAAAACAAAAATTCATCTCATTTATTCCTATGCCTGTGCGATAATGTTTCAATTTCTGTATCGCTATTATTTTATTTATCACAGGTAGTAAAGCTATTCTGACAGGCCAAGAGGATGATTTGAAAAAGCACACTTTACTGGATATATAAATGTGATTTTTCAAATTTCTGATCTAGTTTACAACTCTAGGATTCCTGGTCAATCTCTCATTCAACTACTAACTAGCTGTAACCCTGTTTCATTTCCAAACTCAAATAGGTCAATAGCATCTGTGCATACCAGTCAGAAGTAAACTCTACTGAAATATACATGAGCAACTTCCCTGCATAAGATGTCGTCTCTTAGGATCTTTTCTCTGTGTGCTGGTGGTAGTTCCTCCTCACTCTTTGAGTTCAGGAATTGAAATAATTTGGGCCAAGCTGTAGGAGAAGCAATAGTAGTGCATACTATACATGCTGAATGACTGTTTTCAACCACAGATGGTACCTTCTTCCTTACTAGTCCTTTATAGCAAATGCTCTAATAGAATTAAGGCTAACAAATCCAAGATAATATTTAGAGGGCATCTAATTTTCAGAGCTGAAGTTGCCACCTGCTTGCCCTTCGCCTCTGGTCGAAGGACGTGCCAGTCCCTGGCTCCGGCCTTTCTCTTGGCCTCCACCCACATGCCGCCCACTTGCCCTTCACCTTGGGTTGGGGGACACACCAATTCCTGACTTTCTAAAGGGGCACCTCTCCCCCCCACTGCCCCGCTTGCTCCTGCAAGTTTCCACCACGGTCTCACCCTTTGCCGAAATGGCTCATGTACCTCCACTCTGTTTCCCCTCCTTCAGAGGTCCCTTACTCACTCTCCTGCTTCTTCCCCAATGACTGCCTCTTTCTTTGTCCTGTGACCTTACCTTCCTCCTGCAGCTGGTGGCACAGGGAAGGCGAGCCAGACAGGGCTGAGCCGTTGCTGCTTGGCTACCCGCCAGCCTGCATTCCTCCCCCACCTAGATTCTCCACAGCTGCTGGGCCTTGCCTGCCGGAGGGTGGGGGTGACCAGGGAGCATGAGGCTATGCTGCTCATATTGCCCCTCTGCCAGCCACCCCTCTCTTGCCTGCTCACCAGCCAGAGTGCTTCAGCCAAGCGTGGGCCGCCACTGTGAGCCTTACCTTCCAGCCCATAGGGCTTGCACCATTCTCACAGTAGTGGCTCGTGCTCAAAGCATGCGGGCCGGTGGGTGGGCAAGGGAGAGATGGCTGGCAGTGAGGTGATGTGGGTGACATAGCATCGTGCTCCCTGGTTGACCCCCACCTGCTGGCAGGCGAGGCCCAGCAGCTGTGGAGAATACAGGCAGGGGATGAGATGAGGGCTGGGGGGATCGAGTGGTGATGCCTCAGCCCTGGTTGGCTCACCTTCCCCTCTGCCACCAGCTGTGGGAGGAAGGTAAGGTCGTAGCCAGTCTAGAAAGCTGAACCGCTGCCTAGCCCAGAGCTGCCAGCAGGTTGGCCGAGGCTGCAGTGCATGCCTCACTTGAAGTTCCCAGCCCTTTGTTTAAAAATCTCCCCAAAAGAGGGAAGAGAGGAAGTCCCACCCCCAGCCCCTTTGTTGGACCCAGAAGCCTTGCCTGCCAGCCTTTCCGGGCAATGCAGGACTGGGCACAATCATCCCTTCATGCCTGGTCCCTGGGAGACTGGCCTGGAGTGACTGGCGGGCTCGGGCTAGGCAGGTTGGTTGGCTGGCTGATGAGGCAGTGGTCACCGCCGGACCGGGATCATTGCTTGAGATGAAGCCGCAACTGGATACGGTGGCTGCCCTCACCCGGGGGCCTCCAAAATTAAATGCTTCCTTTTCTTGCAAGTACACCCAAACTTCATTAAAGGAAGAAACGATGAGTGAAGGAGAAGGGAAGTTCTGTAACCAGAAAAACTGAGAATGACAACAGTTAAATTAGAAGTGGTACTTTGTGAAGGATCTGCGAAAGTTTAGGAATATTGCAATAAGGCCCAAGAAAAAAAAATAAAGCAGAAAGATTTAATTAAAAGAAAAGAGAAAGAATGGAAAGACATCCACTAACTGACTGTTTCGAAAATGCCTTTCAAATGTGTTTTCATTTACAGTATAATGGATTGGAAATATTTGCTTGACTGTATGTTTTAATATTCAAAAAGAATAATCTTTATCAGTATAAGCAGAAATGTATTCTTCAAGCTTTAGTGCATTTTGCAAAAATCATTATGAAGGCCACTGGAGAACATCATTTCTCACCAAAAATGCAATTTAATGGAGAGCAAAGTAAAATTTTAAACTTAGGCAAGAAAAAAACCAAATGCACAGGTGGCTCAACTGGAAGTAACTGTGAGACGGATCTGTAAGATGGAAATTTATCAAACAGATCCAACCTAGAAATAAGAAGAAATTTCCTGACAGTGAGAACAATTAATCAGAGGAATGGGATGCCTTCAGAAGTTGTGGGTATGCCACAGTGATGGGTTTCAAAAATTTTTACTACTGGTTCTGTGGGTGTGGCTTGGTGGGCGTGGCATGTCTTGGTGGGCGTGGCAGGGGAAAGATACTGCAAAATCTCCATTTCCTCCCGATCAGCTGGGATTTGGGAGGCAGATAATAGATGGGGGTGGGGCCAGTCAGAATTTTCACTACCGGTTCTCCGAACTACTCAAAATTTCCACTACCAGCTCTCCAGAACTGGTCAGAATCTGCAGAAATCTACCTCTGGTATACCATCACTGGAGGTTTTTAAGAAGAAATTTGTCCATAATAGTATAGGGCAGGGATCGGCAACTTTAAACACTCAAAGAGCCATTTGGACCCATTTCCCACAGAAAAGAAAACACTGGGAGCCACAAAGATCCTAACCAGAAGCCCCCCATTCAATTCTGGAGCTCACCAGAAGTCCGGTTTCTCCACCATGGAGTCTCCTCCTAGTGCAGTGTCTTTTTTCCTCTATCTGTCCTAACTGAAAACCTTATCAATTGTGGAGCTGACCAGAAAACCCGCCCCTTGCCATAGAGTCTCCCCCTGGTGTGCTGTGCTCCCCCCCCAACTGGAAGGTCCTCTCAAAATTGTGGTGCTGACCAGTGACAGGGAGCCACAACAGAGGGATGAAAGAGCCACATGAAGCTCCAGAGCTGCAGGTTACTGACCTCTGGTATATGCTTGAGCAGGGGTTGGACTAGAAAACCTCCAAGGTCCCTTCCAATTCTGTTACTCTTTATACATCTCTCCATTCAGTCTTACCAAGAGAATGGTGATAAACAATACTTGGAAATGTACTTTAGGTCTTCTGATAGCAAAATCTCATCTTATTGGCTAGTATCAAGGGGAAGATGACTTTGAAAAAGCTTCCTCTTTCACCATAATATACAAGACGAGGCGAGGACTGGCTGGGAGGGGCGGGACGAGGAGAGGAGAGGCCAGGCAAGGCGCCCCTAGATGTGAGTGACATTGAGTTGGCCAACCCACTCAATCACATGACCACCCAGCCACACCCACCCAGCAGTGATTAGGGCAGAGAACCGGTTGTTAAATTATTTGAATCCCACCACTGCAATATATCCATCATATTCCTCTGAACAGAAGAGTCATAGAGGATACATGATGATGATTCTAAATATTGATTTGGAATACCAGCTAAGAGCCAATATGTTCAGTACCAGAAATTTGTCAGGGTCTCAGTCATTAAGGAGCAAGCTGAATTCCACTGCAAATTCCAAGGCAGATTAATCTCTGATTGCATTTGGAAGAAGGACATTAATTCCATTATTGCAAACGTGAATTTCTCTGCTCTTCCCCACTTCACTCCCCATGATCCTCTAAATCTATTTAGCAGCAACATCCCTAGCTCTCCAAAGTATATTTGTGGAATGCAGGACGGGTGAGGCGGTGTGTGTCTGTGTGTGTCTGTGTGTGTGTGTGTGTGTGTGTGTGTGTGTATATAGGAAATTAGAATGAGTCTGATAGCACCTCTCAGATCAACAAGTTTTATTACAAAGCTCATCTAATGTAGCGGTATCAGTGGTGGGATTCAACCGGTGTAACAACCAATTTGCTGAGCACGCACTTCGCTCCATGCATGCGCAGTACATTTCAAAAAAGCTCTAAAACTTATCTTCTACTGCAACCCCGGTGAGTAAAACAGCTGAGGCGCAGCAATCCGCTCTGCTGCGCCTATCAGCTGGGTTTCAAGCAAAGGAAATATAGGTCGGTATAGCGCAGGGGTGGGCAGGTGGGCCCAGCTGATCGTTGGAACGAACCAGTTTGCTCTCAACTGATCGCCGGAACTACCGGTTCGCCCGAACCATTCTGAACCGGCTGAATACCACCCCTGTCCCACACCATTTAAATTGGGGTGAAGTAGGGGAGAAGGAGAAGGAAAACAAGGGTGGTTAGGTAGATGCAGATTACATATAAAATGGATTAGTAGTAACAATTGTAGCATGTTAAAAAGTATTGTGTTTGAGATGGCCTGAAAACAGTGGTGAAATCCAAATTTTTTTTACAACCGGTTCTGCGGGTGTGGCTTGGTGGGCATGGTGGGCATGGTGTGGCTTGGTGGGCATGGCAGGGGAAGGATACTACAAAATCTCCATTCCCACCTCACTCCAAGGGAAAGATACTGCAAAATCCCCATTCCCACCCTATTCCAGGGGAAGTATACTGCAAAATCCCCATTCCCACCCCACTCTGGGACCAGCCAGAGGTGGGATTTGCTGGTTGTCTGAACTACTCAAAATTTCCACTACCGGTTCTCCGAACTACTCAAAATTTCCGCTACCGGTTCTCCAGAACCTGTCAGAACCTGCTGGATTTCACCCCTGTCTGAAACCTTTCATATATGCTGAGTTCAGCAGCCTCTTCCTTGCTTGGCTGTGCTATTAAAATATATATTTACCCCTCCCCCCATGGGCTAATTTGAGATCTGCAACGGAATGTTTCAAAAAGTTGATATTCTTTAATATTGCTTTGTCCTTGTTTGAGTCCTGTTGTCAGACTTCTGATTGCTGAGAAGAAATGTATTGGATTTTTTGGGATTGATTGAGCACTGATTGGATTGGATTGAGCACTGGTAATGTTACCTAGTTAGGGTAGTGAAATGTTTTCAAGAAATAAAGCAAGTTCAGAGAGCACCAAGGACAACCTTATTAGATTTTATCCAGGTGGTTTCCAGGAATGCCCTTGAAGGGGGCTCCTTCCCCTCCCTCCAAGAAAAGTGAAAAACACCCACATATTGCAGTGTAAAATTAAGTGAAATTGCTGTGGAGTCCTTGAGCTTGGTTGTTTCCTTGCAGATGTTTCATTACCAAACTAGATAATTACCTAAATAACTAATTACCAAATGACTGGTAATGAAACTGTCTGCAAGAAAACAACTAAGCTCAGAAAGTCACCAAGGACTTGACAGCTCAGCCCTGAGTTACAAATATCCTATCAGTAAGATGAAATTGCACTAATTGGAAGGCTTTGGTTACCCATGTTATTCTCCCCCCCCCCAGAATTCCATTATGCTTATAAATGTATTATTTTCTTGGGATTGGAGGTCGAAGGATATAAGACAGGAAAGCCGTCTTAAAGTTGGACTTAAAGTTGACCGCCGGTATTTATACCTGACAGAAGATCAGACATGGACCTCACTCATCTCAATCGATTACTTTTATAGCATTGTTTTCTTAAACTTGTTTCTACACATCCAGTTGGCAGAAACAAACATTATTAAGATCTGCATACTTTTTTTACTTGGATAAGTATCTGTTGTGGCCCGTCAGCGGCCTGTGCGGATTGTAGCTGATTCTGACAATGAGGAAGCTGGTGTGGTGCTGCGCCAGCAGCCTGTGCAGCTGGCACTCAAGTCAGACAATGAGGAGGCTGGAGAAGATGTGGTGCCAGAGGCAGGGATTCAGCCAGGGCCTTCAGAACCTCCAGAAGCTCCTTTAAGTGAAGAGGACGAAGAGGAGGAGCCCCTTCTCGATGCATGGGTGCGCAGAGCTGCCAAAAGGCAGGAGTGGCTCCTCAGGAGGAGGTCTCCTCGAGAGTAAGGCTTGGGGCTAATTGGCCACTTCCTTAGCCTATTTAAGGAGGAACACCGACTGAAGCAATTTGTAGGGAACAACTTTAGTTCACTCTCCTTTGCGTCTGGATTCTCTGTAAATTGCTTCTGGACTTTCTGCCAACCATAGTAAGATTGTGATTACTTTAGCTTTGGTTTCTTGTAGGCTGTTAAGAAAGTTTATTAACAGCCTTTGTTTGAAAAAGACTGAGTTATTTTAGTAAATTGAGTTTGGTACAGACTTTGTGTGTGCTGCGTTCTTTGGGGTCCATAGCTGGGGCAGAACAGTATCTGTATATTTTCTCTCTTGCAACTTGTAAGTGGTTACCCTCCTTTTCTCTAGCCAGCTGTGGAAACTTGGCCCAGAAAAAGGAGGTCAATAGAAGAGCGGTGGGAATGTTCTTGCTAGGAATAAGAGTCATTCAGGAAAAGGAGCCCAGTGAACACCTCTTGGTCTTACTCAAGTATCCTCGCCTCCAATGAAAAAAGGGCAACCCCATAAATGCTTTGACTGAGTTGAACTTTGAGAAGAGATTTATATCTTCAAAATAGCCCTCTGTGCATGGTACACAACAGAACAAAATCCAAAGTGCATCAAGTGCCTACCATGCTAATTCACATATAATGTGTAATGTGCAAAAGCCTGCATTAATACATTAATAGAAGTCAAGTTGGCATTCCCCACCCTATTGCTCTGCATTCTAATGATCACAGAATCATTCTGCTTCTTTTATTTACTAACACAGGTAAAGAAAAGTTTAATTAAAGATGGGTGCTCTGGTTTTTATTTCCAACAATCTGGTTCTTGGTTACCCTTCTCTACCTGCAAATCTAACTAGTCCAGATGTTCATGAATATTCTGTTTTTGGCAAAGAAGACACGAGAGAGGAAGATCACACGTGCTCTGTTTGTAACTATTATTATCTAGGATATTAGTAAATACTTATTGTGTTTCTTTTCCTTGGTTTGTCTGCTTTCATTAAATGGATTTTTTTTTTTGTTGAGAAAAGCAAGGATATCCCTTCTGGCTCTTCTTTCAAAATGAATGCAGGTCACATCTGGAAATTAACATTCATGCAGCATTGCTGGTAGACCTGCAAGAGCTTTATAGTATATTTACAGTATATAAAGTATCTCAGAAATGATACTAAAGTGGGACATTCTAGGTAACAAAAATGGCAGACAAGTTAGACACTGAGCTCAGGAGGTTCATGTTTAATCTGTTGGCCTCGTTGTGGTGTTGCCCATCTAAGATGTTGCATATTGATTTTTTAAATATATTTTCCTGATCAGAGGTGGGTTTCAGCAGGTTCTGACCAGTTCTGGAGAACCGGTAGCGGAAATTTTGAGTAGTTCAGAGAACCAATAGTAAAAATTCTGATTGGCTCTGCCCCCATCTATTCTTTGCCTCCCAAGTCCCAGTTGATTGGGAGAAAATGGGGATTTTGCAATAACCTTCCCCTGGATTGGGGTGGGAATGGACAGTTTACAGTATCCTCCCCCTGCCACGCCCACCAAGCCACGCCCACAGAACTGGTAGTAAAAGAATTTGAAACCCACCACTGTTGCTGATGAATAATCAGCCAATTCTCATAAACAATTTTGAATTGTTAAAAAACCATCTGCATCATATAAATAAGATCCTTAATACAAGTAACTCGTCCCTGAAATTCTTGACATTATTATATACAGCTATACTTTATCATAGCTATGATGCAGGAAAATGACTTTTTCTTTAATTAACTCATCAAAAAAAGAGGCTGGAAAATTCTGACTATTGTTTCCAAGACTGTTATTTAACCCTGACTAGTATTAAAGATATCATTGTGAATATCATTGTGTAATTTTTGTTCCTTGGTTGTGCCTAATTGTGAGAGGCCCGACAACTTGGATTGTACTTCTAGAGACACAGTCCAGGGGGATATGATTTGTTCCAGATGCTGTTACCGGTAGCTGCCTGATCTATGTTTCATGTTAGACTTGTGGATCCTTTGCCTTGGTTTAGATCCTTTCTGGGAGTTGAAGCAGGGGTGAAATGCTCCCCGTTCGGACCAGCTCGGGCAAGCAGGTAGCGATGGCGGTGGGCAGTTTGGAAAATCGGTAGCAAAAATCCCTGCCCCCACCCCCCATGCCCAGCTGAGCCGCGCGATCATCAGAGCCTTTTTTTTCTTTTAAATGGCTCTGACGATCCAAGCTCTGATGATCACAGCTGAGTTGCTTGCCGATCAGGCAACTCAGCTGGGATCGTCAGAGCCTTTTGAAAGCATTTTTTTTCATGGTTTTACATGTAAAAAATGGTTTTAAAAGTAAAAAAAAAATTGGCCACGCCCACCCAGTCACATTAACCCCCGCACCAAGCCAAGCCACAGAACTAGTAGTAACAAATTTTAGATTTCACCTCTGAGTTGAAGTCCACACATCTTAAAATTGGTCAGGGTGGGAAACCCTACCCTAACTTAATAAAGACATCAATCACAGAATGGGAAAAGACCTCAAAGATCACCTAGTCCTGTGATGGCGAACCTATGGCACGTGTGTCACAGGTGGCACACGGAGCCATATCTGTGGGCACGTGAGCGTTGCCCTAGCTCAGCTCCAGCGCACATGCGCGCACTAGCCAGCTGATTTTCGGGCCTTCCGGGCCCACCAGAAGTCGGGAAATGGGCTGTTTCCGGCCTGCGGAGGACCTCTGGGCGGGAGGCCGTTTTCGCCCTCCCCAGGCTCCATGAAAGCCTGGGGAGGGTGAAAAACGGGCCTACCAGGCCCATCAGTAACCTTTTTGCCATCGGGTGCCAAAAGCAGGGGGAGCAAGGAGGGGGTCTCATGCGCATGCACAGGGGCATTGAATTATGGATGTGGGCACACAGGCGCGCAACCCCCCGCGCTCCCTCCGCTTTTGGCACGCGACAGCAAAAAGGTTAGCCATCACTGACCTAGTCCAAACCCTTGCTAGGTGCAGGATCTGCTAAAACACGTTGACTGATGGCTATCCAGCCTCTGCTTGAAGGTATCAAATAAAACTCATCACTTCATGAAGCAACTTAATCACCTGGTGGACAGCACTAACCATCAGGAAATTCCTCCTAATACATTACAGATAAGCTACATTACAATAACTACAGAGAAGCTACATTAGCTTCTCTGTAGTTTCCAAGTCCTTGGTTGTGGTTCAGTAGAGAATATCTTCACTCCCTCCTGCATATCCTTTAGCTGCTTGGAGTCATATTGTATCTCCTGTCAAACATTTTGTTTGTTTGTTTGTTGGCTAAACAGATCCAGTTAACTCATAGGACTGATTTGCTTGTCCTAATCACAATTTAGTAACCTATTCACTCCAGATTTTCACTCACCATTTTAGTGAAGCCAGAACTAGAGACATCATTCCAAGCTAAGGCAGAATAGAATGGGGCTATTGCTCCCTGTGATTTGAACTCTATCCTTCTATCAACTCATTCCAAAGTAGCTGGATTCTTTCAATTCAGAATTCAAGTCTATGACTCAGAATTCAAGTCTATGATATCCTTTCGGGTATTTTCTCTCTTACTCACTCTCTCTCTCTCACCTGTTAGCCACTTCAGATCTAAGAAGAAAATAATTATCCCTTTCTATATACAAAAGCTAATGGTGATAAAAGTCCAGGGAACTGAAAGCAGAAAGCTCAGGTAAGGAATATTGGAAGGAATTTGTTATTCAATTTTCACTTCCAACCTCTTGTTCTACCACCCAATATCTCTTACTTGAAGCAACTGCTTTACTCAGCCTTATCACAGGGCTGCTTTTGCATGTCAGTGATCTGTGTCAGATTTCAGATGCATATTTGCAGTTTGCAACTGGAACTTTTGCAGGTTGTCAGCATTTGATAGAAATAGCACTTCAAATTTTTTTCCCCCTGTATTAAGAATAAGTTAATTGGAATATCAAGCTAATTGGAATCTGTTTCATTTCCCCCAGAATTTATAACTAGTTAATTGCATTGCTTTCTATAGCCCAAATCCTATCCTTATCCTCCTGAAAAGACAGTGCCTTGACTTTTAAACTGTCTTACAGACAGAATTATTTGTCTACTACTGAATTATTTGTCTACTACTGATTATCTTAGCCTGTTTCTTTAATTATGTATATGATTGCAAGCTACAACAGATGCACATGGCCATGGCTATTTGAAGTTTATTTTATTCATCAGCTTTATATGACCACCCATCTCGTGAAAAAGTGGCTCTGATTGCTGTTCTATAAAAATGCAATAATAAAGTTGGGATTCTATTCTATATTCATGTCTTATTTTAGAAGTAAAAAATAACCGTAGCAGATTTGGGCAGTCTGTCTCTCTTTGTGTCTCTGTCTCTCTGTCTCTCCCTCCCTCCCTCTCTCTCTCCTCTGACTGATAGAATATTTGATTTTGAGCTATGGTGGCACAGTGGTTAGAATGCAGTATTGCAGGCTAACTCTGCCCACTGCCAGGAGTTTGATCCTGACTTGACTCAGCCTTCTAAAGTCAGTAAAATGAGGACCCAGATTGTGAGGGACAATATGCTGACTTTGTAAACTGCTTAGAGATGGCTGTAAAGCACTATATAAGTCTAAGTGCTATTGCTATTGCTATCTTCCATCATCTTCAGTTCCAGACAGACTATCTGTAAAGGATAGACAAGGTCCCATGGCACATCGTGTTCTTTGGATGTTGAGTCACATTTCTGTACAACCATCTTACAAGTAATTTCTATCGAACTGACAAGACTCTATCAATATAACACTGTCCAATTCAGTTTAGATTAACAAGTTCCTTCCTGAAACCACCAAGTTCCCAACATTCATCTCTGTTTGAATCCACTCTAGTCTCTCACACCTCCATCATGTTTTCTCTCCCAGTTCTCTTTCCAAAATTTCCCATAATTTCGAATTCTATCTTTCATGCAGTCCAACAGCCCAATAAATGATTTTTTTAACAAGATAAAAAACAGTGCAACTTTCAGAGAAGAAGTATTTTCCTGTGAGGAACTGAACCAACTGTAATCTCAGTTTTTCTTATCAGCTAGCTAGCACAAAGTTTGTTTATTGGCATGGATTTGCGGAGAGACAAGAAAAAAAAGACATGGCTGAATGCAAGTTCAGAAGTCAGAAATGCTTTCATTCATTTCAGTATATAGAATAGAATAGAATAGAATAGAATAGAATAGAACAGAGTAGAGTAGAGTAGAGTAGAGTAGAGTAGAGTAGAGTAGAGTAGAGTAGAATAGAATAGAATAGAATAGAATAGAATAGAATAGAATAGAATAGAATAGAATAGAATAGAATAGAATAACAGAGTTGGAAGGGACCTTGTAGGTTATCTAGTCCAAACCCTGCTCAAGCAGGAGATACCATTTCTGACAGATGGCAGTCCAAACTCTTCTTGGAAGCTTCCAGTGATGAAGCACCCACAACTTCTGAAGGCAAGCTATTTCATTGGTTGATTGTTCTCAGTCAGAAAATTTCTTCTTATTTCTAGGTTGAATTTCTCCTTGATCAGTTTCCATCCAAAAAATAGGTTGACCGCACTCTTCTTTGTGGCAGCCCCTCAAATATTGGAATACTGCTATCATGTCACCCCCTGGTCCTTCTCTTCACTAGAATAGCCATGCCCAATTCCTGCAACCATTCTTATCTTATATGAAGGTGCTCCATGGAATAAACTATTTTGACTAAAACCTTTCAAAAAACCATACAGTACTATTGATTAAAGGAGAAGAATGTTTCTTCTTTGAAGACTTCTTGTTACATAGAATAGACCAATCTAGAAAATACCAATTCCTCCCCCCCCCAAGTCTTATTCTTGTATATAAAACTCCCTAGGAAAGTTCTTATTTTGGGCTTCAGAATTGGATCTCAACCACTGATATCAAGGGGTCGTCTGGGAACATGGTAGGAAAATATTGGCCATCTTCTTTTTTGGTTCTCCCAATTACTGAAAAGTCTCCAAAATGACTGTGAGGTAGATTAGCCTTCCTCATCAAAGAAGTTCATTTGAACTGGAAAGCAAGGATGCTAAAGGTACAGAAATTTCAGCAGCACTTTCCTCAAGAGCCTCCTTCTTCTGCTTTGCTATTTAAATCTGAATGACCCTGTCAGAGTGGTTAATACATGCAATTAGCACTGAAGCAGATCTGCAAGTTAAGAAGCCGCTCAAGTCTTCCTCCCAAAATGAGTAATACAATATATTACCAACCAGACAGCTATGTTTTTAAAACTGCAGTCTGGGCAGCAGGAGTTCTTCATCGTCAGCCATCAATTATGATATTTTGAACTTGCCTATTTTCCCCGGAGGATGTCCTGAGTTCTTATCTAACAAACCAATGGGCCTATCCTGACCCAGTTATAAGCCGTTACTATCTCATGAGCTCTGGTTCTTTTAGGGAATGTACAATGCTGTGGATGTAACTAAAGAGTAAAAAGGTAAAGATTTCCCAACTCTACTGGGCTTTGCTCATCTCCATTACCTAGTGAGGGACCCCAGCGTTATCCAAAGACATTTTCCATTGTTACATCCACAGCATTGTTCTTGATGTCCCTTAGAAACTTACAGATGTGATGATTATCACAAATTGTCCTTAATTTAATGATCTACTCTTTAATTGGGAAGTGATGGTTCAGCGGTTAAAGATGCTGAGCTTATTAGCTGGAAAGCTGACAGCCTGGGTTCAAGGCCCGAGCACTCTGCAGCAGGGTGAGCCCCTGTTCCTTGCCCCAGCTCCTGCCCACCTAGCTGTAGCAAAGCATGGCTATAGGCCAAAGCTGCATGGAATGCTGTTACTTTCCAACCAAAGTGATATGTATTCATTTATTTACATTTGCTACTTAAAGAGTAGATCATTAAATTAAGGACAATTTGTGATAATCATAACATCTGTGAGTTTCTAAGGGACATCAAGAACAAGTCCTACATCTAGCTAAATTAATAGTTTCTAAATGGATTTTTTTCCCTAAATGGATGAATTGAATTATTTGGGATGTAGATAAGGAGAGTAGGATAAGATTGAAATAAGAGAAAATAATGTTGCATAAATAGAAACATTCCTTACTTCAGATGGAAACAAATGGACCGGAGTAAACAAAACACCAGAAAAATTAATCAGACTGCCCAGGTAACATCTTATAACAAAATGGATACCCACACAACTTTATCAAAAGTTCCTGACCACTCACTCAACCCAAGATAGTACAATGAACACAAGCTATAAAAAGATAATATCACATATCAAAAGCATTTCAGAAACAACCAACAAACTATTTCAACCACATAGCATCACTGAAGCACACAAATCAAGTAAAGTCCTACAAAACATCTGAAATAAACCAAAACACCCAGCAACCAAAGAGGAAAAAACAGGAGTAATCTAAAACAGGGGTGTCAAACTCACAACGACACATCATCACGTGATGTATCACAACTTTTTTCCCCTTCGCTAAACCATGGGTAAGGGTGTCCAGCATGTGATGCATCCAGTCCGCGGGCTGTGAGTTTGACACCCTTGATCTAAAACATGCAGTGTAAGGACTGTAACTAGGGGTGGGCTGCTGGGGGTTCGCAGGGATTTAGGAGAACCTCTAGCTAAGGTTCTGTGCAGTTTGGAGAATCCCCAAATCCCACTCCTGGCTGGCCCCACCCACCCCGCCCCTCCCAGGAGTCTGCACACAGCCTGTTTTGGATGCAGGTAAGTGCAGGGCGCGCACGGAGGCTTGGGGAGGTTGAAAAACAGGCCTACCGGAAGTTTGGGAAGGCTGGAAATGGGCCCATTTCCAGCCTCCAGAGGGCCTCCGGAGCCTGGGGAGGCTATTTTTGCCCTCCTGGAGGCTCAAGAAAAGCTTCCAGAGCCCAGGGCGGGCAAAAACACCCCCCCCGGTGGTGCAGGAGGCCGACTAGACCATGCCCACCATGGTCATGCCCATCCAGCAACCGGGCAGAGAACCCCTTGCTAAAATTTTTGAAGCCCACCCTTGACTGTAACAGTTGCTATGTAGGACAAAGAGGTAGAATACTAGCAGAGTGCATCCAGGAATACCAACTAGCAGTCAGAAAAACACAATGAAAACTACTTAATCTCACAATACATGAACAGACTCAACCATAGTTTCAGCAGGGAAACTGTGGGCATCCTAAACCAAGCTAAATCCAAAATTGCTAGGGAAATCCTGGCAACATGGCATTGAGACAAATCAGCCATCAACAGATACATTTCACATCATTCAAAAAAGACAACAAAAAGCTAAGAAGGAAACAAAAAACACCAGAACACATCCTCACCAGTTGCCAATGCCCCAGATAATAGCAATAGCACTTAGATTTATATTCCACTTTGAAGTGTTCTACAGCCTTCTCTAAGCAGCTTTACAGAGTCATCATATTGCCCCCAACAATCTGGGTCCTCATTTTACCGACCTCGGAAGGATGGAAGGCTGAGTCAACCTTGAGCCTGGTGAGATTTGAACTGCCGAATTGCAGGCAGCTGGCAGTCAGCAGAAGTAGCCTGCAGTACTGCATTCTAACCAGTACGCCACCTAAGCAAGAATTAACACCAAACAAACAATCAAACAGAAAACAGTACCCCAAACCAGAAACTTTGGAGAAAACTACACCCCCATGAACACTAGCAGAGTAAACTATTATATACAAACAGGGATCAAATCCCACACTCACTAGCATTGATGTTACCTGGTTGGTAATGAAACATCTGCAGGCAAACAATGAAGCTCAGGGAGTACCAAAGACTCCATATGCCTTATTATTTGCCTACTAGATGAATTATTGTTCCTAAAATTTCTGGTTGTTTTGACTTTACTGAGGAAATGGTTAAGTGAATATTATTTATTCATTTTTCTCCATCATGGTCTTTTGCTAGATTTTTAACCAGGAAGCAGAATATTACCACAATCCTCTAAAATAATACTATATAACACTGTAATTAGGGGGAGGAAGGTGTGTTGGATACATTCTCCATCTTGAGTTATTTGTAAAAACAATACAGGTGGAACAATCTTTCTTACTCTGCTGCTGTTTTTAAAAATGCAAAGCAGTTTGTTTTCCAGGCTTATTCATCATTATATTTCACCTCTAGCTAATATAAAGTTTTGATGAGAGTTTCTGGAAATGGATGTTAAAATAGCTGGATTAGGTTGGAGAAGAAAGTTCTAAAGACATCGGAGAGTCCTTTTAAAGATATCTGCTATCATGCTGTCCTATCTTTAATATTTTTAGCTGAATTTCAAACCCTACAATTGATGATAGAATGGGCTTTAAATCTGAATGGCTAAATTGATGCTTGGAATAGGTAGACTTCACTGAGTCCCTGTTTTCTCATCTTAGTTGGTTATACAGGTACTCCTCAATTTATGCCTGGTTGTTTGAAGCTATGACAGACTTCAAAAAAGCTACTTACAATCACATTCGAGATTATGGCTGCCACCTCCCCACCTCCCCACAATCACACAATTGCACTTCAGGTGCTTGGCAACTGGTCTCACATTTATGACTGGTTTTAGCATTCTGCAATTGTGATGTTTTTTTCTTTTTGGCAGCTTTCTGGCAGATGCTGGTTTCAGTTAAAGACCACACAATTTGCTTAACAGCTTCGGTCACTCAATTTATGGCTGCCATAAAAATGGTCATAAAATAAAGTCCGGTCATGGCCTTGACTTACTGTACCACAACTTAGGACCAAAATTCCAGCTAGAAATAGAGACATGTACAAGATATGTGCCCTATTCTTTCACATCTGGTACTCTTCCTGACATTTCCCTGGGCGCCCCATTTTTTTCCCCCACCCATCCCTTGGTTCATGCTTAAGAGATGGACAGTGATAAGATCTTTCTACTTACCAGTGAGTAAACTGTATTACAATGACAAGCATCAGATTCATGGGTTTTCTTTATTCCCAGGACTTCTCAGAAAATAAAATTTGAGACTGGAAGGAGCAGATGCTTTGTCAGACAGGTGATTACCACTTTAAAAAACAACAACATTAAATGCTTAAAAATTATAGGAGGCCTCATTTACTCATTAATTACTTCTGTTCCCTAGAACCAGCTTTGTTGGCTGCTTGATAATTTTTATCTTTTGTTATTTCCTTCCAGAGTGTCTTTTTCTTTGGACTCTTTGCATATGGTCTTTATACAACTCCTAAATCAGCATCCCATTTGTCTAATCCCTCAGCTGTGCGGTTTATTTCCAGCTCAGCTGCAGTGCTTCGAAAACAATAACGAATCTAGCATTTGTCAGAAAGTGATGGAGCTCCCATTTGCTTAAGTGATGGGTCTCTGGTTTCTCCCCCACCCCACAGAGATTCAGCTGCTGTAGCTTCACCTGAGGATTTCACCAGCTTTTTAAACTTGGTGACTTGGCATTCCTCAACTCATCCATTCCATCTGCAATCAGTCTTTTACACATCAACAAACATATGAATAGAGCAAGTCACGTGACATAGCATGAGTTTTTACCCCTTTGCTAAACCGGGAGTGGGTGTGGCCAGTGCATGACGCATCTGGCCCCCGGACCGCGAGTTTGACAGCCCTGGAATAGAGCATCAGCTAAGAATAAGGAAGAAAGAAAGCAGTGAGGAAATTCCTCCCTCCATTTTTTCTAATTTTTTTTTCCAGTTGGGGAGAAAGTTGCTTGGCTCAGGTGACAATTTTCAACCTTTGAACTGATGTCAAGGTAAATGACTGCAGGTTACCTTCAGACTATTACTTAAGGAGTGAAAAGAGCAGTGGGATAGAGCTGTTCTTTGTCTCATTAGGCTCTTTGTTCTGTTCTTTGTCTCATTCACTCAGAAGAATTCGGCAAAAATATTGGCTTGAATTTAATGGGATATATACTGTATAAATAATGTTCCTAGCCTCTCTGTTGCCTTTCAGAACATGGTCCCAAAGGTGGCTTTGGGACTTTGTTTTTTTCCTGAAAATGTTTCACTTTCATCCAAGAAGCTTCTTCAATTCTGAGAAGCAAAATGTTTTCAAGCAAAAATAAAATAAAAAACCCCCAAGAAAGTCCAGTTGTCTTTTGGAAAGCTACCGTTGGGACAACCATGACCTGCATGATTGATCTCCATAGATGTTCCAGTTCATTGTAATCACCTGACCTCCAAAATAATGGTTGATAAAACCTAACAGTACCCATACATCTTGATTCTACTCTTGGTTGTTATTGGAATAAGGTGGGGGGAGAAGACTCTTCACGCAGGTACAACTAAGGACATCTTAAGCTTGCTCTCTTAAGGGGTCAAGATGAAAGCAACAAGTGGAGAAAGGTGGAGTAGAATGCTCAACTTACTTTAGTGTCAATAAACAGATCTAGACATTCTAGAACAGTGGCTCCCAACCTTTTGGGCACCAGGGACCATTTCCCTGGAGATATATTTTTCCACGGACCAGAGGGGGGCTGATTTTGCATTCTGCCCATACCCCAGAGATGAGGCTTTGCTTGTTTCTATGGCCCAGTTTCTAGCATGCCATGTCCCAGTGCCGGTCCACATATTGGGGGTTGGGGGGCCCTGTTCTAGAACATGGATTTCAAAGGACAAACCACCCTTCGCTGGGGAAAAGACAGAAACAGATGTGTTTCCAATGTGCCTCAGGCTGAAGAAAGTGCACAAGGCCAGTGACTGGCTAAGTAAGAAAAACTGTTCTCAGAACTTGGGGCAGCTAGAAGGACCTCCTCCCCCTACAGTAAGTAATTGTCCCCTGTGGCCCATTAGTGGTGAAAAAGACAGCCTTGCCATTATTCATGCTTGGAAATGATGCTGCAGAAAGCAAAATGGGATTGTAAAAATATACAAGGAGACAGGAATGGAATAGACTGAAATGGAGTTAGGGGAAAAAATAGTTTAGGGTGGGAAGCAGACTTAAAATGTTATTTACAAGACCATATGAAGCCAAGGCTGGCTTGATTTATGCCACATTGGGAACTACAAAAGCAATTACAAGGCAATCATTTTTCCACTGAACTATAGGGCAACAGTGACTGCCTGGAGAAGGAAGGGGGTGGAAGGAGTGGAACAAGCTGATCTTACCACCAGTATGAAAGAAGTAGATACACAGCACTATGAACAGCACACCAGCCTTATCTAGGAAGGAATACAATAGAGGCAGAAGTACACACGTAGATATTTTCACAAATCAGTCAGGAGAGAGAACAAATTGGGAACCATGGGGGGGACTGCTAAACAGCCTTAGTTATTTGAAAAGAGTAATTAAAAAACACATGGGAATTACAGTCACAGTCCACGAGGCCAAACTGGCTCACAAAACATGAGCTGCTGCTTAGGTTTGGTTCCCGTGTGGGCATGCATGCAGGGAAGTTGTAGGAAAGAAATGGCTAACTCTGTGCCTTCCCTAACCCAAAGTTGGACCACTTGGAGTCATAGTGAAATGCAGCTCTCAGTCTAATTTTGGTTCAGGCCTCTGATAAGATACA
Organism: Pantherophis guttatus; assembly: GCF_059756535.1. Taxonomy (NCBI): domain Eukaryota; kingdom Metazoa; phylum Chordata; class Lepidosauria; order Squamata; family Colubridae; genus Pantherophis; species Pantherophis guttatus. Next base: position 95,498,770 of record NC_142064.1, read on the forward strand.
TCTGTTGTTTTCCCTCAGCCGGTCAATTAGTAGAAAGAAAACAAGTACAGAGCCTGTAGTACAGTGGACTAAAGCACTGTTATTAACATCTGCTGCTTGCAATTACTGCAAGTTCAAATCCCACCAGGCTCAAGGTTGACTCAGCGTTCCATTCTTTCTAAGGTAGATGAAATGAGGACCCAGATTGTGGGGGCAATAAGCTGACTTTGTATAAATATACAAAAGTATGAAGGCTATTGCTTAACGCATTGTAAGCCGCCCTGAGTCTCCGGAGAAGGGCGGCATATAAATTAAAGCAAAAAAAAAAGTTGTCAGAAAAAGCATGGGAAAAAAAAAAAGAATGAAAACAGGGGATTGTGAGAGAGGATGGACTACTACTCACACTTTGTTTCCACCCTACAATGTGGCCCCCAACCATGTTAATTTTACAGCTGGCTCAGAATGTAGTAGCAGGGCTAGTTATGGAGATTCCTCAGTTCACCCACTTAAAAAAAATGCTGGTTATCACCAATAACATTCTCTATGGCACAGATTTAAATTCCTATACGGCCCAGGGCCCAGTTATTTATAGGACCACCTTCCTTGAGGGCATTTGCCCATCTCCTGAGATCAGTTGAGATAGCTGTACTCCAGGTCTCTTCTCTTACATTGTCTTCTGGTGGACCTCAAAGGCATGTCTTCTCTGTAGCCATTCTACAACTACAGAGAATGATCTCTCTCATATTTGCATACAGTATATACATGCTACATATATACATGCTACATATTCCTGCCTGAGCAGGGGGTTGGACTAGAAGACCTCCAACTCTGTTATTCTGAAGACAATGCTCTTCAACGAAGGACATTTCTTCAGTCCCAATTGAAAATCTAGCTGAGTTACCTTTTCAGTGTATCCAAAACATCTCCTATTTAATCTGGGAAATAGATGTTTGGAAATCTAATGAACAAAAAAAATATTCAGGGTGTGAAACAGTGGAGATTTTGAGTGGGAAGAAGAATTAAACAGCCCTTGCCTATTACTTTCTCTCTGTAGTTGCAACCTGGTGGCCTGAGGATTCAGTTATTTATTTTTCTGCTGGAAATTTTATTTCATTTGCAAACTCTACAAGAAGAGGATAGAATTGGGTGTTTCAGTTATGCTGAAGCTCCCATCATAAAGACAACAGGAGGGGGAAACATCTAATAGGAAAAGCAAAAATAGTATGTGGGTGAAAAACATGGAGCTTTTCTCTTTTGATGTTTTGCCTTCTTTTATTCTCAACCTACAGGGTTTTTTTTCCCGAAGCAGTGCACAAAGTGACTGTAATGGTTACCAAAAGCTAAAGATTTTACTTTGAAGGCAAAGGGAATATTGTTAACCTATAAGTTACACCATACCTATGGTTGAAATGATGCAAATGAAGGGAAATTGCTTCATTGGATTCTCCTGTGTGTGTGGGTTGCCTAACAACAATTTTATTGACATGCCTTAATAAAGTTCACACAAATCATTGGCATTCAAATAAACACATAACAAGACTCCTAGTGTTAGGGAGCAGAAAAAAATACCGTGCAGTTCTGTATTTTCTTCCTGAATAGACTTTCTTTTTATGGAAAGAAAAAAAACCCAAAAGACAGAAGGGGAACAGATATACTATGGGATGGTTGTAAGTGGAAGAGATCAGTGGTGAAATCTAAATTTTTTTGCTACTGGTTCTGTGGGCATGGCTTGGTGGGTGTTGCATGGCTTGGTGGGCATGGCAGGGGAAGGATACTGCAAAGTCTCCATTCCCACCCCACTCCAGGGGAAGGATACTGCAAAATCCCCATTCCCTCCCCACTCCTGGGAGAAGGATATTGCAAAATCCCTATTAACACCCCACTCTGGGGCCAGCCAGAGGTGGTATTTGCCAGTTCTCCGAACTACTCAAAATTTCCACTACCAGTTCTCCAGAACCTGCTGGATTTCATCCCTGGAAGAGATGTTATGTAGTTCAACTGTAACTTTCCCTCAATGAAGAAGTGAAATTGTTGGGGTTTTTTGAAAGAGGAAACAATTAGAAGACCCTAATTTACGGCTTATATATTATAAGCAGTATTATAATGCATCCTTCAAAGAGATCTTGACTACATTACATGTATTTCTGGAGAAGGTTTCCTTCCTTTTAATTCAGCTCCTGACTTTCCAGGAATTGTACAACATCATTCATTGAGGTGGTGGCATTTATCCCAAGAGATGGAGGTGAACTCCAAGCCATGTAGCAATGCCCAATAACAAAATATAATAAAGTAGTAAGTGACAGAACATATCAATCATTCATATACCATGCCATAGGTCAACAGCAGCAGCAGTGATTGGTGCACCATTAGAAGATCTGAAACATCGGGTTGGAGACATATCATCAAGAAAACGTCCATGGTCACTAAGAGCTGACACTGACTTGACAATACATAATCCATATACAGCCCAGGGAAGTCCACATTTCAGTCATACCACAAAGGCTTCCATAAAAATCTAAGTTTAATGACCTTTCTAAAAACCAACAAAGTTGGTACTGACATGTTTCAGGCAGCAATGGAATTGCTCACCTTCATTGTATCTGGGAATAACATTCTTTCTGAATGGGAACCCAAAGGGAACCTATCCTGCAGATCTTACTGGGGCAGCAGGAAGCTCCAAAGGTATCCCTACAGTCCTGAGCCAGGTAGCAACCAGCACCTTAAACTGCAGTCTGAAGTCAACCAGTAAACGTCAAAGATAGATGTACTATCCAGGCAAAGGGTGACTTTGGGCCCATCACTCCCTCTCAACCCAACCCAACCACCTCACAGGTGGTTGTTGCAGGGAAAATGGGGGGAAGGAGTATTTTGTGTGTTTGCCACTTTGAGTTATTTATAGAAATAATACAGGTAGGATATAATTAAATAAAAAATAAGAAACATCTGTAAGTGCTTGGTCTGTGAATTCTGGATTTGAAATAACTTCATCTTTAAAATATCATTTCTGATAGCAAATGGAAATTTCAACCAGTAAATATTTAATTATATTTTTCTTACGGGATGTAAGCAAGACATATTTGCTAGATGGCACTCCTGGAAAACTGAGAACAGTCACCCCTTCTAATAATATTTCAAAGGGCATCACAGTGATGAGCAAGCATGTTCAACAACTTTTAAAAAAGGAAAAGAAAAGCTACAGTATGGTATCTAGATGGGGTATATTGACTGGGATGAAAAGGAAATTAAAACTGTCTAGAATTGGGTGGGGGGGTGGGGAAAGCATACCACTGGTGTCAAAACACTTCTAGCAGTGTCAGATAAGCACTGACATACAATTTTCAGATGACATTTCAACATGTTCTGACAAGCAGGACTAGTAGAATACAGGATTGTTTGCAAAATAAGTTGCACCACATCTACAACTTGATGAACTGTGATGGTGCAGTGGTTAGAATGCAGAATTACAGGCTAATTCTGCCCACAGAATCCTGACTGGCTCAAGGTCTTGACCGGGATGGGTTCTACTTACCTTTACTACCAGTTTGCAACGGGAATGCGCGTGCACGCTTCTGCGCATGTGCAGATAATCAATTATGATGTCTGGGTGGGTGGGCGGAGCCTCCCGATGCTTTTACTACCAGTTCTAAAGAACCGGACAGAACCGGAGCAATCCACCACTGGTCTTGACTCAGCCTTCCATCCTTCCGAAGTCGGTAAAATGAGGACCCAGATAGTTGGGGGTAATATGCTGACATTGTAAACCGCTCAGAGTGTGCTATAAAGCACTGTGGAGCGGTATATAAGTCTAAGTGCTATTGAAGTGAAGTATCATGAAGATACATCAACAGCAATAGCAGTAGCATCAAGAAGTGTTGGCAAGCAAAGTAACAAGGTAGGATATAAAGGTAAGAAATGAATTTCCACATATACTAGATTTTCTACATGCAGACCAATCTAAGTTGGCTCAAAATGACAGAGGTTAATGAAGAAGGTTGGGGACCAGCTACTGGCTGCTAGAAACGTGAAACAACAGGAATTCTTTCTACAGAATGTGCAGTAGTGACTTTTGTACAGATGCCCAGGTTCCTACAATAAGACAGCAAAGTGTACTAATGTTAGCGAACTCACACAAGAGTCCTTCAGCAGTTAATTCTGCTGCATAGATTATTCTTGTTCTTTCACAGCATACTTCCAAGCAATTTGGTGGTGGTGTTAAACTGTGACTGTTAAGTATAAATGGAATCGTGACATTAAAATGCAGCAGAAAGAAAATCTGAAAGATTTGAAAGTATAAAATAATGTTTATATATTATCATAAATAAATAATCTAAGCTAGTTTAATTGCTTCCAAGATTACTCAGAGCCAGCAGACAGAAAGTAATATTCTAAATATTATCCCAGACTGCAGTTAAATAACTGATTCACCAGCTTTTCTCCTTTTTTTTCTCATTGCCCCAGTTTCCAGTGACTGGAATAGAGATAGAACAACTGTATCAGCATAAATGCAATAAGGTTTACACGTATAAAGCCAAATGATTGATTCATCTTGCATTGGCCATCTTGCCACTGATGATTATGCTTACAGTTCTAGTAACGGCACAAAAACAGGAAAAGTCACAATCCTTCTGTGCCAAAACAACATAGCACAGAAGACTTTTTTGAAGGTTATTCTAACTTTGTCTAAACCTTGGAGACTCTGAAAACATGCCTCAGTACTCTCTAAACATCCTGATTTATATAACACGTTTCAAGTTTTACATAACCTTTCTTCTGAGCTGCGGAAAAGAATTGTGTTGGTTCTTTCAACTCGGAAAATGTCCACTTTCTCTGAAAAAAAAGCAACAGTGTTACAGCAAAAGCATTTTTTCTCACTAAGGCCCTTGAACGAGGACATGTAAAATATGGAATCTGCATTTTTCCTGAAAAAACTTCCATTCTAATGGACTTTCCTAAGCAACCAGCTATTGCAGCCAGATGAAAGAGATTATTAGCATATGAATATCCGTGCACTCAAAAGTGAGCTTACTCAATCAATTCTTCTTGAAGTGATGCGTCAATCTATAAATAAAAATCAACTGGATTTGGCTCAGTTCAATGCATTTTCATACAAAATGCATTCTGAATATGTCTTCTAGGGGAAAACACATTTATGTTAGCTGGTTATATCCTTCCATTTGCAGGAGACTGACTTCTGTTGAGGTTTCAGAGAACAATACAGAGAAAATATCTTTCTTCCATAGGCGTATCATGTCCAGTGGTGGGTTGCTCCCAGTTCGCACAGGTTCTATAGAACCGGTAGTAAAACCGGTGGGAGGCTCCACCCACTGACCCTGATGTCATCAAAACGCTTCTGCGCATGCACAGAAGAGCACACATGCGCGCAAGCAAAGCGAGCGCCTGCGCGGCCCCGTTGCGAACCGGTAGTAAAGGTAAGTAGAATCCACCCCTGATCATGTCCCATGTAGTAGAGAGGGTTTCCTAATGCTCAAGGGCAGATTTTTGTAAACTGTTGACCGAATGAAATGTTGATCAACTCAAACTGTATTCTGATCCTGGAAACATCATGAATTAAAACAGTTCTACATGATCCAGGCTGGTGTGCCTATATGTATGCATGTGCATAAGCACAGATACACTTCCAATTAGTATCAGCTGTTGAATGTGCCAGAGGGATGCTGCAGGGATTCAAAGTGGATTCTATGGAAACCAGAGTTGGGAATCATGATTGAGATGTTAACCTATCATTTTTCAGCCCCAAAATGATTTTGCTCTCTAGGGAAATTAATTGCTGGTCAATGATTTAATATAATGCCCGGAAGCCTTCTACAATGGAATAGCATATTCAAAATCCACACACCTAAATAAATGTAGCAGCTGTCATTGATCCCTACCTCAAACTCCATGCTGTGCTACCTTGACTTGGATGGATGTTCTTACCTTAGGAGGCAATACATATCCTGTAATTTCTTATAGTTCCTGACATTCTTCCCCCCCCCGAATCCCCTAGAATCACACCCCCCAAAATTCAACAGCATATTTCCACTAATAGCTAATGCAATTTCCTGCTGATTCCTAGCAATTAATAAAGAAATTAGATACATTAAGAATTGGGATAGAGGTAGAACATTGAAAGCAGCAAACCTCACTCAGAATCCATTGGAATGAGGCTTTATTCACTGGAGGGACCTAACAGTGTCATCATTCTGCTTCCTAATCTAGTGATCTTTGGCTTCTCAAAATAATATTAAAGACAAGTGCAGCCCATGGCTTTACACATCATGACAATTCCAGGGATACTACTTGGTCACTTTGAGTTCAGGGTGAGAGAGAACTGCTTCCTCAATCAAGCAAAAATTAGTAATTGCATTCAAGTCTTGCCACAGGGAAAACTGTATGAGGGCATATTATTGTGTTGTATTGCATTGCATTGCACATGTTTGTTTGTTAGATTGGTGTCCTGCCTTTCCTCTAGACAGGAGTGTCAAACTCAAGGCCCAGGGGCTGGATCTGGCTCACGTGGCCACCCTGGAAACAGCAAAGGACCGGCCCGTGGTGCCTCTGCCAGCAAAGATGGAGCTCGGGGTGGCTGTGGGTGGCCTTCCCAAGCTCCATTTTCACTGGCAGAGGGTTGCAGGAAGCCGTTGTAGCAGTGGTGAAATGTAAATTTTGTTACTACCAGTTCTATGGGTGTGGCTTGGTGTGTGTGGGGGTGTAATATGACTGAGTGGGCGTGGCCAACTATTTTTTTTTCCTTTTTAAAACCATTTTTCTACAACCTCTTCGGCTGAAAAGGTTGTTAAAAAAATGCTTTTAAAGCCTCTGACGATCGCAGCTGACTTGCCTGATCAGCAGAGGCTGTTTCTTTTTTTTTTAAGCCTCTGACAATCACAGCTGACTTGCCTGATCGGCAGAGGCTTTGTTTTTACTTTTAAAAGCATTTTTTCTATAATCTCTTCGGCCGAAGAGGTTATAGAAAAAATGCTTTTAAAAATTTAAAAAAAGCCTCTGATGATTGTGCGGGCAATGGGGGGGGCAGGGATTTTTGCTACCGGTTCTCCGAACAACCCACCTCCATCACTACCGGATCGGGCGATCCAGTCTGAACCGTGAGCATTTCACCCCTGCATTGTAGCTGAAAGCAGAGCTCGGGAGCACTGAACATGTGCTCTGAGCACTGGTATGTCACTCATGTGCCACCATGCACATGCGTGACATCGAGCTGGCCATGCCCACCCTGGCCACGCCCACCCTGGCTCCATGAGGTCAAACACAACACTGATGTGGCCCTCAATGAAATCGAGTTTGACACCCCTGCTCTAGAAGGTCAAAGCACCATAGGACAGCATTCCTTTTTCCAATTTCCACCCCTACCAAGTAGGTTAGGCTAAGAGAGAATAACCTCAACTGAGCTGCCAAGGCTAAGGGTGGACTTGATATGGGTCTCCCCAGTTCTTATCCAACACTTTATGACTAAAAGATATTGGCCTATTACAAAAGTCAGCAAGAATTGGATTCATTTTCAAAGAATTTGTGGATTAGCTGAAACCCCTGAAATTATCCTTAGAGAGCTGTCTCTAGCTCTGTTTACTGGGTTAAACCAGGCTTCTCTCAAAGGTTAAATCAAAAAAATAAGTATTGCGCATTTAAAAAACAAAAACAAAACCTGTTTATGTTTGTTAAGTTTAAAAAGAAAAAAAAGATCAGGGTCTCTTAAATCCTAGGAAAGAAAACTTCAAAGATTCGAAGAGTCCTGAAGAGGCTTATCTGCGATGAAATGGAGGTGGGAAAGTAATCATGCAGATGAAACAAAGGAGACAAGTGGCGGGATGGGAGGGAAGCGACTCTCACAATGGAGCAGGAAGAACTGGAGTGACAGCTGTGATTAGTAGAGCTCTTCATATAAGCAAGCCTTTTGTTCCCACTCCAACCTTAACATTTGAATTTATGTAAAGAAAATACCACAGGGTGGTTTTGGTGTAGATGGAAAATGAGACAAAATGAAAATGTCTACTTTAATCTGAAGATTGTGTGCTGCCTTTTGACGAGGGAAGAAAAGTCGGGAGCAGAAAAGGACGGGAGGTAAAGGAGGAGGAGGAGGAGGCATATTCTTTGGGAGATTACTGTGAGCACATCAGGTGGAAGGAACATGTGTGGGATGGGGCTGGACTGGGGCAACAAATTCTGCCCTAGATATATTCCAAAGCATTCTACAAACACAGATGGCAGAGATTTTTTCCTCCCTCGGCACCAGGAAGTCAGCAAAAGCCCTCCTCCTCCAACCTGGGGAGATACATATGGCAGATTTGTTCCACCACCCATGAAAAGCAACATGCAAAGCCTGATTTCACAGCATTGCTACTATGCATATTCATTCCTACAGCACATGGAGCCTCTGTCGTATTTCTGAGAGGGAATCAGAACATTCACTGGGACAAAAGCAACGCAAGGATGTTTATTTTCAGGGAGTGGGGAGAGTGACTGGGATAGAGCAAGGGAGGGGATACTGTCAGAACTGCCATCTTACACTGAGCTTTGCAAACGTTATCTGCCAGTCTGTCATAGAGTATGGGGGGAGAGATCTGGGGGAGAGGAGAAACTATAGCCGCTCATCGTACTTTCCAAAGACAACCGCTCAAGGTCAAATTACAGAGATCAGGATGTAACAGCTAACAGCCCACCAACTAGCCCACCATGGAAGAGACTGTTCCCAAAACAATTTATTAAAAGTTAATTGGACAAAATGGGCCTGCAAAGGAGGGGGGTCAGGAAAGGGTCTAACAGGGCAAAAGTTAACTGGGGAAAATTGACACGTGAATGCTTAGTTCTGGCTTTGTTTTACTGTAATCCACTTGGCTTTTAGTAAAAATATATCTTTCACTACGCAATGGAGTCAAGGGTCTTTCTTTATAATGGACCAAGTTGGGGCAGGTCTGACAGATATATTTTACATGCAGAAGATCCCAGCAATTGGGTGAGGAAAGACTTCACCAGCAAAGTAGCCACTGTTGAGCCAACCTTTTATGTTGCTAATGTTGAATCTTCTTTTGAATCACACACAAAAAGGTTGGAGGGAATCTCTGAGCACGGAATTACTACCTGCCCATCTCTGTACTGTATGTTGTCCAAATATCTCAGAAAAGCAATTGTCCGTACGATTTCCCCTCTAAAGCACCAAGTGAAATTAGCTTGTAATGGAAAGATAAAGTAGGTATTGATAACTAACAGATGCAGAAAGATTGGGAAGCATCTTTGTAATCCCCTCCAGCTTCTTTTGACCAGCCTTCAAAATTGTCAACGGGGACAGCTGCGCTTATAATGGCTACTTTTCATAGGAAAAAATATCGCATATGGTTTTGGAGAGCTGCTGCTGCTCAGGGAGGACAATTCAGATTAAATGGGCCAGAAGGTTGACTCAATACAAGGCATCATCCCGCAGTTTTTAAAAGATCTGGATTAGCATCCCTGACAGGAGCTTTTTCTTTTCACAGGCATTTGGGATAGTAACTATTTTGAAAGGATGCCATAATTGATGCAATGGAGAAAAGTATGATAGCTTTGTCAAACGGAGCTTACATAGAATGTATGGTATTAAGAAAAAGAAAGCGTAGACTAGGTTGTCAGTCAAAAATTGTGTAATGTATGCCATTTCTTGCTAATAGTAAGAACCATTACTGGCCAGTTTGGACACATTTTGACCAGTACTGTAGGTCATAAATAGAAGCAAACTTAGTTTTATCTCAAGTATGCTTCCATTTCATGCAAGCTAAGTTTTCTATAGTCTATCTTTAAGATAACATAATATTGCTTGTATCCCATCAAGTAGAAAGTACACTGATACATTCAGGATAAATTCAGCCAGGATAAGTTCAGCTAGAACAGCTTGATGACATAAGCTGCAAAAGGAGGAGGGAAACTATCAGGAAGGTCCCAGAATTGATCTTCCCAGCCTAGACGATCAGAAGTTAAATCCACAGTACCGCTTGGCTTGAATCAGAAGCTAGTCTCTCTGTAACTGACTTTCCACAGCCTGGTGCCCTCTGAATGTACAATTTTCACCTGGTAGAAAATTACGGGGCTTGTTGTCTCAAGACAGCTGGAGGATAGCAAGCAATTCTAGTGGGACAAATACTAGATAACTTTATAATCTCTGGGAAGGTTGTAAAAAAGTATAATTTCTAGGCTTCTGGGGGAAGTAGGTAGGTATTCCCATACATATTCACAAGTATAATTATAAATTCAAAAGAGCTACACCGATGTATGGATGGATGCTTCTATAAATGTCAGATACATGTAACATTTGATGTAACAAAAGGACTGATCTCAAATAATACTTAAACGTATTTGCTTGGAAATTAAGTTCCCACTTCAATATTTGTCTAGTCAGTATGTTCAATATTGGAGCCTTAAGTTTCATCTCTTGGTTTCATCTCTCCATGAAATACACTGTCAAATTTTATTGCCATTGTAGAGTGTTGAAGTAGAAAAGATAGCTTATCCAAGGATTTATGAGAGGGTAAAATTGCTTTTATATTATTTTCCTGCTCTACTACATCCAGGACAATTGACAATCTGGAAACTGCTTGATATTTTCAATATAATTAATATTCTCTATTATGTCCATTTGAATTGTCCAGCTGAGAAGCAATGCTGCAAATGACTTCAGCAGACCACTAGGGATATTTTTTTAAAAAACAAAACCTGGATTTGAGATTTTTGTTTCAAAGATCTATCATTAAATCAAGCTAATGTGCTTTAAAAAAAGTATTTATTCCATTTAAATAATAACAGAATTCATCTTCCTTTGTTCACAAATTCACAGAGATGCTAACTTTTACCATGAAAAGAGACATGTCTGCTACTTCAAAGAGGAGCTATGGCAGAGCTAGATAAAATAATGACTAGAGAGATTACACAGACAAAAAACCCACAATGTATTGTCAATTCTACGGTTTTCCCAGTTGTAAATGAGTTGTGAAAACTGGACCATTAGAAACAAAAGTGTTCCTTGTGTATTGTAGTGCTGGAAAAATGGTTGTGAATGTTTTGGACACCAAAAAGAATAAATCACGTAATGCTTGATAAAATAAAACTTTTAACTTTTCATTGGAAGCACTAATCATGAAACTAAAGTTTAAGCCTTTTTGGACACAAAATGCAGAGGCAGGAATCACTGATGAAGACACTGTTGTTTGGAAAAACCAAAAGAGTAAAAAAAAAAAAAAGGCCAATGAAAGTCAAAATGGCTAAATAATGAGACAAACAGGAGCTGACAAGAAATTCAAGAAGAGTGACTGAGGAACAGTGATAGCAAATGGACACCAATGGATTATAAAGAGACAGAAGCAATCAAATCTCTATACGAAGCAAATATCCACAGTTAATATAGATCACGGGTATCAAACTCGCAGTGTCACATTGTCATCACGTGGCGTATCACAATGTTTTTCACTTCGCGAAGCTGGAGTGGATGTGGCCTGCGTGTGACGCATCTGGCCCACGGGCCGCCAATTTGACACCCCTGATATAGATCAATGTTTCTCAACCTTGTCAACTTTAAGATGGGTGGATTTTAACTCTCAGAATTGAACTCCCATGCTGGCTGGGGAATTCTGGGAGTTGAAGTCCATGCATCTTAAAGTTGACAAAGTTAAGAAACACTGATACAGATGATTTCTTCTTGTATTCCCTTCAAGGTTGAATAGAGACATTTTCCAAATGGCTGCCAGAGTTGCCATTCCAACCGTAAAGAGCATTTTTATATTGCACTACAAAGCTCAGCAAGGGTCCTTACCATCCTTCCTTGAGCCATCAGCAACCCCTTCAGCTGTCTAATGGGGAGTACTTAAAACACCAACTCACCCATTTCCTTGCAACAAGGGGGAAAAAATAATTAAACACAAAAACACGGGGACCAATTTTTATTTTTCTTAAACCATTTGCACGGTTGCCACTTAGAGCCAAACTCTGGACAGCTTTCAACCAATTAAAAACTATATACGCAAATCATGAAAGCAAGAAAAAGACAGTAAAACCAAAATCAGAAAGAAAGAAAAAAAAACTTGGCGCCACAGCCACACTTCTCTGATGCAACCCATCACTGTGACCTCACCCAATCCCAGTGTTTAGGGGAAGAACCATCCCTTCGGTGCTTGCTAGAAGTTTAAAAGGGGAGGGGGCTGTCAGATCTCAAAGGGGAGTATGTTCTAATTGGGAGCGGGGGGGAGGGGTCTGCCACTCAGAAAGGCCAGAGAGCAATGGAGGAATTGATGCTTCTATTTCAGGACATAAGGGATAGCTCCAGGAGATGGAACACAGTAGCAGTTCCTGATAGTGAGGAACTGTTCCACCTGCTGCCACAGAGGAAATGCGGCAAAGTGATGTCTTTGGAGTAGTGGCTCAGCCCATTCATTTGTAAAGTGAATCTTCTCTACCAGGAAGCCTGGTAGACTCCAGACGTTACAGGTCATGCAAGGAACATTTGATGAGGAACAGCTCAGGTAAACATACTTTGAGCTTCTAGGAAATATCATTATATTTACCCACCGAGTCAGATTTACTGGCAAAAAAATGCTCCAGATCATTTATCAGAAAATGATTGTAACATTGAAATCGAACCCTATAAATAAATAAATAAATAAATAAATAAATAAATAAATAAATAAATAAATAAATCCAATTGTCTTAGATAGCCAAGGCCAGACACATTGCCTTCTTCCTCAGAAATCCTAGCACAGCACCTGGCAGCTTCATTGTGGACTCCAGTGAGGGAAGTGTTTATTAAAAGTAATACAGTGCTGAAATCCATTTCAATTATCTTCCCCATGCAAATGTGGATACTGTTTTTCTACTTCTTGCTCAGAATAGATCTATCTATCTATCTATCTATCTATCTATCTATCTATCTATCTATCTATCTATCTATCATATATCTATCTATGTTTTAGGGTTCTTTGAAACCTACCATAATTTGCAACCACTTCATCTTAAGCCTTCCTAGTTGCCTTCATGTCCTGAATGGAAAAGGCTCTAGTTATAACAATTCCTTTCTGATGCATGGCTTTGACATCAAAATGAATCAAACTGTGAGAACAATGATGGTTTATAAAAAGACAGACTCACACCCAACCACAACTGGCTTGTAACTTAGATAATGTCAGAACTCTACCCCTCATCCATGAGAATTTCACCATTTCCTTTTTCCCTGAAACGATATTGGTGAATCACTTTTCCCACCGAACTAGAAGAGAACTATTGAAGAAATATTCAGGAAATAGTTTGGCATAGCATTACAGATAGTCCTTGACTTACAACACTTCATTTAATGACCATTCAAAGTTTCAACGGCACTGAAAAAAAGTGACTTATAACCAGTTTTCACACTTAGGACCATAGTAGCATCCCCATGGTAATGTGATCAAAATTCTTGGCAATTGATTCACATTTGTGATGGTTGTGTGATCCCCTTTTGTGACCTTCTGACAAGAAAAGTCCATAGGGAAGCCAGATTCATTTAACAACTGTGTCACCAACTTAACAACTACAATGGTTCCCTTAACAACTGTGGCAAGATAGGTCGCAAAATGGGGCAAACTCATTTAGGAAATGTTTCACTTAAGCAACAGAAATTTTGGGCTCAATTGTAGTCGTAAGTCGAGGACTACCTGTACTTTTAAACCATAAACTACTTTGAGATACATTTCTATGTGAAAGAAAGCAATATAGAAGTGTTAATAACATAAAAATTAGAAATATTAAAAAACACATAACAGAGAAATGCTACCAAATTTAATTTTTCATGGCAAATGTACATTGATATTTCTCTATTTTTTCTAGAAATGGTTTTCATTTGTTCTGCACTGGAACAGCATTAAGAGATGGAAAACCAGAACCAGACCTACCTAACTATAATGAATTCAGTTATTAAAGGATGATGCTTAATAATCTAAACAAACCCATTGAGAAAAGAGAAGGAAATATGAGGGGGAACTCAAGAGGAACTCAAGAATTCTGGAAGACAGAGATTAGAGATAGGGATAGGGGTATATAAACAACCACCTAACCATAAATAAAACCCAAAATAACCTACTGAAGATTGGGCATGCTCAGTGGTTACAGAACATGAAATTTCCTGAGCATGATAGGAATGGCAGATGGTCTTACAGGCAGGCACAGTGAGAGAGGAGCAGACTTCCTGGATCCCGTCAGATTGCATTGTTTCATGGAAGGGACTCAAAGCATGCTCACCCTGTCAGATCTTGTGGACAGGATGAGATAATCCAAAATAGATAGTTCCTAACATGATCAATGCATTTGACCTTTCTTGGAATTTGTAGAGTAATTCAGAGACTTCAAATATAAATTCTCACCAGATAAAGGCTTATTTCAGTTCCAATCAAACCCTTCCTGCCATAATGAGGGACAATTATCAATTATACATTATACAAGGAATGAATGTGAGCCAATTACTTTGCAATGGTGCATCTCTAGCCGTTAGCTCATCCTTTGCTTTAAAAATAAATAACCTTCCTTTGTCCTTTACTAGCTCTGTGTGTTTCCTGGAGCAGTATCTCATTATGTCATTCAAACCATACAAAAGAGCCGTTTCCTTGTTCTCAAAGACAAGAAATATGACCGTTTTAAATTGCATTGTACAGCTTATATAACATACCAAGTGTGACTAGACACCCCCCCCTTTTTCTTTCTGATGAAAGCATCTATCTCTATTGAATTACAGCAAAAATAAACAAGTTGAAAAACGATGTAGAGCAACAGGGATGATCAAGCATTGAGGTCAAAAAGTTGCAAATCCCCCTTAATAAAGTCATGACCTAAAAGATGACTTAATTCATAATATGGCTTTCTTTAGAAAAAAATAAGTTCCCTAAGCATTTATTTTCCCAATGTTTTCACTAAGAAAAATATATTACTAATCTTAATCGCTGACCTGTATCATAACTCTCATAACTAATTCAGATTCATATTGCACAGATATTCCAAAAGAACAAGACTGGGTTTTCTCAGAGATTATGATCTGTTCTTTAATCATTCTGCTACTTTTGCTCATACTTTCAGGATTTTTTTTTTTTTTAAAAATGCTGTAAGAAGGAAATGGCAATTATTGGCAAACCTACTGTATAATGTTGCTAAGAAAGCAATGCGGATAGATACTATGTGGCAAAAACTCTTGATTCCAAAGAGACATCTTTCTACCACTTGTATTACATAGAAGTCCTATTATGTTATCATGGTGGTAGACTATGGCTCAACTCTAAAACAATTCAGCATTTAAATAACTTTGAGTGAAGGAGGTCTTTGCCTCTTGAGTAAAATCTCTAACATAGAAATCCATGTAGCACTCAGACAGGCCTGGTGTGATAGATCTGGTGAGTCAAGATCTGGTCAGCAATATTTATATAGAATTTGGACTTTTGGGTAGTTTTAGCACCCAGTGTAAAGGGAGGGAAGAAAAGAGAGAGGAAAAGTCAGATTTTGTACTGGGTGCAGCACATGGACACTTGGGCCATGACTGTCAGCTGCCAGTTTATGCTTCCTGTGTTTTGCTGTTATGCGGTGCCAGACTGCCATGAACTGTGGGGACCCAGAGCAAGGAGGGGGATGCTTGGTAAATCAAAAGTAGAGACTGTACCTCCTTGAGATGCTGCCTCAAGGTCATGCAGCTAGAAGAAGGAGGGAGCCACATACCAAGCTGCACTTGGACTGACTGTTATGAAAACATCTTGCAAGGCCTTCATTGGTTTCAGTGGGGTGGACAGTGGGGAATAGTTGGGGGTGGGGGTGGAGTAGAACTTAGGGGTTTTAGTGTGCAATTCTCAGTTCTGGCTATGCAATGTTGCAATACACTTGATTTCTAATAAAACTATACCTATCTCAACAAATGTTTCTGTTTAGAGGTTTAAGTTGTGGCCAGTCTAAAAGGTAGCCAGAACTGCATTATTTTACATTTATTATTCAGTTACATTATCTTTCCTCTACCCTTCTCCACAACCAGAGATTCCAAAGTTTCTGGTTATAGCTCTCTGTATGTATGTGTGTGTACACACACATGTGCACACAAGAGATCAACCGCAAATAGAGGGAAAAACAATATTTATTTAATTTATATTCCATCCATCTCTATAGCAAGAGTGACTCTGAATATCCATGGTGCCTTTGGAATTTTCCTCCAATTTATCACTAAGTGTGTTAAGACACCATTTTTCTCCTTGAAGAGATGGCTGCATATTTCACCAAAGAAAAACGGGAACTTCTGGGCATAGAGCAGAGAGAGCTATGATGGGATTAAATATTCTCTGGAATAGAACATCTTGCCTTGTTGCAGAGAAAAAAAAAATTCACTGGGCAGCTTATATAACAAAAAGTACTTATTTTTCCTATTATAATTTCAAGAATATGGTATTCATTCTTTTTTATGGATATATAGCATTTATTATTTAAACCTCTCTTAGTTTATAATAGATGTTATATAAAAAGAACGAAGAGGTAGTAGTGACAGGAATCAAAATACCAGTTCTTAAAAGCATCTACCATATGAATTTCTCCAAAAGAGACTTTGTGATTAATCTACTAACTTTATTACACTTTTCTATTGATTAAGATTCTAAGTTAAGCAAAAATTGCTTGGAGAAATAAAATTCTATATTTCTCTATGGGGTTTAGAGCATTCATCCCAGTAATGATGAGAAGGAAGTCTCTCCTGTATTAAAAGTTTTTGCATAATTTAGCTTTGTAGGTAGGCAGAAGCTATTTATCAATTTACAATTATGAGAGAAAGGCTGATATTATTAACCGAATGCCTTTGATGGGCCAATATTCTTGTTAAAGAATGCATCTAAATATTCATATACACCTATGAAGTGATTGTTATATGCTGTAAATAAGCAGTGAACACTAAGTGCAAAGTGGTGGGTTAATAGGCCTATTTGCAGAAGCTCCTATATAGCTAAAAAAATCTCAGAAATATTTACGTTTTCCATGAATATGTCAGAGTCTGCTGCAGCACACACTATCAGACACACAAGTAAATGAACCTCAGCAGGATTCAAATTATATAAGAAAAGTTCTTTATATATAATACCATACAGCAGAATTCAGCATACAATATCTGGAAAACAGAAGCAATATTCATAGAAGCAAGTCATTACAGACTAGAGAGATACAAAGGCTAATATATTGTACAGAGGTCCCCATTACAGAGGCCAAATTAACTCTTACACACAGTTCACCAAGTCTAAGCCACGCCCAGACTCCAAACTGTCTCTTATGGCCCCATACGAACAAATACTATGTTTAGTTTCCAAACAGTCCCCATTGGCTGGCCTGTTACCATGTCTATCCAAACAGTCCCTATTGGTTGACCTGTTACCATGTCTATCCAAACAGTCCCCATTGGTTGGCCTGTTTCCATGTCTATTCAAACAGTCCCCATTGGCTGATCTGTTGCCTATTCCAGTCTATGAATATTCATACTCTGACAGAATATTCCTCCTGATAAAAGAATAGTCGGTAGAATGGGCCATAACTTTGTGAAATTCAGCATGGCCAATCTGTACGCCTCTTTCAGTTGATTAACAGCCAGAATTGTTGATTCTTTTTGAAAACCTTTCTTGGAATTTCAGAATTGTCTACTGTCATTTTTGAGTTACAACAGAGGCATTTTTGTTACTTCATTCAATCTATATGAACACCCATCCCATCCAAGCAACTCTAGCTGGTGGATAGAAATAAAAACATCAGTATAATAATAAAACATCAAGGCATAATGAAAATGGCATCCAAGATCATCACTGCAAATAACAATAATACACACATTCACCTAACCTCCCAACCTCCTTTCCTGAGAGAACAGCCAGAATTTAACAGTCTTCTAAAAGGCACATTTCCTTGGTTCTACCACATGCAACTCATTATAAGATAGAGCTTGGTGCTCTATCCCTCCTGCTAGTATCCCTCCTGCTATATCTGATGGGTAGGACAATTTGAAACAATTGGAGGAAGACAGTCCTTCAGATACCCTGGATTTTTTCAGAGAAAGGCTATATAGATAACAACTAGCATGTTGAACTGTGCTCAGAACCCTATTGCTAGCCAGTGAAATGGGCAAAGCAAAGATGCAAAGATGGGCATATCAAGGTAAATCCATAATTGCCTCCATCACAGCATTCTGAACTAACTGCAACTTCTAAATGTTAAATCTACCTCTGTTCGTCTTTTGATTGTATTGTTTAAATTATTAAAAGGGACTAATTGTTTGAAATTTCTAAACGTTATTCAAGGGCAGTAAGAAAACAGCTGAAGGAGGGTCTAAGAATGGTGATTTGTCCCCTTATCAAGAAACCATCTCCTTAAACATTGATTGGACCATTCCCTTCCTCAAAAATGCATTCAGTATTGCCAGAGCCTACCTGCATGTCATATCTTGGACAGCAGTAGGTTTCACATTTTGTTGCTACTGGTACGCCATGCGCCTGTACCTTCCACCCATGTACCATGCCTTCTGCACATGCGCTTTGCTTGCACACGTGTCTTCCGTGCATGCACCCGGCCTCAAAACCGTATCTAAATAGGCAGCATAGAGCCGGGGCGGGTGGGCAGGCCCACCTGCAATCTCCGCTACTGGTCCACCTGAACTGGTACGAACCGGCTGAATACCACCTCTGATCTTGGGGAATCTTAGTTAACTAGGAGAGTCATAGGTCTAATGCAGAGGTAGGTTTCAGCAGGTTCTGACCAGTTCTGGAGAACCGATAGCGTAAATTTTGAGTAGTTCGGAGAACCGGTAAATACCACCTCTGACTGGCCCCTACCCCATCTATTCTCTGCCTCCTGAGTCCCAGCTGATCGGGAGGGAATGGGGATTTTGTGTTGTGGCTCTGTTGCCTGAGCCTGGGCTATCGACAGATGCAGACTCTGAGAGGAGGGGGAGGAGTTGGCAAGGCCTCCCTCTCCAGGACCCTCCTCTCTGACAATGCCTCCGGAGGACACGGAAGGCCAAGCGATAGGCTCAGAGCCAAGCATGTCCCCGCAGCCACAGGTGGCCAGCGACGAGGAAAATAAGTGCTGGCTGGACCCTCGCCAGAGGTGCAGGGAGAAGCGTGCGCAGCAGAGGGGAAGGCATGCCAGAGATTAGCTGAGTCACTGGACCACACCCCTCAGGCTATAAAAGGGAGTGTGGTGGCCATTCGGACTCTGTGACGGACAAAGCTAATCTCTGGCAAGGCACTTTGCACCTTCGGACACAACATCTATTTGCTGTGGATTTAATTACAAACTGGACTATTCAAACTGTATGTATTTTTGTCTGTGTTATTGGAATAAAAGTTTTTGGCAGGCAGCCACGGAGTTGCTGCCAAGTTCCTTATCACTGACGTTGAGGGTTTGAAGAGTTTATTTAACCCTCGGCTGGCTGGTTGGGTGTGTGCGTGGTACGGGGACAGAACAGATCGGGGAGGGAATGGAGATTTTATAGTATCCTTTTCCCTGCCACACCCACCAAGCCATGCCATGCCATGCCCAACAAGCCACACCCACAGAACCGGTAGTAAAAATTTTTGAAACCCACCACTGGTCTAGTGTACAGATGACCAAGCTTGCAGTCCTTCCTCAAGACTAACAGGATCAAAACTCAATCCAGATAACATTGCGAGGTTAATTCCATAGGACCTGAGCTTGGTTTGGAGAGAATCTGAGAACTTTATCCATCTGATGCCTAGCAGTTTTGTTAAAGAACCTCTGGCTCAATTAAATCATGGACCAAACCTTCGAATGGCAGCAATGGAAGACCAAATACTCCTGGATAACATAAAGGATGTCAGATTTACTGAACCACAGTTCCAAGAATAATTTGTTTTGGCTAGGTTGGCCAAGATGTGCAGCTTAGCAGCTTCTGATTTTTTTTTTTTTTTTTACTTCTGATCTAAATCCATTCCAATCTATCTTCTGGCCAAGTCAGTTGCTGGAAATCCTTTGCTACCCTTGTATTAATATCAGTATTCAGAAGACAGGAGGACTAAAATCTTGCAAACCTCTCATGGATACTATCAGCTGTGGGATTCTGTACAGACAGTCCTCAATTTACGACCACAATTGAGTCCAACATTTCTGTTAAGTGAGACATTTAAGTGAGTTTTGCCCCATTTTACGATGCCATTTCTTGCCACATTGGTAAAATAAATCACTGCAGTTGATAAGCAAGGAACCTGGTTGTTAAGTGAATCTGGCTTCCCCATCGACTTTGCTTGTCAGAAGGTTGCAAAAGGTGATCACATGATCCCAGGATACTCTGACTGTCATAAGTATGAACCAATTGCCAAGCATCTGAATTTTGAGCACATGATTATGGAGATGCTGCAAAGGTTGTAATGGTGGAAAATGGTCATAAGTCTTTTTTTCAGTGCCATTGTAACTTTGATCGGTCACTAAATGAACTGTTGTACATTGAGGACTATCAGCAGTCCACTTTTTAGAAAGTTGTAGATTATTGTGTCTTTGTGATCCCATTTCATTCTGCTTAGTATCATATTTCCCAGTTCATGGAAAGTATCTCAATAAAAAGAGAAACCTGAGGTTTTTAATTTGCTTAACTCCAGTTTGTATTTGGACAGTAGATTAGGAAAGAATAGTCTATATTTTATTTCTGCTTCAATTATAGCAATGACTGCTATGTTTCCAGGTGTATTGTTCATTAGAAGTTTTATGCCAACTTTTTCTTTTCTCTCTCTTTTTTCTTTTCTTTTTATGAGGAGGAAAACTGAATCTTGCATATCTCTGTAGTTATCTGTCTATTGTGTCACTGTAGTTGTAATTCATTCACACCTGGAAGTCTTCTGATGTTGCAGTTGCCATGATATGGACATGCATGTATGAACCAATTCAAAGCTTCAGAGATGAAGGACTTTAGCAGTCAACACCACTGCTCTGCGGTTCATTTCAGCTGAATATAATAGGTTATTAAACATTCCTTCCCATTACACACTCTGAGAACCAATTGAATTGACACTTATTAGGAGTAGGGGAAATGTTCCAAATACTGTAAGTCTACCCTAGTTGAAATGAATCACAAGAGGAGCCAATTTATAAATGCCTTATTGAGTAGACATTATAATGTCAATGTGCAAAAAAGCTAAACCAAGCCAGCTGAGGTCCTTGGAATAAATTACAATGAAATTACTTTCTCTGAGGGGGGAAAATCAAGTTGCTTCACAGCTGCAGCATTTAATATTGATGTAATCACTCTGTCTTACCTGAAATATACAAAGATATTAAGAATCATATGGCCTATAACAGTGTTCCTCAACCTTGGCCTCTTGAAGATATGTGGACTCCAATTCCCAGAATTCTGGGAGTGGCTGGCTGGGAAATTTTGGGAGTTGAAGTCCACACACCTTCAAGAGGCCAAGATTGAGAAACACTGGTCTATAAGATGATAGCCCCACAACAGAGGTGGTATTCAGCAGGTTCTGACCAGTTCTGGAGAACCGGTAGTGGAAATTTTGAGTAATTCGGAGAACCGGTAAATACCACCTCTGACTGGGCCCGCTCCCATCTATTCTCTGCCTCTTGAGTCCCAATTGATTGGCAGGAAATGGGGATATTATTATTATTATTATTATTATTATTATTATTATTATTATTCATATTTCTATGCCACCCACTCTCCGAGGACTCTGGGCAGCTTACACCAAAGACAGTATACTAAATAGCATATTGCCCCCAACAATCTGGGTCTTCATTTTACCCACCTCGGAAGGATGGAAGGCTGAGTCAACTTTGAGCCGGTGAGATTTGATCCACTGATCTGCTGAACTAGCAGTCAGCTGAAGTAGCTGCAGTACTGCACTCTAACCACTGTGCCACTTCGGCTCAATATTTTGCAGTAACTTTTCAGTAAATTTGCAGTAACCTTCCCCTGGAGTGGGGTGGGAATGGAGATTTTATAGTATCCTTCCCCTGGCATGCCCACCAAGCTACGCCCACCAAGCCATGCTATGCCCACCAAGCCATGCCCACAGAACTGGTAGTAAAAATTTTGAATCCCACCACTGCCCCACAACACCGAAGAAGCAACCCTTATTAGGAAGAAAAACTGAAATAATCATCTCAGTTTTCTTTTCTGAAATGCTTACATTTCTAAGGATTGCTGAAATTTTTAAATATTTAATTAACCACCTTTCAATATTTAATTGTAATTGGTATCGAGTGCAGCATAGTGATGTGTCTACCTTTATTATCCAATAGCATATAATGATAGCCAACATGTCATATCCTTTATTATTTAGCAATATGTAATAGTTGCCATGCAGCAGTGCATATTATCTGACAAGAGTTGTAAGAAATATGTTATGATATTTTACAGCTGACTTGGTATTTGACATTGAATACCTGACACCTTCCAAAATCAGATGTGTCAGTTGGTCTGTTATACTCGGGGCTACAGATAATAATTGATACTCAATAATTTAATTTTCAAGTTCACATCTGAAATATGAATGATAAAATGTCTATTGTTGGAATTATTAATAGAGTTGCTTTGTTTTGCTGGGGTTAACATTCAGAATCTCCACCAGTTCAGGTCTTCCAATAAGCAAAGACTCCCAAGTACTAAATAAGCAGATTTTGTTTTGTTTCAGGACAATTGATGTGATTTATATTCTCCTGAAATAGAGGCTTTCATTGAGCTCTTGAACATGACAATAGGAAGTTTTCTGAGCTTCATATAATTTTTTTTTTAAATTTGATTTATATGCCACCCTTCTCCGGAGACTCAGAGCGGCTTACAATGCGTTAAGCAATAGCCTTCATACTTTTGTATATTTATACAAAGTCAGCTTATTGCCCCCACAAACTGGGTCCTTGATTTACCTACCTTAGAAAGGATGGAAGGCTGAGTCAACCGTGAGCCTGGTGAAATTCGAATTTACAGTAATTGCAGACAGCTGGTGTTAATCACAATGCTATCAGTCTGCTGAGCCACCAGGCCCTTGATAATGTCCTTGATTTTTATGTGACTTCTTTCAATTATTTTTAAATTGTGGAAGGAAGGAAGGTAGGTAGGTAGGTAGGTAGGTAGGTAGGTAGGGAGGGAGGGAGGGAGGAAGGAAGGAAGGAAGGAAGGAAGGAAGGAAGGAAGGAAGGAAGGAAGGAAGGAGGTCTATGCAGTTTACAAAACATCAGAACCGAATAAAATAAAATAAAAAACAGGTAGGAATCAAACAGAAGTAGAGTTTAAAAAATGCATGGGCTTAGTTGAAGAAACTTGGAGATAAATTGTTATTAGAAGCTAGAATTATTTCACTATATAGTGATCTTACATGTTGTTGAGTTTTAATCTTGAAGGAAATTAGACATTTACAACTTCCTGAATTTTTTTAAAAAATCCTCTTTCGTTACTTTAAATAATTCAATGCCTTCTTCAGATGATCTTTAGGTGTCCTTTTATTCTGTTCCTTACTGTGCCATTTTCTGTAGGATTTATTATTTATTATTATTTATTAACTTAATTTGTATGCTGCCCCTCTCCGAAGACTCAGGGCAGCTTGATTTGATATTGATTCAGCCCTTTAGGAAAATCCCAAAAATCTGATGAAAAGACCACGGATCCTGAAATTAACTCCAAGTTATTTTTTCCCCTATTTTTCCACATTTTTAAGTTGACATTTGTTTTAAGCTAAATTTAATTTTAAATCCATTAGAATCTGAATTAATCTATTTTTATGACTTTTACTTAATTGTTGAATTATTTTTATCATTGTGATTCTACTTTTTTCCTGGTGGCACTTGAGCAGAGCCATTCCATGAAAATTTTTTAAAAAGCACCCTCAAACCTTAAAATTTAAAAGTAAAATAATTTATATATATATACATATTTTAAAAAGGCACTGTTGTTATTATTATCTCTTTTATTCATTAAACATGAAACTCAGTTAACTGAACATTTAAAAATGTGTCACAAATATGATTAACTGGTGCTAATGGTTGATACAGGTTGCTGACAGCATCCTAGGTATCAACCAAATACCTTCTTAAGATGTACGATGTTCTGAGTATCTGGTGTTATTGCAGGGAGCTGCAATTTCTTGATGTGTTTTGTAAAATTCTTGGACATGGTACCAAGTGCCCCAATGACAATGGGTTAGGGTTAGGGTTAGGGTTAGGGTTAGACAACTGTTACATGTTTCATCCATAGCCATTTAGTTTTGATAGCCAGGTCATGATATTTCGTATTTTTTTCCAGTTCTTTTTCTTCGACTCTGGCGTCTTCTGGTACAGTGATATCAATAAACTGTACACTTCGGCCCTCAACAACCATGATATCTAGCATGTTATGTTCCAAATGACGATCCATCTGTATTCGAAAGTTCCACAAGATCTTCACTGTCTTATGCATTTGGGGCCCCAGATTCAAGCACAGAGCCAAGTCTTCAAGGCTTTATGGACGACCAACAGAGTTGGGGCCAATCTAATATCTAGAGGAAGAATATTGTCAGCTTCCTAGCAGATGGGACTTGGAGCTTTCTCCTGCCAGATCTAATAGAACATACAGATATTTTCTTTTTCTCTAATATAATGAAGGCCTGATTAAAAACTAAAATAGAAGTAGAAATAAGAATATACACCTTTATATAAAGCAATAGTTAGATGGAAAGATTGGAGGTTGAAAGATGGCATTATTAGGTATGCTTAAATAATAAGATGACTGGTACTTGAATGGCGTATTGTGACTTCGAACAATCAAATAAGGAAGGACTATGTTTTAATATAAACATGTGTATTAACACTAGGATTAGTAATGGTGGCCTGACTAGAAGCTAGAATAGAGGTAGAAATAAGAGGAATATTAGCAGATAAAATTTTCATATAATAGAATATAATTAGATGGAAAGATTAGAGGTTGAAAGATGGTATTACTATGTATGCTTAATAATATCATTGGCATTAAAATGGAACATTGAAATATTGAATAACTCCTCTAAAACTATCATGTATATCAATACTAGGATTATATAAGTTTGACTAATGTAACAAGTATTGTTGTTGTTGTTGTTGTTATGGCTGTTTGTATCAAAATGAACTATACCCAGAGACCTAAGTGATGTTGGAGTCCTGTCAGGTTTAAGTCATATTCTTTCTTATTTTGCTTCTAACACCATATTAAGCATTTCTGGAATTTCTCCTTGATAACATTGAACTAAAATAATATTTATGTCACAGGTGTCTTTCTATTACTTATATTATTTGCTGATTCTCAGTTCAAGCTAATTTAGCTTTTGGAATTTTATATAGATTATTTATTAGCTGACAGGACCCAAATAATAAATTATTTATTGCAATATTTTACCTTTTTGCGGTTACCCCCCGATGTTCTATTATATTCTCCATTGCAGTGGACTGCCAATTATATCTCCTAGAATATAGGACTTGACATTCACTAACTTTATTATGTTGTTATACCTTTCCCATATGTAACATTTTTATTCTGTTCTAAGGTGGTAATGAAGATATATTGTACTGTATATATACACAAGAAGCAAACATAGAGAACCTATATTAATCACCCAAAATTAAACCTGGTGCTAGATGTACTTCAGGTCACAAATGTATTACAAAATTATATCTTAAAACTATAGAAAACAATAATATCAGACAATCTCAGTAATACTCTGTCTGATTATTCAGTGAAGATAAAGAATGGGTTAGAGTTGATAAATGCAGTGCCTGAAAAACTCTGGATTGAAATTCATGCCATCACTAAAGATAACGCAAATAGAGAATTCTATAATACAAAAAAACAAAAATGAGCAATATGATTATCTGTTGGTATGTTGAAAATAGCTGAATAAAGGTGAAAAGCCAAAAGTGAGCAAAAGAGAGGAAAAATTGCCAAATTAAAATAGAGTTCCAGATGAAAAGCAAAATGATACACGTAGTTCTATCTAAATAAGTACTGCAGAGAAACTGTGGAAAGAAGTATGCAGAAGCCGGGATCTTGCTTCATATTTTTAAAAGCTATTCATATTTTAAGAAAAAGCCCTCTAAGATTATGTCACACAGACAATGCCAATCTAATGCAACAGTAATGCAAAGAGTAGAAGTTGATAGTAAAAGAGATTATCTTCCTAGGCTTAAAAATTCACAGGGATGCAAATGTGGCCATGAAACATATGCTTCATTGGAGAAAGACTATGATATATTTAGGCAAAATATTAATGTCACCTCACGGTTAGATTATTGCAACATGCTGTACATGGGGCTACCCTTGAAAAGTGTTCAGAGACTACAGTTGGTCCAGAATGCAGCCGCGCAAGCTGTCGTGGGTGCACCTAGGTACACCCACATTACACCAATTCTCCACGAGCTGCACTGGCTCCCTATTGGTCTCCGGTCACAATTCAAGGTGTTGGTTATTACCTTTAAAGCTCTACATGGCTCAGGGGCAGGGTATCTTAGAGACCGCCTTCTACTGCATAACTCCTAACGACTGGTAAGATCCCACAGAGTTGGTCTCCTCTGGGTCCCATCAGCTAAACAATGCCGGCTGGCGGGCCCGCGTGGGAGGGCCTTCTCTGTGGCTGCCCCAGCTCTCTGGAACCAGTTACCTCCTGAGGTCCGGACCATCCCCACCCTATTGGCCTTCCGAAAAACGGTGAAGACCTGACTTTTCCGGCAGGCCTGGGGCCGTTGATCTCACTCTTGTGATCCGGTGAGATCCGGCCATGAATAGTGTGAATGAGTTTTAATGTTTTAATATTTTTAATTTTTAAATGTTTTTTAAAATGATTTTAAGTGCATTCTGAGCCACCCTGAGTCTTCGGAGAGGGGCGGCATACAAATTGAATTAATAAAATTAAATTTTTTAAAAAATGCGCACAGTCATTTCGCTGACATCATGCTGACAACAAAGGGGCATACTGTCAAGTTTCCCCATTGTCAAATGTTGATATAAAAGCTGAGTGAGGAAAAGTTGAATTATGCCTTTGAGTGATGGTGCTGAGAAAATTTTTGAGAATACCTTGGACTATAAAAATAACATTATTCAGATTCAAAAATAACAGATTAAGAAGCACTAATCGAGAAGCTAAAGCACTCATACAGGCCTGATGACATAGATCAATGAGTCAAGATCTGGTCAGTCATGTTTATATAGAATTTGGACTTTTGGGTAGTTTTAACACCAGTGTAAAGGGAGGTAAGAAAAGAGAGAGGAAAAGTCAGATTTTATACTGGGTGCATCATACGGACACTTGTGGCATGACTGTCAGATGCCACCTTTTGCTTCCTGGGTTTCGCTGTTATGCAGTGCTAGACTGCCATGAACTGTGGGGAGGCAGAGCAAGGAAGGGGATACTTGGGAAATCAAAAGTAGAGACTCTACCTCCTCAAGATGCTGCCTCAAGGTCATCCAGCTGGAAGTAGGAGGAAGCCTCATACCAAGCTGCACTTGGACTGACTGTTATGAAAACATCTTGCATGGCCTTCATTGGTTTCAGTGGGGTGGACAGTGAGGAATAGTTGGTGGGTGGGGGTGGAGTAGAACTTAGGGGTTTTAATGTGCAATTCTCAGTTCTGGCTATGCAATGCTGCAATCCACTTGTTTTCTAATAAAACTATATCTTTCTCAACAAATGGAGCCAAGGATTGTTTCTGTTTAGAGGCTTAAGTTGTGGCCAGTCTAACAGGTAACCAGAACTGCATTATTTTACATTTATTATTCAGTTACATTATCTTTCCTCCACCCTTCCCCACAACCAAAAGTGACAATGTTTCTGGTTATAGTTCTCTGCATGTGTGTATGTGTGTGGGTGTAAGTGCATGTGCACATACGCACAAGAGATCATAGGCAAATAGAGGGGAAATCAATACATTATCATCTCAGACATATAATGCAAGAATAAGCATAATTAGAAAATATTCTAATGCTTGGAAAAATCAACAACAGTAAAAAAAAAAAGGAGGCTGATAGAAGCAAGATGGCTAGATACTATCACTAATGACACACAATTAGGACTTTTCAAGAACTCAGAAAAGTGTTACTGATGGACAGTCCTGTTGAAATGGTATCTATCAGGTCATGAAGAACGAGAAGCACACAACTTTTTCAAAAAAGGATCAGGATCACTTATGTCTATGTATGTTCAACAGGGGTGAAACTAAAGAATAAGTTTTGTTAAGGTCCTATGGTGCTCTACAAAAGCCAGATACTAGATCATTGGCTTTTAGCGTTTTCTTTATTTGTAGCTGAACATCCCAAAACCTATGGGTTTCTCATTTTGCTAGGTTGCAGCCTTTATGAGCTATTGTACTCTCTGCAAGTAGCTATCTAAATACTAGTAAAGGTAAAGGTTCCCCTTGCACATATGTGCTAGTCGTTCCCAACTCTAGGGGGCGGTGCTCATCTCCATTTCAAAGCTGAAGAGCCAGCGCTGTCCAAAGACGTCTCCGTAGTCATGTGGCCGGCATGACTAAATGCCAAAGGCTCACGGAACGCTCTTACCTTCCCACCAAAGGTGATCCCTATTTTTCTACTTGCATTTTTTACGTGCTTTCAAACTGCTAGATTGTCAGAAGCTGGGACAAGTAACGTTACGCAGCACTAGGGATTTGAACCGCTGAACTGCTGACCTTTTGATCGACAAGCTCAGCATCTTAGCCACTGAGCCATTGCATCCCTCTTTATCTAAATACTATATAACTCCAAATATGACCTACAGTATCACCTCTTGTTCAGTAAACACATTGAACTGTTTTCTTTACTACAATAAAGAAACATTCCAGTTTCAGCATCTCCTCTGAGCAAGCCATCTATGTCTTGCAGTCCCTAGTTCTTACCTACAAAACACCTTGCTTTGAGAAGTTCAGAGAAGCGCTTTGCAAAATAGTCCACAGATCTGAGATACCTAAAGAAGTATTGAGGTGGAAAGTAATGATCCTAGAGAGTACAGGAAGCAGGGCTTGGTCCTACTCTTCTAATTTCATTACCTGAGCCATAGGATTCATTTTATGGATTGAATCTGCTAGCCACATTTTTTTAGATCATTTCCACTTTTGCAAAGAGATCCAGAGTACAAGACATCTTAAACATTAATCTCCTGCTACAACTATAGTAGCTTCTCTATTAGATCCTTCCAATGTGGCTCCTAGTGGCACATATAACCAAGCCACAGTAGAATTAAGGGATGTGACACCCTGGGAACCCCTAGGAAGGAAAAAACATTTCCTTCCTTTCCCTAGTAATAGATAGAAGGCATAATATTAAAATTTGTATTTGATAGGACATTGTAGAAAAAGATATATTAAGCCTCTCCTCATTGCCTTGCTTGAGAAATATGATATATCCACAATTATACTGTGTTGTTTTGAATGAATTTATTGGAACTAGATTGAAAATGGAAGCAATACCCAATATTGTAAATAAAAATGTTTCTTAAAGATTTCAGTTCTTTATTTCTATATCTCCTTATCCGGATAAAAATGCCAAAAGCCAGTCTAAACATATGGCTGACTGTGTGAAGAACCATAATAAAAAATTAACAAAATTTCCATTTGTCAAACGCAAAAGGCTACGTTGCTTGCATGCACACACATATGCATTGTGACATTTTAGGTTTTTGGGAAGAACTTAAGGATATACTTGTTAAAGAATTGGCATTGCAAATAATAATCATTTATTAAATATATATGCCATCCAGCTATCAATGACTCTGGAATACAAATATTAGAAATAATGGGGAAACTTTATTGCTATTTATAAAGCTCCTAATTTTCTTCCTCACAGAAAATGGTTTGCTGGTGGAAAAACTTGAGGCTCCTTATTTATGCCAGCCCTCATCATTGAAGGGTGCTGAAAATCATATCATTGGTAACATCAATAATTAAAAAGAAACTCTGCTAAGGAGTTCAGTGCAGTCACTTGGGATGTAAACAAAGTTTTCTACAGCATTGTAGACTAACATAGTTAAAGAGAGGCAAACTTTCCTCTTGTTGGAAGCTTTTGGCCTTCAGATATGAACAGAAAAATTTTTTGCCTATAGGCAGCTGCAGGAATTCTCTCAGAAGCAGAAAAAAAAATCAGAATTTTCAGACAACAATTTTTTTATGAATTGGCTTTCTTGGGGATCTCTAGAGAACCCACCCTCCCTCCCTCCCTCCTTTTCTTCCTTCCTTTTCTGCTTACACCACTCTGTCTCAGGTACACACACATATACTTGTAGAAGAGTTTCACTCAAACTGGGAGATTTAATAAAAATGTCGAATCCTGTTATGGTTTCGTTGCTTCCTTCATGATGGAGGTCTTGGTTGAAGTGCTGAAATACCATGTTTTCCCAAAAATAAGACCCTGTCTTAATCCTCATGCTGACATCTTCATAGTTTTCTTTTTTCTTTTAGGAGATGCTAACAAGGCCCTGGAGAACCAATCATGTCCACCCTGTTGTCTTAATTGGATCTTATAGATCCTAATGAGCCATGGTGGCGCAGTGGTTAGAGTGCAGAACTGCAGGCTACTACTGTTGACTGCCTGCTGCCAGCAGTTCAGCAGTTCGGTTCTCACTGCCTCAAGGTTGATTCAGCCTTCTATCTTTCCGAGGTCAGTAAAATGAGGACCCAGATTGTTGTTGGGGGCAATATGCTGACTCCGTAAACCACTTAGAGAGGGCTGTAAAGCACTATGAAGCGGTATATAAGTCTAAGTGCTACTGCTATTGCTAAGCTCTAATATCTTTGAGATCTGTTCCTTTTTAATCATAACGTGAAACCTATTTTATAGAATAAAGAAAAGATCCATTGCTAGAAGGCAAGAGAAGAAGCTGGTATTTTGATAAAGAAATAAGAAAAGAAAAACAGAAAGTGGAAAAGCATTGCGGCATGGGTTTGGGTGTGTTTCCCTCTGTTTCTTATTTCTTGCTGTTATAGGAAATTATTTTTCTCTAAATAATTAGCTACTGAGACAATAAGGGGACTATTTCTGAATTTGTTATAGCTTTCTTTCATATGGGTTGGCTAAATTTCTTTATTTCTGATTATTGATTTAAGAAAAGAATTAAAACATAGGAAAAAGACTTGCCCATTTAAATAATACCTCTATAAATTATCTTATATGAAATCTCTATTCTGATGGAGAATCTTTGACCCAGAACAGAATAATTTCCTACCCTTTCATGTTTTGGGAGATGGATCAAACTGAGTTCAAAACAAATTCCTGTTCAAGAGTGATTCAGATTCAGAACAATTGTGTGTTTTATGATGATAAACCTAAAAAGATTGAGTCATTTCTATTACTATCTAAGCCAGAATGAATAAAAACTTTATTTTCTTTTGGCAATTGTTTATACATGGATTTCTCTGTACAATGTTGATTAAAGGAATACTATTAGCTATAGTATCTATATATCTATATTGAAAATTAAGCAGGGATTTCATATAGGACTTTTGTATTTGACCATAGAGCTTCATCTCTGAGGACTTTCTCCCAGCTAAAGTAGCCATTTATATGAGAGACTGAGAAAACGTATTTAATTAATTTAATTTAATTTAATATTTAAATTTATATACCGCCCTTTTCCCGAAGGACTCAGGGCGGTGAACAGCCAGAAGTAAAAAACATCAAATACAAAATTTAAAAACAATATAAAAATAAATTAAACAATTTGGCCTGACAGTTAAAATCCCCCATTAAAAATCCAAATTAAAATACACAATTGGAGAGATTAGGCCAGCCAGTATGGCTAACAAAGAGTGTTGCTGGATGAGGCATTTATTTTATCTGTTATTTAGCTGCTAATTTTAGAAGGGGAATGTCAAGATCCCTGAGTTCCTTTCTTCCTTCTGAGTTTTTTTTTCTTCCTTCAAACTGACTTGATATGAACATCTCTTTAAAGAGAGGATGCCTTTAAAAGATTATCCTAAAATTGAAACAGTTGGGCACTTACACAATATTCCTTTCAGAAATGGAAATTAGTACTGTCCCAGTTGCGGTACCCAATAGCATCATCTGCCTTCTTCCCATACAAAAGGTAATTCATTGAAACTTGAAAAAGAATGAGCAACAGGGAAAAGATGCTTCCTTAAAATAGGTCCAGATTAAAAGCCTTAAACTTTGCCAATATTTTATATGAATTTGGAAAAAAAGCTTCTATATTCCAGCAGTTGACAGTTGTGGTCTGATATGATCAGATCACAAGATAATTAGTCTTTAGACAGATTTTGATTCCTTTTGAGGTCTTTAGTATCTAATAATCTAAGGCAAGCTGTCAAACTCACTACGTCACATTACCATCATGTGACGTTTTGCGACGTTTTCCCCAGTTGCAGAGCTGGGGTGGGAGTGGCCTAGTGTGTGACGCATCCAGCCCATGGCCTGCCAGTTTGACACCCCTAACCTAAACATCCTCCCACTTAGGATGTTTTCATAAAGTCATGGTTTCAACCAGTGGTGGGATTCAATTTTTTTTACTACCAGTTCTATGGACATGGCTTGGTGGGCGTGACCAGGGGGTATAACAGGCAGTACTCAGCCTCCTGGACCCCCCTGGGAGCAAAAACAGGCTGCCCCCTGCCCCCTGTTTTGGGCCTAGGAGGCCTCCCTCCACTTACCTGAGAGCCAAAATGGGGCACGTGGGGACTCCTGGAAGGGGCGGGGCAGGAAGGGGCAGGGCCAGCCAGCAATTTAACTACCAGTTTGCCTGAACTGTCCTGAACCGGCTAAATCCCACCACTGGTTTCAACATCATCTTATTGGCATGTTAGGTGAGTGAGGGACATGGTAACAGCCTCAGTACTTCAGGATTCCATTCCAAGAATTGTATAAAATTTCCTCACTGCTGTTTTCCAGGTGCTGGAGCTTTCCCCTCACTCCCAACCCCTAAAAATCCCTGGAAATTGATCAGTATTTATAGTGGTTTTTTAATCTCTTGCTTTGCATCCTGTTACATGGGATGTTAGGGCTATGAAAGTTTACAACACACAGGAATATGCATGAAGCACCTCTTTTCAACTTATTCAAGCAACCACATCTTTTTCCCCAGCTCCTGTGGCTGCTTTAGAATCTGCTTTTGGCTGTGCACAACCATTTTGCTTTGCTGGAAAAAATACACCTGAGTTGTATCTATGCAAAGCTTCTCTTTTTATGAATGAAAAAGTAAATAATCACACTATTTTCCCTTCAGTCAGCTGCAGTCTCACCAGTGCTTTGTCTGATAGAAAACTCTAAATTCTTTTATCATGGCACTGGTGATCTAACTGATTTTTTTGCATGTGGAGAAGCCCATCTATCTGTTATTATATGCAGGTATTAAGGAACAAAAAATAAGTCGCAAAAATATGGATCTGAAAAAGTTAGTCAGAACCTTTTTTTTTTTTCTTAACTTTTATGAACATTTGTTTCCTTTATTCTGTGCAACTGGATGGAGCTAGGCATTTTTACTGACCAGATACCCTTCCTGATGCCTACATGGTGTTCACAGCAGATAGTTTTCTCTTTGTGCCCTGATATGGAAACATTTGCCACTGCCTAGGATTGAACTCTCAACCTTCCGAGTGGGAGGCGAGTGTCTTCACCTCTAGACAATCACACCACTCTTAGTCAGAACTTATAAAACACTTGGAAAACCTTGTTCACTGTAACAGTTTACTGCATTCCCACTTCTGAAACCAGTATATCAGTTGGAATAAAACTACCGTTAACATTTGGACTTGTCTAGATTCTGAATTGCAATGCTTCAAACTGAAGAAGGTACCCAAACCCTTAATCTTAGGGCTAGATCCTGAGTATTATTCCTGGGCTTCGCTCTGGAATGAACAAATTGCCTTTATTCAGAACTTCCTTGCTCAACAGTCATCTGGCATTTTTCAAATGTTGGAATTGATTGAAGTGAGTCTCAGTAAATCAAAACTATGCCATACATGCTAAATTTCATTTACTGCTTAATACCTTTGCTTTTTTTTCTTTGCTTTTCAGTAGCTGTCTTCAGGGCTGCTTTCTCTCAGAGGACTCTGCCCAGCCTGTAAGACCTAGTGGGGAAGGCACTCTTTCAAATTCATTTCTAAAGCAGCATTAACACCATGGACCATATGGAATGTGTTGTCCTTTGTGGTTCCTTTCTTTAGGATTAGTGCTCCATCAGAGATTGCATTGGCAACGCCCTTGCTGTCATTTAGGAAGGTCTCAAAGAGTGGGCTATTTCAGAACAGTTTAAGGATATTTATTTTACTTTAAATTTACATTTTGGGGGCTGACCACATACCAGTCACTGTGGGCAGCATACTAGGATTAAAAACTGCCATGGTGCCTTCCCAGCCAATCTGAACTGAGGAGCTGGTGTGGTTCAGGTTGGTGTGGTTGTCTCCTATCAGAACCTAAGAAATGTGCCTCTTTGGTCACTCTGCCTGGTTTCTGCAATGAGATCTGGATGGTTCCCATCCTGTTGGCATTTTGAAGGGCCATAAACATCTGCCATTCTCCCAGGCTTTGGGCTACAGTTGCTAGTGGCCCCATTGCTGGGTTTTAGATGTTGGTGGAATGGTTTGAGGTTTACTGGGTTCACCAACTTCTTCCTTCCTTCCTTCCTTCCTTCCTTCCTTCCTTCCTTCCTTCCTTCCTTCCTTCCTTCCTTCCTTCCATGGCTCACATTACACAAGAGAATATAATAAGAAAAAACAAACAAGCAAACAAAACAGGAGGGAAGGAAGGTTTAAATCCACAAATGAACTCATATAAAGGGCTGATAATGTCAATCAGTAGTGGCTCCCCACCCCTAAAATATACACTTTTTATTATGGGACGAGATATTCCTTGGTATGATGGAGTAAGCCTTGTTATTTGTTTTTCTATTATAGCATTGTCGTGTTTTAATTTTATATCATGTTTTCATTGCATTGGAATATATATGTGTTGTTTACAGCTGTCTGCAATTGAAGCAGTTTAGAAGCCAAAATAAATACATAGCATCTATAATTTTATTCAATCTCTGAAATGATCTTATACCTCAAGCCACACCTTGATTGTTTCCAATTCAGTTTTATTTATTTAATCTCTTTCACTTTATTACACTTTAGATTATTTGGACCAAAAGTCCCATCACTCCAATCTTTTATAGGTTAACCTATAGGGCTCCGTGCTGGCCCCATCTCTATTTAACTTATATATTTCCCATATATCACACACTCTATCAACAAAGTTCTCTTATGTTGATGACCTGGCATTAGCATATAGCCACAAAGACATCGAAGCTACAGAAGGTGTACTTACAGCCGACCTTACAACTTTGAGCACATACTTCCACCAATGGAGGTTAATCCCAAACGTAAGCAAAACAGTTACATCATGTTTTCACCTTAACAATAAATTGGCAAAAAGAGAACTCAATGTATACCTAAACAACAAACTGCTCCCATATGACGCAACACAAAATACCTGGGGGTCACCTTAGACAGGACTCTGTCTTTTAAAAAACATATTCAGAATATGGCTGCCAAGGTTAACAGCAGAAATAACATTCTACAAAAACTATGTGGAACAACTTGGGGAGCTTTAGCCACAACACTTCGATGAGCAGCCCTCGGGCTTTGCTACTCTGCAGCGGAATACTGCGCATCTGTATGGATAAACAGCTCACATACAGGACTTATTGATGTTCAACTTAACCATACGATGAGGCTAATTACTGGGTGCATAAAATCTACACCTAGTTACTGGTTACCAGTTCTTAGTCACATACTTCCCCCGCACTTACAACGACAAGAAGCTCTCATTCGGGAGTATAGTAAGATCCTGTTAAATTCCTCTCTACCCATTCATGGCTACATTCCTGATATCTCAAGATGCCGATTCAAGTCAAGAAACCCACCACTCTTGACAGCACTTAAGTTGCTGGCCGATCATCAGAACACCACACAACAGTGGATGGAAGCGTGGAGTAGCTATTCCCCCCAAGATATTTCTGAGCATATTAATCCTAATAGCATACCTCCAGGATTTAATCTACCCTGACATATATGGGTGACATACAATAGAATTAGAACGACTCATGGGGGGTGTGCCAACTCCTTGTATAAATGGGGAAAGACACCTTCAGCACAATGTGATTGCGGGGGCCCCTGACAGACTATCCAACATATAGTGAGGGAATGCTCTAACAGAAAGTACCCAGGAGATTTTAGGGACTTCCTCTGCGTAACAACAACAGCTACTGACTGGATCTCCAAACTCGACATTACATTCTGAAATGTTATTTCTGTTTTCCTCTTAAGTTTTCTTACTGCTTTTTAAAAATTGTTTTAATTGTTTTAACCTGTAAAAATGAAGTGTTTTAATATTGTGTGTGACCAGCCATACGCTAAATAAATAAATAAATATAGGTTAACCTCTCTTTTACGGTGTTTATTGTGCAGACCAAAATTAAGGAAAACCTCTATCATCTATCTATTGTCTGTCTGTCTGTCTTTCTGTCTATCTGTTCTATCTATCTATCTATCTATCTATCTATCTATCTATCTATCTATCTATCTATCATCTATCATCTATCTATCTATCTATCTATCTATCTATCTATCTATCTATCTATATTTTATCTATCTATAAAAAGAACAATTTAATTTGATCTCTTGGTACCTGATAGCTAGTATTAATGAGACTCATAGGGAGTTAGAGGTTCAGAGTCAAGAAGTTGATCAGGGAATTCTGGAACTCCCAGGAGAATACTTTTATTGGAATTGTACACAATGGAGAGTCTAAAACAATTTCACATCATGACAAGCACACCTCACAAAACTGGCATGCCCTTGAAAAGAAGTCCACTCCGAAGCCAGCCACCTATAAATAAATCATCCACCTATCAAACATTTCTAAGCATAGGGCTTTAAATCCAGAAGGATAGAAAGTATTCTAGAGATCATTTTGGGCATTCTTATGTAAGTCTCCAAAACTCTTTTCTCCCCAGATAGTTCTTACTGAGAATGCAAAACCTACATGGGTCAGAATTTTATGCAGGTTGAAATACTTTCTCTTTTTCCTGTTTAATGCGTCAATATATAGTTTGTGAAACTCAACATTACTGGGCTGAGAGAAGGACTGACTAGCTTGCTTCATGCCTTAAGCAGGACTAGAATTCACGGTCTCATGATAATGATGATTGATGATGATGATGATGATCATCATCATCAATCATCATAATTTCAATTTTCCAAGAAAAGCTTTTCTGCAAAATTTTATCCAGTGCAAAATGTTCCATGAAGTTATTTCATACCAAGTAGTGATGACATTGCTCCTGAGAATGTTACATGTTCCTGAGAACGTTTCCAAGATTTTTCTTTTTGTCTTTTCCGTAGAGCAGTGGTCTCCAACCATAACAATTTTAAGATTTGAGGACTTAAACTGACAGAATTCCACAGCCAACATGGCTTGCTGAGAAATTCTGGGAGTTGAAATTCACAAGTCTTAAAAGTTGCCAAGCTTGGAGTCCCCTGTCCTAGAGTCAGACTGCCCAATTCATTCTGGATCACCTTTCTGGACCAAGATCAGATCATGATACCTCTAAATAAGCTGGAGAACTTTGAGAGGCTATCTGCACATGCTTCATGTACCTTCATCCCCCCCCTCCCCTGGGTTCAAGTACAGTCTCCAATGCTTGGAGGGAAACACTTGTAGGACTCTGATAGAGCCTTTTCTAATGAATGCATTTTACTAGCAAGTTTTTAATGACTTTGAGAAGTGACTCTTACCTTGTCCCGAATCCCTTGCCTCACAACCTCCCGTTCAGCCTCCATCTTGGCATATTTCGCTTTTCTTTCTTCTTCCTGCTGTCGGAGTGCTTCCTGTCGTTCTTCTTCTTTCTTGGCAGCATCGGGATCTTTCTCCTCCTCTCCTCCCAACATCTTTCCCATGTCTTTGGTAGCCCCTAAGGAAAAAGCAGAAGGCCAAGTTTGTGATGGTAGCTGTGCTGGTTTATTGTATTGTTCTTGGATTTGAACCTTTCATAGAAGGAAGGTAAACTGTTGGTTTGGAGTAGCATGTAAGCTCCAAAAAAACTATATAACTAAGAAAGGAAAAGCTGCCTCCTATTTTTCCACAACCTTGTGAACTGGGCTGGGATGAGAGAGAAGAACTGGCCCAAAGTCACCCAGTTGGCTTCCATGCCATAGGAAGGGCTAGAACTCAGTCTCCTGGTTTCTAGGCCAGCCACTGAACCACTACTGATTAACCAGGCCTTTTTGGGCTTACCGAGAGATGCAGCATCACCATAATTCAGAGAAATGTTACCAAATAAAAATCATAACTACTGGACACTGTGCATTACTTTTGTTGATTTGTTTTCACAATTTTGGCAACTACCCTAATCATTTGAACCTGGTGGTGCACAAATATTAAACATGGGATACTATTTCAAAGACCTGGGATGCTACCAAGAACGAGCACTTCTGAGGCCCCATTAGATGACACCATAAAGGACTAAAGCATGCCCACCAGTGGTGGGTTGCCCCTGATTCACACCGGTTCTATAGAACTGGTACTAAAACTGGCGGGAGGCTTTGCCCACTGACCCCAACATCATCAAAACGCTTCGCATGTGCGGCCCCGCTGCGAACCAGTAGTAAAGGTAAGTGGAACCCACCCCTGATGCCCACCCTATCTGAACTAGTGTAACTCAGCTGAACTGTGAGTAGCATTCAGAACTGCTAGTTTCTGCACCAGCTTCAGCTTCTGGGTGGTCTTTAAGGAAAGCCCCATATAGAGCACATTGCAATTCAATTTGCTGGTAGCATGGAAAGACATCTTAAATCAAACATTTTTATTTCCCCTAGACATCTTTGTTAGATAAATGAAGCCACAGCAGCTTGAGTTCTAGTTAGTTGATCCATAGTTAAAATTCCCCTGATTGTAATAAAGTACTTGGGGAAACTGAATTCAGGCATAGCATATCAGAAGGAAATATATGATTCTTGCTTCTTAAAGCTGATTTATAGGCTATTATTAAGACCCAACATAAACTTAGTCAGAATACATAGGAAGGTTTAGGCAAGGCTGAAATTTTGTTTCATTTTTAAAATTGAAGATACCATCCAGTGAAATTAAAGGCAGTGAGGTTGTTTGAGTCAGTTTAAGGATCCATTCAGCGTCATATTTTAGACATTAGTTCCACTTGCCCTATGGAACTACACAAATAGACATGATGGTAATTAGTTTTCATTGTCTGTTACAGACAGCATCTAACATTTGTAATAAACTAGAAACAAAGAGGCACTGGTTAGTCATGGTTACCCATTGTTGAAACACCATTCCTGTCAGGGTTCCAAGTAACACCCCCAACGAAATCAAACTCCAAGGCTTGAAGTTTCTCAAAGCTAACTTTTATTAGGGATGTCATATTGGCACATCTGGGAAAACCCGAATCTGAAACCTTCTGGGTTTTCCTCACCCAGAAGAAAGTTCAAGACCTTGCCCACATCTCCCACATGTCCACACAGCTCCAATCAGCATTTTCCCGAACGGAAGACATCCTCCAATTTCTTCTTTGCACAGCTGCTGGACACCATGGCCTTGAACTTCTCTTAGAGAAGTTTGTTATGACTAGCTCTACTTCACTCATGCAATCCCCCACTCCCAATTTCCCACAGTATGATTGTGGCAGGCCTGGATTCTCAAGGCACACAGGTAATAAGGCTTCCAGGCATGACAATTCCCTTCCTTCCTTCCTTCCTTTCTTCCTTCCTGCCTGCCTGCCAGCCTGCCTGCCTTCTTTCTTTTTCTTTTTGTTTGTGTATCTTTCTCTCTTTTTCTGTCTTTCTTATCTCTCTCTGTATCTCTCTCTCTCCTTAAGCTAATGTGCATCACTGTATCTATTTTATAGACATCTAGAAGTTAATTATTTCTCTAAAGCAGGCAGACTTATTTTTATTAAAGAAAATATCCTTGACATTTTAATAATCAAGTCATTACATGACAGGTTTTTTTTTAAAAAAAGAGAGAGGTGAGATTATTATAGTTGAACAACTTATTTTATCTGAACCCTAATTGAAGGTCAATAAAGCTTATTAAAAGAGTGAGTCAATCCAGAGTGGGATGGGGATGTTTACTGCTGTGTTTTCAAGGATGAATAATTATTCCCTCCTTTAAAAATCAGATTCCCCCCCCCCCGTCTCCTACACAATTGTGTAGAAAGGTAACTGGGCAGGTAAGGAATAAGGATTAGGGGAAGACCTGTTTATTTACAAAGACAAGACCAGATCTTCCAAGGAGCATGATAAATGGTGCAAGCATAGATGGAGAGAGGTGGTGAATCTTGTTTCCTATTCCTCTGTCTTTAGAGATGACTCCCCCCCTCCCACTCACTACTGTCACACATTTAGCAATACTTGTGTCTGCTACTCAGCTTGCTCTCCAGCTGTGGAAAACCCTGGTGCTACTGAATGTTTTGTTCCAACAGAAGTCCATTTCTCCAAAATGGAGTACTGAGGGAGAGACAATTCTGGAAATGCTGGCAAATGTGGCCACCAAACAGTTTATTTTGGAGTCCAGGGTGTATCGTGTTGAGAAAATGCTGTCAAATGGAGAAGATAAAGACTTGAAACATATGCTTGAATGAACTGTGTCACCATCCTTTCCTCTGTCTCCTCCAAAGCAACAGTTCAGCCTTGTAGAACCCCAGGATAATGTCCAGATAGTAAATAGCAACAATTCAGGGTTATTATCTCTGTCCACTGACCATCTTTCATGTGTGACCATATTTATTCCATTGGAGAAGTCAGGTAACGTTTTCACCCAATTCAAGCAATATAAATTGAGCAGAATCTTTTAAAAAAGCATCCATAGTTAGAGATACAATTTGCATAGAAGATTGGGAGGCCACCATTTTGCTTTATGAAATGGAATAATATTCCCACAATCATTTAATTACCTGAGAGCTACGGTATTCTGTTTAAGACCTCTGACAGCCAAGTATTATTGAGATATGTGGGGATTGCTTGCAGAATACATACCCATCATTAGCTGTGACAACTGGAGATTACACAAATTGTAATATTAGTACATCAAAGATGCTAAGTTGGAAAAACATGCCAGGTAAATATTTGAGTTACATATTTTTAAAATATATCTGTAATTTTTATTGAGAATTTTTCCATGGATAAAGGACAAATATAGAGAAAAAGGGAAGGGAAGGGAGAGAATACAAGATGAAAGTACAAAAAGTGAAGGAAGGAAAGAAAATTAAAGAAACAAGAATCAGAAACTGTTGTGTTCTGGATATTTGGCTTTGAGTCCAGCTGTGAAGCAAACATTTGTTCCCGTCTTCCCATTTTTTCCCTTTATTCATGTTGGCATTATTTTTTTACTTGTTTTACTGTAAATAAACAATGAGTTTGCTATGATTTCACAGAGATCAAAACATGTCACAACAGATGTGTAGTTTAATTGATAGAAACAACTTTCATTGTAGCACATGCAATCTGTTTTTCAAATTGTTTTATTCTACTTTCAGAAATGCGTTTCTCTGGTTTCAGATACTTCTTTTCCTCCATAATATGTTTCAGAGGGATTTCTCTCTTTCTTTAAAACACACTTTGTTTATTTATTACAAATTTTGGGGAAAAAAACAAAGATGCAAAAAAAAAAATACCCTAAAGACAAACAGACAGACAGACAGACAGACAGACAGACAGACAGACTGTCTGTCTGTCTGTCTGTCTGTCTGTCTGTCTGTTTGTCTATCTATCTGCTATCTGCTATCAACAAGCAAGCTATAAACAAAACATAGTTAATAACATGTGAAGCCGCTGGGCGAGATCATCCGTGGTTTCGGGGTAAAGTACCACCAGTACGCTGATGACATTCAGCTGTACATCTCCATCCCGGATCACCCCAATGATGCCCTTGAAGTGATGTCCCGGTGCCTGGAGGCCGTGCGGATCTGGATGGGGAGAAACAGACTCAGACTCAACCCATCCAAGACCGAGTGGCTGTGGTTTCCGATGTCCCAATCTAGTCAGTTGGTGCCATCACTGACTATTCGGGGTGAGTCGTTGGCCCCCACAGATAGGGCTCTCAACTTGGATGTCCTCCTGGACTCATGGCTATCTTTAGAAGAGCATTTGACAGCTGTGGCTGGGAGGACTTTTTATCAGGTCCACCTGATTCGCCAGTTGCGTCCCTTTCTGGATCGGGACTCATTACATACGGTCACTCATGCCCTCGTCACCTCATGCCTGGACTACTGTAATGCTCTCTACATGGGGCATTCCTTTGAGGAGCACCCAGAGGCTCCAGCTGGTCCAGAATGCAGCCGCGCGGGGGTTATGGGAGCGAAGTGGTGCTCCCATGTGACTCCCCTCCTGCACGAGCTGCACTGGTGCCCGGTGGTCTTCCGGGTGCGCTTCAAGGTTTTGGTCACCACCTTTAGAGCGCTCCATGGCTTAGGACCAGGGTACTTATGAGACTGCCTTCTGCCACCAGTAGCCTCTCACCGACCAGTATACTCCCATAGAGAGGGGCTCCTCAGGGTGCCGTCGGCCAAACAGTGTCGACTGGCGGCCCCCAGGGGGAGAGCCTTCTCTGTGGGGGCACCTGCCATCTGGAATGAGCTCCCCCCGGAGATACGGAGGATCCCAGATTTACACACTTTCTGCCGTGCCCTCAAAACATTTTTATTCCAGCAGGCTGGTCTGGCTTGACTCTCTCTTTTAATTTGCTTTTAAGTTTTATACAAATTGGGTGTTTTTAAATTCATTTTTTGGGCCAACATTATTTAATATACTTTTAAATGGTTTTTAACTTTTGTATGATGTACTTTTATCTTGTGGCTGTTCACCGCCCTGAGTCCTTCGGGAATAGGGCGGTATATAAATAAAATAAAATAAATAAACAAATAAAATAGGAAAAGGGAAAATATAAACTAACTAATAATAGCACCTATATATTACATCTTAAAGAATAAATTAACTTTTCAAATTTTAAAAAAATCTCCACTGTAAAATATCATGAAATCTGTGCCAAACCAGAAATATACTGTGTCATTTCTTTTATTAGGAGGAAAAAAATGTTCTTTTCAGAAAGTAGAATAAATGATCAGGAATCCCTCTTCCCCACAAACCCACACAAATTATTTATAGGTACCTTGGTCTGTTTGGGCAAAAATCTATATTAATTGAGAAAATGTAAGAAATGTAAGAAATATTAAGCTATGGCCATGATGGCGAACCTATGGCACAGGTGCCACAGGTGGCACACGGAGCCAGATCTGTGGGCACGCGAGCGTTGCCCTACCTCAGTCCAGCATGCATGTGCGCGCTGGCCAGCTGATTTTCGGGCCTTCCGGGACCATTGGAAGTCGGGAAACGGGCTGTTTCCAGGCTTCTG
Organism: Pantherophis guttatus; assembly: GCF_059756535.1. Classification (NCBI taxonomy): domain Eukaryota; kingdom Metazoa; phylum Chordata; class Lepidosauria; order Squamata; family Colubridae; genus Pantherophis; species Pantherophis guttatus. The sequence goes on from NC_142064.1 coordinate 95,542,106, forward strand.
GAGGGCCTCCGGTGGAGTGGGGAAGGCTGTTTTTGCCCTCCCCAGGCTCCTAGAAAGGCTCTGGAGCCTGGGGAGGGCAAAAAAATGGTCCTATCAGGCCCACCATGCCATCGCGTGCCAAAAGTGGGAGGAGAGCGGGGGGTGTCACGGTATATAAGTCTAAGTGCTATTGCTATTGCTTTTATTTTTATATACTACTACTAATAATAATAATAATAATAATAATAATAATAATAATAATAATAATAATTTTATTTCTATACTGCCCCTCTCCCGAAGGACTCAGGGTGGTGTACAGCCATTTTAAAACACAAAATATACAAATATCAAAATTTAAAATTATTAATGTGGCTCGTCCTGTCAGTGTTGGTGCTCAGAGAGCATCAGGACCCTACAATTCAACCCTTGAGCTACAAATATTCTCTTCTATCAGTGTTTGATGAATGTTCAACAAGTGTGTACATTTGGCCCAATATTTACTACTTTATTTTAGCTCCAGTGGAATGAGCATGCAAGCTCATTAATGAGGCTCAGCATGGTTCTACATGTCCTTCCTCTTTTAATTGCCCTCCCTTCCCTCCACTCTCTTAGAAAGTTTTATAAACTCCCTAGGTGAATTTCCTGATGTGCCAACCAGCACATTAAGGCAGTACCAATCACAGGAGAGGCCTTTATTTTGATAAAGTTTGAATGAAGCATCTCTTCAAAGCCGTTTCAAACATAAAGTCCTCTCGTTTCCAAAAAAAATGAGAAGAGACCCAGTTGCTTGGCTTCCCTCTATTTTACAGACCTTCCACAATTTCTACAGATGCTTAAACTATCCTTGAAGTGGTTTCTGTAGAATTCTATCTAAATCACTATAAAAAAGAAAATTTAGCTCCCTCATTCCTTACCTCTAAAGTGAAAAACATATCAAAAATATTAGACCAAGACTTTCTAGTGATCTTTTTATTTCTCCTCTAATGACCTTTGAAAAATGGACTTTCTTTTTGGAGGAAAATTCTTCTTTTTTGAGGATATTGATATTTGGGAATGAATGTGGTTTTCTTCCCACAGCCCTGCTTTTTCAATCCCCATATTTAATTTTAAACAGGGACACACACACATGCACCAAGTTGCACTATCATCATGTGGTTATTTTGCCACTAAATTTTGATGGTAAATTCTTGTGATGATGTATAGGTACAGGCAGTGGTGGGTTTCAAAAGTTTTTACTACCAGTTCTGTGGGTGTAGCTTGGTGGGCGTGGCATGGCTTGGTGGGCGTGGCAGGGGAAGGATACTGTAAAATCTCCATTCCCTCCCCACTCCAGGGGAAGGTTACTGCAAAATCCCCATTTCCTCCCGATCAGCTGGGACTCGGGAGGCAGAGAATAGATAGGAGTGCGACCAGTCAGAATTTTTACTACCGGTTCTCCGAACTACTCAAAATTTCTGCTACCGGTTCTCCAGAATTGGTCAGAACCTGGTGAAACCCACCTCTGGGTATAGGTGATCACAGGCTAGCCATCTCCTGCATGAAATATAATTGGCAGATCTCAGTGGCTGCATTTGAACACCACTTTAAGCCAAAATGACAACAAAAAAGCCATTTTGTGACTTACAGCGAAGTGTGAGTCCAATCTCTATCATTAACTCATACTCTGCAAAAGGCCAGGGCTCACTGGCAGCATGAGAAATGAATTCTGAAATCATGAAATAGCTGTTGTATTGCAAAAACAAGCATCTGAGATGCAGAAGGTTGCAGATTCCTTCTCAGAATGTCTTCCTTGGTTATAAGGATAAACCCACCACAACTTCTGGCACAGAAAACCATAACAAGCACATAGGAAAGAATGATTTTAATTATGCTCCCACTGTGACTCTCATTTTTCTTCAGCTAAAGCAAGGGAGCATTCCAAAATAGAACCCCTTCTGCCTTCGAAACTCTGGCATCATTGTACTGTTTGCATAGCCTGAGCTGGAATCATTCAACATGAAATGTTAACCTGTTGCTAATGAGACGTTAGTGCTTAATCTCAATGACAGCAAAACAGAGAGAGGGAGAAAAAAAACAACAACCCTGATTATTTTATTTGCCACAGAACCTAATTGGAGAATGAATAGGCTAATGGGGTTTAGTCACTCCAGGAGATCAAAGTAATTCTCCCTGAGTTCCTGGTGTTAACTACTATGAGTTTGGCAAGGAACAGAATGATGGGAATCATATGCTTTTTTTTTACTATTGGCACAATAGTTTTGGGAAGCTTCTCTTCTCTTTCTGTGCAATCACTGGATTTTCTATTTTGAGCAAACTTTTACATGCCACTCTCACAAAGACAGAGGAAAAGAAGGAATACTTTAATAACTAGAATAAAGTATATATAAAATAAAATAAAAAAATACTTTAATAACAACCTAGAACTACGCCACCTACAGTGTGACCTAAGCGTAGTACACAAAATTGTCTGCTACAACATCCTACCTGTCAATGACTACTTCAGCTTCAACCACAATAATACATGGACAAACAATAGATACAAACTCAAGGTAAACTGCTCCAAACTCAATTGCAGAAAATACGACTTCAGCAACAGAGTGGTCAATGCCTGGAATGCACTACTTGATTCCGTTGTTACATCCTCAAACCCTCACAGCTTCAACTTTAAACTGTCTACCAAGGACCTCACCCCATTCCTAAGAGGTCCGTAAGGGGGCATGCATAAGCGCACCAGTGTGCCTACCATCCCTGTCCTACTGTCCCCATTTATTCGTACTCATTTCCTGTGTTCATGTCCATGTTTATACTTATACCTGTTTTCTTGTACATGTTTGACAAACTAAATAAATATAAGTAAATAAGTAGATAGATAGATAGATAGATAGATAGATAGATAGATAGATAGATAAATAAATAAATAATATATAGGTAAAGGGTGTGCCATCTTCATTGTGCATTGCCTCTAAGACTTCCAAACTGCTTTCAAAAAGAACGGTGCTCCACTCAAGCCAGGGTAAGTAACTCTTTCTCCTGCCTTTACCTCTTATAACCCTTCCATTTATAGCAGGGGTGTCAAACTCAAGGGTGCTTAGATCTGGACTGCGGGGCCTCCCTGGAAACAGCAAAGGACTGGCCCATGGTGCCTCTGCCAGTGAAAACGGAGTTTGTGAGGACCACACATGGCCCTCCTGAGATCAGTTTTCACTGGCAGAGGGTTGCAGGAGGCCATTGCAGCCAGAAACGGAGCTTGTGAGGGACTCACGTGGCCCTCCTGAGCTTCATTTTTGCTGGCAGAGGGTTGCAGAAGGCTCTTGCAGCCGGAAACAGAGCTCGGGAGTCCATTTTCACTGGCAGAGCGCTTGGGCCACCACAGGCATCCCCGACACAAGTGATGTCGAGCTGGCTATGCCCCAGGCCACGCCCCCAGCCATGCCCCCCAAGGTCAGACACAACTCTGATGTGGCCCTCAATGAAATCGAGTTTGGCATCCCTGATTTATAGTGACTGAAGCAAATGTCAGCATTCCAGAAAACCCCCCAGCTCCAAGTAAAGACTCTGAAGCAAGTATTTTCAAACTTTTATTCAGAGGTGGGTTTCAGCAGGTTCTGACCAGTTCTGGAGAACCAGTAGTGGAAATTTTGAGTGGTTCGGAGAACCGGTAGTAAAAATTCTGACTGGTCCCGCCCCTATCTATTCTCTGCCTCCTGAGTCCCAGCTGATCAGGAGGAAATGGGGATTTTGCAGTATCCTTCCCCCAGAGTGGGGTGGGAATGGAGATTTTACAGTATCCTTCCCCTGCCATGCCCACCAAGCCATGCCCACCAAGCCATGCCATGCCATGCCACACCCACCAAGCCACACCCACAGAACCGGTAGTAAAAATTTTTGAAACCCACCACTGGCCAGCATGCCTAAAACTCCTGTCTCCCTTTTTGCCCATAACAAGGCACCTGTGCGGTGGATTGGGCTGAAAGAGAGTGACTGGCCCAAAGTTATTTAGCCAGCTTCTGTATTAAAAGGGAACATTAAAACTCAGAATCTCTAGTTTCTAGGCTAACACTTTAACCACTACACCAAAGTCACTTTCTTATATTAGCTGTTCCCTCATGCACACACTTCATCTCCTTTACAGGATTGGTTTATCTCACTGGTATGCAGCCTTTCAGCAGACTGTAAATTTATTTTTGAAAACAAAATCCTAAGAATGGGTTTAATACAAAGGTGGTATTCAGCAGGTTCTGACCAGTTCTGGAGAACTGGTAGCGGAAATTTTGAGGTGTTTGGAGAAACGGTAAATACCACCTCTGACTGGCCCCGCCCCCATCTATTCTCTGCCTCCTGAGTCCCAGCTGATTGGGAGGAAATGGGGATTTTGCAATAACCTTCCCCTGGAGTAGGGTGGGAATGGAAATTTTACAATATCCTTCCCCTGCCATGCCCACCAAGCCACGCCCACAGAACCGGTAGTAAAAAAATTTGAATCCCACCACTGGTTTAAATATCATCCTTAATATAACCAACCACAGGAATCCAGTTACAGAAGGGATCCAGACATACAAAGAAACTTTAGTGTAGGAGAATAAAAGGGAACATAATAAACTTAGCTTGCCATATATGATCAATTAAATCCACCTCTATTTCTTCACACATTTATTTCAGAACTGGTTTTTAATGGCACTTCTCAGGCAGCATAGCTATCCAGCATACGTCTGGTAAAGCAAGGAAGTTTCATAGCCACTTCTTTTTTCTTCTTCTCATAACTCAGCTTGATGGGTAGAATTGATTGAATCTGAATTTAATGGATATTCCACTTAAACTATATCTGAGGCACAAGAAGATTCTGCATTTCATTATCAAACTCTGCTGTGTCCCAAATGAAATTACATAATGGCAACTGGCTGGAATTTTTTTTAAAAAAAAAACGGCCTTCCATAAAAATAATTTGAAAATGTGAACTTGCCTGCAGTGTTCCATAACTAAGTTGACATGGAGATCGAGGCCGAAGAAGAGTCAGACAATGTAAACAAAATAGGACATCTTAAAAATATGGATACATTAAGCTAGCATTCATGCTTGGATTACATACCTGTGGGTACCAGATAACAACTGTTTCTCCCTGCCAAATCCTTTGCTCTCAGGATTTTTTCCAACACCTGGTCTTTTTGTCTAGACATGGATAGGAACATTGAATTGCTTGCTGAAGCCACTTATAGCAGACATTTTTGTAAATGCATGCTGACATTCTGTATTGGTTTCAGATGGGCTAATGCAATCTAGAAAGAGGTCTAATGGAAGGTTCACCTCCCTCAATATTATTTACATAAACAAAGATTGCTACAACCAGAGGGGCAAATGATTTTAACTTCACAGATCCATTAATAGCATCGCTGCTGTTTAGACCTAATTTTCATTTACACAAATGTAATTTAAAATGAAAATGCACGATGTTGTTAGGAATTAGGCTGATATAGCAGGAAGTACTCAGACTAGTAAGAGCCATCATATCAACAAAATCCCATCTGCTTCCATTAACCTGGAAAGGTAAGGAGCATGTTGGCTCGTGTGGTTAGGATGCTGGGATGGAGCCTCGCAAACCCACGTTCGAGACCCAAGTGCTGCCATGGGGCTGGGTTGAGCTCCTGTCCTTCGCTCCAACTCCTGTCATGGACATGAAAGGAATCTCAACTGGGTGTCCCCCAGGCAATGGTAATGTCACCAGCTAATCCTTTCAACCCAAAAGTGCCTTGGTGCTTCTGACATGTGTGCGATGCAAACCTGGAAAGGTGGGAAGGAAACACCTAAATTTAAACCCTGATATGTAGAGAGGTTTGTATTTCTGGGAGTTGCAGAAGGCAGATTGTTCCTTATAGCTGTTCTCTTCTTGTCTGCAATAAAGAATCTACACTACCTGAACTGTTTCCAAAATCTATTGCCAACTGAGACAATGACACACAAAAAAGTTGGAGAGCCAAGAAATATGTGGCAGCTACAACCTCTGGCTGAAATGTTAGAGTCCTTATATTTCAATGAAGAAAATGAAAAAGGACTATGGTGCAAGAGATATTCAATCAGGTTAGATTTTCAGCATAGATATCTGTCATGGGGTGATTGTGTGATTTCATAACAAACTGTGCTGTTAATTGAGCCATCACATCTTATTTCAAATTCTTTTGTATAAACTTCACTGCATTACAGTAGATTTCTCTAGAGAACCAGCCTTCCCTGAACATTCTTTCTTTTCTGCAGCTTCCTACAAGGTCTGACACATCCTTCTGCATCCTTTGCTGCCTGTCCTATGCCTCTCTAGGATGTTATTAGGCTTGTAACATTCAGAAAAAAATATCCTATAATCTTTCGGTACTTTGCTGAGAATTAGGAAAGTTCTGGTCAGCTTCTTTTCACTTATTTTTCTGGCAGTAACCTCCCTCCCAATAAATAAACCTTATATGCAGGATATTGACAGATTTTATTGTAGTTTAGATGTGCTTTTAATAAGTTTTGGGTTGTATTTTAACTGTATTTTGATTCCATGTTCTAAATTTTTGGTTTTGCTACCTTGAGTACAATCTGTGGTTACAAAGGTAAGTGATTAATGGTTAGATTGAATTAATAAATGAATGAACCCCCAATATACTCTCTCTCTCTCTCTCTCTCTCTCTCTCTCTCTCTCTCTCTCTCTCTCTCTCTCTCTCTCTGTGTGTGTGTGTGTGTGTGTGTGTGTGAGTGTATTAAAGATGTGACTTTCCACATTCATTACAAGTATAAATTTTGATCATTTATCACTTCTTCTTGAAGTGCAACAAATTATCTCTTCTTCAATATTCCATCTTTTATCTATTAACAATTAATAAAGCATAATCATTTCAGCAAAATCCCACTAAGGATTAAAAGAAATCTACAAATCTATTTTAATGTTGATCAAATAAACCAATTTTATATTCCTTCCTTTTATTTCTAACAAATTTAATTTTTCATCCATTCAAATAATGTCATAGAACTTGATCTCTTTTCATTGTTTTCTTTGTCTCATTAGAATATTCAAAATTTGAACAAGCATTTTTTGTAAATCCAACACAGCGAAACTATCCAGGTCACTCTCTTGGTTTATTGTTTGTATATCCCTTTTAATGAGTAAGATATCAGCCAGTTCTTGAGAAAGTGTTTTAACTAGCTACTATCTTTCTGTTCAATTCTACACTTATGATTGCTGTCACAACCACAATTTTTGAATGAATGATGACACTGAATGAATGATGACACTGAAGATGATAAAAAACATTTTTCCCTCAACCACATTACATTAAAATTCACAGTTTTCTTTCAGCAGCTTCCATCACTTACTGCAATGAAGCCAAATTATTTTTCCTTCTTTTTGATTACTGTAAATCTCTAGATTTCATTTCAGTTTCCTCTTTACATTTTCTAACTGTATTTTCTCTCATGATTTTTGATGTAAAAAATTACATCAGTTATGATGATGAAGCTAGGTTTTACATTAAATTATAATCTAAAAGAAAATTTCTATAAGATGAGGTATTTAACACCAGATAAGTTATCCAAGATGTATAAAGGTAAGTCAAATGAATGTTAAAAGTGTAAAAGCAAAGAAGAGATTTTTTTATCATCTATGGTGAACACGTGATAAAGCAAAACATTTTTAGAGTATGATTCATATTTTAATACAGAAAATTTTGAAAATGGAGATAAAAATGAAACCAGAACTTTTCCTTTTGGGCCCAATGGAAAAAGAACTGGAGAAAAAAATTGGAACTTTCTTACTACCCTGTTTCCCTGAAAATAAGACCCAACCAGAAAATAAGCCCTAGCATGATTTTTCATGATGCTCATAATATAAACCCTACCCCCAAATTAAGCCCCGGTTAAGATTGTCAGTCAGATGGATGCTTTTAGTACCGTATTTTCCCCAAAACAAGACCTAACCAGAAAATAAGCCCTAATGTGTCTTTTGGAGCAAAAATTAATATAAGACCCGGTCTTATTTTTGGGGAAACACATATGTTGACAGCAGCAAGACTATTGTATGCACAAAAATGGAAGGACACTTTGATTTCTACTATGGAAGAATGGTTGCAGAAGTTGATGGAGTTGGCTGAAATGGCAAAATTGATCACTTTGATTAAAGAAAAGAACATAAGTATTTTTGTTTCCACATGGAGACCGCTTCTGAACTTCGGGCTCGATGTGGAAAAGAATGAAACTCTGACCTTGGGTTTTACAGATTAGACTGATAGATCTTTATAGAAATGGCTTGTTTATACTGTTATGGAAAAGCAAAAAGTTGTGAGTTGATGTTAATGCCTTATTTTACTGTAAAAGAGAGAGTCGGAAGTCAATGCTCCTTTTTCTTTTCTTTCCCACCCCCTATCTTTCCTTGCTTCTCTTCCTCCTTCCCCTTCCCCTCCCCCACTCACTGCTCTTCTATTTACTTTTGTATTTTATAACACTCTGAATAAAAAATGCTTACGATACATGATGAAGCTAGGTTAAGGGAAGAGGTATGAGGGCAAATAAACAATGTTGAAAAAGTCAACATCAGATAGTGTGCTTAGTTGAGGGGGCACCTTGCTTGGTCAGCAGTTTGTTCAATTGCTTCTAATACAGAACCTCAGGAATGAATGGATAAATGAAAAAACTCATTTGATTCAGCTTCCCAAATAAGCAATGTTCTGGACCTATGGCTCCACATAATGTTTCCCTGATTTGTGGAACTATAAAGCTCTGATTTTCTGAGAAGATGGGTAGTGAATTAGAATGAAAACTATGCCCCTCTCTCAGGAAATTATCAAAATGTAGTTTAAAAGGGGGAAATGGGGGGGAGCCACGGGCATTTAATTCTGCATAAAAGAAGGAATCATTCTCAAGCCACCCACTCATTCAAATGATTTCTTCATTTAATCACACCAGTGCAGTTCAACTTTTTTACATTCAAACAGAATAGAATAGAATAGAATAGAATAGAATAGAATAGAATAGAATAGAATAGAATAGAATAGAATAGAATTCTTAATTGGCCAAGTGTGATTGGACACACAAGGAATTTGTCTTTGGTGCATATGCTCTCACTGCACATAAAAAGACAAGATACATTCGTCAAGAATCATAAGGTACAACACTTAATGATAGTCAATCAAATCATTATTGGCCATAATGCAAATAGTAGAAGATAGTTCACCAGATGAGGCATAGAGTACAGGTAGTCCTCGACTTACGATCATAATTTATGTTGCTAAGTGAAACATTTGTTAGGTGAGTTTGGCCCATTTTATGACAGTTGTTAAGTGAAACATTGCAGTCGTTGAGTTAATTACACGGTTGTTAAGTGAATCTGGCTTCCCCATGGACTTTGCTTGTCAGAAGGTCACAAAAGGAGATTGCATGTTCTGGGGACACTGCAACCATCATAAATACGAACCAGTTGCCAAGCATACAAATCTTGGTCACGTGACCTTGAGGATGCTGCTGTTGTAAATTGAGGACTATCTGTAAACCCAATCATTTCTTGGAAGTGAGAATGCATATGCCAGTTACAAAGTCTTTAGTTTATGAAGCTGATGGAGCAACAAACTAATGAAAAACCAGAGGATTTTTTGGTTTTCTTTTTGTAAAGCAATTATGGTTCCTTTAAAAAGCCTTATTGTCCTCTTCAATCCACAAATAATAATTTCTTCTTTTATATCTTTACTTACAGTGATGTTATTAATTCTTGCATTCTCTAAAAAAAAAATCCAAGGGGGTTATAGGAGGCTGGTAAATACTTCCCTTTCAATAATAAACCAAAGCCACACCTCTTTTGCTTTATATTACAGTGTGAAGGTGCAAGAGAATCAAACTCCAACATATTTAATATTGAGGCTGAAGACTGTAGTTTTCATATCAGACCATCCTATGTAATACTGAGATAATCTAAGTGGTGTGCTGAGCTGTGCATTGACCATCTAATCATTAATAAATGAGTATTAATCTTTTTTTTAAAAAAAAGGTTGCATGGCTGATTCTTCCACACCAATAAAGAAAAGATAAACAGGTCTCTAAAAAAAAAAAAAAAAATCAAACAGGAAAGGGCTAATTTTCACCAGGAATTTTTTTTTTTTAAAAAAGCATAGTTTTTGATGTACTTTGAGGTTACTTTCAGTTGGTTTAAAAATGAAGGAAGAGAGACAGAAAGAAACGCAATCATAGATTTGGGGTGGGGAGTGGGGTTAGTTCTTTTAAGTTTGCCTTGCAAATTGTGAGAGGTTTTGTTTCTTTCAGGAAGACTTCTAGCTTTCTACATTATTCTCAGATGCTTGAAAATTCGTTTCATATTTCTAGCAAAGGAGCTTCTAAACTTACATTTGCTTGTCGTACTTGTTACAAGGAATACAGGACACAACTGCTTATTTTGCTGTTACTGTTAAGTTCTATAGTGTTTTGAAATTTTCTTGGCTGCCACACTTCTCAGGGTTTTTTTCTTTTTCTTTTATGATCTTCTCATGAGACTGAATTGAAGAAAAGTGTTGTGATCTAGGTTTACTGAGTCATTAAAACACACGAGTAGTCCCAAAAACCTCTTTTATTGCAACAGCTGTGAATTACTTTCATTCACAGCTGAGTCCCAATTAGTTGCAAAAAGTCTTTCGGGAGAAGTCCTTCGGGATAATCACCAACCTTTATCTCCCTTGACATGCTGCCAAAGACCTACTTGGCAAAGACACACGGAGTCCAGAATCAAACAGAGATGCCGACTGGGAACAGAATTAACAATGTTGCTTTCCTGCAAAGGGCCCACGTGCCTTTGCTCCTCTTTTAAGCCTTATGGGAGGGGCCAATCATCTCCAGGCCTTACTCCCAAGTCGCCCTTTTTGTTTTAACTATTCTTGCCTTCTGGCAGCTCTGCACATGAGTGCACTAAGAACAGGCTCCTCCTCTGCCTCTCTGCTGTCCGAATCTGGAGGCTCCAGAGTCCGTGCATAACTCCCAGATGGCCCTGGCCCCATCTCTGCCTCTGACGCAGAGCCCTCGTCTGGGCCTTCCCCAGATTCCAGGACTGGCCCATGTTCCTCCCCAGCCTCCTCACTGTCTGACTCTGCTGCCAACTCTGCAGGCTGCTGGCAGACCACAACAAAAGGAAACCAGGGATGCTTGCAAACTAATGGGAAAAGGACTGTATTGTCCAGTGTTTCTCACTTTTAGCAACATTAACCCATAACCACAGACCTGCGGTCATAGTGACCACAACAGTTTTCCAAAATGTTCAGAACACCCCTATTTTTAGAAATGGACCATTCTGGTTGTGAATAGCTTTTATTTTCCCACAGTAAGATTGTATGTAGCATCACACTTGTGTCAGTTATTTGGTGTTTTCTGTAGCAGCATTTGAATTTGAGTTTCAGTCATTTTGACCGCAGATCTTTGTTAACAATTTTTTTTTTATAATGTCGGGGCCACTTTTTCTGCCAAAAAGAGTGCAATTTGGTGATCCAAACTTCAAAGAAACTGTTCTAAAATGGTATGGAGAAGCAGAGAGTGATCTGAGTGAAGTGGAATCAGATTGTGACAAAAATTTTGTAATGGACGATGAGGAACCCGCCACCACCACTGATTCTGACATCAGCGATGATGAAGCTCCCAATGAAATTGATGACCAGGTACAATCTATGTGGTGCAATAATTTATATGGCAAGAACAAATTCAAATGGTCTTCTGCATCTTTTGGAAGCAATAGGTCCAGAACCACTAGTCACAATATTGTTGTGCAATTACCTGGACTATGGCCATCAGCTAGAAATCTTGGAAAATCACCTAATCCCCTAGAGATTTGGAAATTATTATTTTCTAAAGAAATTATTAGTGCCATCATTCAGTGGATCAATGTAAAAATTAGAGAAGAAAGATTGAAGTTCAAGGATGGAGAAACAAAAAGTGACCTGCGCAATGTGGATTTGATAGAGATCAATACATTTTTTAGTTTACTGCTCTATATATCAATTTTTAGATCCAACCATGAAAACATCAAATGTCTTTTTGCTACTGAGGTCATTATGACCTCATGTCTGTAATAGCATAGCCGAAATAGTACGTCTATGCTTAAAGGTTAAGGTGTGTGGACTTCAACTCGTGGAATTCCCATACTGGATAGTAAATTCTGGGAGTTGAAGTCTACAAATCTTAAAGTTGGCAAGGTTGAGAAATACTGATATAAGCAAAGGCAGGATAGCTGCAGGCATCCACTGACCTCCTTGCCATAAAAAAAAAAGAGTCCGCGGTTGTCACACTTCATCCATGAACTAGGCAGTTCTTCAATATGTTTTTTTTTTTTTTACTTCAAAAGGATTTCTGAAGCAAATGTTGTTTCATCCAATCGAATGAGAATGCATGGGGAAAGAAGGAATGAAATAATTATTCTGCACATACTCCATATTTGTCTGAATGCAAGAACAGGAAGACTCTCCCAGCATTTCAACATTTTGGCATCTCAGCTGAAGCCCCAGAATAGAGAAAATACTTTATAACAAATCAGGTAATCTACTCAATTTTCTCCACATTGTTTGGTATCTGCTCTCCCTGGCACATACTGAGTGAGTGAGTGAGTGAGTGAGTGAGTGATTTGTTAATTTGTTGATTTGTTGATGATTTATTGATTTATCTCAAATCAGTGACTATAGGTGAGGGGGGCAGGGTGAGGGGGGCAACTGGTAAATAAATAAATAATAAATAAATAACTTTATTGTCATTGTACGTGTATACACAGGATACCCATACAACAAAATTCACTTAACACCCAAAGACCAGGTCCAACACACATAACAATCCCCAACACACTCCCACCCACCACAATTCTTCACCCCCAAACCACCCAAACATCCACACAACAGACCAAGTAATACTGTCCAGCAGCTCACTGATGGTGGCCCTTTAGTTCATTGTTGAGTGCAATTATAGCTCTGGGATAAAAACTATTCAGAAAACGTGTGGTCCGAGTTTTAATTGTTCTGTATCTTCTGTCAGAAGGCAACAGTCCAAAAAGATTGTAAGCAGGATGGGAAGACTCTCTCAGAATGTTATGCAACTTTCTCAAACAGCGAGATTCGAAGATGTTGTCCAGGGCTGGTAGCTGGAGTCCAATGATATTCTGAGCAGTTTTAATGATTCTCTGTAGAGCTTTTTTGTCCGCTAAAGAGCTGCTCCCATACCATGCAAGAATGCCGTATGTCAGGACGCTCTCAATGGTGCTGCGATAGTAGGACAGAAGTAGATGCTGAGATAGATTTATCTTCCTGAGCATTCTCAGGAAGTACAGCCTCTTCTGTGCCTTCTTTATAAGCAGAGAACAGAAAACAGAGAACAGAAAGTCACAACACAAATCACGTGACTTACATACATGTGTGCAATGTTATGGCACATGTATAAAAGGCCAAGGTTTGAATTGTGGCATCATGTTCCATCGTTTTCATACCATCACCATTTGTACTGCATGTCTAAAGTACAATCTGTGGCTCCAAGCAGCATGATGGCTGCATCTAGGAACCCTTTCAAAAGTTTCCACTGAATTTTTATTTTTATTTTATTTTAAATTTATATACCACCCTTCTCCCTGAGGACTCAGGGCGATGTACAGCCAGAATTAAAAAAACATGAAATACAAATATTAAAAAACAATTAAAATATATATAAATTTGGCCCAAAATTAAAAATACAAACCAATTAAAACATTTAAAATTTCTTCTTAAACCAGCCTGGCTTGCTGGAAAAAGTGGATTTTAAGGGCATGGCGGAAGGCACTAAGGTCTTGGATTCTCCTTATCTCTGGGGGCAACTGATTCCAGAGGATAGGTGCCCCCATAGAGAAGGCCCTCCCCCTGGGAGTCACCAGCCTACATTGATTGGCTGATGGCACCCTGAGGAGGCCCTCTCTGTGGGAACGCACGGGACGATGGGAGGTCGTCGGTAGCAGCAGGCGGTCTCGAAGATAGTTAGGCCCAATGAATTATAATTGTTACATTGTTCTAATGGCAAAAACAAACAAAACATGGAATATATTGGGTACAATTTGATTAATTGTATTTAATTAACACAGCTTAGGGTGTACTTGGGGGGCTCAAAAAAGTTACAGTGGTGGCCACAACTAAGCAATCCAAGCCCTGCTCTTTTACCTTTTTTGCTGCCTCCATCACAGATGCCTTAGAAGCAGATAATAATGTATGTGAGAGTCAGTGTAGCATAGTGGTTAAAGGGTTGGACTAAGACCAGGGAAACTAAATTTCGTATCTACTTTCATTCGTGGATCCTCACCTAGTCACTCATTCTTGGCCTAATCTACCTATAGTGCCATTGTAAGGATAAAATAAATGGAGATCCACATCTAAATCCCTTGGAAGAAAAGTGGTTATTGATTGAATTGATTTCACTGATTAATGTGTAATTAAATTTAAATTGCCATTGAAATAAGGAGAAACTTCTTGACAGTGGGAACAACGAACCAATGAAACAGTTCGCCTCCTAGAGTTGTAGGTGCACCATTGTTGGAAGTTTTCAAGACAGGATTGGACACCCATTTGTCCAATAACAGGCCTCCAGCCAGAGCAGGGAATTGGACTAAAAAAACCTAGAAGGTCCCTTCTGACTTTATGTTTTTATGATTCTTTGTTCTGGCTCCACCCATCCCTTTCTTAAGGTACCACCTCCTTTAGGGAGCATGTTCCCTCAACTCCTTACACAAAGGGCTTAGTAATGTCACACAGTCCTATTAGACTGTTTTTCCAGTCTGGCCAGAAAATGCTACACAATGAACAACTGTTCTGCATGCAAAGCACATGCTGTATCTAGAGCTGTAACTCCATCCTTAACAGCTGTTCCCCATGTAGTTACTATGGAAGTAAATATCAGCATAAATTATTGCCTCTTGCCTGATTACAGCTTGAATATATTATAAGGGAACAGAAATTCTTTGATTATTCCAAATTGATTTCCAAAATTATATTGTCTTGATTTTCATCCAGACACATTTGGACATTTTTATCACCTTGTGATAAAATATAATAAAAAATAATGTTTAAATGGTCTATTTCTGTACCATAAGTGCCAGAAAGAAATTTCATTTCTAAAATAACTCACCATAGACTGCTAGTGGACGATCATTTAAATATGAGCTAGCAGTGTGTGGCAGCAACTAAAAAAAGCTAATACAATCTTTGGTTGTATAAACAGAGGCATGGAATCAAAATCATGTGAAGTATTAGTACCGCTTTATAAAACTTTACTAAGATCATACCTGGAATACTGCATCTAGTTTTGGTCATCACATTACAAAAAAGATGTTGAGACTTAGGAAAAAGTGCAGAAAAGAGCAATTAAGATGATTAAAGGCCTGGAGACTAAAACATATGAAGAATGGTTGCAGGAACTGGCTATGGCTAGTCTAGAGAAAAGAAAGACTAGGGATGACATGATAGCAGTATTCCAATATTTGAGGGGCTGCCAGAAAGAAGAGGGAGTCAACTTATTTTCCAAAGCACCAGAAGGCAAGAAAAGAAACAATGATTGGAAACAAATCAAAGAGAAAAGCAACCTAGAACTAAGGAGAAACTTCCTAACAGTGAGCACAATTAACCACTGGAACATCTTGCCTTCAGAAGTTGTGGGTGCTACATCACTGGAGTTTTTTAAGAAGAGATTGGGCAGCCACTTGTCTGAAATGGTATAGGTCTGTGATGGCGAACCTATGGCACGCGTGCCCGAAGTGGCACACAGAGCCATGTCGCCTGGCATGCGCGGTGTCGCCCGTTCCTCTTCCGGGTTTCTGGCACATATGTGCACGCGATGATCAGCTGGCCTTTTTGCATGCGGCAGTGCTGAAACCAGAAGTTCAGTAGCTGAAACCGGAAGTTCAGTAGCTGAAACCGGAAGTTCATTTTTGGGCGTGCACATGCACCCTGGGCAGCTCCTCTTCCGGGTTGTGGCCTAGATGCACACGTGCTCCCTTGTCAGCCCTTGGTGCCGAAAAGGTTCACCATCACTGGTATAGGGTCTCCTGCTTGAACATGGGGTTGGACTAGAAGACCTCCAAGGTCCCTTCCAGCTCTATTCTGATAGATAGATAGATGATAGATAGATGATAGATAGATGATCGATCGATCGATCAAAAGACAGACAGACAGAC
Organism: Pantherophis guttatus; assembly: GCF_059756535.1. Taxonomy (NCBI): domain Eukaryota; kingdom Metazoa; phylum Chordata; class Lepidosauria; order Squamata; family Colubridae; genus Pantherophis; species Pantherophis guttatus. Next base: position 95,558,244 of record NC_142064.1, read on the forward strand.
AGACAGACAGAAAGACAGACAGACAGACAGACAGACAGAAAGACAGACAGACAGACAGACAGACAGACAGACAGACGATAGATAGATGGATGGATGGATGGATGGATAGATAGATAGATAGATAGATAGATAGATAGATAGATAGATAGATTCACCATGACTTTGCTAAGCAGCTCAGGGGAAGGTTGGGGAGTTTTGGATAGAAGTTTGAATATACTGACAGTTTTAAATTTTATTACACATTGCCTGGTCTTATTTTAAAGCTTGTACCTGATTTTTTGAAACACTGCCAAATTGCATTGACAAAGAAAGTAATGGTGAATTATAATTACATTTCAAGTGTGTTTGTAAGATACATGTAAGTTTTCAATATGATTGTATTTCATCTTTCTAAAACTTTTCTATTGATCTACTACTATAGTGCATAGACGAAGCCTTAAAGATTTATTATTTATCTTTACTTTATATTACTGTGGGTCCTCCTTACAAAAAATAAGTTTAATTTTTCTCCCATAAATTGGGGGTACTGCTCAGATTTTTAGCTGATTAAAGCCATATATACTGATCTGAGAATAAACCAATAACAATTACTTCTGAGTCAATTTGTACAGGTCTATGGTATTAACTGATTCATCAAGTATATTTGAATTGATTAAATTTTTGGATGCTTAATATCGGCAGATGAATACAAATAGTTTTAAAGAAAAAATCCACTTAGAATTAATATAAATGTGAGAAAATATTCAAGAGTGGCACTTTATGCAATTTTTATACCTTCATTGAGCACAAACTTTGATTAAATCCTTTGAAACCTGAATTTTTGTCTTGGATCTTTTTTTATACTATTTATTATGGCAAATCATATCAAAATTGATGTGACAAGCTAACTACAATTAAATTAGGGCACACACATAAAGGCACTTAAGAATTATTAGCCAAAGATGTACTTTCATTATATTCAGAAGAGCTTTCTTTTAGATAAAAATAGGATTTTGAGTCCTTATATCCTAATTTATATGCAATTACTCTTCTGATGTAATGGGTAGTGAGACTAACCTTGTGAGACCGGAGGAAGAGCTGCAGTTTAGACAATAGTCTGGTAACATAAATCCAAGTTCAAAGCAGGAATAGAGATGGAGAAACATCTCAGAATTCACCCTCCCTAATTCTCTAGAATATAAAGGCAAGGAGCAGGAAAGCACTTAGAGACTTGCAAAATTCTCTAACTGAAACCTTACAATAAAGATAGGATTAGTATTCTTGTAGGGCTGACATATAAGCATATTCAATGCTATACTTTTAAATATATCTCCTGGGAGGGAGGGAAGGAGGAAGGAAGGAAGGAAGGAAGGGTTTGTATTGGAGATTTCTAAACTGGCATCTGGTAGATCAGTGGCACAATAAGTAGTAAGAGCTGAACCAGACCTTTTGCTCAGGATAAGCAAACATCAGTAGAATGGCCTTTGTGATAATATAAATTAGGTAAAAATATGATCTGCTGTAATTCTAAAGTCTTACCTTGGCTTGAATGACAGTTGAGTAGATTTCCGGTTTAGAACATTTTGCTCAACATCATAGAGTTGTGATGGCGAACCTATGGCACGGATGCCACAGGTGGCACGCGGAGCCATATTGGTGGGCACGCAAGTGTTGCCCTTGCTCAGCTCCAGCATGCATGCGCGCACCGGCCAACTGATTTTCAGGCCCTCCGGTCCCACCGGAAGTTGGGAAACTGGCTGCTTCTGGCCTTCAGAAGGCCTCCGGGGGGATGGGGAAGGCTGTTTTTTCCCTCCCCAGGCTCCTAGAAAGCCTCTGGAGCCTGGGGAGGGGGAAAAACGAGCCTACTAGGCCCACCGTGCCATCGCGTGCCAAAAGCAGGGGGAAGTGTGAAGGGGGTCATGTGCACATGCACGGGAGGGTGGGGCTCATTGAGTTATGGATGTGGGCACACGCACCCGCGACCCCCCCGCTCCCTCCGCTTTTGGCACGCGACGGCAAAAAGGTTAGCCATCACTGTCATAGAGTCTTACACTAAGTCCAAAAAAGACTCATCCACTTCTGCCTTCACAGTTGAAATCCTCAGGATTATCAATTTCATATTTGCTCTCTGGGGCAACTTGTACCTGATTCTCAGAATTTCAGGCAAAGGCTCTGCCTTGGCCTGATCTAGTGATCCCTATTCTGAGCACTTGTAAAGGTGAGTTTGCTTGAGAAGCGAGAAGTTCCTTTAATAGGGCTATGAAATACTGCTTTGTATTTCATTTTGGAAAGATGGTTCAGAATATATGGGAACATTCAAGAAGCAGCCACATGGTTCCTTCAAATCATATGACATCTGAAGAAGGCAGCTGTGTCATCCTTGGAAAGGATACAGCTGCTTTAAAGAGTTCCAAACAGGTGCTGACTTTGGACTCCAAATGCTCTGAAGCCTCTTTTCAGAATCAGTTTAAAGCTTTACACAGGCAACATTACTCTTTGGGGTCCAGATGGAACTGATATGAAATATTTCAAAGTCTAATCAATGAAAGTAATCTGGTGATTCTCTGCTAAAGATCAGGAAAGACAGCTAGTTTCATAAATAATCCAGAGAAATACACGTTTGAGGCTTGAAAAATGCATATATTTTGAAAAACTGTAATTTCACTATTGATATAAAGGCATTTATATAAAACTTTGATCAAATCTATCATTACAAAATACATAGCCCAGAAATGTATTATGTACAAAATACACATTCTACAAATTTATCATTACAAAATATATAGCCATGGCAATTCAACATGATGGATTGAAGCCTTTACTGAAACAAATTCTTTAATTCTTGGTGGGCCTTGGTGGCACAGCAGATTAAAGTGCTCTTAAGTAACACCAGCTGCCTGCAATTACTGCAAGTTCGAATCTAACCAGGCTCAAGGTTGACTCAGCCTTCCATCCTTTCGAGGTAGGTAAAATGAGGACCCGGTTTGTGGGGGCAATAAGCTGACTTTGTATAAAAAAGAACACCGCTGGGGGGGCCCCAAAGCCCTATTAAGCAGGTATATACAAAAGTATGAAGGCTATTGCTTAACTCATTGTAAACCACCCTGAGTGTCCGGAGAAGGGCGGCATATAAATTGAACCAATAAATAAATAAACAATAATAAACAATAAATTCTCTACGTTCTTTCTGCAATGGAGAAGATGATCAGGAGGATCATCTCCTAATCAGGAGGAAAATGGTATTTCTTTGTATGGATGCCTTCCTTCTGAATAGATTGAGTTCCATGAACCAAATAAGCATCTGCAGAAAAGATTGCATCACTCTTGATCATAAAACACAATTGTGAAAGTTGCTTAATTAGAATATTAATAGATTATTAATCTGTAAGAAATAGTTATGAGTATTTATCCAGAGGGAAATATTCAAGGAATGTATATGCAGACCATGTATATATTTATGTTTATAGGGGGGAAAAATTGTCAGTGTCTGAAAATGCATATATCTCAATTATTGAAATTATGTTTAAAATTAATTTCAAGATGTTCATTCATGAAATACTGGGAAACAAAGATAGTTGTTTTATTAATGATATTGGAAAAGTAGGTGACATTATTCTGGATGAAAAACTAACCCAATGACCAAAAGCTTTTTTTAAAAAAAATCCTACAACAATGGTTATATGTATTCAAATTAGGTCACAGTCTCTCAGTCCTGTTAACATTTTCGCTAACAAATAATTTCTATCTGTCCAACATTTGCTCTTGGTAAATATATTGAATGTGAAGCTTAAAATGTTTGCATTTCTTCTTAAGATCAGACATTCCACTATGGTGAAGTTTCTGTTTGATGTATTAGAACAAGAATCCTTTTATTCTTCTACTAGAATCTCTTAAACTTAAAGAAAACTTGCATGGAGAAGAAAGTGCAGTGTTTTTCATCCCATTCTGCCAAATAATAAAGAAGTCACAATGTTTTAATGTTTTCTCATTATGGCCGATGGTTGATTCTTTTACCCAATTAAATTTAGAATTGGTTTGAACTGAATCTGGATAGCTCAATCTCAGACCAAAGATTTGAATCAAACCACACCCTCTTGGAACCTCACATTTGAATTGAACCTTGACTGTGGGATCCTTGAAGCTTTCTGAACTTGGTTGTTTTATGGCAGATGTTTCACTAAGATTAACACTAGACCAGCAATCAAGAAGTAAACAATACCACAAAGAACTCCAAAGCAGACAAACAAACCTAAGCAGTTTCTCAACAATACCACAATCAAAGAACTACCAAAGCAGCAAACAACAGCTTAATATAGGAGCTATCAAGACCATAACCACCAACACTGACAGGCCAAGTCATTAATATATAAAATGAAAGCAAACCTCATTCCCTACTAGCACTGATAATGTTACCTAGTTTGGTAATAAAACTTCTGCAAGAAAATAACCAAGCTCAGAGAGCACTAAGGACTCCACAATTCAACTCTGAGCTACAAATATTCTTGTCTATTGAATCTTGACATCTCTGCATGCTACTAATGCTAATTGCTGTGCCACACATATGATAGTGCTCCATATGGGCCACCCCCTTCTTTCTTTACCTGCAGCCAGGTGTGCTAAACATTTTTCCTATTAATTCTTTCCCCTTAAGGCTGGTCTTCTCCCTTCCATCTATTCTGCCTTTCTCCCCCAATTAAAGCTAATAGCAATGGCAGGGAAGGTGTCTCACAATAGCTAAAGAAATGCACATCAAGGCAAAATGTAAATAATGTCTTCTCTAGAGCCACAAGTCTGATCTAATTTGCAATGCCTGCAATGGCTTTAAAAACAACTGCTTTGTTGAAAACGTTTAATGTGGTCTACAGTGGCAGGGAAAGTGGCTTATGTCTCTTTCATTGCTACTCACAACTGATGCTACTTGGGCACTAGAATTAGTTAACATATCCACAGTGGCACTTTTATATCTGTTGATTTATTTTTCATTCGAGCCAATCCTCACGGGGTGGTATTCAATAAGAAGAAGAAAAAGGAGAAAAAGACGAACTAATGGAAAGAGATTTTCTGTATGGAACCCCCTGCAGCCTTAATAGATTATCTGCTAGTAAAATAAAACATGCACTTTGTATGAGTTTCCAATCCATTTCTATTCACCTAGGAAAAGTCATGAAGGTGGAACATTCCAATCAGTCCAAAGCCCTTCAAGGTTATACAGCACCGTGATGGATAAAGAAAACAGAATTTGAGATTATTTCTAAACTGTAGCCTCTGCGACATGGCAAAGAATGCTTAGTTTTCCAATTCAGAGAGACTTGTCTATGTTTTGCAGCTTGCCTGCTTCAAATTTCCACCGATTGCTTCTGATACCACAAACAACCAAATATTATGAAAGAAGTAGTCACAGAAAGCATAAACATCAAGTAGAGTGGTACCCTGGAAGTCAACTGCCTTGAAACTCATCAAATTTGGTACTTAACGAATTAAAAAATTTGTCCTGATATTCGTCATTTGTTCGGTACTCGATACTCAAACTAGAACTCATCACTGTCAGCTGCCTTGTGACTCACTACGTTATTCCTTATCGGGAAAAATTGTTTGGTACTCCTCATGTCTCCAGGAACCAATTAACAATGAGTATTGAGGTACCATAAGGGATGTGGTGGCTCAGTGGCTAAGACGCTGAATTTGTCGATCGAAAGGTCAGCAGTTCAGTGGTTTGAATCCCTAGTGCCACGTAAAGGGGTGAGCTCCCGTTACTTGTCCCAGCTTCTGCCAACCTAGAAGTTCGAAAGCATGTAAAAAATGCAAGTAGAAAAATAAGGACCACCTTTGGTGGGAAGGTAACAGCATTCCGTGTGCTTTTGGCGTTTAGTCATGCCAGCCACATGACCACAGAGACCTCTTCGGACAGCACTGGCTTTTCGGCTTTGAAACGGGAGATGAGCACTGCTGCCTAGAGTTGGGAACGACTAGCACATATATGCAAGGGAACCTTTACCTTTACCTTTAAGGCATTAAGATATCATAAGGAATCACTATAGTACCATAGCTAAGCTTTGATTTAGGAATATTTTTCTTAAGAATATTAAGAGGAAACACAAAGGATCAGATCAAAAGTCCATTTGCCCCCAAATTCTTCTCCTACAATAGCTGACCAAATGTCATTGGAAACCCACAAGCAAAACATGGTCAGAATCACAGCCTTTTCTAACAGTGTGTGCTGCCAGATTTACACACACACACACATTCACACACTGTCAAAACATTAGCTACATATCAATAATATTATCCTCCATGTACATTTATTCCTAGGATATGAAATAAACCGCAGTTCTTTTTTCCAGTTAGGTTGCTGCTTGGAACACCCCAGGGAATAAGTCTCTTGAAAAGTATTTTGAATAAATATTACATTTAATACTTTTATTATTGTGAGTTTCTGTTGTCGTATTCAATCCAAAGGCAAGCAAAGCTGCTAGCTACAAAATGGAATCTATCCAGGAATCAGAAAACAATGGAAAATTAAACTCTTGCTGTTCAAACCAGGGCTGACAATGTCTTCCCTTGTGATTCAACTATGCAGGAGAAGGCAGGGAGGCTGCAGATCCTGGCAATATCTCTACCAATTTTTTCTAATGTTTACCTCTCCTTTGAGAGAAAAATCCAAGACAAATCATCTCTTGACAAACTGAATGAGAACTATAGACTCTCCCCAAGAACCAAGTATGTTTTGTTGCTATTGTCTCACAGGCAAAAGAAGCAAACCAAGACCCCACCCCTTTCCCAAAATAAAATTCTGCTGTTCACCCAGTGTAAGTTTCAAACTCAAGTCCAAGGAATGCATGTTTAGAAAGCTTAGTGGTTAGGATAATTTTTTCTTCATTCTGGGAGAAGATAGATATCTGACAATTTATGTTTAAATTCTTAAATAATACTTTAGATCACGGGTATCAAATTCAAGGCCCACGGGTTGGATCCGGCCCGCGGGGGTGCTTAGATCTGGCCCACATGGCCACCCTGGAATTAGAGAAGGACCAGCCTGTGGTGCCTCTGCCAGCGGGCTGCACACAGCCCTCCCGGGCTCCGTTTTTGGCCGTGATGGCCTTCTGCAGCCCTTTTCTGCAGAAAACGGAGCTGGGAGGCTGCATGAGCTGACCACGCCCCCTGACCACGCCCCCCATTTCCTCAGGTCAAACACAACCCTGATGTGACCCTCAATGTAATCGAGTTTGACACCCCTGCTTTAGACTGATGTTGGAAGAACTTTTATGAAAACCTCCTCACTTGATGACTTGCTTTTGAATGTGCTTGTTTGTTATAACTATATCCCACCTTCCTTCCTAGAGCTTGTAGCAGTTTCAATAAAGGAGAATATTTGTCACTCAGGGTTGAAATGAGGGGTCCTTGGTGCTCTCTGAACTTGGCTGTTTTCGTGCAGACATTTCATTACCCGAACTAGTAATATCATCCGTGCTAGTCAGTGACCAGTGATAGCACGGATGATGTTTCATAGTGATTAAAAGTCTGCGAGAAAACAACCAAACTCAGAGACCACCAAGGACTCCACATTGTAGCAGCTTTCTGCTAATAACATTCCCTATATCAATTCTTCCCCATAAGAACCCTGTAAGGTAGGCTGGGCTTAGAGAGAGCATAACTCACTCATGAGTGATGGTGGACAGAAACCTTGAAGACTCTGGCATTAGCCTGAACTTAATCTCCATAGCACACTATCTCTCCTTTTTTATGAAATCTTCCTCTAAGTTCACTTAATATCTTAGATATCCCTCCCTTCAATATCTTCCCCCCAAAATGTCCTCGCATGAAAATACACTTTGGGGAAAAAAATGTTCTATTTGCAGGGCATAGGTCTCTTCAGTCCAAATTTGCTTTATACAAAAAAAAAAAATGAAGCCAGCAGCAGAATGTTTCCAGAATAAGATTTTACAAATGCCATATCTGTATTATAATGTCCTGCCAATCTACTGCTTCCCCCCCCCTCCCCAAAGATGAATAGGAGGCACAAAGCTATAAGCCACTTCAACTGTGACTTCACAGATGGCACAGAAAGAAAATTCTCAAAAGATTTCAGGCATTGTGTAAATTTGGGGATTCCGCTTTTCAGAAATGTTTTGAGTCTTGTTGCTGTTTCACCAGAGCTTGTGTCTCATATATGGAGTCCGTCTTAAGCCTTCAGCAAATGGCAGCACTTTCAGGTTATACAGTATACCATACTGACACTACATAGTAGATTGACCTATAGAGTATGGGATCAGCTGATTAGTTCTTCATTGCAACCCACTATCCTTCTATTGGCATATTTTAAAATTTCTCCATTCATTTTCCTACGTCATTCTACCCTGTTTCCCCCAAAATAAGACATCCCCTGATAATAAGCCCAATCGGCTTTTGAGAACATGGCAATAAGGCTAAGCGCTTATTTCAGGGTTCAAAAAAATATAAGACAGGGTCTTATTTTGGGGGAAACACAGTACCAATTTCATCTACTTGCTGTAGAGGGTCTTTTTTTTTGGTCATTTGTATTTAAATTGCAATTGCTTCTTACACTTTCTCTTGAGGTTCCATGCATTCATGTTCAGATCCATATTTATTGCTGCATTATACAATCTTATCTAACATTCACTGCAAAATGTTGGTTTTCATCCCATAACATAGAATCTTTTATATATCCAGTACAAATAAAATCTTACTCTCATGCTTGACTGACATGCTTCTGACATCACTACAAAAATGTCTTGCATGTTTTCCATTAATACAACAACATCCAAGTTTCGTTCAAAAGAGTTCATTTACTGGAGTTCCATCCCTGGCAGAACCAATCATTTAAATATGCGTAAGGTCCCAACTGACAAGTAAGATTTTTTTAAAAAATAAAAGTTGCATAAAAGAAGCTAGTTAGTTAGTTAGTCAGTCAGTCAATCAGTTACCAGAGACTGGTTCTTTAGATTCTTTATGGGAGAAGGAAAAAGAAGGAAGCCAGCTTTTATTCTGTAGGAAGCAGGAGGGGAAAAGCCATTTCCCCACTAGTGAATTTCAGTGTCTTCTTGTATCGCTAAGCTATCACTGACAAGTTCAATACCTGTCCTCATTTCTGTTTTATTAAGAAGATGATTGGATAACTAGATCTATAACTCATTAGTGACGACCTTGCCAAAGGGCATTTCCCTACTACTGTGTTTCTCCAAAAATAAGACAGGGTCTTATTTTCTTTTGACCCATGAAATATGGCTTTGACCTTATTATCGTGTGTGTGTGTGTGTGTGTGTGTGTGTGTGTGTCTTATCCCTAAACCTCGGCCCCGGAGCACTGACCAGATGCTTCGCCGGTGCTGCTCAGGCTGCTGCCTCAAGCAATCTTCCCGTGCAAACAGCATGAGGTGAGGAGGCGGGGCGGGGGGAGCGAAGGGGGGGAACATGCCCCATATGCACCTGCCATCCATGTGGAAACAGGGCACTTTTCTTTTCTTTGGGCAGAAAGTGGCTGTGGTTTGCAACAAGTGGGTTTTCTGGTTTTAAGAATGCTGGGGCAAATGAAGGCAGACTTGGGAGTTAAGGCAAGATTCTGGGTTCTCGGTGTTCTCTGAACTCGGTTCTTTTCCTGTAGTTGTTTCAGTACCAGTCTATGTAAAATCAGCACTGCATGGGAAAGTGAATTTGGCGGTGTTCCCCTTTCCTCATTGAAGTTTTCCAGGTATTATGAATCAGACAATGCGAAAGAATATTTCACTACATCTGAACATGAATGGGAGGAGCGGGGAAATACTTGGAAGTGCATTGTGTTCTTGAGTTTGATGGACAGTTAAGAGAACATAAAAGAAAATCAACAATGAGTGGTGGTGGGGTGGGATCCCTTCCATTTTTCTAAATGACAACAGCCACTATTAAATTGACATTTCTTGCAATGGAAAAATTCATAAAGCTAGAATTTCTAATTATCACCTTGCCCAATGACCCAAAAAGAACAGCCCTGTGAAAAATTAGCATGCTTAGTAAGCACAGAATGTGTCTAACTGTTGAGAAAAAAAAAAGGAGAATTCTTGGTGGGGAAGAACATAGAAAGAAGGCACCGGAATTCTGAACATCAACATGCGACAATGCAGTATTTTATTGCAGTTAATTTCTGAGGCAATAAATTATTTCAAAAAATTGAGAATGCTCCAGTAGAGATAATCTTCTGCTATGAACTTACTCTGGTATGATGCCCAATTTCATGTTCCCTTGGCCTTGTGATCTTAAATTACTGTCAAATAATTTTTCCTTTGAAAGGAAAACGAGCTATGAAAAATTTGCAGAATGTTAATCATCAACAATTGTTAAACTGAGACGCAAAAGAGACTACATTTCCCAGAGGACCATCTTGTTTGTTTGCCATTAATTCTTGCACAATGCATTGACACTGATTATTTTGCCTGTGGTGTGGAGAAAATCAGGACCAAATTGATGCCTAGGACTCTAAATGGTGGACAGCTCTCAACCTGATGTCCTCCAGGTTTCAGAAGACTATATCTCCAGAATGTTGCTGCTTGAAAAGTTATGATCTCAGCATACTTCAACAGTACCAGTTGGAGAGGTTGCATTTGATCAATAAGATGCAGATTTGTGTTTCTGCAAAAAATTATTAAGGGGAAATTTGATATTGCAACTTCTATCTTCTTTGTTATGCCATCAAAACTGTTCTTCACATCATGCATCTTCCAGGATCTACAGATGTCAAATATTTCTCTCAATGCTGGAATAATTTGCTTACAGGAATAGATGGAGGTCATCTAACCACTTGTTTCCAACAGTGGTATTTCTGGGAATTCATCAGAATTATTCTGCCTACCTTGGTGGACAAGGGTGATTTTGCTATTTTTCTCAGCTATGAGTAGAGTTCCTGGAATCTGGTGAGAAAAGTCCTTAGGATGTCCAATGAAAACAATTCAGTTTTCTGGGTTAGCAATTGCCTTGATTGTACTTGAGTGTTGTAAGCCACCCAGTCATTCTCTTGTGAGATGAGTGTATAAATATAAATTAAAATTAAATAAACTCTCCCCCCCCATCTCTTACTTATTTCTGTTAAGGTTGTAAGAATGCCCTTGTTAAACCAGTTGTTTCATTTGCCCCCTCTCTACCAAAATTGCTATGGCACAGAGCAGGTACATAATTCATTTAATCAAGTAACAACCACTTCAGAATAATACTGAACTCAAAACTGTACTTAGAAAGCATGCATATAAAAATATTAAATGTGTAACTTTGGAAAAGCTCCATAGATTGCACTTCCAGGAGAGCAATGGTGGACTGAAAATGGCCCTGTAAGAGTGGAGTCAATGATCATGGTCAAAATAGGGGCCAGGGAGTGGGGATCGGCTCCTTGGAATTTCTTTCCGGATTAAGGAAAGGACTAAAATCACCTAGAGGTTTGCTCTATTTAGAGCCTCCCTGCAAAGAGATCATAAAGTAATGATCTCCAGTGGATTTGAGAATTCTTTGAGAGGAGAACACATCTGCCTAAATCAGGTTTTAATGCCTGCAAGGGACACTGCGTTCATCTACTCTCTTAACTACCCTAGGAAGTTGCTTGTTAATGATTTTCTGGATGCTAAGAACCTTTCAAAAGACAATCTGTATTACATCAGGAGATTTGCCTTCTACCCTGGATAAAAGAAACTCTAAGCATTAACAAGAAAAGCTTTGATTTTTGGAAAACAGCAAAAAGGGGAGCAAAATTATTTTGGAAAGTTAAAGGGCTAGACAGACTTGAAAGAATATTTCCTGTGGGGTGTTTAAATTTTTTTTAAAAAAAGAAATATATGAAGTTTTTGAAATTAACTGTTTTGTTCATTTGAAAATAAACAGACGATAAAAGGAGATTTGAAGGCTTGCTGGAGTGAACTGGGAACAAAAGATTACTCTTAAAAGAGAACAATGGAGCAATAACATAAACTAAAGCTGTTTGGGAACAATATGCTCAGAAGTTACTTTAAAAATTGTTTGATACCATAGCAAAGGATTTAGAAGAACAACAGATTTTAGTGGATCAAATAGAGGCTGAGACTGATTTGAATGTGGATTTTGATTTTTTTAAAAATGGTGGATTACAAAACTGATATGGAAAAAATATGCTGTTGATCTGAAAATGGATTTTAAAATGGCAGAATATAAAAATCATATGGAAAATGATGCTTAAGTGAAACCAGTTGATGTTTTAATTATGAAAAGGGAAACCTAGAAATAATAAATCAGAAGAGTGACTTGGAAAGCCCTCTCATCTTGGATTTTAAAAGGAAGGTGTTAAATTAACCAAGCTGTTCCTGAGAGAAGAAAAAGTGACATTATTCGAGCTATTCCTGAAAGGAGGCAAAGTGAAAATGATAAGAAATCAACTTCTGGAGCATTATTTGATGGGATTAAAGATCAAATTTTTCAAAAGAAAACAAGTTTATAAAGTGAATTATAGGGCTTAAAAATGGATTTGTTGTTGTTTCTGGTAAATATTAATGGCATTTTTTTTTTTACTAGAATTGAATATTTAAAGAATAATTGTTTAAATATGGTGTTTAAAGAATAGTTCTTTAAACATAGTGTTCCAATATTTGAGGGGTTGCCACAAAATAGATGGGGTCAATCTATTTTTCAAAGCACCAGAACCCCAGACAAGAAACAATGAATGGAAACTAATCAAGGAGAGAAGCAACTGAGAACCAAGGAGAAATTTCCTGACAGTGAGAACAATTAATCAGTGGAAAAGCTTCAGAAATTGTGGGTGCTCCATCACTGGAGGCTTTTAAGAAAAGACTGGACAGCCATTTGTCTGGAATGACATAGGGTCTCTTGCATGAGTAGAGAGTTGGACTAGAAGACTTCCAAGGTTCCTTCCAACATTGTTCTGTTCTCTTTATAAATTGGAAGAGAATTCTTTTGTTTTATGTTTTAGAGAATTCCACTGGTTCAGAATAGTTATTTTCAAACTTGTGTATATTGGAGAATAAGTTCAGTCAGAGAAAAAGATATACAAAAATAGTTTTGTGTATATCAGTTGTATGTGTGTGTTGCTTTTCATTTTTCAAGAGTAATTTGCATGGTAATGTATGGTAAACAATATATGAACACCTGGTACATTGATATGGACTGTATATTACTGTAAATTAGAGGTGTCAGTTAAGGACTGGCCAAGTCCTTTGGGGCAAAGAAGGACTGGAAATGAACTATAGTTCCTGATTGACTTCAGGAGTGAAACAATATTTCATCTGTTCTATACTTATAATTTGGGGGTCGAGAAGTGCATGTAACTCTAAACATATGAGTGTATAGGTGCTTCTGTCTGTATTAGGATAATTATATTGTCTCCTTTACTTTACAAAGGACACTTTGACAGATGTCTGTCTGAATGATAGTCCTCTCCGAATCTATCTTAATGAACTCTGTGAAGCTGTGAGTAGAGGTCACAGCTGCCCTAGAGCCAGTTCATGCAGATGAAGGAAAGTTCCTTCTTCATAGTCATCCCTCACATTAGGGAAATCTATTTTATTGTCAATTAAATTACAGTAATTGTTTTTAGTAAATTAAGATGTGAATGAAGCAGATTGGCCTCTTTGGTATAGGGTTAAACTATTTCATAGTGGTTCTCAATCTTTTCTTCAGCACAGACCCCTTTTAAATACCTTTTATGGCCACGCACGGACCCCCAAGAAAGGATTTAAATCATAACATTTCTTCAAGCCTTCATGGACCCCCTCAAATCTTGGAGAACCCTCAAATCCCAATCCTGGCTGGTCCCACCAACCCCGCCCCTCCCCTACATGGCCCGTTTTGGATGCAGGTAAGTGCAGGGCACGCATGGAGGGTCGGGGGGATGAAAAACAGGCCTACTGGAACTTCAGGAAGGCTGGAAACGGGGCTGTTTCTGGCCTCCAGGGGCCTCCGGAGCCTGGGGAGGCTGTTTCTGCCCTCCTGGAGGCTCGAGGAAAGCCTCTGGAGCCTGGGGAGGGCAAAAAGCCCCCACCCACCGTGGTGCAGGAGGCTGACTAGGCCACGCCCACCCAGCAACTGGGCAGAAAACCTCTTGCTAAACTTTTTGAAGCCCACTCCTGGCTGAGCTATACCAGAAGGCAGCCATCCCTCCCAAGCAGCCTCCAGTTTTTATTCCTTTTTAAAAAGTCATTTTGGCTATTGGCCGATGCTGTTTCTTAAGAGATCAAGTCCATTCTGGGAGGTAGCAATTACTCATGTGAGCAAGAAGTCATGCCTTATTTTCAGTCCCTATGGAGAATTGACCATGACTATAAATACAGCCCACAGTCTATATAGATACATAAACCTTACAGAGATGCATGGATTTTCAATTCTGCAATCTTAATGTTGTTGGGGTTTTTTTTTTTGGTGGGGGGGGACAGCATGACATAGAGATGGGGGGATATTTTTTTACAGAATTTTGGACTTTCAAGCACAGAAAAAATACCACAGTTTATGGAAACGTTTCCTTCATTGCAGAGCATTTGCAGTCAATGGTCATCCTCTCCAAGCACCATTTCCTGGGCACATTTATTGCAATGAAGGGAAATGTAGCTTGATGCCTTTGATGGCTCCAAATTAGAGAATTAAGGTCCTTTGGAGGTCAACAAGTTTTAATTGAAACTTTAGAAGAACTTATGCAAGAGTGACAGCATGGGAAGAACCTGAAATTTATATTCAAGCTAACAGTCTTTTATTTATGATGTGTTATGTATCTGCAGCACTGTTTTCCTAACCTTCATGTTTTCAGTACGAAAATTAATATTTATAGCATTTTCTTCTTTTACTGTCCCGCAAACATAGATGCTATCAAGATGTTCTGCAGACATTTTTGCATTTTTAATATCATACCTCATGTCAAAAGGAAATAAAATATTATTGAAGCAGAAAATATAATGCAATGGTTGTGGCTTCTACAGAACAAACAAAATTATACCATTAAAATAACGTATAGCTGAAGAAATAGTGTGTAATCTTGTCTTTTTATGCAAAATCGTATGATCAGAATGATGACTAGATAGCAGTCATTTTAATTCTTTGCAATATTGTCCACATTTACTTGAGCGTATCCTTTTTAATTCTGAGAGGACTTATCTCTGAATAAATAGGCACTGGGGTTATTGGGCAGGACATTATCATCAACATATTTTTCCACTTAAGAAGATTAACCAAGCAAAGATTTGAAACTTTGCTTCTTGTTTATGATAGACCTAGTCTTTTACATGGCAGTTTAAATTATGCTTTTTCCAAGATGTTATCTTTTTTAATGAAAAACTGAAGTTTGCATTATGATTAAATCTCAGTGCACTTTATCAGTTAGCCTAGGGACTTGAATATAAGTACAACTAACTCCAATAAAACGTATTATAGAACTATGCATAGGACCGCAATCATGTTAATTCTACAATATTAGGCATGATGTCATCAGATGTAGTTTGGAGATGTATTTGTATATATCACAACAAATCTCTGCATTTCAAAATCCATCTCTGCATTATTGACTCTGTCAGGAAATTAGAGGAGAAAGACAGGTGAGGGATTTCCATGAGTCAGCAGTTCATGTTAAAGATGGAGGCAGATTCCAAAAAGGATGACCACACTTGGAGTTCTAGAGCATTTTAGCAATGGCACTTACTCTTCAGCTGCATGTTTATGGAGATGCTCAGTCATCCAGGTTGTCCCAAAGATGCTTTTTCAAAAGGCAACTGGTCTCTCTCTCTCTCTCTCTCTCTCTCTCTCTCTCTCTCTCTCTCTCTCTCTCTCTCTCTCTCTCTCTCATCCAGTTGCCTTTTGAAAAAGCACCATTGGGATTACTCTTCAGTGTTTCATGGCCTACTAATCACAAAGGGGCAGTATGGTGCAGATAAAGAGCTAGAAAGTTTACTCTGGTTCTAATCTTTGTCTATCACTCTGCTTACCTCCTTGTCTAACAGATTGCTAATCTGAAGTCACTTCCTTCTGCAGTCTTCTTACCCCTGTCTTCTATGGACAGAGGACAGGTCCTTTGGTTTCCTCATGGTTGGATGTAGCTAGCTTGTAGCAGATTTTGCCTATCCCTGTAATACTTTCTGTAAGTACTTCTTTTTATTATAGCAATAACATCTCTTCATTAACCAAATTTGTTTTGCCAGGAACACACACCGAACACTTCAATCTCTATCAAAGAATCCCTCCCTACTTGCGTTCACAAGGAGGAATTGCCTGTCATTTCACTGTGCAAAATACAATCTGATCTTTCCATCATCTGAACAATAGGCATAGTCAAAGAAAGAATGCTTGCCCTCTGTTTGTGATAGAATAACCCCTCTGCTTGGTGTGTGGTAAAGAAGGGTTATGTGATCCCATCTCACCTGTGAAAAATATGGAGAGGGGGGGGAGGGAGGGAAGGAGATGGGGGGGAGGATTCATTGTCTGTATTAACAATGCAGCTGTATTTCTGATTTGAAGAAGCTCCTCTGGGTGCAAACCCTGGATTGCCTGGGCTTACATTGTCAAAAACAAAATCTATCTTTAATGAGTCATATTCAGAGAGCTCAAGCAGAAAGGAGAAATCTGCATGATCTATTGTAATTACCATTTCCCCCCCATTATACAGCATCAAAGAATAATCCAATAACACCACAATTCACAGGCATTGCAATCTCATCCACCCACTATATACATGTAAAAGAGAAACCTTGCTACACAATCAAGCCAAAATCTTAACAGGTAAAGCAGTCACCTAAAACAACATTTGATCATCAACAACCACCTATTTCAATCAATAAACGAAGGGCAGATTTAGTTGTGGTCTTTGAATAACTGAAAAGCTCTCAGGCAGATAATGGAACTGCACTCGTTAAGCAGGCAGGATTAGAACAAATGACAAGGGAGCTGATTTCTGTTCAATGATAGAAGAATCACCAATTGGTAAGGAAAAAAAAAGATACACAGCTTGGAATGTGGAACAGATTATCGCAGTGGATTACATGAATCCCCCTTGTCGTGGTTACAAGAGCTCTCAAATTAGGAGAAGGTAGAGCAATGGTAGGGCAAGGCCCATATGAAACATGAAACAAACAGCCAGAGGCTAAGGTCATGGAGAGAGCAAGCAGTAGTGCCAGAACTGAATCGGGATTAAGAGGGATGGCTGGAGTCTTCTAGTCTTCCTATTACGAGAGGCCAGACAGAGGGAGCATCTGAGGCACACTGTCTTGCAGAATGAAAAATCCCTCCACGGTTTCAGGCAATTAACAACATCTGACCTCCTAGGGAAACATCTTGTTTGAAGCGTTTTAAGTTTGTGCCTCACAGTTTGCAGGGATGCCATCAATTGCAGTTCTTGGCTCAGCTGTGCATAACTCCTTAATAATGCTGTCTATGGACACAGTCAGATCCCTCTGTTGAATTGCAATCTACTTGTCCTTGAACCAACAGTAAAGCATGCCAGTGTAAGATCTCTTATTACCCACATGCCAAACTCTATTTTGCCTCCATGATGAGGGCAGGAAGTGTTGCTGAACTTGACCAGTTTCATTTCCTGTTCCATTGAGTCCATGGGTGGCTATGTGGCTAGCTAGACTGGAGTAGGCAAAAAAGCATTTAGACTTATATACTGCTTCACAGTGCTTTACAACCTTCTCTAAGCAGTTTACAGAGTCAGCATATTGCCCCAACAATCTGGGACCTCATTTTACTGATCTTGGAAGGATGGAAGGCTGAGTGAACCTTGAGCTGGTGAGGATCGAACTGCTGGCAGTCAGCAGAATTACCCTGCAATACTGAATTCTAACCACTGTGCCACCCTGACTCATACAGCCAATGGTGTCAGAATCAGCAGTACATAGCTGCCAGAACCTGGCTCCCTCTCCTGATTTAAATCAAGTTATAGTACAAGACCAGAGAACGCAAAACCATGCTTATAAGGAGCTTCATGAGGTCTGATAAGTGCATCAGAAGATGCTGGTCTGGTATTACTTGGCCTCTAAAGAATGCCTCTAAAGAAACCAGGTGTGTTGTGACTCTGACCCCCGAGCCCGTCTTATCAGAGGGAGAAGATTCCGAAAGTGAAGGAGAGGAGTTGGCAAGGCCTCCCTCTCCAGGACCTTCCTCTCTGGCAATGCCTCAGGTGTCCTCCAAAGGCCAAGAAATAGGCCAGGAGCCAGGCACTTCCGAGCAGCCGCAGTTAGACAGCGACGGAGATGAGTCTTGGCTGGATCCCCAACAGCATCGGAAAGACAAGCGCACGCAGCAGAGAAGGAGGCGTGCCAGAGATTAAGCTGAGTCACTGGACCACACCCCACAGGGGATAAAAGGGGGTGTGGTGGCCATTCAGGCCTTGTGACGGACAAAACTGAAAAGCTAGCAAATCATACTGCATTTCTGGAACTTCGTTATATGCCCTCCTTGGATTTATTATGGACTGGACTTGACAATTCTTTGGCTTTGTGGACTTATTTTGGTTTATCGGACGGAGGAGAAAAACCTCCCTTTGTGAGTAAAGTTTTTGGCAGGCAACTACTGGGTTGCTGCCAATTCTGTTATCTCAAAGAAATTCCTGACTGCTGGTTTTATTAACTCCTGGCTGACTGTTTGTGTGCATGTGTGAGACGGGGACAGAACAAGGTGTCTGTCTTTGTTAGAGCTCAAGCTATAGTGGTCATGGACAGCAGTGCCCAGTGATTGAGTTGAGATGTGCCCATAACAGACCAAAATGGCCAATAGGAGCTGGGGAGAGCTTACCACTGACAGCATCAGCAACCACATCATTTATAAAAAACATGGGCGAATATATCCATGGCAAAAATTGTGTTGGGAGAAGAAAGAAAGCACTGCTTTAAAACTGGAGCATCTAAAGATGATTTTAAGTTGCTTCAGCTGTAGACTAGAGATGACACAAAGGACATAGCATTCCAGTTAACAGGATGTGTCACATTGGGGATATAATTTTAAGTAGTTTTTGGATCTTCCTGTATACATTCCTTCCTCTTCTCTAGCTGATCTATTGATTCTACCTGTTTCAGTGTGGCCATCATATGACTTTGGCTTTCAAGTGCAACTGTTCCCAGACATAAACAGGATACTCCTTCACTCAAGATAGTTTGCACCACTGTAGAGATCCAGATTGGAAGGCTAAAATGTGCTTGGGCAAATGCATGTGTACATAGTACCCAATAGGAACATCTTCAATCATCTACATATTTTCCTAAACTCATGAAGCTCCCCTGCAATCCTAGGAAAATAGAATAGAACAGTCAGGAAAATATCTCTTTTAACTTAAGATGTTCCTGATATATGGCCATGCACACTCTGAAACACATTTTAACTTTGACCAGCTGGTCATGTGTTAACAACGTCATAGTGGTTGTGTTCTAAAGATAGATTCTACACTGAGTAACAAGTAGGGTTAAGTGACTTTCATAATATTTTCCAAAGCAACAGTCCTATTGTACATAAAATGGCCACCCCAACTTCATCCAAATATTTTTTTGAGAAAATTGGATGATGTCTTTGCAGACAAAGCAACCAAAATATTTAAGAGAACTCAACAGAACTGGAAATTATATAAAAGAATCTGACATTGGCATGAATAAGTTTGCTGAACTGGTTATATTTTTAATCACAAATGACTTTTTCCTAGGGCACAATATTTCAACCTTCCCTTGGCTCTCATGAACCCAACGTATTTCTCCTCACCCTCCATCCTACTTATTTCACTCAGACAGTGCCAAGTTATTTAATGACAAAAATTTAACAGTATATGACTTGCAGGAAAAGATTAATATTCAACTTAGCCTCTGGCACTTATCTAGAGAAGCAAGGAAACTGGAGCATTTAATAGTCAACTTTGCAATCTGGCAAGCAGTTTCAATCTAAATTTCTTTTGACAGATTTAAAACAGTCACAATTGGCATCTTTGAATGTGCTGAGTTTTTATACTGCATGCATTTAAAGCTACACAGGCTAGGTCATTATAAATCAGCAGCAAGGACAAAGTCAAAAAGTAGGTACTCTACAGTTTCTTTCCTTTTTAAATATCTGCATACTTGGCATAGCTTCTGAAGTTAAAATGAAATGCCTCCCAATTTTGCTATCAAATCCAATATATTTAATGAGACAAATTAAATAATAGTTACGTCAATATTGGTTATGCAAATCCTGAAGCTGATGTAACCTTTCACCCACCCCGTTATTGTCAGTGGGTGGGTGGAAATTCAAACGTCTGTCAAGGATGGAATGGTAGAATTGACAATAAAACAGATAATGTGATTCATAATTCCCCAGCTACAGTCATGGCTGCTACAATTCTGAACAGACTTTCCTAAGAGTAAATACCATTACATTTAATGAGGCTTTCTTCTGAGTTGAAAAGTATAGTTAAATTGGGGCATTGGCTGTCAGCCGTTAGGCATTGCCAACCAATTCGGATCAGGTTAAGACTGAAAAAATTCACAGAGGATCAGGCTAATGATGGTTATTAATATTGATAGCTTTATAATATCTCCTGAATCATGGACAATATGCCTTAAATGTAGGTGTTAGGAAGCAGTACAAGGATGAGCTGATCTCTTTTTAGCCCAGCCTGATGAGCATCCTAAACATATCCAATTAGCTGCTGTGTACCGAATAGTGCTGGATGGGTCTGATTTATTTGAGGAATAAATATTTTGAATTTAGGTTAGCAGCAAATTTGCATCAATAGAAAGTAGCTTTCCAAAATTACTTCAAATTTTAAAATATTTTGATATAAATATTTAAAGTGTTTTGGAAACTGTGTTTTCCAAAATTTTATTAAATCTAAAAGAAATTTAATTGTTTAAGGGATTGGACCACTGAACACTAATTATTTGGAGCTTTAATTGTTTTTTCTTAAAAGTTTGCTTGTCAATCAATCAATAAAGTCTTTATTTGATCATAGACCAGCAAAGGTTGCTTTTAACAGGAATGACTATGAGGTACAAAAGTATAATCAGGGAAGGAAGGGTAGATGAGCCCCAAACCACTTCAGTGATAGTAGAAATCTCCAGACACATTATGGAGAGAGAGAGAGAGAGGGAGGGAGGGAGGGAGGGAAGGAGGAGGGAGAGCGAGAGAGAGATTGAGAGAGTGAGAGAAGGAGGAACACAGAGATAGAGACACAAAGAGAGAGAGAGAGAGAGAGGGAGGGAGGGAGAGGGAGGGAGAGAGAGAGGTGTTCCCTGAGAATTGGCTCTACAACAAGCCCAAAAGTTTGAAAGAATACAGTAAATCCTTTGACCCCAGTGATAGACTCAGATTGGATCCTGCAGTGGAAATCAAGATCACTCATAAAAATGATCAGTGGAAGGTTTAGAACAAATAAAAGTAGTGCTCCTTCATACCAAGGCTATCCAGAAGGTTGATGTCCTTGATGGCCAGTATTCTGACAGATTACTTCTTTCCTCTGAGGGATCTTTGTTTAATGAGTGATAGCATAAATTGGCTGAATTTAAAAATCTCCACCATCCTGCCTTCCATCGGTTTGGAACTGTGAGCACGCACGTGCACAGAACCTTCTGCGCCTGCGCAGAGCATCCGTGTTGACGTCTGGGCGAGTGGGCGGAGCCTCCTGCCGCTGCCACTACTGGTTCGCTCAAACCGGGGCGAACTGGTAGAAACTCACCACTGTAGCAAAGATGTCAAATCTATTACGAAAAAAAGAATCCAGCAGGGGTATCAAATACATTATGGAAAAAGAAGATAGCAACTTCCTGATCCAGCTACTTTTTTTTTTTTTTCTAAGGAGTGGGGAAGGCAAGGAAGAAAAGCTCAGGATCCTGCCGGCTCCAAGTATCATCCAAGAATACTGCTTGCTGATCCTAGATTCAAAATATAATGCTGAATTTCTTGTCACCTACTGGTAACTGGTTACAAAGTGGAAAGGGTAGATATCCCTGCATTTTTAATACTAGTGAAGAAGTAGGAGCAGGTGCATTTTGTCAGGCAAGCTACATTGGCTTCATTGCACACACTTATTAAATTGGCAAGAGCCCTGTCTTTTTTTCTTTTCTTTTTTTGCATCTGGACACCCTGGTCTCCGGATACTCAAGCCCTTGTAATAAGTTTAAGATTGCAATCTGTATTTTCAGTGAGTGATCTATGTTTTCAGACCAGAGTAAGGAAAAAACCCCCTGCAGTGGCAGTGTATTGCTACAGATGGCTTTCTTGGAAGCATTTGGCTGTAGCTGGAGTTTGAAAGTTCAATACTCCCCCCCCCCTTTCCAGTTGCTTTGAATGAGGCTAGGTCATGCCTGTTTTATCAAGATCTGGGATTTCACGTTTCCATAGATCTTAATTGAAGAGACAGAGATTGATGATTGGAACTCTGCGTGCATTTGTTAGGGAGCCCAACTGACCATAGCTCTTTTTTTTTTCCATTCCATAATTTCCTTAGTAGACCTAGCAGTGCTAGCAGTGCCTATAATAAATCTTGATCTCAAAAAAAAAAAAAAAGCATCTGGTGAAAAGAGGCACTGTACCATTCAGATTGGATAACCTAAATGGGTGGATTGGGTTGTGCTCTAGGGAAGTGCTTTGCTTCAATTTGTGCTACCATCTCTAGGCTGCAAAAATCCAGATGGCCACTTGTTTTGTGTTACCTCTTGGCTGCCACCTAGCGATCACTGGGGTTTTGCAGCCCAGACATGGTTAGCCTGGTTTCAATAATAGTGGGGCAAGCCTTGAAGAATATTCAGAAGTTAGAGATGACACAGAAGCTGCATAGGCAATTCTAGGGACCCCCAGGCAGTAGTGGGATCCTGCTGGTTGAACAACCAGTTCGGTGATCGCATGCTTTGCTGCTGATCGTCGGAGCTACCGGTTTGCCCAAACCGGTCTGAACCAGTGGAATCCCACCCCTGCCTCCAGGGTAGCCCATGTAAGATTATTGTTGTGCAAGATGGGGTTGTTAGCTTACTGTTGCGCAAGCTGGGGTTGCCAATTTGCTTCTGGGTCCAATTCAAGATGTCAGTTTTTACCTTTAAAGCCTTTTATGGCACAGTCCAGGATACCTGAGGAATCATCTCACCCCAATGGGATTGACCTGCCTCACTCGTACTGGAAGAAGGGGCATGCTGTAGATTCCATCGGTCAAGGAATTCTAGATGGTGGGATCCAGGAGAAAAGTCTTTTCTGCTGTGGCTCCCACCCTCTGGAACACCCTGCCCCATCTTGACTTTCCAAAAAGAGCTTCAAAACCTGGCTCAGCCAATTGGCCTGGGGACCCAATGGGAGCATTTTATGCTGGAAGTGGTTAGTGGATTAAAAAGAAGATCCCACCCATACTCCGTTGTTTCCTGTTTCCTATCTGAGCTAATTTTTATTGATTTCAATATTTAATGTCTTATATTGTTGCTTTTATCATGTTGTAAATCACCCAGCGTCGCTTCATTGTGTGATGAATAGCATATGCATTTAATAACTAAATAAGTAATGCGTCCCCTTCAAATCAACTTTGCTCTTAAGAGCTATCATAATGTGGCTTATTTTATATTGCTCTGGAGATCACATCTGGCTATTATAAGTAGTAAAACAGGGCAAGGTGACCTAAGAGCCGTGGTGGTGCAGTGGTTAGAATGTAGTATTGCAGGCTAATTCTGCTGACTGCCAATTGCCAACAGTTCAGCAGTTCGAATCTCACTGGCTCAAGGTTGACTCAGCCTTCCCATCTTTCCAAGGTCAGTAAAATGAGGACTCAGATTATTGGGGGCAATATGCTGACTGTAAACTGCTTAGAGTGGGCTGTAAAACACTGTGAAGGAGTGAAGGAGTGTATGAGTCTAAGTGCTATTGCTAATGAAGTTGCATTGTGCTGGCCCTCAGTGCTAGTGCCTTTGCAGCATGGATACCTCGCTCACAGAGGCAAACCACAGCTACATTCTACAGACCAGCTAATGGTCACATTGAGCTCTTTGCTTCTATACCTGTTCAATCTACTTGATGTTATAGAAACCCGAGATTCTCTTCTCTCCTTGTCATATCATCACCTCAATGGAGATAAGTGATCCTTCATTATTTCCTGATATGATGACTTTGGGCTGCATTAGGGCATTCAAATTCTCAGATGCCAGAAGAGAATGGCTAATCACCATGCGCTGTTAACAAAAATCAACAGAGACATGCCACTTGGGCAGGGGTGGGCTTCAAAAATCTCAGCAATGGGTTCGCTGCCCCGTTGCTGGGTGGGTGTGGCCATGGTGGGCGTGGCCTAGTCAACCTCTTGCATCATGGGGGGGGGCATTTTTCACCCTCCCCAGGCTCTGGAGGCTTTCCTGGAGCCTCTGGGAGGGTGAAAATGGCTGCCCCTGGCCCACCGGAGACCCTCCAGAGGCCAGAAATGGACCATTTTTTGCCCTCCCAGAGCCTCCGCATGAACCCTGTACTTACCTGGCATCCAAAACAAGCAGCGTGGAGACTCCTGGGAGGGGAGGGGTGGGAGGGGCCAGCCAGGCGTGGGATTTGGGGGTTCGCCAAACTGGGCAGAATCCTAGCTAGAGGATTGCCCGAACCCGTGTGAACCCCCAGCAGCCCACCCCTGCACTTGGGGATATTATGTTAAACATACATATAGCTCTATCCAGATACCATCATCTTTGCTTCCAAGTCTGACAACTTGAAGTACCTAGTATAAGGTCTGTATTTCATTGTTTTTTAACGGACACTTTTTTAGGTCAACTCTTCTGTCTGTCCTTCATGTGATCTGAAGAACATATTAAGTCCAATATGACACACCCTTTTTGTTTCTCCATTTTCCTCCCTCACAAAGATGCCATACTGTTTATTAACTAGAGCCCACCCCCCCAACATACATTTTATTCAGTTAAAGGACTGGTGGACTACTGTCCTTACTGAGGTATTTAATGCGATTAATCAAACAGGCATTATCCCCAAAGTCTGGAAGGATGCCATCATCGTGCCAATTCATAAGAAAGGCTCCCCTTCCAATCCAGGCAATTTTCGAAATATCAGTTTACTGTCAGTTTTGGGGAAACTCTATGCCCAGTTCCTCCTGTCCAAGCTGGAGTGCTGGGTTGAAGAGGCTGGTCTGCTCGGTTACAAGCAGGCGGGGTTCAGAGCAGATCATTCTACTATTGACCATGCTCTGATCCTATACCATCTAGCCTTAAAATACTGTACCCCTAGGAAAGGCCGTCTCTGTGTTGCTTTTATAGACTTAAAGGCTGCTTTTGACAGCATCCCCAGATATAAACTGTGGGGTAAACTCCTTTCCTGGGGCATCGATAAAAGACTTCTCTGGCTCATCTCCCAACTGCATGAGGGAACGGAGGCAAAATTGCGCCTTACCCCACAAGGGGACCTTTCCAATGCCATCCCTGTTAATAAGGGGGTCAGACAGGGATGCATATTGGCACCCCTCCTTTTTAACTTATATATTAGCAATTGGAGAAGGGCGTTAATGGTCCAACTCAATTACATCCATGCCCCGAGATTAGCTGACTACAGGTGCCCGCTCCTGCTCTATACGGACGATGCTGCGATTCTTTCATTCTCTCGGGTGGATCTGCTTAGAGCCCTTAAAATTCTTTCCAATTATTGTTGCATCAACCAACTGTTTATCAACTATTCTAAGTCTAAGATTATGATTTTCTCAAGAAGCAGGAAAATCTATCAATGGAAGCTCGATGGCATACCAGTGGAACAGGTTCATAGATTCCAATATTTAGGCATTCTTTTTCAATCTAATGCCATGTGGCTTGCACAGGTCAAGTCCCTCCACACCAAGGCCAAGGTCACTACACATGCCCTTCTGCAATTCTTTTACACGGAGGGAGCCCAACATATTCTCTCAGTATTAAAAATATATAGGGCAAAGGTGATAGCTGCCATTACATACAGCACCCCTCTTTGGGTTCAAACAAATATTTCCCTCCTCGAGTCTGTTCAAAGCCAGTTCTTACGTCGCCTAATGGGAGTCCCCCCCTGTGTGAGCAATGCTGCAATCCGCCTGGAACTGGGCACACCATCACTCGCTACTGTTCTGTGGAAGCGTGCTATTGGCTCCTGGCTGACCCTGTGGGTCAGACTTCCAGATTACTATTTAGGCCAGTGTGTATGGTGGGACGACTATCACAATCCTTGGGCAGCAATATTCACACCAAACTTATGAAAATAGGTATTCCCCCTATTGAAGCCCTTATGTTTGGGCCAGATGCAGTCAAATCACTGATATTCCAGCGATTGGATGATATTGAAAGACAACAGAATCTGGCATTTGGTGCAGGAGTATGTTCTCCATTTTCTCTTGGTATTACTCCCCAAACGTACCCCCCTAAATACTTTTCTGCGCTATCCTTTGTCAAATACAGGTTGGCCTTTCTAAAGGCACGTTTTAATGTGATCCCCTCGAATGTCCTAGAAAGCAGGTGCTCGGGGTGTGTGAAATCCACCCACTGTTCATGTGACGGCCGATCTCCAGAATCGTTGGCTCACATCGTATTTATATGCCCCCATTATCGGGAGGTAAGGTCAGAACTTATTTCTCCCATTTGCCAAAGATTTCCTGGAACATCTAAAAATCTTAGCCTTCGCTTCTTACTCCAAAATACTGATTCTAAGATTACATTAAAGGTAGCAAAAAATTTTGCTGCAGTATTGGTATGTAAGAGTCGGGGGAAGGGATGGGCTGGACCCATTGACTGAGGTCAGCCTCACTGATAGTCAGCGGTTGAGCTAGCTGGTGGTTGTATAAAGTGCCGATGTGTGGATTTTATGCAAATTGCAATATAGTATTTTCTACCTATGTATAATTTTAATCGACCATAGTGCATATAGATTGGAGCTAAAAAATTTTGTAACACATGAACTATGAACTTGACAGAGTGGTTTTTCTACGACTGATCTTGTTGTCGTTTTGCACTTCGGTCTGGTCGTGTGCCAGCTACGTGCCTTGGATGTTTTGGTTTTTTTGGTCTATGACCGCAATAAAGTATTCTATGCATATTAAGTCCAATATGACACACTCTTTTTGTTTCTTCATTTTCCTCCCTCACAAAGATGCCATACTGTTTATTAACTAGAGCCCCCCCCCCATACATTTTATTCAGTTTAAAAGTTCTGTGTCCTTCAATTTTCATTTGACTTTCCTCCAGAAAAAGGAAATGAAATGGCGTCAATTATTTTTTTCTTCTCCAATTATACTCTGATCCCTTCAGCTTTTCTAAGTAGCTTCGTAGACCAAGGTGACCTGATCTCCACAGCTTAAAGCAGTGTGGATCAATAGCATGTGGCCTATATATTTAGACAGCAGTAAGAAATCTTCAGCTCTGTACGGAGAGCTAAAAAGAGACCGAACAAACTCTGATACAATCCAGCCTGTGAAAACAGATATAAAAACTCCTAATGGTCTGGGGGTTATTACTGCCACATAACTTTTGTTCCCAACTCAAATGAGTAATTATAAACTATCTTGATTGTGGCCTTGAATCCTATTGATTCCATTCTTTAAATGAAGGAGTTGTGTACTTAAATGTGGGGTGTCATTCATATTGTCTGCATTTAATAAGTGAGAAAGTAAGTGAATAATGTTCTGTTGTTAGAGGAGTGGTCCTCCTTCATCCTTAATTGCACAGCTGCTTCAGAAAAGGAAGACATTTGCTGTGTCTTACCTATAATAATATATCAATTTTGCAAATTGAACTGGCTTATTAATTTAATCATAAAATGGCAGGGCAGACGGTGGATCTTGAAGGCATCTGTCAACTGCCTGGCTAAGGAACCCCAAATAAGGAAACATTCTCAGGAGCTTTGAATTCCCAAAAGTAAAACTTTATTGGATACACCATTTTGGTACTGAAGAAACAAAAACCAGCTCTGGATTCCCATGCAGATGCTTGCCTAGTTAAACAATAGCTTCCTCTTCTCCCCACTCCTGTGTGGTCACATTGTCCAATTATGAGACATCCTTTTGTTATGAGAACAGTCCATCTCTTTCTCAAGCACCTTCAGGGGAGACCTTGATGGTTGCCAAGCTCTCACGATTCACACACACATTCTCAGCATTCTACTTCCCCCTTCCCTCCCCCCAGTTCATTGGCAAGTTGAAAAGCATTAAAGTTTGAAAGAAGCAAAGCGGTTCAATTTTGACAGCATCTCTGAGTTGAAAGTTTAGAGTTCAAATGCCAGAAACCCCTGCTTTCTATGCATAGCAACAGCAATAGCACTTAGACTTATATACTGCTTCACAGTGCTTTACAGCCCTCTCTAAGCAGTTTACAAGTCAGCATATTGCCCCCAACAATCTGGGACCTCATTTTACCGACCTTGGAAGGATGGGAGGCTGAGTCAACCTTGAGCCTGGTGAGATTTGATCTGCCAAATTGCAGGCAGCTGGCAGTCAGCAGAAATAGCCTGCAGTACTGCATTCTAACCACTGCGTCACCGCGGCTCATAGTCCATTTCTGGTTCTTCAATTTACAACATTATCAATAATCATTGTTGGGAATGACCTCTACCTGGCTAGATGGACTAATAAACTGTTTTGATATCAGAGACAAGAGATTCCCACCTTTACTAAGATTACCAGATCTGGTAGCCTAAATTCACTCAGTGTTGACACGAGTCAACACTGGGTACAGAAGCAGGCCAGCAGTTAGGAGGATAGCTCATCCAAGTTTCAAAGGTTGTAGGGTAGAAGTAAGCATGGGACAAAGTGTGTCTTTTTGGTGTTTATATAAGAGGAAAGACTCAGTCTAGAACAGAGGTCTTCAAAATTGGCCGCTTTAAGACTTGTGGACTTCAACTCCCAGAATTCTCCAGCCAGCTATGCTATGCTGGCTGGAACAAAAAGCTATGCTGGCTGGAGAATTCTGGGAGTTGAAGTCCACAAGTCTTAAAGTGGTCAAGTTTGGGGACCCCTGGTCTAGAAGTATCAAGTTGTCATATGACTGAGAAGAAAAGTGAATGGAGCCTTGTTCTTTGAAAGGAACAAGGCGGTGGTGGTTGAGTTTATGGAGAAATACCAGTAGACCAGAGATCTCCTTCTGCATACTTGAGCCTGATATGTCAACTTCCTTAGGTCTCCAGTTTAAGAAATTATTCTTCAGCTTAAACACAAGATCCTTTCTTTCATTTTTTCCCTATTAGTCAATGACCCAAATAAATATGAAACTGAAAACTGAAACTCCTTGTTTTGCGTTTTCATTCAAGGGTGAATGGAACACTGCTGCTAGAATTTTCAGGCTTTTCCTTGTTAACTAGGCTTGTCATGAGTTTCATTAAAAATCAGCAGTGATCATTTTTATTTTTCCTCCTCTAGTAAAGTCTCCCACAGACAACCCAAATGCCTTTGTGTGGCATAAGGGCTTCCAGCTCCTATCATGAATGGTTTTCCACTCCAATATCAGCAATAATTGCTAATTTTCCTGTGCTCCTAACAGTACAATCACACCTGAGGTTTGTGCGGGAGAAAAACTGAGGGCCCCAGATCAAAATACAAACCCACATATAACCTCCATATCAAACAGGGTCACTTGCTTAGTCAAAGGACAATTGGGTGTTTGGAATATTCAGCAGCACCAAATGTAATAAGCATTAGCAAATTGAAGTGAACTTAAGTGAAAAGTGTAAATGAAAGCATTAACTGCAGGAATGAAATCCTGGCTGCCAAGAATTAACTGGCCTGGGAACTCAAGATTTTTAAGTAGTGGCCATGTAAAATACACACATACACACACACGCACCAAATATATACACTTTTTGTTCAATCTAAACTATTCATTGTACAGAACATGCATCAGGGGTGGTTTCTAAAAAATTTTAGAAAAAATTTTTTTCTAAAAAGTTGGCCATGCCCGGTTCTGTGGGCGTGGCTTATTTTGTGGGCATGGCTTGGTGGTGGGGGTAATGTGACTGGGTGGGTGTGGCCAACTTTTTTTTTTTAACCTTTAAAAGCATTTTTTCTACAACCTTAAGATGTTGCAGAAAAAAATGCTTTTAGAAGCCTCTGACGATCAGGCAATTCAACTGGGATCACCAGAGGCTTTTAAAGGTATTTTTTTTCCTACAACCTCTTTGGCTGAAGAAGTTGTAGAAAAAATACTTTTAAAAGTTTTTTTAAAAAAGCCTCTGATGAGGTGGGCAGGGTAAGCGACCAGCGACCGGGCCGGGGACCGGTTCGGGGGTGTGGCCAGCCAATGTTATTATCAGTTCTCCGAACTACTACAAATTTTTACTAACTGTTCTTGTGAACCGGTGCGAACCGGGAGCAACCCACCACTGGCATGCATCATCTCATTCTTCCCACCCACATTTCAATATTCAGATGAATCAACCCACTCACTGAGCTTATCACCCACACCAAGTGCTATCTCCTGTTGCACAAATAAGGACTTTCTGTAGTTATTATTGTAGTCCATCAAATGGAAGAATGTTTTGCATAAGTCTAACTAAAAGGACTTGTGACTCCAACTGTCCATGGCCTTCTCTATTCTGCCTTTGCTACTGATTCTGACACTTGTTTATGTTTCTATATAATCGGGTCCTGGTGTCCCATTCAAATATAGTCCTGGGAAAATTCTACTTCATTTGCAAAATACCAAACACATTTGGGCCCACAGGCAATGCTTCCTCCTTGAGGCTCCCTGAAAGGTAAATGTTCTTTGAAAACACTTGCCCCTTGATTTTCCTGATTGGATAAAGCTTTGCTTTGCTTCCCTTACCCCTTTCCTTGCATGGATTCATGGCTGGGATGGATATGGGAAATGGGCCTTGCTTTCTGTGGTTGTTCCATGGAGGCTGTTTCCTGAAGAGTTTTCCAATTCACCCAGAGATAGTCTTTTTTTTTTTTCTGAATGGTTTCAGAGAAATATTCCACACACAATCTTGAATTTGGATTCTGGCTCAATACTCAATTCATACCACTACATGTAGAGAACACATATACCGGGTATTTCCAATGGTTCTAGGCTCCTTACAAAGATATCATGGTAAACAATACTACTATGCAGCCCACTGCTTGGTATGTCCCTTGATTCAAAGGTCTTCTTAGCTACATTCAAAAACTCTTTAAAGAATGATATGCCAGTGTTACCACATATTACTGATCATCTTTTTGAAGGGCTATTTCTTGCCAAGGTTTGCTCAAAAGGACAATGCTCATTTTGAAGGGTCCTCACTCACGTCAACTTGGCTTCGTCGTGGTGGGAGGGGTTAAGAAATAATCATACCTAAGGTTAAGGAGTGGAGGAAAGCATTCCTGGAAGACAGCTAATTAAGCTGTGAACCAGCCAAAAATAAACTTAGGAGGAGTGGAGGAAACTGGGGAGCAGTTAAAGCTAAACTGTGAACCAGCTAAATATAAGATAAGGAGTGGAGGAAAGCATCCCTGGAAAACAGCAAATTATGCTGTGAACCAGCTAAAAATGAATTTAGGAGGAGAGGAGGAGACTGGGGAGCAGTTAAAGCTAAACTGTGAACCAGTGAACCAGCGAAATATAGGTTAGGAGTGGAGGGAAGCATCCCTGGAAAACAGCTGAAAAGCTGTTAACCAGCCAAAAATAAACCTAGGAGGAGTGAAGGAAAAAATGTTGGAAAGCAGTTAAAACTAAACTGTGATCCAGCCAACAAATAAGGTTAGGAGTGGAGGAAAGCATTCCTGGAAACTAGCTAATTAAGCTGCAATCCTGCTAAAAATAAACCTAGGAGGAGTGAAGGAGATATTTTTGAAGAACAGTTACTGATTTTGAAATGTTCTTAAGAGAAGAATAAAATACTTTATGTTGATTATTAGATGCGAGTTAAAAGAAACATTGACTTGATTTGGGTCTTTGAAGTAAGGAAAATATATGAAATACTGATTGTTAAAATGATAAATAAATATTATAAAGAGCTGTTTAGATTTGAAGTTTAAGATTTAGGGTGATTACATAATAAAATATTAAATGTTAGAATAAAATGTTAGATTGAATGATAAAAATTGGGTTTAGATTTGTTCTTTTTTTCTTTTTTTTCCCTTTAAGATGTTAACTGATGAAAATTGGAATTTATACTTATTTTATACCGGATCAAACCCTTGCTCTAAAAAGATGCTGTTTTATGTTTTATGTTTAAAAATAAATAAAAAAAATTTCAAAAAAAAAAAGAAAGAAATAATCATATCTAAGAGCCTTGATAGTACAGGGGTTTAGTGCACCCTGTAATTAACACAGCTGCCTGCAATTTCTGCTGGTTCGAATCTCTCCAAGGCTCAAGGTTGACTCAGCCTTCCATCCTTTCTAAGGTAGGTGAAATGAGGACCCAGTTTGTGGGGGCAATAAGCTGACTTTGTATAAAACATACAAAAGAATGAAGGCTATTGCTTAACGCATTGTAAGCCGCCCTGAGTCTCCGGAGAAGGGTGGCATATAAATCAAATTTAAAAATAAAATAAAAAAAATATCTAGAGCCCAGTAACACTTTAGGATCTAATGAATTGGATGATATATATCCCATGCTTTGGGGTGGAAATAAGATTGGAGAGAGAGATCAATTAATCTTATACATGTGACTTAAATGTTGAGAAAATATAGCCACCAATTGTTAATCTAAGGATAAATTTTATTAAATTCAGCTCTATGATGTAGTATTCTGGCTTTACTTTGCTTTTACAAGAAATTATGAAAGAGAAGGTTAACTTGTTACTGTACTAGAAGATAACTGAAACAAAATGGGTAGGGATGTGTATATTTTTCCAAGCTGAGAGTCACCACTGACCTTGAGTGGCCTGGTTTTAATCATTTTTTCCCCTTCTTCATTTAAAAAAATAAAATGTGCTAATAATTTTTGGAGGTGTTGGCACTGGGGAGAGGAAACCCAAGGCTTAACCCAAGTATAAACCTAAAACCAGAAGAAAAACTATAAGATTACAACCTATAGTCTAAAAAGCTATAGACAGTTGAGATAGATAACTATAAAATATATTTATATTTATATACATAAATATATAACTATAAATATATTTATATTTATAAAATATAAATTAAATATAAATATGTAAGAAATACTAGGTTTTATAAGATACTATAACAGTTTGAAACTATCCTAAATTGTGCTGGGCTTCTTAAACATTGGCATGGATGAGCAAAGTGCTGTTCTGTAGGACCTTAACAGAATAATTAGATAAAAAACGAACTATAATACATTTTATATAAAAATGCTTCTAGCGATTATTTTTAGCAGAGCTCATATTCTTTCTATTCTTCCTTTTTTTAGATCTTAGAAAAATAGTCACCTTAACTTCAAATCCCATTTTCTTCCAGGATGGCTCCAGGTTGTCTATTTTTGCTAATCATGTCACTGTGATTTAAACAAAGCTGGATTGCCCTAAAAAAAAAACGCAATAGCAAAACTCTTCCTTTTTCTACTGATCTACACACAGTGAGATGCACCATAAGGCAGGGAAGATAGAACTCAGAAAGACTACAATCAATTGGCAATCTGCAGATGCTGAGCAACTGATCTCTCTGTGCAACCAGAAGAACTGGTATTTCTCCCCACTATCAATCAACAAGGCAGGAAGGCACATGGCCAAAAGAACTCCCTGCCATTTGCACCATGGAAACAAGAACAATTGGTGGCCCAACTTGTTTTGCATTTCTCATTAATTTTAGAAAATGGTTGAAGGCTGGCCGCCTTGACAAAAACCAGATGACTGCAAGGCACTGAAAATGTGACTGCTTTTGAAGCTAACGTGGAAACTTGAGCAGAATGTGAGAGCCAGGATCATAATGGGTACAGACAGCTGAAATTATTTTATACCAATGTTAGAAGGGCTACACTAATATTAACATGCTTCCAGTTCAATTCAAGTCATGTCTTGTTTGCCTTTAAAGTCCCAAACTGCAATTTGGAGAAATTTCCTGACAGTGAGAACAATCAGACAGTGGAATGTCTTGCCTCCAAAGGTTGTGGGTGCTTCAACACTGAAGGTTTCTAAGAAGAGATTGGACAGCCATTTTTCTGAAATGGTATAGGGCAGTGATGGCTAACCTTTTTGCTGTCGTGTGCCAAAAGTGGGAGGAGCGCTGGGGGGTTGTGCACACACATGCCCACACCCATAATTCAATGCCCCCTGCCCCCCGTGCATGCATACGCGATCCCTCATGCTCCCTTTTGGCTCGCCATGGCATGGTGGGCCCGGTAGGCCCGTTTTTCACCCTCCTCAGGCTCCAGAGGCTTTCCTGGAGCCTGGGGAGGGAGAAAATGGCCTTCCCCACCCCCACCCCCAGAGGCCCTTTGGAGGCCAGAAACAGCCCATTTCCTGACTTCCGGTGGGCCCAGAAGGCCCGAAAATCAACTGGCCAGCATGTGCATGCGCGCTGGAGCTGAACTACGGCAATGCTCGCATGCCCACAGATATGGCTCCACGTGCCACCTGTGGCACAAGTGCCATAGGTTCACCATCACGGCTATAGGGCTTATTGCTTGGGTGTGGGGTTGACTGGAGGATCTCCAGGATTCCTTCCCATTCTATTATCCTGTTTTGTTATTCTGTTATGATTCCATCAAGCCCCAAGAAAGTCCAGAATGGCATAGGATCTCCTGCCATGGGTAGTGGGTTGGACTAGAAGATCTCCAAGGTCCTTTCCAACCCTATTGTTCTGTGTTCTATTTTCCAGCCATCATTGAATTTCAGCTTCCATCTACCCAATCTGTATCACCAAGGATGAAGTATGTTGGGAGACAGAATTCAGCAATCTCTAGAAGCTGAAACCACCAAAGCTCCTGTCCACATTAGCAGAATATATCACTTTTATCTCCAGTTTTTTTTTAAAAAAATGCATAGAAATATTGATAGCCATTTACCTGTACATCATTCCATTAAGAGAGAATTATTTATGTGTAATTATTGCTGTTCACAAGTTACTTGTGGCACCAGATCCTTTTTCAGATATACTTTTGATGAATTTTGATCTGGAAAAGAAGCACACTCTGTAGCATCTGATGCCAGTGTTCACCACATTGCCAAGTCTAGTGGGAGCAGGACCTCAAATTACCTCCAAGCAGAATTAGTGGGAGAATTATTTTCAGTGGTGGGTTTCTATCAGTTCGCCCCGGTAGTAGGGTTTCTATCACTACCACCGGTAGTGGTGGTGGCAGGAGGCTCCGCCCACCTGCCTGGATGTCATCACGGACACTCTGCACATGCGCAGAAGGTTCTGCACATGCGCAGAAGTGCCCCGCGTGCGCGTGCACAGTTCCGAACCGGTAGCAAAGGTAAGTGGATCCCACTACTGATTATTTTGTATTTTTAAGGGTCTACATCAGGGGCATCAAATTTGCAGCCCATGGGCCAGATGCGCCATGCACTGGCCACCCCCACCCCCATTTTAGTGAAGAGGGGAAAAGTTATGATACGTCACGTGATGACAATGTGATGCCACAAGTTTGACACCCCTGGTCTACATATATTTAAAATCACAGCCTTAAAACAGTTTGCAATCTAAATATTTTAAGTGGTGCTTCTATGAGTTTGCCCTTGTGTAAAAATCATCCATAGAGGCTCTTT
The DNA here is from genome assembly GCF_059756535.1 of Pantherophis guttatus. Taxonomy (NCBI): domain Eukaryota; kingdom Metazoa; phylum Chordata; class Lepidosauria; order Squamata; family Colubridae; genus Pantherophis; species Pantherophis guttatus. The sequence continues at coordinate 95,593,731 of NC_142064.1, forward strand.
TCTAATGGACTAACCGTCTTGCTCCAGTAATAATAGCATATTGTTTGTCTACTTGTTATTTGTCCAATAGTCTATTGTTAGACTATTATTTATTTATTAAGGTACTTTATATTGGTTTATTGATTTCCCTGACTCTTTTATTCATGGTTATATTGATCATCAGGGGGCATGGAGTAACCTGTGTCCTCGGTGGGATTCAAGTAATTTAACAACCGGTTCTCTGCCCTTATGATTTCTTCCAACAACCAATTTGCCAAACTGCTCAGAAACTTAACAACTGGTTCTCCTGAAGTGGTGCGAACTGGCTGAATCCCACCACTGTGTGTCCTCCTTATTGGGAATTGTCAGATGTGGGTGGGCCCCCATACAGAGGGGCATGAGATAATGTTAACACCTGCTCTGAGAGCGTAAGGGAAGGTGGACTGACTATCCTGTATATGTCATTTCTACCTTAAATGTGATTTGTTTTCGTTACATTTGAAAGATATCCTGTTACTATGAGATAGAGCCTGTGTATTTTTAAACAATAAATAAGAAGCTTGCCGTATGAAGTACAGTTCAGAACAAACGCATCAGCGTCATGAGGATAATAGGAAATGTAAAAATAGTTTGAAATAGGTAAATAGTGACCTTGGCATAGAAGAGGGAGACTTCAGATGGTCCAATCAAGAGAGCAATCTAACTTGCATGCCCTTGACCCCTTCTGGAAAAAAAGGATGCTTCAGTATATCTGGAGCTATGCTTCTGGGAAGTATGGGCACTTCTGGAAAAGAAGGATGCTTCAGTATATCTGGAGACAGGATTATGACATAAAGCGTGGGGAAGGAGATTTAATCTCCTTTCCTGTTTTCATAACCAGAGCCTGCTCTTTATAGAAACTTAAAAGTTCAAGGAGAAGTTTGAAACCCTAGGATCAAGGCTGCTTTTCTTCTGGATTCTTGCACCAAGCTGAAAGTTCTGTTTGATGCCCTAAATAGCGCCTTCCAATTCCATGCTTCTATGATTCTCCGTCTGAATTATTCAAAGCTCACTGCAGGCACAAACTCGTTAGGTGGCCACAGTAAAGCCTCTTATTCGACAGCCTCAGTCTCTGCTCCATGGAGTTGAGTTGACGGTGGTGATTATGACACCAAATCTAAATGCATGGTGGTTTAGAAAGAAAATTATATATTATTAATGAATTAACCATAATGCACAAATTATGACTGCATCGTAATTCATTCATTAGAATTATTAGATAAATGCGGCCGCATGAGTAATTATGGGAGCAACATGGCGCTCACATGTAACACTTCTTCTATGCGAGCTGCACTGGCTTCCGGTGGCCTTCCGAGTGCGCTTCAAGGTGCTGGTTCTTACCTTTAAAGTGCTCCATGGCTTAGGACCTGAGTACTTATGAGACCACCTGCTGCAACCGATAACTTCCCACCAACCAATACGCTCCCACAGAGTAGGCTTACTCATAGTACCATCATTAAAACAATGTCGTCTAGTAGTTCCAAGGGAGAGAGCCTTCTCTGTGGGGGCACCTACTCTTTGGAACAAAATACCCCCTGGAATACGAATAATCCCAGATCTTCGCACTTTCCGACGTGCCCTGAAGACCTTTCTGTTTCAACAAGCAGGGCTAGCATAAACATCTAAATTCTATGCCAAGGTCTTAGCAGATACACTAAGTTGATTTATTATATAGAAATTCAATAAATAAATAAATAAATAAATAAATAAATAAATAAATAAATAAATAAATAAATGTGAGTGAAGTGATATGGGCACTTCAAAGCATTCTAGTAGTAAATACTAAGCGTGCATTCTGACAGCAGATTCCACATTTGCAGTTTTGCTTCCACAGGGTAGCACTTTAGTCAGAATTCTAAATTCTTAGAGAAATCGCCTTGTCAGTTTCTAAACACAATGGATATGAAGTGTTGTACCACATTGCACATTGTTCATTAGTTAATTAACAACAACAATCACTGATCAGTTGCTGTTTTTACACTAACACTATTCTGTGTTTTAACTTTGTTAAAGGTGCAGTTGGTTAAGTCTTGAAATATATGATATAAGGTTGACTCAGCCTTCCATCCTTCCGAGGTGGGTAAAATGAGGACCCAGATTGTTGGGGCAATATGCTGACTCTGTAAACCTCTTAGAGAGGGCTGTAAAAGCACGATGAAGCAGTATATAAGTGCTATTGCTATAAGGGAGCCAGTTTGAGATAGGTTAAGATATCAGGCTAGAAACCAAGAGACTATGAGTTCTATCTCAGTCTTTATTTATTGATTAGCCCTTGGGCCATATCAAAATGAGCCTTGGTAGAACGGTGGTTTAATGCACCCTGTTATTAACACAACTGCCTGCAATTTCTGCAGGTTCGAATCTTACCAGGCTCAAGGTTGACTCAGCCTTCCATCCTTTCTAAGGTAGGTTAAATGAGAACCCAGTTTGTGGGGGCAATAAGCTGACTTTGTATAAATATACAAAAGTATGAAGGCTATTGCTTAGCGCATTGTAAGCCGCCCTGAGTCTCCAGAGAAGGGCGGCATATAAATCAAATTTAAAAAAAAAAATTATGAGTTCTAGTAGCACCCTAGGAACAAAGTCAACTGGGTGACTTTGGCTCAATCACTTTCTCTCAGCCCTAGGAAAAAAACAATGGCAAGCTGCTTCTGAAAAATCTTGCCAAAAAACTGGAGGGATTTATCAGGCATTATCTGAGAATTAGACCTGAATTGGAACAAAAGAGATGGATGGATGGATGGATGGATGGGGTTAGGGTTGGGGTTAGGGTTAGGGTTAGGGTTAGGTTTAGGCTTAGGCTTAGGCTTAGGCTTAGGCTTAGGCTTAGGCTTAGGCTTAGGTTTAGGCTTAGGCTTAGGCTTAGGTTTAGGCTTAGGTTTAGGCTTAGGTTTAGGCTTAGGCTTAGGTTTAGGCTTAGGTTTAGGCTTAAAATGCTTGGGGATGATAAATTAGGGTTAGGGTTAGGGTTAGGGTTAGGGTTAGGGTTAGGGTTAGGGTTAGGGTTAGGGTTAGGGTTAGGGTTAGGGTTAGGGTTAGGGTTAGGGTTAGGGTTAGGGTTAGGGTTAGCATTAGGCTTAGGCTTAGGCTTAGGTTTAGGCTTAAAATGCTTGGGGATGATAAATTAGGGTTAGGGTTAGGGTTAGGGTTAGGGTTAGGGTTAGGGTTAGGGTTAGGGTTAGGGTTAGCATTAGGCTTAGGCTTAGGCTTAGGTTTAGGCTTAAAATGCTTGGGGATGATAAATTAGGGTTAGGGTTAGGGTTAGGGTTAGGGTTAGGGTTAGGGTTAGGGTTAGGGTAGAAATGCTTGGGGATGATAACTGCAAAATAGATGCTGCCAAAAACTTCTAGGGAGAACATTCAATCACTGAGATATCATACAAGAATAAATCCCCATATGCCATTTTCTGAAGCTGAGATTATATGAAGAGGACCTTCAAAATATGTTCTTTGTGAAGAAATGGGAAAGAAGGCTATCATAAAGCAAATGCCAGTCCTTTAACATTATCTTTATTTCCAAGAATGGGCTCCACATAAGGCTCACCAATTATCCATAGAAAATAAAAACGGATGGCTGCAGTCAAAGCCCTACTATAATAGCCATTTTTATGAATACTGAAGATCCTGTTGATAGCCTTTTTCTGTGAGTCGTCACATCATCCTTTCAAAATAGACTAAACAATTGAAGATACTTCTTTACCTATAATTCTGGAAATTACTGCGATTCTGGAACTATTGCTTAGAATGTTTCTCATTTGTTCTCAGCAAAGATTTACTTAGAATAAAAGCAGAAGAATCTTTAACCAAAAATGAACTCTTCTTTAACAAAAGGGGAAAACATATCAGTGTGTCTAAATATTTAAAGAACTTTGATAAGAGCCCTTCTTCGCCAGAATATAGATAACCCCTGCTGAGAAGCTAATATTTCAATCAGTATTCTTTAATAAAGATATTCAAAAACCAGCAGGTTATTCATCTAAAAGCTTCTGCTGACGTTTTCTAGTGATTAGTTGCTATAAAAGTATTACATTCCACCAGAACCCTGGTGGGAAATGTTAAATGTGTAAGAATTTCTGGAGGTTCTTGTTAGCACCAGATGTAACAAAAGTCTGATAGGTCTTACATTACAAAATCATATTTTCTAGAAGGCCACTGCTTTTAAAATCAATGGCAAAAGTAAGATGACTAAACCAATATCACTTTCATTTTGGATATACATAAATGGCAATAACAGATCAGGGCTTCTTCTGTAAACATTCAAGATTTCAGAGTTGAAATTAAATATATTTGTGCATCTTGAAAGCTAGGATGTACTCTTTTAAGCAAATAGTCCATTTGACTCAAGGCTAATTCCCAGCTAGGGTTGCCAACCAACCGCAGTAGAATATTTGTAGCCTGTGTTTACTTTTTACTCAATTGATATCCATATTTTATTTGTGCAAATTTATCACAATTTTAAAAATGCAAAACACAACACAGAACCATAAAGTCACTACAATCGAAATTAAATTAAAAAAAATTAAATTCAGACAAGTATTATTAAAATAACTAAGCATTAGAAGTTTGGTAATAGAAATATTTTTTTTGCCATTTCCCAAACTGCTGGGAATATAGGTGCCAAGCAAATCTGTTTGGGAGATGTATTCCATAGCCAGAAAGATACACAGAAGAAAAGTCTCTATTTTGACTACAAAATAGTAAGCTTTTGGAAATGGGCATATCTTCAGAAGGGTCTATGACAATTTGCCCCGGCCAACTTGCCCTGGCCAACTTGCTGCAAGACAACTCGCTGTGAGACAAAAGTTATACTATAATATCAAAGAGTTATACTATAATATCAAAGAGTTATACTATAATATCAATGAAATAGTGAATAGAATCATTAAAGAAAGGATGCAAAAGGAGGAACAGAATGAAATGTGAATTGGAAAAATTAAAATATTTTTTATTTCTTTTAAATAATTAAGTATAATTGTTAAATTGTCCCACAGCAAGTTGTCCCATTTTGAGTTGGCCATGACAAATTGACCTGCAGCAAGTTGGCCATGGTGAGTTGGCCACATTGAGTTGGCTGTGGCAAGTTGTCCCATTTCCTTCAAAAAGGACTCTACAAATAGATGTTGTTGCTTATATTTGCTAGAAAAGGCACTTTCTAGGTACTTGCTAGAAAAGTAATGGGTGAAAATTCTTTCCTGTATTCTCATTCTAATGGATGAGCAGGACAATATAAATTATCTTTGTTATAGTGTCCTGTTCTCTTGCTGCAACAGCTGAGGCTGGGTTGTAGAATCCAGATGAACTTGGCCAACTTATAGTTATAAGACTTGTAGTTTAAGCAAAGGAATGCCAAAGCTGAAAGTCTAGCAACTTCTATTAAACCTCCACTCTCTCTCCTCTGTGTCAGCGGGAAGGTTTAACTCCCCTTCTTATCTCTAGGGCACGGGTGTCAAACTCGCCCTGTCATGTTGCCGTCGTGTGACATATCGTGACATTTTTTTTCCCTTCGCGGAGCTGGGGTGGGCGTGGCTTGCGCATGACACATCCAGTCTTTTGGCCGCCAGTTTGACGCCCCTGCTCTAGGGCAAAGGAAAACAACATTTTTGCATTTTGTTAGGTGGAATGCTTTCTTTTTTATGTATCTTTTTTAGCAGTGAAAGTGACCAGAAGAAAAGCAATAATTGCGGCACCAAGGGAGATCAAATGCTGAGCTCTTTTCCCATCTGTTTATGGTTACTGCTGTTGAACTGCTTCTAGCTCTTTATGACCTGATGGACATTTTTGGTCTGATTGTCAGTCAGCAAGTCCTTTGATTCCTTGTAAGGTCCTATTTGTGTCATCAGTGATATTATCTAGCTCTCTTCCTTCCGTCAGTGTCTTTTTTAATTGCCTTTGATTTTGTTAGCATCAGGATCTTTTTCAGAGACTCGTGCATTATGTCAAAAATGTTAAAGCTTTAGCTTCATTCTTAGTACTTCTAGGGAGCAATCTGGCTTTCCTTCATGATGCTGAATGATTTATTCTTCTGGTGGTCCAAGATATTCTCAATGAAATTCAAAGGCATCAATTTTTCTCTATTCAGCCATTCTGATTGATCTAGTTTTCACAGCCACATATTACAATTAGGAAAACTTTGACCTTGAGTACTTTTGTTCTCTCTGTAATGTATCTACATTTTAATATTTTGTCTAAATGAGTCATGGTCTTCTTTTTAAGACACAGACTTCTTTTTATTTAATTGTCACCACCCTTTGAAGTTTTGAGCCTGAGAATATAAACTCTGTAACAGCTTCAACTTTTTGGATTGGGAGTCACCCAGAGTTTCTTATAATAGCAATAGCAATAGCACTTAGACTTATATCGTGCTTTTACAGCCCTCTCTAAGCGGTTTACAGAGTCAGCATATTGCCCCCAACAATCTGGGCCCTCATTTTACCCACCTCGGAAGGATGGAACGCGGAGTCAACCTTGAGCCTGCTGAGATTTGAACAGCTAGCAGTCTGCTGAAGTAGCCTGCAGTACTGTACTCTACCACTGAGCCACCTTATAAGATGGTTAATTTTTTAAAAAATAACTTTTCTATTTGCATTAGTATGCCATTGTCTGATGACATAAATCTCTCTCTCTCTCTGTGTGTGTGTGTGTGTGTGTGTGTGTGTGTGCGCGTGTGTGTGTGTTGAGTCAATGTTGATTCCTGACAACTGCTTGGATAAGTCCCTTCAGTTTTCTTCAGCAAGATTTCAGAAGTGGCTTGGTATTGTCTCCTTCCTAGGGCTGTGGGAGAATTGCCTGGCCCAAGATCACCCAGCTGGTTTTGTGCCTAAAATGGGATTAGAACACAGACTCTCTTGGTTTCTAGCCTGATGCCTTAACCACAGTATCTAACTGACTTTCCAGGGAATGAGAAGGAGACTGAAAAAAATACGACATTTTCTGGAGCCATTTCAGGTATGAGGATATTTAAATATTTTTATTTAAGATTGTATTTGTTTAGCAGATGGGAGATATTAATAACGTTCCTTTTCCTTTAGATATTTTAACTGTTTTCTGATGGTTTCAGTTCTTTGCCTTATTGATTTTTCACAGTGATTGTAGCCTGGTGGCTGGAGTAGTTGGTTGACATGCAGTTGTTCCTAGGTCCCAAACATCCTCAGAAAGGGCTGGAAATTCTCCAGTGGAGATTCCAGGAAGGTTTTTTTTATCCATGCTGACAATCTGAACTACAGATATGCCAATGATGTGGCTCAACAGAAAATATATTGCAATATGGGAACTCTTTCCTTAGTATTTGAATAGCATCATCCTTCATCTGACTAATGGAGTGGGACATCCTTTGGTTGTTTTTTTTTACATTTTCCAAAATCACAGCAGCAATGTTTGCTGATTTCAGGCAAGAAATTTACAGAATCCCATTCTGTTATGGAAGGTAATAAAACTGTGACCCAAGCAAATTTAATAACCCTGTTAAAAGTCAGGATCCAAAAGGCTATCTATTTTTTGCTCTAATGATTACACTAAAGGTATTGATTTATAGACCAACTTGGAAAAAGCCCTTAACAATCCAGGAGTTCCTGGCCACTTCATTTGCCAAGAATGAGGAATGAATATGATAACCAAGAAGCAATGGTTAGATTGGAATATGGATCTAAATGTTTCTAAATTGGGGAAAGCATTAAACAAGATGATGGTTTTATGCTGTTATCTTTCTTTATTTACCTTATATGCCAAATAAATAAAGAGAAATTCAAGAGTAGAAGATGTGTAAATTAGAATTAAACTGGCAGGGACTAACAACTCGGATATGTTATTCACACCTTAGTCACCACCTCATTGACAAACCTCAGACATATTTTGATGGTTGGAAGCAAGGAACACTTAAATAATCTCCTGGTGAAAGTCCCAGTCTATGGCTCATCCTGTAGTATAAAGGATAATATTGCTGTCAATTCTCAAAATGACTCTAGCTGAAGCGATATTTTTCTTGCTTCGTTTCTTAGTTACTATACTTATGGGGGGCGGAGGAGGTTTTATGGAATATAGAATCTTTTCCTCCAATGTGCCAGACATAACAATGATAAGGCTCCTGAGAACCAATGCTAAATCAGCGTGCCCTAGCAATGGCAGGAGGGAGTGCTGAGAAGTTCATCATCTGCTTGATTGACTAACGTGACCTGTGACACGAGGGTGGTGGTGGACAGTATCTATTCTTTAATTATACCAAAAACATGGGAATTATTCAGTATTGGTTTCACCTTTGACCGTAGTTGATATGATGTACCCAATAAACCAGATTTTTGAAGAAGCCAAGATCTCAGAGTCTTGAATTGATTGGGAGCATTACTCAGAACCATGACATTTGAAGATCATCAAATATCAACATACTGTATCTGCTGGGATATATCAATTATGTGCTGGGCCCCTTTCAACTCTAAACTCAGCCATGAATTTAGGCTGAGCTTTTCAGTCTTCACCATCCATACAAATGCAAGGTAACTTAGTGCTGTGATCCCCAACCTTTTGGGTACCAGGGACCAGTTCCATGGAGAGAGGTATATATATATATATATAAATTAAATGCTAAAATAACATTCTTGGTCAGTTACGGATTTTTACATAATGTCAGCTGTCAAATATGGTTAGGTATATCTAAGAATAAACTCAAACATAAATATCAAATATTTGGTGAAACTTTAGTCAATATCTCAGTAGATGTATTATGTCTGGCAAGAATGGTATAGAGATTTTCTGTCTCTTTTGTTTAATGGAGAATAGAAGCAAGAGCCCCTGAAGAAATCTCTTGGGAAAAAAAAGAGCATTAAAACATTAAAAAGACATATTTATCATATAGTTCTTTTTTTCCCTCTCCCCCTTTCCCCCCACATAACTAATCCTTACATCTAATCCAATTACAAATTACAAGTATCAAATGAATCTTTTTCAAACAGTGGCACATTTTGAAGGTAGAATGTTTAGTACCAATATTCTAGGAAAGAATTTTCAAGACATTTTCTCCCCTTTTCATTTTTATCCATTCTCTGAGATCAATAATCTCTAACAGGAAAAAGCAGCTTCTATATTACTGGATTAGTCCAATTGCAAGTTTTATTGGTACTTTTTAGAAAACCCATCTTGTTATTGAAGTCAGAGATCAGTAAGGCCCCAGTCGGTAAAAATTATCTTTTTATAGAATATAACCTGGCACCTTTCTAAGACTTCTGGATGCTATGCCTTGATCCCATCAAATGCTTCGTTTATTACATCATGTTATAAAACTGAACACATGGCTAGCCTTATTTAGAGGTCGTGCTTCTTATTTTTGCTAGGTTTTCAGCTGTTTCACCCTTGAGTTATTAACTTCCAGGTAGATGTCTCATGGTGTTTGCGTTTAGTTTTAGGGTCATCTCTCAAGAGGTCTTGAAATATCTTCTCTTGTTACCTCACTTTGCTTTTGGACTCACGTTACACCGCTTACAGTTCATTTTCATTCATTTTTGTTCAACTGCTGTTCAGACCAAGAGCCAGTGTGATGGTGTTGAGAAAGCAAGAAACCAAATGATTGTGAGTTCTAATCCTGCTTTGGGTGCAAAGCCAGCTAGGTGACCTTGGAATGAGCCCATCTCTCTCAGCGCCTAGGAAGGAGTCAAATGCACTTCCAAAATCTTGCCAAGAAAACTGCAGAGATTTGTCCAGGCACCACCAGGAGTCAACACAACTTGAAGAGAATTCTTCTTCTTCTTCTTCTTCTTCTTCCTCTTCTTCTTCTTCTTCTTCTTCTTCTTCTTCTTCTTCTTATTATTATTATTATTATTATTATTATTATTATTATTATCTCTTTTATTCATTAAACATGAAACTCAGTCAACTGAACATTTAAAAATGTGTCACAAATACGATTGACTGGTGCTAATGGTTGATACAGGTTGCTGCCAGCGTCCTAGGTATCAACCAAGTACCTTCTTAAGATGTATGATGTTCTGAGTAGTGCAGTTTTTTGCAGTCATGCTGGTGTTATTGCAGGAAGCTGCAATTTCTTGATGTATTTCATAAAATTCTTGGACATGGTACCAAGTGCCCCAATGACAATGGGTATCACTGTTACATGTTTCATCCATAATCGTGTAGTTTTGATGGCCAGGTTGTGATATTTGGTGATTTTTTTCCAGTTCTTTATCTTCGACTCTTCTGGATCCCAACAATCAGAATTCTTTGATTGACGGGATCCCCAGTAGGTCCTCTTGGCCAGTCCAAATAAAATATACTATTGAATATACTATTCAGGCCACCATTCTTCTGGGTTTCAATAATCTTCAGGATTTTTAACCTCTCTTTAGTTTCTTCTTCACTAGCCCTCTTGCTTTTAAGAAGTTTTCCCATTAAGTAGCCAAATGCACTGTGTAAGACCTACTGATCAGAGGTGATATTCAGCAGGTTCTGACCAGTCCTGGAGAATCGGTAGCGGAAATTTTGAGTAGTTCGGAGAACTGGTAAATATCACCTCTGACTGGCCCCACCCTCATCTATTCTCTGCCTCCCAAGTCCCAGCTGATCGGTAGGGAATGGGGATTTTGCAGTAACCTTCCCCTGGAGTGGGGTGGGAATGGGGATTTTACAGTATCCTTCTCCTGCCATGCCCACCAAACCACGCCTACCAAGCCATGCCATGCCCACCAAACCACACCCATAGAATCGGTAGTAAAAAAAAATTAAACCCACCACTGCTACTGATGACAGTTTCCTCTTTGCATTCAAATTAAACATAATAGAATTATATCTCATCGATTTCACTGTCACTTTGTCTCATGCTTAATAATCTACATTTTTGTCATGCTCATGGTCAACATGTATGCACTTAAATGTAGGGCTATATTCCCTCTAACTAATTCAAAAACCCATTGCTCTAAGGCACAGTTATTTATTTATCTAGAACCAGGATTTCTTTTCCGTGGCGTGAATACAAATGGACCCAGTTCCATATGTGGGTAATTTAACTTCCCCATTATTAGAATGGCATTTTGCTTGCCTCCCCAATTTCTTTTACCATCTGAAGACCACTCTCAGCATTTTGATCAGATGGCAAAAATATACCCTTAGATCTAAATTATATTTCTGGCCAGATATGGGCACTCACGATGATTCTATGAAAGAATCCATTTTCTAGTTTCTCAGATCTTAAACATTCTTTGATATAAAAAGCAACAGCTCTCCAAGTGTTTCCATCCCAGTCTTTTCTGTAAAGTCTGTATCTAAGGATCACTGATTTCCACTTATCTTCTCTGATCCACCAGGTTTCTGTTATACTCACTCTAATTACTTCATCTTGACTAAAAATATAAAGAGGTCAAGGCAAACAAGAATTCAATTTATTAGAAAGCTGAGTTGAGTTTACAAAGCAATCCTGAACATTACTTTTATGCTTAAGGTACATATCCTGTTCTTCATCCCTCAGTTTAACTGCAAATTGGATTGCCCAAAATTTTGAAATGACAGTATGTTCAATAAAACAGTTCTTAATTTCAGTTTGGTCCAGACCAGATTCAAATTTTTTTTACTACCAGTTATGTGGGTGTGGCTTGGTGGGTGTGGCATGGCTTGTTTGGCGTGGCAGGGAAGGATACTGCAATTCCCACCCCAGTCCAGGGGAAGGATACTGTAAAATCTCCATTCCCTCCTCACTCCAGGAGAAGGTTACTACAAAATCCCCATTTCCTCCCAATCAGCTGGGATTCGGGAGGCAGAGAATAGATGGGGGCGGGGCCAGTCAGAGGTGGTATTTACCGGTTCTCCAAACTACTCAAAATTTCCGCTAATGATTCTCCAGAACTGGTCAGAACCTGCTGAATACCACCTCTGATCCAAATGCTTTCATGGTGTATAGAATACCCAAATTACTACTAATAGTGGAACATAGAATTTTAAATATAAACAATTGAAGAATGTTAATGAAGTAAATATTAGTTATTTGCATTAAAGAGTTGGAATATTCCATATTAATCAGGATGTTAAAGAATGGAAAGATGTTTTTGACAATTTTATGATAAAACTAAATCAGCAAAAGATTGTTTTTCACCTTTAATGGACATCCCAGTGAATGGGTTAAACATGAGCTATCAACCTCATTGTGTTGGAAGTATTAAATGAGTGTACACTTACATAATACTGGATTGTTATTCCATTATATGGATTAATTTTCATAAATTTGTTAATATAGTGTTACAAAAATCAACATGGTTTAAAGATATGAATGTACTTTGAATTATATACGCCAAACTTGAAAAATATCATTATATGAAGAATTATGGATTGTTCAATAATGGGAGGCAGCAAAAAAAGATTATAATGTTAGAAAGAAAGATTTCCAACCTTCAATTGTCAATATGTGCTCACTTTCCTCTTAGCAATGCTTTTCTATCAATGTAATAAAACAAGTGATCAATATTATTCTGTTGTCAAGGTTTAACAATACGTTTTTAAATTGTACAATTACAGTGTAATTTTTACACTGAATAATGTAACATGCACTTCTGTTGTTTTTATTTTGTCTTTGTAGTCTTTTCTTTTCACTATTTATTTCCTTTTTCCTTTCTTTCCTTTCTCATTCTAGCTCTACAATTTTAAAATGATTTAGTGCAAGCAGTATGCTCCTAAATTATGTCTACTGAAAACAGAAATAGCACAAAATCTTGGAAGATAGCCAAATTGCATAATAAACTTTATACAGGATTCTTACAGGGGGACTCACAAACTTTTTATTGCATTTGTTGTCTGCAACCTCATGAAAACTCATGGGATATGGTCTGTTGCTGAAAGGGGTGGTAATCTCCAGCCTAGTTCAATATGTGGACTCAAATCACATAATGAATATCAGTAAGCACAAATCAAAATAGAAATCTACCAGTTGAATGTCAGCTTCTGTAAAGGCAATCTGAGCAACACATAAGTATTTTTGTAAACATACAGTATGTCACACACTTCTCAGAAGAAGGCCCTTCACAACTGACAGAATGCATTTACATCAAATGCTGGTGAACTGCACCCAAGTGTTTTTGTTTTTTGTATTGCTTGTATATCTAAACAAGTAGGATTTTATGCTCATCAACACTGATGCAGTTTTACATCCAGGTTAATATTATTTGTATAAATTAATCGTGGAACATTGCATGGTGCCTTAAATTATTAGACTACTGGGAGATTCTAAGTCAATATAGTTATATCGAATAACTCTTAGAGGTCTTAGACAAGAGCTTCTCTAGGCCCTTCTTAGAGGGTTTTACACAGAACACAGATCACTCATAGCTCTCTGCATGTTACAAAACAAACCATGAATACATTATTATTGTTTGATTCTACCTGTTGATCATCACCCTGAAATGTGAGTTATTAAATTGGATTAAAAGAGTCTCAGGAACCAGTTTTTTTATGACATAAACTGGAATAGAAGAGACAGCATCGTTTTGTAATAGAATAGTAAGAGTGCTTACTACATAAAGAGATGGAATTTGGAAATTTCTTGTGACCTGATAGTTCCATCACATGAAATGCTCTCCATATAAAATGCCCCTGGAATATTCCTTGCTCATAATGATTTTCATGAATAAATTTAAAATATGAGATTGTTGGTTCACACTTGGTTGTTCATCAAAAGATATGTGAAGCACCAAAAAGTAGCTTGCAATTATGCATTGCATCAAAAACTCAAGGAAGAATATTTGGCTGATCTCTGTAGAATTGGCTTGTATATATTAAACTAACTATCAAGCATAAATCATAAACCGTTTAGTGCTGAAAGAAAGTCTGTCCATTTTGTTCCTCTTTCTAGATATGAGAAAAATGAGAAAGAAATGTCTGCAACAAGGCTATAACAATCTATGGTCCTTCCTTCCTTCCTTCCTTCCTTCCTTCCTTCCTTCCTTCCTTCCTTCCTTCCTTCCTTCCTTCCTTCCTTCCTTCTCATAGCTGCCTATCTGCCAAAAGAACTCAGGGCAATGATAAGGATAAAAGCAAAAACCAAATTTAAAATCAATTTTTTAAAAAATATTGAACCCCTCCCCCAAAAAAATTCAGTGTCCACATATCAGATACATTTACATCTGCACCAGAATTTTATCATCCATCATCTTTAGTCTTTTTCACTTCCAGAGAAGCAAAATTTTGTAGCCACGCAAGAAACCCACCAAGAGTCGCCAAGAGTGAAGCATTCTCTTGTTTACTACTTAAAGCTGATTCTCAATTCTTCAGAGCACTTATAGCAAGAATTACTCTCTATTAGCCACTTCCTTTCTGAAATTCAAATCAGAATCAACCCTTGAATCAACCTTTGCTGTTCTTCTGAACTCGTCACATTTTAGTACCCATTCTCTAGAATATTCTTGCCTTTTTCAATTCTTTCGAAGTATGGATGGAACAGGACACAACTGTGGAACTTCTAAATCAATCCGCAATAACTAAGTTTTGTTACTTGAATTTCTATAGCATGACTTCTGAAAAGTGAGCGCAAGGAGCAATAAGTCCCATTAATTTAACAGAAACACACATTTAATGGAATATTGTCCCCTAAATACACTTGCATAGACATAGCTATTGTAGCTATCATTTTTTTAGGGTAATAAAGAATCTTGAATGTAGACCTTAACTTGCCTTAACTTTTTTCAAACTAGCCCTCCTACTAATAAACTGCACCATAGGAACAAACACTCTCCATGTATCAGTGAGTCTCATTCGGAAAGGTCTATGGATTTAACAAGCAACTGCTATTTCAAACATCTTGTATTACCAGAGATATGGCAATCATCCTTTGGGTGTTGTATAGAACTTATTCCTCTGTCCTTTTGAATATTTCAGACCAGTGTACGGAGGAAAAATGCAAAGCTGCTTTAAGGAATACATAGCACAGAAAGGATCTATTAACCTACAAAAGCTTTATTAGATGTAGTTTGCTTAAGCGCACATACATACATGCATACTTTTATTCACATTGCTGCACTACCAGTTGGTCAACTTTGCAAAAGTCTGATTGGAATATGCAGGAATGGTGAAGTCTTTCAAAATGAGCTGCCCTGCAACTTTTTGTTTCCATTCCTTGACAACAGCGTCACACTTTTCTTTCTGTGTCATCTCAGCCTTTCAGTGACAGTTATGTGACTTGCTACACAATCATTCTTGGCTGTGAATCTGGACTTGGTCTGGTCCAGATGGATTGCTTCCCTGTGATCTGCTGTGATTCTTAACTCAATGAATAATGCTGGGAAGCATTGGGGGTTGTCCGGTTATCCATTTCTATGCTCTGAGTTTTCTATTAGTCCTTCTACACCTTAATCTTCCTTGCACACAGAATTTGATTTACTGAAGGAGAACCAAACTCTGCCCTTTTGTCAAACACCAAAGCAAGAAAGTAGAAGTGAAAAGTCCATTGTCATTATCAGATCTTAATTAACTTCTGACCTGTCAGCTCAAATTTCCAGCTAATTTGTTCTGCATTTCCAAACTTGGATTGGCAATGCCTTCAACAACTGATAAATAATACTGACTCTGTAATTTAAATCAACTGAATGATAAACTGTTTCATTATGTCACATTTCAAAAACTTTCCCCATTTCAAGTTACATCTATAGTTTTAGGGAATTTTTAGAACTGTTTTTTATGACTCAATGTTCACTTCTTCTGTGGCCTGAAAACATGCTAATGAAGACTTTTACTAACATCTGTTTCACTTACATCAGTGGCCCTCTAGCTTGGTTCCATGGAGAAAGGTGTCAACCCTGAAGTGAATCTGTCTGAGGCCCATCTTGGAGGCTTCAGGGTTGCCACAAAGCAGAAGAAGGGATGGGGAGGGATGAAATAGGTAGATGGGGTTTTATAGCCAAAACAAGAAAGTTTTCCTGTGGGAACCAAGAACAGGGGGCTGACCAGAGGAGGAGTGAAGTAACCAAGCAACCGGCCAGCACCTTGATTGCTGACTTCTTCAGCCAGCCACACCCACATTTTATGACTCCTCCCTGTATAGGTCAAATATTTATTTTTATTTTGTTCTTTTTAATTCCTAGGTTCAAATATATAATACTTTTTTAGTCATGTTTATGTAGCTATGTATTTTACATATATATATATATATATATATATATATATATATATATATATATATATATATATATATATATATAAAATATATAATTTTTATTAGACAGTTTTTTTTAAACAAAAAAGAATTTTTTACAATTTTCTTCTTTTCAACATTTTCGCATCAGTAAACATTTCTTACATATTCATTTTTCTCCCTTACTTCAATTTACCATTTATACATATGATTCATGAAAGCCACAGGAACTTTCAGAGTCAGCTTTCACCAGTTCTGCCAATATGATGTATCCAATAAATTGTTCTTTGAGGAACATGCCTGCCTCAGAGTTCTGCTTTCTATAAGATGCATTACTTGGAACGTTGACAAAAGGCTTTTCCACGGACTGGAGGGGGCGTGGCTTTGCATGCTGCCTGCATCCCGTGCATGGAGCTTCTCTTGTTTGCGCGGCCTGGTTGCTGGCACTGCCTGTCCATGGATCCCTGACTTACAGGACTAAATAATGTGTGGAATGACAAAGGCTAACATAGAGACAGAGATAAAGGCTGTTTAAACATTTTAGATGGATGAACATAACAAAAATGGGGACAAGCTGTAGTCTCTTAGGTGACTTTTGATCAAGCAACAGTAGAAACCATTTCACTTTATTATCAACTGTTTTACCAACACGCTGCATTGCAGCAAAAAGGATGCTGCAGCACATAAGAATGTGTCTATAAAATATTATTTAAAGGATTCCCATATACAAAAGTGCCCGTTCCTTAAATTTGGTGACAAGAATGTAGAAAAGAAATAAATTGAAAATTTGGGCAGTGCAATGATTCTGATTTTTTGGCAAAAACAAAAGATTAACAGTCTCAATTGAAAAAAAATGTGCATTTCCTAGATTTCCCACTGTCCCCCGGTGCCGCTTTGAGCTATTGGAACTAGTATTAAGGTATACAGGTGGATAAAGAGTGTAACTCTTTGATTGAAGAAAAAATATCTTCTCCTTCATTCCCTTTTACATAAATAACATAGGATCAAACTAACCTCTAAAAGAAATAAACGGCTTCATCTATCAAGATTGACCTCCAGTTATAGAAATCAGCCTTTAGGAACTGTTCAGCTGAAAACATTCTTCTGGTCCTATTTGAAAACATGAATATATAGGATAGTAACCTTAGTGACTTTGTAGCTCAGATCTCAGAAGGTAGATCATTTCCATACCTCCAAATTATATCTTAGGGACCTGATTTTCTTGACCTTGGTTTGTTGAAAAAGTAATTGGATTTATACAGCATGTTCAGCCATAAACATGGACTAAAAACAACAATGGCTTTTTATATACCCTACTAAACTCCACTCTGGCTTGATGTTGGGTATGATGGAAGTTTACCTTCTGAATAGAACAATGGTACTGTTATAGCTAGAGTGGGGTTGCCCAAAAAACACCCACTAGGACTCAACTGGAGCAAAATACAAAAGGCCCTTGGAAGCAAATTCTCTACTAAATTGTAGTAAGAGAAAATGGGTGGATAATCTCTTCAAATTCCTGTAGCAGAAAGCAAATGGGTAAAGACTGTAGTACGCTACTGAAAAAAAAATCTAATGGGATCAATTTTCCTATTCCTTTTTTTTTTATTTCTTTCTCCCTTTCCTTCCCTTTGGATTTAATTGAAGCATAGGAAACAAGGAAAAATCAGAATTTTTGGAGAAGAGATTGTATAATGAAAGGCAGGACATTCACGCACCCACACATGCATGCACGCACAGCTCGGTTGAACTATAAATAAATGCAGGAACTTTATTTCATACTTTACCCACAAGGATTTCTCTTGTTCTCTTGTTTGTTCCTTTGAAATAATTCTTAAGACAAGCTTTCTTTCATCAAATTGAATGAAAGCTGGCAGCAAAACATGCAGGAAAATGTTTCTATCTAGAACAGGTAATACATGGAGAAGGAAACCCCACTTAACCTCTTCCCTACGTAACCTCTTCAAAAATGAGTGGTCTGTGCAGTCTTCCATAATCATGGGAACTACCTTCTTTTTGGACCATGGGTCCATATCCATTAGATATAGCTATGGAACAACATAGGGCAGCAGAGTCTAGGTGTCAAGACTGAGTCACACTTTCACCTACATTTCTTCTTCACTCACAGCTTGACAAAAACAAGTGGTTGCAATGCAAGGGAGGGAGAATGGCATTCAAGCACCCATTGGCACCGTGGACATTGCTGGCACCCCAAATACACACCGAGCAGGTGTCCTGGCATTGCAGACTGTTTCCCATAACAAAAGGAACATGTGTGATTGGTGGACATTTTGGACCATGGGTGGCCCATAGGGTAAAGGGGGAATTAACTATGCTTGCTTTTACACAGGAAACCCCAGAGCTGGTTTCGCTTCTTCTGTGCCAATGTAGTTTATTCAGTTAAGTTTATGCTCTTGGTAAGAATAATGTCCCAGGAGTTTCGTTTTCTGGAATTGCCAACTGGATAGCTGACACTAGGAATGTAGAAAAAGAGAGAAGAGTTACTTGAGGCTGGTGGGACAACGTACACACTGATAATCTTCTGCTTTTTACAAAAGCATGGAAAGCAGTCTTGAGGGTAGACTGTTGATGGACAGAATGGATTAGGTTGACTGGAAAGAATTAGTGAAGAAGATACCAGGTAGAAAAACAAAGCACCTTTGCCATAACTTAGTGATGAATAATATCTGCCATGGAATGTTCCAAATCAACTTTAAGATCTTAAGGTCCACTTAGTTCTGCAACAGGAAAGCATCAGGAAGTGTACAAAAATCGAAGAATGTTCTTCTGCAGGTTTCCTTTCTCTATTCAGCTATTTCCCCATATCTCATTGGATGTTTAGCTGCACCATCCTAGTAGGCAGACAAAAGCAATGAAGACAACTTTTGTTGTTGTTATTTTCTTGCCTTTCAATAAAAATTTTCAGATGGAGTTGCCTATTTGGTAACACCCATCAGTTTGTTTATGCCCTTTCCTAAGGTTGTGGGGAAAAAAACTGGAGGTGTTTTACATATGGATTTATAACTCTTGTTATTCAGTTTTATACAGTATGTTGTGACTCTCTCCTAATCATGTTTCTCTTGGTGGTTTACTGGCAAATTTTGCAAATTTAGTTTTGCAAATACAGTACAAAAAAAATTAAACCAGAGAGGTGTGCGAAGTCAACCGGCACGATTGCCAATCATCAAAAAAGCTTGAGCATTTATAATAGGGAAAAACACAGCTGAACCCAAACTGCTTTCCTTTCTTTCTCCACTTTCACTCCTGCTAATGAGTGCTTTTCAATAATATTGATCTTCTGTATCTCTCCCCCGCCAATTTATTTCCTTACAAAAGAAGTATTTGTTTGTCTATTTCCTGGAGCGCAGTTCTCAAGATGCTACAGAATTTGTTCAGAAGTACGTCAAATCATTTTATTGCTTCAGGAGAGTGGAAGAGATCGTTCCTGATCTGGGGAAAAAAAATCAGTAGGAGGAGACCTATCCCTAAGAATTCCTGTATAATTGAACAGAAAGATGGGAAGCTAGAAAGAAAGGAGTGCAGTGGAGAATGCAGTGAAGGATCTAGGACCATGATGGCAAATCTATGGCACGCGTGCCACAGGTGGCACGTGGAGCCATATTGGTGGGCACACGACCGTTGGTCTAACTCAGTTCCAGCACGTATGCGCATGCTGGTCAGCTGATTTTCGAGCTTTCTGGGCCCACCAGAAGTCGGCAAACAGGCTGTTTCGGTCTCCAGAAGGCCTCTGGGGGAATAGGGAAGGCTGTTTTCACCCTCCCCAGGCTCCTAGAAAGCCTTTGGAGCCTGGGGAGTGTGAAAAACAGACCTACCGGGCCCACCATGCCATCACATGCCAAAAACAGGTGGAGCATGGGGGGGCGGTTACGCGTGCATGCGTGGGGGGCAGGCACATAAAATCATGGGTGTGGGCACGCACACAAGCGATCACCCCACACTCCCCCCGCTTTTGTCACGCGATGGCAAAAAGGTTAGCCATCACTGGCCTAGGACAATTTGCCATGGCTAACTCGCTGTGGCCAACTCGCCATGACCAAGGATGCAAAAGGAGGGACAAAAATGAAATGTGAATGCCAAAAATTAAAATTATTTTTAAAATTATTTTAAATACTTAAATTGAAATGTTGAATTGTCCTGCAGCAAGTTGTCCCACGATGAGTTGGCCACAGTGAGTTGTCCCACTGCAAGTTGGTGGTGGGAAGTTGGCAGTGGCAAGTTGGCCATGATGAGTTGGCTGCACTAAGTTGTCCTATTCCATGGAGTGAAAACCAGCATCTTCACCATTCTTACTTCATTAGGCAATTAGGCAAAACTGAACAAACCCTGAGCATCTCACTATTTTTTTCCTTCTCCTCGCTGAAATAAAATTGAAAGTGATGTATACTGCCCTGAGACTAATTGCACTGATTAAAATGGCTGACATAGCCAAGAACAGCGAGAGGAATGTTCTGCTTGTTGTCCTTTCATTGATTTATGGACAAATTTATGGTCTGGGAATAGAAATCTAAATTGTCCTTCAGCTGAATGAAAGGTTGATGTCCTATTTGTCACATGACTGAATGATGGACATTTGGATGGAAATAAATATTAAGATATAAACATGGTATTGCAATGGCAGAAACTCATAATCCCCCACCTATTCATCTGAAGAGGACCATGACATAATACCATAAAATCTGCAGTCTCAAAAAAGGATGAGAAACTCACAATTATTAATTACAGGTAGCCCTTCAACATAAGCTCACAGAATTTCTTTGATTGGGGAAAGAGCCTTTACAGCCTTCAAAAGGTTGAAAGGGTGGGGCCTGCCAGATCTCAAAATATCGCCATCAGTTTTTCTCCAAGTAAATGATTAAGATAAATAGGTAAATGATTAAGATAAATTGTTCCTTTGCACAAAACATCTCTGAAGAATATCAAAAGAAACTAGAAGGTTGAAACGAGGCTTGGAGGAGGTTTGGCCTCACTTCCCAACCCTTCAGTCCCAGCTTATAACAGTAACAGAGTTGAAAGGGACCTTGGAGGTCATCTAGTCCAACCCCCTACTCATGCAAGAGACCTATACTAAGGATTCGAACCGCCGAACTGCTGACCTTTCTGATTGACAAGCTTAACCACTGAGCCACCTAGCCAGCTTGTGATAAAGGGCTTCCCCTTCTGCTTAGGACTGGAAGAATGGATGAAAGCATTCAACCTTGGTTGAAAGTGTGATTTTCCTTTTATCAACATCTTTCTGTCCCCCTGGAGGTGAAAGATGTCCGCACTATAGGACAAAATTATAAGACAAATTTCTATTGGCGGTAGACATTACAACCCCATGATCAATTATTCCTTTGTTTTGTGATTGAGAAATAACCTTATGTTTTCCTTATGGAAAAACAGATGATTGTGCAGACAAAGATCCATAGCATTTCCATGGAGAACTGGAAAATCTTCCATCTGAAAGTCCCTCCAAGTAACCCATGATAACACATATTACTATAATTACATAAAATACTTGAAATGACTTGCAACTTACAAGCTTACTAAGGTTTCACAACCAACAGAGGCGACAGCAATTTGTTTGTGGCATAGAAATCTAATTCTAGTTATGGGAAGGCAAAGGTCTTCCCATAATAACATTGTGTTGCATCAAGCTTGAATCAAATGGGCCCATTAAAAGCTTATGTAAATTACTTATTCGCATCAATTAATAATGAAATGCATCTTCTTCTGAAGGAGGGAAGGAGTCATACTGGTGAAATATCAGCACTCGGTACATTTTCCTCCCAAACAAATGGATGGCTTCCAAAAAGATATGTTAGGTAGAAACCAGGAATATTGGTTAAAAAATAACATTCTAAGAGAATGGGCTCCCTGGGCTCAGATGTAACATTAATAAATTTAACTGGTTTCCGGCTTCTGCCTTGTTGTCATTCTGGCCTCATCGGAATTATAAGCCATCAAGAGTAAAATCTGACATTTAAGAAAGGCTGAGGAAAGCAGCTGGGCCATGCAATATTCCATTAACTTTCTATTTAAAAAATGTCAAGCTATCTTTTCTCCAAAGAAAGACATGACTTCATTCCTTGAAAGTCCAAGAAATGTCCAGATGTCTAAAGCCCAAGTGGGAAGGATAGACTATCAATGGTGAATTGTGACCAAGTACCACTTTCTTGAGGTTGCAAGCCACCAGTCATCACTGTTATGGAACCACATCTGTATTTGATTGACTCCATCCTCTATACTGGTGACACATTCAATTTGGTAATGAAAGTGCCAAACCAACCTAGTGCTTCAGGTTCATATCAGTTTGCCCTGTCCCTCTTCCACCAAAAAGAAAATAATTAAGGCAATGGTGGGGAAAAAAACCCCCAATTACCATGAAGTTGTGGAATTAAATCTGCTGATGCTAATTATGACTCTAAGTATCATTCTGAATGGTACTTTAATTAAAAACTTAATTCTGGCCAGATTTTATGAAGTTCCAGCCAAGCTTCTTTTTAAAAAAGAGATGTTTTGAATTTAGGACTTTGGTTCCTAGAAGCTTTACCTCGGAAGCTTCTTTCTAATTATTTTACAGAGGGAACACACTTTCTGCCTATTCACAAAGGTCCCTTTTGTATTACAAGAACTAGCCTTTAATGTAATAGATATGGAGGAGAAGACAGTTTATGGCTAGACTGTTCTAAAATCACATTGTATTTTGGATTTTTATCAGGAGTAGCTGGATCAGAGAGAAGTGGTGAGCAGCATTCTCATTTCCATATAAATCATGTGCCCTCCTTTGCACCATGGAATGGATGGCAACCACTGAACTATGGGGACAGTGCAAAGAAATTGTCAGGATCAAGTCCAGAGATGAGACAGTGAAATCCAATCATGTTCACTCCTTCAATCTTTAGGGTTGAAGGCTAAAATATATGAAGAACAGTTGCTAAGTGAGTTCGCCCCATTTTATGACCTTTCTAGCTATGTTGTTGAGAGTTGTTGAAATGTAAAAAAAAATGGTCATAAGTCACATTTTTCAGTGCCACAACTTTGAACAGTCATTAAAATGAACTGTTGTAAGTCGAGGACTACCTGTATAAATAAGCAACTTTGAAAATCTAAGTGGAGTCATTGAGAAGTATAAACATAGGCTGTTTCTAGAGGGACCTTGTTGATTACACAAGATTGCAATGGACTCTTGCAACTCAGAATCCATCCTTGGATTTGATTGGGGCAATGAAAAGAGTTGTGGTTTGCAGAAGCTATTGGGCTATTAATATTTCACTGAGTGTAAACCCAACCATTTTATCAATGACCAACCATGGGCATTTTCAACCTGATTCCAATGAGTCACTTTCTTATCCTACACTTTATATATATTCCTAGTTTCCCATTGTTTTTGCAATTTCCTGAGCCATCCCAAATATTGCACGCAGCCTCTGAAGGCTATGAAGAGCTACATGACAAAAATAATGAAGTCAGAATTGGGTCATGTGAGGATAAAAAACTCAACATGCTTCTTTTGTCCCTTAATCCACCTTCTTAAAGGAAAAAAAAATAGGCAAAAACCACGACTTGTAAGGTTGAAGGTGAGAAAATAGATAGAAGCTGGTTCCATTGCATCCTAACCTGGATCTGAGCTTCTCAGATACAAGTCCCAGGAGCTGATATTGCTAATTCCTTTTCCCATTGCAATTAATGAAGGGAATAGAAATTAAATACTCCAGACTCAAGTAGCCATTTAAATTATTTAACATATACCTTTTTAACCATGGGCATCCCAAGCTGGACAGCTGAAGATGAAATGATATATTCCTCTGTTCTTAACCAGCCTACTGAATTTTCGTTTGGGACCAGGCTAACTACAGAGGGGGTGTTTTATTTACTCCAGAGTATGCTGATAAGAGGAGCAGATTTGTTTAGGAAAAAGTCCTTGGAGAGTGAGAGAGAGGCCAGCTACCATTTCAGTGAGATCAAATTCTGTAATCTGCTTTAACAGACTCCAACACAAAGAAGAGTGTTTAGTCTTGGCTGTTATTCTCCACTCAAAAATTCACACCAGAAACTGTATTTGACAAAAACGCATATTGCAACAAAAGCATATTTTGATTAAAGTTGTATACATATATGGATATATTAGGTAGTATGCCCAACAAAGGGCCAGTGCTGCTTCAGTTTTTCTGGCTTGCATCTATCCAGATCTTTGATATGCACAGCTAGACAAAAAGGCTAACACATAACATTATAAGAGAGTTGGAAGGGACCTTGGAATTCTTCTAGTCCAACCCCTGATCAAGCAGGAGAGACCCTATACCATTTCAGACAAACTGGCTTTCCTACTTCTTCTTTAAAGTCTCCAGCAATAGAGCACCCACAACTTCTGGACGCACCCATTCGGATGAAACGAATGAAATAGTGGGATGATGTCCCTCTATCAACATGAGAACGCAGATCCTTGTTATACTCTGTACTTCTTTCCCCACTTCTCCCAAGATTTAATAGACACCTTGCTTGTTTTTATTTATTTATTTATTATTTTATCCAATCTGGGCCAGTAAAATAAAATTATTTATTATGAAATTACTTTATTATTTTATCCAATCTGGGCCAGTAATAGATAATTGCTGATATAACCAGCATCCCTGCTCTGTGAAATTCTAGCTGTTGATGTATAATTCTATCACCCATCTCCTCCCACTTTTGACTGCATGACTGTAACTTTGTTGCTTGTATCCTTACGATTTATATTGATATTGATTGTTTCCTAGTATGATTTGATTGCTTATTTGTACCCTATGACTATCATTAAGTGTTGTACCTTATGATTCTTGAGGAATGTATCTTGTCTTCTTAAGTACACTGAGAGCGTCTGCACCAAGACAAATTCCTTGTGTGTCTTAGACTTATAAGACTTAGACTTATAACCCTCTCTAAGTGGTTTACAGAGTCAGCCTATTGGCTCCAACAATCTGGGTCTTCATTTTACTGACCTCAGAAGGATGGAAGGCTGAGTCAACCTTGAGCCTGGTGAGATTCAATCTGCCAAACTGCTGGCAGCCGGCAGCCGGTGATCAGCAGAAGTAGCCTGCAGTTCTGCACCCTAACCGTTGTGCCATACACGCAATGCCTGTGTTCCTTCGTGTCTTCTCATGGCAGTTCCTACAGATAATTCTACAAAAACTGAGACACTACATATATGTGCATTTTCCTCCAAAGAGTATACAAATCCTTAAATGCTAGTTTTCTTAGAGAATAGAGATGGGCTGATTCTAGGCTTAAGGACAGATAAATTGAATTCATTTCATCGAGCATAAAACTTGACCTCCTGAGCATCCCTTTAGCAACAACAATCCTTGTGTCTCCTCCTAAGTCAAGATGCAACCCTCTGCCTGAGTTCAATTGATTTAGTATTAAATGTTATTTTGTTGTTGTTGTTGTTCATTTTAGTTCCTGGAGCTCAACAACCACTTGTTCAGATTAGGTTCACAGTGTTCTCCAAACTCTTTTGTGCTCATAATTGGAGACCTACCCCTGCTCTGCCCTTCCTCAACATCTCTAAATAAACTTGTGCTACCTACCAATGTGATCTCATCACAATGTGAGCAATCTATAGTGGTCTGAGCTCAAGGATTGCTAATATTGGAACAATCAATGAGAGTCTAGTCACAAGGGTCATTCTGAATTGAGGATGGTCTAGTTAATCACAAAATATAATCCTCCAACTTGTCTTCACTCCTTTCTATTGGGTTTTACACAAGCAGGAAAACTCTCTTGTGTAGCCTTAAGGAGTTCTGGAGCAAGAGATAAAAGTCTAAACTGAGCAAAAGTTTAACTTTAAACCAATAACATTAAGGAGGATCTGGATGAAGGATCTGACCCAGGAGTGAAATCCAGCAGGTTCTAACAGGTTCTGGAGAACCGGTAGCGGAAATTTTGAGCAGTTCAGAGAACCAGCAAATACCACTTCTGGCTGGCCCCAGAGTGCAGTGGGAATGGAGATTTTGCAATATCCTTCCCCCAGGAGGGGAGGGAATGGAGATTTTGCAATATCCTTCCCCTGCCACACCCACCAAGCCACGACCACAGAACCAGTAGGGAAAAATTTTGAATTTCACCCCGGATCTGACCTCCCTTATACTTGGATGACCCTGAATAGGTTGAGAGTTGGACTGCCTAAATGTAAACAAATATGTTCAATATGCACAAATATGCTCAAGTGGAGACTCTTAGCAGATAACAACATGCTATTTGAATATGGAGTGACAGAGAGCCCAGCCCATCTGCTGATATGTCAGCTACTACTAGAAACATGACCTTTCTTTGGCCAATGATAAAGCAGGAAGAAGAAGAGGAAGGAGGAGGAGGAGGAGGAGAACAAAAGAAGAAGAAGAAGAGGAAGAGGAAGAGGAAGAGGAAGAGGAAGAAGAAGAAGAAGAAGAAGAAGAAGAAGAAGAAGAAGAAGAAGAAGAAGAAGAAGAAGAAGAAGGGGAGGGGGAGAAGGGGAGGAGGAGGAGGGGAGGGGGAGGGGAGGGGGAAGGAGGATTTAGGACTGGGTCATTATGGGTCAAGCCCATTTGCTTCTTCTTGGGTGCATGATTTAAATTCTGGGAATCATGTAATACAGAGCAAAGCCTTCAAGGCTCTGATAAATAATTCAGTGTTAAGAAGATTTTTCTAGTGTGATTAGTCATTGTTTACTCACAAAGACTTGATACACCAGACTTCTGTGGGTGGTCCACTGGACTAGAACTTTGGGACACCATCATGCACCCCAAATCTTATCAAGGTAAACCCACAGGGAAATCCAGGGAAGGTCTATTGTTATGAAGAGTGCTGTATTTCACTTCCCCGATACCTTTTTTTTTTCTTTTCGTTTTCTTCCCAGGCTCTATTTGTTTTCTAATGGCAAACACTGTGCCAAAAGTCTCCTCATAAAAATGTACTTTCGCTAGTTAGTCATCTGCCCTCCTGCTGAATTTGTGAGTTAATCGACTTCATTTACAGATGCATCAGAATGATAAATAGACAACTAACGTCAACATATTTCATGGGTTTGCCACCAAATGAAGGATGAAGATGGTTGCTGTAGGGTTTGCTTACTCTTGCTCTCAGTGCTCTCAATGTTTTATTTTGCCTTTTTAAATAAATGACCACATCACATTTTCAACTCTCAGAGGGAAGAACAAAACACCGATTTCATCAAAATGCTGCGGCATTTCTCTGTGATATCAATTAATATGGAGGAAGAAATACCACCTTGGAATGATTAAACTGGATGCTGTTAGCTTCTTTTCAGCATTTTTTTTTCCTGGTTAGGGAAGAGATAAAATATTGAACTCCTGATATATGTTAAATTTCCCTTTTGGCCCGCATTTCCATTCTAACTGAGATTAAAAATATTGTGGCTCCTTAGAGTTCATGTAATTTATTTTTACATGAGTTGTTCTGCATCATCTCCATGTCATCGGTTAGGTAATTTAATCAAAGAACACTTGTATGAAAATACAGTTGCGAGTTTCTAAAGTGTGTTTGTCTCATTTTTCATACATTTCTCCATTGAAAACATTATAACTAAGTCACGGTTCAGTCAAAGTACTGCAGGTGTGGACACCCACATCCAAGGGTGGGGTTCAGATCCTTTAGCTGCCCCGTTGCTGGGTGGGTGTGGCCATGGTGGGCATGGCCTAGTCGGTCACCTGCACCACGGGGCACCCTCCCCAGGCTCCAGAGGCTTTCCTTGAGCCTCCAGGAGGGCGAAAACTGCTTCCCCCGGGGTCCAGAGGCCCTCCGAAGGCTGGAAACAGGCCCATTTCTGGACTTCCGGAACTTCCAGGAGGCCCATTGTTCGCCCTCCCGGACCCTCCGTGCGGTCCCTGCACTTACCTGGAATGATGAACGGGCCACGTGGAGATTCCTGGGAGGGGCGGGGTGGGTGGGAGGGGCAGGGCAGGGTGGGCGTGGCCAGCCAGGGGTGACATTGGGAGTTTGCTGAACCCCGGCGATCCTTGATTAGAGGATCGCCCGAACCCTACTGAACCCCTAGGAGCCCACCCCTGCCCACATCTTATAAACTGTTTGGCATGTTTGGAAAAAATATATGGGTGCCCATATTCAAAAATATACTGAATTTGAACTTGGCCTTAGGTGATTCCTCCAAGTGGCACAATTACAACACAGGTTTGCCTTGAGTGCATACTCAACAAAAAAAACGTCAGCCAAACACAGTTCTTTTTGTGATAGGGAAATCTTCCTGGAGTATATTCTTGCCAATGTATTTTGCCAATGTATACCTACTTGCCAATATGAGATCCAGTTTGATATAGCGGTTAAGGCACTAGACCAGAAAACAGGAGAATATGAGTTTCAGTCTTCCCTTAGTTGGTGACAGCTGCTTGGGTGATTCTGTCTCGACCCCAATTCATATCATGTAATCCAAATAATATTTGTCAAAGCCACCTTTGCATTTCAGAAACACATGAATGTGTTTCTGAAATGTTACATACTATGGAAAATTATTCTAACTTTTAAATGTCTGAATTCCATCTTAGATTAAAAATCCCTGACAAAGCGGAATAAGTGCCTGGGTGTTCTGCTGTGTATGCAAGGGATTGTTGTGTAGTTTGTACTATATTTTCTGTTCAGGGAAGCTCATGTACTTTGAAAGCCATACAGGTAGTCCTGGACTTACAACGGTTCATTTAGTGACCTTTTGAAGTTACAACGGCAATGAAAAAAGTGACCTGGGACCAGTTTTCACACTTATGACCATTGTGGCATACCCCACCCCTTGGTCATTTGATTTACATTTGGATGCTTGACTCACATTTATGACAGTTGCAGTATCCTGGGATCACATGATCCCCTTTTGCGACCTTCTAACAAGCAAAGTCAATGGGGAAGCCAGATTCACTTAACAACCGTGTGACTAATTTAAGAACTGCAGTGATTCACATAACAAACATTAGTGAGAAAAGTCGTAAAATGGGTTAAAACTCACTTAACAAAATTCTCACTGAACAACATAAATTTGGGGCTCAATCGTGGTCGTAAGTTGAGGACTACCTCTATTGGACAGAGTTTTATCAGCAAGGCTTGACAGTTTGCTCCCATCAAGTGGTTGTTCTTTTAGCCCACATATGTTGTTTCCCTTCTTTCCACTATCAAATAGCATAGATAGACAACGAGGAAGATGATATGATATTAACATATTTTGGTAAGCAACCTCTGTTTGAAAATCCTCAGAAAAAAACAAAATATCTGGGTTTGGACACATTGAATAGTGGAAGA
Organism: Pantherophis guttatus; assembly: GCF_059756535.1. Classification (NCBI taxonomy): domain Eukaryota; kingdom Metazoa; phylum Chordata; class Lepidosauria; order Squamata; family Colubridae; genus Pantherophis; species Pantherophis guttatus. The sequence continues at coordinate 95,623,110 of NC_142064.1, forward strand.
TATTTGTTACCCTGCTTCCTGGGACTTGTAGGCAGTGAAGCTTTTCTCTCAAAGATAGTCCTGAACAAACATGAATTCACATTTTGATTGTCTGCATGGCCCAGACTTTTCCTATAATAAGGGCTATTACTTGTGAAATTACTGAAGCTACCCTGCACCATTAATCATTGTTCAGAGATTTAAATAGCATAAGGGGGTTCAACAAGCGATCTCAAAATTTATAGTTATTCACAACATTGCAGTTTGGAGGAACTTGAATTGGAGGTTTTCAGGAAATACTCCAACAGAAGCTTTTGTCAAAGTCAAAATTGGCATTTGCCATGACTCAATCAAGCAAGGGCATACCCAAATGAAGCTCCACACCGCTACATGTTATGGAAGAAGATAGCAAATATACAACAAACGAAATAATATAAGTAACAATTCAACCAAATAGATCTATAATTCCGAGCAACCAGTTCAGCTGAGTATGGGTAGTGTGCTATCCATACTGGCTGTACATAGGTGCAGACATCCTGTTTCTCACTCAGCTTTTGGAGTAAGCAGTCATCTTCACTTGTGGTTCAGATTCAAGAATGTGAAATGCAGTGGTGGGCTGCAACTGGTTTAACAACTGGTTCTGTGACATGGGCTTCACACGCTTGTGCGCCTAACACGCTTGTGCGCAGCGTTCAAAATATAGCAATTTGAAGCTCAGCTGCTTACCTTCTAAGGCAGCCCTTAGAACAGTGGAGTAGAACAGCGGAGTAGAACAGCGGAGGTGCAGAAATCAGCTGTGCCGCGCGAATCAGCTGAGCCAGAAAGAAGGAAATACAGGACAGGATAGAGCAGGGGTGGGTGGGAGGAATCAGCTGATCATCAGAACTACCCATTCGCCCAAACTAGTCTGAACTGGTAGCAGCCCACCACTGGTAAAATGCAAGCTTTGCAGGAACAAATGCCATTTTAAATAAGTATATCACGTAAGCTCCATCAGTGTGAAACCAAAGATGAACTTAACTGTTCAGAGGATAATGGGGATCAGTAGCTGCAACACATTCAGAATGTGTACAAGAAGGAGCCTGAAAATGAAGCAATGTTTGTAATGATATTAACTAATAGAAAGATGGAAGATAGCAAGATGGAAATTGACTCTGCACCTGACATGTCCATTAACAACCATAATATATTCTGTCGATATTTCAAGGATACTGGTTGAGGACATTGTATTTTCTCCATGATTATAGTAAACATTAAGAAACTGACTTTTGATGCTGTGCTTGTTGTTGTGGCTCTGTTGCCTGAGCCTGGGCTATCGACAGATGCAGACTCTGAGAGTGAGGGGGAGGAGTTGGCAAGGCCTCCCTCTCCAGGACCCTCCTCTCTGGCAATGCCTCCGGAGGACACCGAAGGCCAAACGATAGGCTCAGAGCCAAGCACGTCCCCACAGCCACAGGTGGACAGCAACAAAGGAGATAAGTGCTGGCTGGACCCTCACCAGAGGCGCAGGGAGAAGCGTGCGCAGCAGAGAGGAAGGCGTGCTAGAGATTAGCTGAGTCACTGGACCACACCCCACAGGCTATAAAAGGGAGTGTGGTGGACATTCGGACTCTGTGACGGACAAAGCTAATCTCTGGCGAGGCACTTTGCACCTTCGGACACAACACCTATTTGCTGTGGATTTAATTACAAACTGGCCTATTCAAACTGTGTGTATTTTTGTCTGTGTTATTGGAGTAAAAGTTCTTGGGAGGCAGACACGGAGTTGCTGCCAAGTTCCTTATCACTGACGTTGAGTGTTTGAAAAGTTTATTTAACCCTCGGCTGGCTGGTTGGGTGTGTGCGTGGTATGGGGACAGAACACTTGTATTGTACATTATGATCTTTAAAACAAACAACTTTGTTGCTGACCATTGATTGTTTGCCTTTTGGTTGGGGCTGTGCTTGGTCCCAAATTGTCAGATTGCACAAGCACACAAATTGCTTACTACTCTAAAACTGTCTCCTATTGAATGGAACTATACTCACAAAGTGTCTTTGCTATTATTGTTGGAGTCAAGCAGTTTCACACCTGTGTCTATGGCCATAGCTTCAAAATTCCTGTTGACCGTAAGCCTCTTTGGGAATGTTTTCAAATATCAATGTTATCGTTACACATGCAGCACTAGAGATGATTATATGTTTAAAGCTTATGATTATACACTTGCCTACATGCCAAGACAAACAATAACCAGTACCGATGCTCAGATTCGCCTACAAGAAACATAGTGTTCTGTACTACAATTAATTTAGAACATCTTTTTGTTGGAGATCCTTCGCTTCAGGCATATCAAATTATAAAATTAACTGCTCAGGATCCCGAATTATTAAATATATTAAACTTACTGTGAAAAGGTTGGCTGGCTGACAAGCTACAGCGCCAGGAGAATTTAAACCATTCAAAACCCACAGACATAGATGTCTGCATGAAGGCTGTCTCTTCAAAAGAAGGACCATATTGTTATTTCAGAGGGGAGACATCAAATCATTCTAAGTGCATTGAATGCAGCACATAAATATTTTGGCTAGAAATTATACATGTTAGGCAGAAACTGACTCATACATGACATAATACCCTGAGCTGAGAGCACTTAGGTTCCCATTCCTAAGACTCCATATTGATGTTGAAAGGCCATTTCAGGAAAGAACTTCCTAATTGTATAGTCTTATTAAAAATAGGCGTAAGTAGTTTTAGCATCTTCACAAATGTCTTCAACAACAGCACAACACCAATTATTTGCAACACATTGGTTGTCTGACCTGACTCAGACAACAAATCGGCATTTATTTCAAAGGACTTGAAAGATTTTATAGAAATAATCTTATTCAAGCCATCACTATTCCCTCCAATTATCTCCAGGAATTCAATCCTGCTGTGTTCCTTTAAAAGCTGACTGCCTCCTGGGGACTTAAAGAAACATGTCTGAGATACTGCTGTATCAGCTCTTACTCTCTACTCTTGTATATTACATGAGCAGCTTTTTGAAAGAAATTATGAAGCCAGATCCAATGCCGTTCCCTCTACTAAAATTGGGATCTCGAGACCCTCATTGCACCAGATTTAGTGTGAAAGTGACCTAATATAGCATGATCACATTGATCAACTGAGACCTTCCTCCCAGAGTGAATGGTCAACAATATATTCATTGAAATATTGTTCCGTAAGCATTCAGGAGTTGACAAGCTAGAAACACTTCTTGAAGTATCATCAGAATCATTTCATGATGACCCCAGACCTGGTTCTTTGCTTTCTTGAATCTTTTACATCAGTTGACTTGAGGGACCATCCATGAAAAAGGTTCTCTCTTTTTTTTGCCCCCTTCTCATTTGAAAACTATTAATTTGCAATAAATTCTTGAAGCATGGTTTCCAGAGTCAAGATAAAGATAGAATTAAGACTTCCCATGAGTTGGAAGCCATCCTTCTATTTTTATTTCTTGCATATTTGTGCAGAGACCAGGAGAAGGGGAATGGAGGGGTCTGAATGCATGTTGCTTGTGGTTGGCTGTTAACAGATGTGTAAGAAAACTGGAAGAATGAGGAATTAGAAAAGAGGCTTGGAATGAACATGGAAATAGTAATAGCTAAAGGCAATATGGTGGGAGGGCATAAACAATCTTGCCATTGAAGACAAAGAAAGGCAGACTCATAGTTGTGAGATTGATGCCTATTCAAGAGGAAAAGGTGACAGTGATGGGAAGTGATAGCTCTTCATTGTTGTTGTTAGTTGCAAAGTCGTGTCCAAACCCATCGCGACCCCATGGATGACATTCCTCCAGGCCTTCCTGTCCTCTACCATCCTCTGGACTCCATTTAAGCTCCCGCCTATTGCTTCAGTGACTCCATCCAGCCACCTCATTCTCCGTCGTCCCATTCTTCTTTTGCCCTCAATCTTTCCCAGCATTAGGGTCTTCTCCAGTGAGTCCTTCCTTCTCATTAGATGGCCAAAGTATTTGAGTTTCATCTTCAGGATCTGGCCAGTGCTGAGTTTCTACTGGTTGTACTGGTGGTGGTAGCAGGAGGCTCCGCCCACCCACCCAGACATCACCACGGATGCTCTGCGCATGTGCAGAAATGCTGCATGTGAGCAAAGCGAGCACATGCACACTCACAGTTCCGAACCGGTAGAGAAGGTAAGTGGAACACACTACGGGATCTGGCTTTCTAAAGAGCTGTCAGGATTGATCTCCTCTAAGTCTGACCGGTTTGATCGCCTTGCAGTCCAAAGGAATTGCAGGAGTCTTCTCCAGCACCATGGTTCAAAGGCCTCAATTCTTTGGTGCTCAGCTTTTCTTTTGGTCCAGCTTTCACTTGGTACATACATTGCAACTGGGAACACCATAGCCTTGACTATACGCACTTTTGTTAGCAGGCTGATGTCTCTGCTTTTTAATATGATAGCTGATAGATCTTCAGTGCAAGGTAAACTGTTAAAAATATTACTTTGGATTTGATCAGGGAAATTACTGACCTAAAGCATGGAGAACTGTCTGCCAGAAATGCTCCTAGTTCTGTTCAAAAGACTGATCCACGATTGAGCAGACTAGAATTGGAAGTTACAGGATTGGAATAGTCATAAACTATAAGAATTCTATCTCATCAACCAAAGGATCTAACAATCAGTCAATTTTGCATCACAGCAGAGTTTGGCAAACTGGGATACTCAATATGTTGCAGGGTGATCTCAGCATCCTGAGACTCTAGATTTACCTTATCCAAAGTTAATGTATTAATTATATTTGTCCTGCAGCAACAATGAATTTCTCAAAATTTATATGGTCAACAAGCTTGATGAGAATGATCAGCTCAGCTCTTGCCCAAGCTCAACTTTGTTGGAATTCCTTGCGGGAAATGTTTACATGTTTGTTTGCTTGTTTTTTCCCCCCTTTTTTAGCATTTTAAAGTAATCTGATCTTATTCAGATTTCCTACTTAGATTTCTGGATTCCGATGCCAGACTCCTTCACTTAAAAGAAAATCAATTTTTGATCTGCTGAATAAAAGGTCTAGCTTAGTTGCAGTTACAGTCAAAGAGCAGAAAGGTTGGCACAAATGCATTTAAAAGAAAATACCGTAGAACAATTAGCCAGGGCAAATATCTCTCAGTTGATTTAAGAATAATTATTCCCTTTAGGTGGCATGAAGATATGCTATTAAAGAGTAACCATACTAGATAAAAATCTGTCTATTTTTTCATACTAAGGTCACCCTGAAAATACATAATGTAACATATTCTTCTTCCAGTTTCAGTATTCCTTTCCCTTTAATTTGAGTTTTGCAGATTCTCCAAATTTTTCCATACAGGGGCAGTGCAGGATCATATGCCTAATTGTTTAAACTCACTAGTGAATATATACAAAAAAAAAAAAATCACATTTTAGGAGGAAATACAAACAGCAGAAAAAACCACATACCGAGCTGGATTTTGATCAGAAATATGGGCAAGATAATATTTACAAATTATCAGGTGTATTTTTTTTTCTTCCTGTACATATATAACTACATTTTTTAAAAAAGTGAAAAAGCAGAAGTGCATTTCCATTTTAAAAGTAACCTGCCCTTTTCAAATGCTGATTTCAGAATATATTAAAAGTATTTGTTCCCATATAAATCCTTCAGGGCTCTTGCTGTTTTTTATTTGTCAATGTGTCAATTTATTCCAACCTCTGTTTTCTTTCATTTAACCACATATCAATCCAAAACAGAATTCCCTACTTGTGGCACAATTGCTAATTTTGCCCAGTTTATTTTTAGAAGAGCCATGCCAAGAAGACACTTTGAAAGTTTAGAAAATAAGGCAAATTTGCTCCATACATTCAATGACATTCTCAAAAAATTTTCTAAAGCTTAGTGAGACAGTGAGACCACAATCTTTTCTTTCCAGGAAAATTTGTGAAACACGCACAATAATTTTAGCTTTAATAATGCTTCCTTCAATTCATCTATACATACATGGAGCTCTAATTTTCTTTATCTCTTTAAGTCAGTTATAATACTGACTATTTTTAGACAATTATATTTTCTTTTTTTCCAGTCTAGTCCTATGGAGGGGATACAGATTTCTGCTCAAAGAAAGAAAAATGAAATTCACTGATGAAATTGAATGGAGACCATCTGAAACCAGTCATTTGCTTACATTCAATATATCAATGGGTGTAGAACATCATAGTCCATCCCTTGCAATTACTTCAGTCAAGACTTCCTTTTCTGCTAAGTAAGCCTGTTTCATTGAAGCAGTATAATTTTACAGATGGGATCATATGGGTGATAATTTTGTGTGTGTGCGCGCGCATGTACAGTTGAGTGCTAGATAGAAAAGACATTTGTCTGCTTTACAAATTGGATCTACAAAACGTGAATATGTGTGTATATATCTCTATCAAATTCTCCTCTTCAAGGAAACAGCCACCTTCACTAAGTGTAAAGGAAGGAGTGGTAGAATCTGGAGGCAGAGTTAAAAGAGATATCAGCCTAGAATCCCTACATAGTCACAAGTAAGCTATGTCCAATCCCTCTTGAATTTTGTTTACCCTTTAACTAATTCCTACCAAGTGTTAACTATTAGTTGAGAATATTCCTGTCCATAGGCAGGTATAACAAAAAATCAGTTTAATTGGACCTGAATTTTCTGCCTGACACTAAGAGGATACATAACTCTATTCCCAGTTCAATCCATTATTTCCCTCCTCCCAGCCACTCAAATTTCTGTACTCACAGGGCTGTTTTATTTATTAAATTTTATGCCTCCCATCTCCCCTACAAGGTGACTCAGGGTGGATTTTTAAAGACCTCTTATTAGATTTTCCTTCCAAACACATGTCTTTCTGAATGTCCCTTGCAGTTTAGATGCGTTAGGAATTGGCGGCACAAGGACTGACACTCAGAAAATTAAATAGCAATAGCGTTCATAAACTGCTTCATGGTGCTTTATAGCCCTCTCTAAGTGGTTTACAGTCAGTATATTGCCACCCCCAACAATCTGGGTCCTCATTTTACCCACCTTGGAAGGATGGAAGGCTAAGTCAACCTTGAGTTGGTCAGAATCAAACTGCTAGTAGTCAGCAGAATTAGCCTGCAATACTGAATTCTAACCACTGCGCCAACACAGCTCTTAAAGTAAATAAAATTATTAGAGTAACAATTCTAGCTGGCAAGGCTGATGAGGCATATGTCATAGCAGCTCTGCCCTTCTTAACCACATAAGGTAGCCAAAGTTTCTATCAGAGCACCAAGGTGAGGTGGCAGGTTATTCAAGGAGGCAAATAACAGTCTGGATTGAAAGAGAAACTGGAGCAAGTAAAGAAGCTCCAAAAATAATGTTCATACCCATTTGATACACATGTCACTCAGTGGTGGGTTTCAAATTTTTTTACTACCGGTTCTGTGGATGTGGTTTGGTGGGCGTGACTTGGTGGGCATGGCAGGGGAAGGATACTGTAAAATCTCCATTCCCACCCCACTCCAGAGGAAGGTTACTGCAAAATCCCCGTTTCTTCCCAATCAGCTGGGACTTGGGAGGCAGAGAATAGATGGGTGGAGCCAGTCAGAGGTGGTATTTACCGGTTCTCCGAACTACTCAAAATTTTTGCTACCGGTTCTCCAGAACCTGCTGAAACCTACCTCTGATGTCACTGCAATCATTTCAATCCTGAATTCACATATTACATTGATTACTTTAGCGTATCTGTTTAAGAAAATAACCAAAATAGAGATAGCTTTGGCTATTTCTTTCTTACTTGGTTTAATTGTCTTTCCTTCTTCATTGTGCGACCCTATTTTTTTCTTTATTGTTTTAATTTAAAAGCAGAGCGCTACCTTTAAACACAAATCTGGCTGGAGAGGAAGGAAATGCAAACAAAGTAGAAAAATTTCAGAACTAATCAACTTCAGCAAGCAGGTATTTCTGCTTCATTTGCATTTCCTTTCTATTCAACCAGGTTTGAGTTCAAAGGTAACACACTGCTTTTAAATTAAAACAATAAAGAATTGTGGGGTTTTTTTAAAAAAAAATGCAGTTGCACAGTGAAGAAAAAAAGCCTATTTAAATAAAGTAAGAAAGAATTAGGTAAGGATGAAATTGCTCCTCGAAGCACCTGACTTTGGCTCACAATGAACAGTCAATTTATATGAAGTTTTCATTTCTTTCATTTTTAATTCCAGTGACTGCGTTAATTAACAATAATGGTGTCTGTTCAACCTTCCGTTGATTTTTTTAAAAAAGAATTACATGTGAATTTTTGAGTCACCTTTCTACAATACAGTAAAGGGGGGAGGAAAGAAAAAGTAAAGAAAAAGTAAATTTTAAAGACGTCTTGTATAGGGGCTACCAACACCTATGCAATCATATCAACTATGGGTCCTAGAAGCAACCCAAACCCCCCTCATACCGTTAAAAAGATGATCTAGTGAAAAGGAATGAATTATAGAACAAGGAGCTCATCAGGTTACAATAATTTCGACCTCCCTATTCAATTTATACTTGGTGTGTCTGACCTGAGTGAAAAATCTTAGTAACAAGTGCTTTAAGAAGAAACCTTTTCAAGAAAACAGCATCTATTTCTCTGCCTGATTTGATTAGAAGTTCAGATACTCCAAGCTTCCAAAGTGGTTTATCCTGCCATCTAGCAGGGATTTCAAGTATTGTATTTGCTCACAATGAATAAGCTCAAACAATGAACATTCATGAAGAAGTGGGGGGGAGGGGTGTCAAAACATTGAAAGTTATGTGCTAAAAAAAGAGGTCCAAAAAAGCAACATGGCCATGTTATCTATTTATACAAACCTGTTTTCATCTGACTTACAATAAACATCATGAACCATTTAAAATCAGTGTCACAAAATAGTTAATGAAAGACTGATGTGCAAAGTGGACTAAGTCCAGCCATTAAAAATTAGGTGAAATGTTAAAGTTTCAGCTTCTCTTTTTCAATCGGAAGTGAAATAAAATTAGTCTATAAAAGAAAACAGAGTTAGGGGGAAAACTCAAAACCTTCTTTGACAGAAGGTTTGCTCCATAAATGCATCATAAATATAAACATAAATATAAGTATGAAGACCTTGAAAAGACCTTGTGCTTTTTGTTTCTTTAATTGGCTGATGTAAAGAATGTCTTATCAGCAAATTTCTCTTATGGGTGAAGACAGAGCTCTAGGCAAACTGGTGTTTCAAAACTGTCAAGACAACAGTGTCCCTATGTTGTGCAGAGTGCAGACCATCTCAAACCTTTACCTCTTACTTTGCTACCCTATCCTATGGCTTTCAGAGAAAAGTACAATATAATTCCATAATCCAGAAATTAGGTCCATTCAGAAATGCATATGCCACTTTTTCTTTATTTATACATTGAATACATTACATCATTACAAAGTACACACACACAAATGCACCAAGAGAGAAAAGTAATGCAGAGAGTATATTCTACCTGATTGACTTAAAATTCATGTTACCAGAAACTCTAGGATCAATTAGGATGGTCCACATTCAATTCCTCCTGTTGCTATCTTCTGCCCCTTTAGTTTCTTGTGCCGAGCTGATACTACCTTATGGGATGATTTCATGCCATTGAGTGTGCAGTGTGCATACATCAGAGAACGTGGCATGTTTTTAGTTGCCACTTATCTATCTCTCCAGCCAGCTGTATTCCTAATGCCCCTTGGTAGTGGATGTGCTCTGTAATTATAGTAGCCTCAAGCATCAAATTTACAGTACAATATAAATACCTATTCACAAATAAGCTCCACTTAATGCAACACAATTTATTCCCAACTCTGGCCTTACAGTGCCATCAAAGAGTGCTTGATTGCCTAACATTTAATTTATATCAGAATTATATTTTTGTGCTATAAGAGAGAAATAGCAGCTAAATGGGCCACTTCAGAGACAAAAATGTCTTGAATTGAGCCTCTATATTTTCTCCAGTTTTCATCATTCCTACTCAGTCAACTTTATAAACTTTCCTGATTAAAAGATCCTCCTCCTCCTCCTCCTTCTCCTCCTCCTCCTCCTCCTCCTCCTCCTCCAGCTTGCATTGCTCTGAATTTAAATAGCAACTACTTGGATGACATTGTTCCAATGTCAATATTGCTGCAAATAAATTCTGGAATTCTAACTGTCTGGCAATTCTGAATAAAGTCAAGCTCATAAGCAGGCTTGCCATTGTTTCTAGGTAATGACAAAATCACATTCTGAAACGCACATCAAAGGACTCGGTAGATTTAATTTGCTTTGTTTTATATTAATGTGTTTGTGCAGCGACCAAGTCCAACTCCTTTAAAATTAGCTTATTTAAAATTGCCAAACAAATCAATGGAAGCCAACCCTGTTATTATAACCTCAGCCTGATCCAAAGAGGGAAAATGCACTTTTACTCACAAAGCATTTCCAGCCTGTGTGGCGAACATTGCCTCTCTGTCCTTTATATTGATTCCCTGATTTATTTCACCAATTGCAGAATATTTGCAGGCTAAATTTGTAGAAAGCATATTTTGAAGCATTTTCTGAGAGCCAGTTTGGCGTAGAGGTTAAGGCACCAAATTAGAAAACAGGAAACTGTTATAACAACTTGTATTTCCTCCCTTTAATATAATATAACAGATATTTTTGAAAAGGGACAATCTAGGAGAAATGAAATCTAAACACATTACAATGTATAATTTTAAATAATGCATGTATTACCTTAGTCAAAACATTACTGGTTTCCCAATAGATGTTTTTAAATTGATGCAGTGAGCAGTTCTCATGCTGATTCCTAATGAGTTTTTGTACTACAAAATTAACAAAATTAAATATAGTACATGTGTATATTTCTTACCATTGATTGTGCATGTCTACAAGCAGTATGATTTTGAAGTAGTCCACATTTCTATATTTAAAATAGGTGGCAATTTGATTTGAGTTAAGATGATAGAAACTTGATACCTATTGCTTCTCCCTCCGTATCCTCAACCTACCCCATTCCTCCCCATTCCTTTATATTAAGGATTGAAAAAAATCAAGGTATAATGCACATAATGCCAAAATAGATGGTATTGTGACACAGAGACAAGTGAAGTAGAGTTTTCAGCAGTGTCACTTTCTAGTCAAAAAATTATCACCATAAAAATTATTTAGATAGATGTAGCAAAAAGGAGATATGTATTGAGAATTAATGTGATAGAAAAGCATCTGTGATAGATAAATGCATTGCTTAAAATGCACATTTGGGGTGGAATCTGTATCAATTTTTTAATCTTTAGGAAAAATTCGTAAAATAAATGTAGATGATTCATATTTTTTTTAAAAAATGATTGACTGGAATGATATGGGAAAATCTAACACCAATATCCAATACAGATAAATCACATGTATATTGTAAGCTAGTATATTCCATAAACTATCAAATATAGATCCATAAATTATGTCATTGGCTTCAGGATAAGGTCATGAGTTGGAGTCAATCATGATTAGAACATATTTATTTCATGTTTTATTGAACTCAGAAGGGTTACTCCAAGTATACTGTAACTAATTAATTCAATCTAATATATACAAATGAAATCTCTCCTACGATCCGATGTTCCTAGTGAAATCCAAGCAAGGTTGTTAGCCACAGAAGAAATTCACAAGAAGACAAAAAAGACTAAAAAAAACCTGCAAAACCCCTAATTGTTTCAGAAAAATGTAGAGAAGAAAATGTTACGAAAAAAGAAATAATGAATAATTTTAAAAGCAATCTCCAGCACCAATGGCTATAAATTTCTAGATACGAAATAATAAAATCAAGGCACAACATATTAAGAAGGACATGCTATGAATATCTTCAGCAATTTGCTGCTTTTGTCACAACGATAGCAATAGCATTTAGCACTTAGACTTATATACTGCTTCACAGTGCTTCTCAGCCCTCTCTAAGCGGTTTACAGAATCAGCATATTGCCCCCACAACAATGAGTCCTCATTTTATCCACCTCAGAAGAATGGAAAGCTGAGTCAACCTTGATGAAAATAATACTATAGATTTTAAACTGCGTATTTAAAAACACAACAAGCTCCATCCCTTTTGTATGTGAGTACAATGTCACAATCCATGTATAAAAGGAGCAGTGCCTTGACATTGCTTTTGCCATCCTCATCCCTTCTTATCAGTCTCATCCCATCCACATCAGATACTATTGGCCATGAGAAATTCTGACAGAATTATTATACTGAATTTTTTTCAAACTAAATTCAGTTTCTGGAACAGGCCTCTTTTCAAACAGAATTACTTTATCCAAGCTTTCTTAAGAAAGTGCAAGAGATCTGTGCTGCTTCAGGGGAGATTGAATTATAGTTCCCAGAAATCCCAACCAGTATTAATTAGAAATGCTAGGAGATGTAGTTAAGTGACACACCTTGAGGACATAAGTTCCCCATCTCTACTATTCCAGTATTATCCTATTCTCTTTTAGGCTGGCACTCCTACTTAGAAACGTTGTATAATTTCCAATGTAGTTTTCCTTTCTTGCCCATTGAATGTGTGTTTATGTTCTTCAAGTTTCAAATGTTGTTGATAGGGCATGTCAAAATTTTCAGCTTTCAATTTCCAAACATTATGGGTGCTCAAAAGCTGTGATATGCCTTGGAGATTGTAAAGCTATTTTGGTTACTTTAATATAATTAAGAGGTGCTTGGTAAGCAACTACACAAATATCAAAACTTTTTAACATTTTGTTTGTTTCATTTGATGCCCAGAGGAAGAACTTGGACTCATCTTTATCATCTCAGATTGCATAACCACAATTAATGATTTCTCATTCTAGGAAGTCACTTTTTTTTTCTTGAATGTCAAGAAATAAAACCCTCATGTAAGAGCAAGAGTTTCCTAAGAAGGGGTAGACTCTCTTTCACTGCAAGTGTTCAAAAATGGAGAGTCATCTGTCAAAATTCTTATATTTGGGGTTCTATGGAGCAGGAGGCTCCATTCATGGTCTAAGCAGATCTACAATTAGGAGTGTGAAAATCCACATCAGAAACATTTTTTTATTTGGAGGTTCATCCCATGTTTGTTTTTTTTAATCTAAGCAATCTTCTCAATAGGCGCATTTGAAATTTCAGCAGTGAAAATAACCCTCGACATTTATGGGCCTGATGGGCATTTTCCAGAAAAAAGAATAAGGTTTAATGGAATCCACTTCCTTACTTCCTTGCTAATTCTCAGACCAAGCCACCAAACAGGAAACTGATTTCTGGTATGCCTACTTATCTCTGCAATGACCAAATTCAATGAAGTATTTACACTGAAGGGGAGCCATGCAGGGAAAAGAGCTTCCTGGGTCCTTTGTCAGCCCTTCCCTATGGATGCAGCTCTACCCATAAAAAAGCTGAATCATGTTATGTACTTCCAAGAATGAAGTCCTTTAAAAAAGGAATTCAAATGAAATGAGATTTCTGCACCTAATCAGAGATAGAACCGCAGTCAAAAAAAATGGAAAATAAATATTGTTTTCTTGTATTTCGAGGAGCTCGCTCTTCATTTCGTTCATTTGCAAAATAATTTTTAAAAGTGCTTATTTTCCTCGTATGTAAGGCAGAATTAAATTGAATAGAAATGAGGCTGATGAAGTAAATAGCTTATTAATGTGTTTATATTGCAAATTGTATCCACACAGCATAATATAAACAACAATCCTACCACTAACGGGATAAATCTTGAGGTGGAACAAAAATCAAAGCCAACATGACTTGCAAACTATCTGAATAATGGTCTGCGTCTTTCAACTTAAGGCTTAATAGGATTTGGAAATGCCGATCAATGAAAGAGCATTTTAAGATATGCTTTATAATGTACTGGATGAAGTGAAGGAGAATGAGTCCACCATAAAGACGTTCAGAATAGCAATGTCATCCAGCAGGTTTCTCAACTCTACTTTCTTATTCAGTCCCTGGAAACATTCCTTTTCCCCCGCCATGGCCACAGATATAATAGGACAACCATCAAAAGATTAGACAGTGGCCAAAACAGTTCACGAGAACTACGCTCATGAACAAGCTGCACTGGATTTCTTATCGCAACATTCCATGTCCATATATATCCCGGTTATCAAAATTCCTGGTGACATATTGCAACTAGCAAATAAGTTGAAAGTAGTTTGATTGATATGAATTTTCCTTAAGAATCTGGAGAAATTTTGAGCTGGTTGAATGAGTTAAAAACATGTGTCAAAGCCTTTAATTCTTTGTAAAATGTGGTTTGTTGATATCCCATCCCTTGAATGAAAGCAATGACAGTTTAATTTACTTAAACGTATTCAATCTTATCCTGCAAATTTTTCCTCTCCTATAATAAATTGGACAGTTATTCGATTCATTAGGAGGAATCACTGGTGAACCCATTGTAGAAGAAATATATACGGTATTTCTGCATTCAGGACAGATCATTCAGAAACCACCATAGACCTGAAACAGTTCTCACTCCTGCCTCCTACTGGACTGAAAATTCAATAATGTAATAATGCTTCATCTAAAACAAACGATCTATGGGATGCTTAAGGTGTACACAACGTATTGGGAGAGGGGAATGTAAAAGGGGGGAATGTAAATTATTTGTATATTCCATTTAGTAGCTCAGTGATGCAGACCAAGGTTCTTTTAACCAAAGCTGTCAATAGGAAATCTGCATTGTTCGCAATGAAAACTTCACTGCAGAGGAAAAGTCATGAATTCAGGTCATGCGCAACAGCACCCACCATATCAACTGGGCTTTTGTTATACATTCCATGTTGACGGTTTACAATTCCTTCTACCCATTAAACAATTACCCAATAGCACAATTTAGTTCTTACCTCCTAAAGCTTGTTTCATTACAAATTCCATGATGATGGCTTTAGATTCCTTCCCACCAGAGCGGTTCTCACATGCAAGTCAGGTGGAGACAAATTCCTGAGGTTCAGCCTGCAGCTGAATTTACAAAGCAAGAGGGGAAAAAAAGCATTAGGGTGGGCAATATCTCTCTTCTCTTAGTTCCTTCTGCAGTGGATCTACTTGTCTTTTAAGAAATCTGCTAGGTTGAAAACGCTTGGTGTACATGCATACTGAAAATGCACACAGCATGTCTCACACTGAAGTTACTTGCTCATGCTTTGGATAGCTAGAAAGTATAACATAATCTGTGAAATGCACTTTAGGAAGGCTGATAAAGCGTAGCTGCTAGGTTATCATGGGATAGCCTGAATTTATAGGGAGTAAAATCTGAATTTAGGTTGAAATTTGAATTTAGCCTGAATCAGATTACTGTTTGCTCTGAATTTTATAAAAAATAATAAAATCTCAGTAGAATTTAATTTTCAAAGAAATGACAGATGAACATAGCAATTTTCTCTGTCTTAATCTATTTTCCAAAATGACTATTTAATGGGATTTTCCAGAGTTGGTTTCCCTCTCCTTTTTTTAGATTGCACCATTATAAGGAGCTCCAAAGTTCATTGCAAAAATCATAAGGTTTAATCCTTTCCTATCTGACACAAAGTTAAACTTCAGTAATCCTTAGGGGTTGCTTGAAAAAAATGTCCAGAATTGGGGAAGTAAAGCTCTTCAAAACAGAGGCAGTGCTTGGGGGCATTTGAAGGTTGAAGTACTTGTGCTCTTGGAATACTCAACAGCAGCCTTCTCTGCTGGTAGCTTCTAATGGCCAGCCTCATCTGCATCACTTGCTAGAACAATCACGCTAGTTAAATTAAGTTAAACACCAAATACATTTTAAAATATGCCATTATTTGAAACTGACATCACTATCACAAATGCAAAGAGAACTAAAAGCTAGACTAGTCCTATCTCCAAAACACAAAAATTTTCATACATACGTACATACATACATACATACATACACACACACACACACACACACACACACACACATCATTCAGAAGTTTTCTTTGGACTAGCACAATGGATTTGATTACAGTCATTGTGGCACAGAATTTCAGATTATGGCCAAAGTTAAGGCAGTGATCTTGCAAATCAGTATGATTATGAATTTTCATGCACAAAAACTCCAAAAGTAGATAACACTATTAAAAAAAGAGTAAGAAATTTAGCCAATAATAGCCCTTCTCCCGTGATTCTGCAGAGGAAATAAAACATGCTACAAATTATTCCAAAACAAAGCAAAAATGTTTAAATTAAACTTAAAAAGAATGCCATTGAAAAGCCCTAATTAGCTGCATTTTTCTAAAGAAGAAAGGAAATGGGACTTCGTGAGAATTTATAAAGAGGAAATACAGTGCTGCACCAATTAACCATTTTCTAACTAAAAACTTCTGTGACTGAAGAATGATTAACATTAGTGGTGGGGTGGATCAGTTCCTGCACCAAAGAGGTACATGTTTCAAATTCCAACGAGGTTGTAGTGACATTACATACATCACCATTGCAAACAACAATTGGGGTAAAAGGTTTCTTTTTGCTTACTTTTTTACAAGAAGCATTTAAATAGTAATGTACCATCGGAGAGTGTGCTTGGGAAGCCCAGTCCCAGTGCCTGCAGCTCTACTTTAGAGAGGTGTTCATGTGCACTACATACACCAAAACACTATCCCATACAGCCATCGCAATACTTTCCCAATTCTTCTGCACAGCCAACTACCAATTTATGCAATCATAAAGTCATGCAAACCACCACCACCACCACTATACAGCGAGATAGGGGAAATTCCGACTCCGTGGGGCTGCTCAGAACGGCAAGGTATTTGAAGGAAAAGAGAGGAAAGAGACTGTTCAGCACCAAGGACACTTCCTCGCGTCCGGGCGGTGCCAGCCTACAGTACTCCTTAAAATACGCTACGGAATACGAAAGCATCAGCACCCTGGACAGCACCGTCCTTTTTAAAGAAGGGGTTTGGGATGTGTGGAGG
The DNA here is from genome assembly GCF_059756535.1 of Pantherophis guttatus. Taxonomy (NCBI): domain Eukaryota; kingdom Metazoa; phylum Chordata; class Lepidosauria; order Squamata; family Colubridae; genus Pantherophis; species Pantherophis guttatus. Next base: position 95,639,992 of record NC_142064.1, read on the forward strand.
GGGTACCTTTCTCGGTGGCTGCGCTCCCGCAGTTCTGCGTTCCCTTTAAGTGGCAGCGAAGGCAAAAAAAGCTGCTTTTCTTCTTTTCTCAGCAGATCAGGCACCCTCTGTAGCCGATTCCATGTGTGCCTCAGGAGCGAAAGCCTCTGTTTGAAGGATATAGGAGCGGACGTAAGAAGTTCTCTCCTTCCAATAGGGTTCGGGCGCGACGGTGAGCCAGTAGCGGAGAACGAACGAGCCCACAGTGCCTTTACTTTCACTACTCCCTCTTTTTATCACGGGATTTCCGGACCATCCCACTGACACTATTCCCTCCTTACACACAACGACGGCTCCTTCCTCCTCCTCCTTCTCTTCTTCCTCCTCCCGCTCTACCGAGGCTGCTGGATCGGCATTTCTCGCCTAGCATTCGCCACCGCCTCACACCCCACCCCCAGCCCTTCAACACACACACACACACACACACACACACTTGCGCCACTCCACCATCCCACGGTAAGGGGTTGCAAAAGCTTATAGCAACTCATCTTGCCGCAGGAGTCTGCCGGTCTCATACCTATAGTTGGGGGATAAAGAGGATCGGTTGGGGAGGTGAAGGGGAAACCTAGTGTAACCTATAACCTGAACTCTTTTTTAATTTTTTTTTTAAAACTATTGTTTTAACAAGACAGGATTGAAAGGCGAGAGTAGATCATTTACTGAGCGGAACACATCTGCTGTTTTCTTTAATAGCTTGCGGGGCTAGAATTTTTTTGGGGGGGGAGAGAAAGACAGGGGGAGCCAAGTCAGCAGTTTTTGTGCAAAGCCTCTCGGAATCGGCGCGTGATTACTCTGCATTATATTCTCAGGAGTCTAAACATCTGGGACGGGAGAGAAAGCTAGGATACGAAAGGGGGGGTGGGGAGAGCTGGAGACGACTATAGAAAGCCTGGAAGCCGGTTAGAGAGGGCTTTCTGGTGCATTACGGAAGGATCCCCCTTTGAGCTGTTGCTGATGGTGTATCGATTTTGCAGCGTGCTTTGCCTCGCCCCTCCCATCCCCACGTTCCTTCCCCCAAAGGGGCGTCTGAAGGTTAACGGTACAGTATGGCTGTTAGTGGAGGTCTGTCAAGCTGTCGAGACGCAGTCCTTCGCGAAAGGCGTGTCAAAAAACAAAGTAAACCAGGACAGGAGGATGCCTGGCTCGGGGAAAGAAGTGGGCGGGAGAAACAAAAAAAAGAAAGACAACCCCCCCACCCCTATCCTCCCAACCGGGATGGGGAAAGAGCCGGTTGTGAAAACGGAGGGTGCTTCTGAGTTTGGGGAACGGGGGGGGGGTTGCCGTCTTTCAGTGGAACTCTCCTCGCCGCAGACCTTCTCCCGCCTCCCCCCCATCAAAATGCTGCAATCGGGTTGTCATCCTGACTCTGCTGCAGACCCGGTCAGCTGATGCAGCCTCCCGAAGGCTCCCGAGGTACCTCTGTTCTTGCATGACGGGAAGGAAGCGACCCGAAGAGGCTGTAGCGAGGTGCGGGAGGAGATGGGGAGGGAGCTGTAGCCAGAATGACCAGGAAGCAGTCCAATTACAAAAAGGCCCTTGAAGCCCGTGGAGACAGCACGGGAGAGAGTCGTTGCTAGAAGGCAGAGAAGGAGAGGGAAAGAGAGAAGCGGGTGCTGCGCCTCCAGCTGGATTCAAGGTCAAAAGAGAGAGAGAGAGAGAGAGAGAGAGAGAGAGAGAGAGAGAGAGAGAGAGAGAGAGAGAGAGAGAGAGAGAGAGAGAGAGAGAGGAAAACCCAGGTTCGCACGTGTGGAAAAGGGAAGAGATTGGAAGGCTGTTGGGTGTGGGAACCTGCAAAACCCGATCGTAGCCTTTCCTTGTTCAGTAGAGTTTACTTCCAGGTAAGCATTATGTGGATTGGCAGCCGGTCACTTTCAGAAAAGATTTCTGATTTTTTTTTCTCTCTCCAGAAAGAAAAGAACGGACAAATGTGGATTTGTATGGCAATTTATTTATTTATTTTTTTAAAAAAAGAACGTTGTGGTATCTTAAAGATTACTAGTTTTCCCCTTAAGGGATTGCAGCGTTTAACTGACCTAAATTATGACCCACAAAACTTTCCGCTATAATAAATTCATTTGCTTTTAAAGCAACACAGGATCTTTGGTTTTCCTGTTTCCTTGACTTAAATTTGTTACATTCCTACTCTTCCACTTTCCTCTTTTCCCTGGGGCTGATTGCATTCCTCAAATCCTTCCACCACCAACCCTGCAAATGTTGGGTTCTTTTGATGACCACAGCAACCATAAAAAGAGTGACAGATCAAGCACTAAAAGACCTGAGTTACATTTCAGTTCAACTTCAATCCACGTACATTTACTATTACCCTGAAAGCAACTCTGGATGGCATAATTTGTTACGCTGACCGGCTAGAGTTCAAATAGAAAGTATGTCAATAATGAGGCTCCTGTTACTGTATTTTTCAGTAACATCCCAGCCTAACTTACATTGTTAAAGCAAGATCAAAAACACTAAATTGGGCATTCCCAACACCAAATCACATCAGTATTTGCATTGAAAGCTATGGAAGCCAAAACGGAAAACAATCCATACCACATAATATGAACGATGTGATCTCTAAACTATTTACAAGAAACTGTATACTAAACTAGATGCATGCATGAATTACATTACAGGTAGTGTTCGATTTATGACCACAGTTGGGATCAGCATTGTCACTGCTAAGCAAGACAGTTGTTAAGTAAGTCACATCTGATTTTACGACTTTTTAAGATAAGGTAAAAGATAGATAAAAGTTAAGATAACTTTTATTGTCATTTTTTACTGTGGGCACACTGTCATACATTAAAAATGAAATTCTGCTGCCTGCTGTGTACACATACATAACACACATATACACGTTATATACACATTATATGTATGTGTGTATGTGTATATGTATGTGTGTGTGTATCAGTGGTGGGTTGCTCCTGGTTCACCCCAGATCAGGCGAACCAGTAGCAGTGGCGGGAGGCTCCGCCCACCCAACCAGACATCTCTGCATGCATAGAAGCATCGTGTGTGTGCGCCCATGAGTGAACCAGTAGCGAATGAAATTGAAACCCACTACTGATGTATATGTGTATATATGTATATATATGTGTGTATATGTGTATGTGTGTGTGTATTGTGTATATGTGTTTTATGTATGTGTATACAGCAGGCAACAGAATTTCATTTTTAATGTGTGCCAGTGTATGTATACACATGTATATATGTATAAATATATACATATTTATACATACATATAATACATATAAATTTATTTATTTATTTATTTATTTATTTATTTATTTATTGAATTTATATACCGCCCTTCTCCCCGAAGGGACTCAGGGTGGTGAACAGCCAAAAATTAAAAAACATACAATATAAAAGTTAAGATGACTAAAAATAAATTAAATTAATCAGCCTCCCAATTTAAAACTCTATATTGTATAAAGCTATACAATTAAAAAACTAACCCATAAAACCTATTCAGGCCAGGCCAGCTTGCTGAAATAAAAACGTCTTCAGGGCCTTACGGAAAGTGCAGAGATCCGGGATCAGTCGTATTCCAGGAGGTAGCTCGTTCCAGAGGGCGGGTCCTCCCACAGAAAAGGCCCTCCCCCTGGGGGCCGCCAGCCGACATTGCTTGACTGACGGCACCCTGAGGAGGCCCTCTCTGTGAGAGTGTATTGGCCGGTGGGAGGTTATCGGTAGCAGAAGGCGGTCTCGTAAATACCCTGGCCCTAAACCATGGAGCGCTTTAAAGGTGAGAACCAACACCTTGAAGTGCCTTGAAATGTTCATTACTGTCCACTTGAGTACATATTGGAAGGAGGAAGCTTGATAGTTCACAAGGTTGATACTGTATGGAACAAAACTATGACTGAATCCTGAGGTTCAGATACTACAAAGCCCACAAAGTCCCAGACAATCCTGCAGTCCCTGCTCAAGTGTTGCTTACATGCTATGTCCTGGATAGACAGAAGTCAACTGCCAATAATCTTCCCTGCCATCCCTATCACTCTGCACTGCCTTCCTGTCCGAAGCAGTAATGCTTCCAGACCAGATTGTAATGCAATAAGACAGGATGCTCTCAGTTGTCTCTGAAAAAATGGTAAGGACAGGGGAAGGACTTTTTGCCAGAGTTATTAAGCAAACCACTGCATTTGTTAAGTGAATTGTGCAGTTGTTAAGTGGATGATCTCTGGAGGGCTCGGGATAGGGGTTGTTCCTCTATCCTGGTCCTGTTAGATCTCTCAGCGGCTTTTGATACCATCGACCATGGTATCATGCTGTGCTGGTTGGAGGGGTTGGGAGTGGGGGGCACTGTTCTGTGGTGGTTCTCCTCCTATCTCTCCGACCGGACGCAGTCGGTGTTGGCAGGGGGGCAGGGGTCAACCCTGAGGTGCCTTGTTTGTGGGGTGCCGCAGGGGTCAGTTCTCTCACCCCTTCTGTTCAACATTTATGTGAAGCCGCTGGGCGAGATCATCTGTGGCTTTGGGGTGGAGTTCCATCAGTATGCTGACGATACTCAGCTGTACATCTCCACCCCAGGCCATCCCAACGATGCCCTTGAAGTAATGTCCTGGTGCCTGGAGGCCGTGCAGATCTGCATGGGGAGAAACAGACTTTGACTCAACCCTTCCAAGACCGAGTGGCTGTGGCTTCCGGTGTCCCGATATAGCCAGCTGGTGCCATCGCTGGCTATTGGGGGCGAGTTATTGGCCCCCACAGAGAGGGCTCGCAACTTGGGCGTCCTCCTGGATGCATGGCTGCATTTAGAAGAGCATATGATGGCCATGGCCAGGGTGGCTTTTCATCAGGTTCACCTGATTCGCCAATTGCATCCCTTTCTGGATTGGGACTCCTTATACACAGTCACTCAGGCACTCGTCACTTCCCGCCTGGACTACTGCAATGCTCTCTACATGGGGCTCCCCTTGAGGAGCACCCGGAGGCTCCAACTAGTGCAGAATGCGGCCACGTGGGGGATTATGGGAACGAGAAGGCGCTCCCATGTGACGCCTCTCCTGCGTGAGCTGCATTGGCTTCCAGTGGTCTTCCAGGTGCGCTTCAAGATGTTGGTCACCATCTTTAAAGCGCTCTATGGCATAAGACCTGGGTATTTGCGGGACCACCTTCTGCTGCCGATAGCTTCCCACCAGCCAGTATGCTCCCACAGAGAGGGACTCCTCAGGGTGCCGTCAGCCAGGCTGGCAACCCCCAGAGGGAGGGCCTTCTCTGTGGCAGCACCTGCCCTCTTGAACAATTTGCCCCCAGAGATACGCATGATACCAGATCTCCGGGCTTTTCTCCATGCCCTAAAAACTTTTCCACCAAGCAGGGCTGGCGTAAACCCCCCACCACCACCACCTTTTGAGATGTTAGATTTTTAATTGTCTATGGGTTTTAGTTGGGATGTTTTAAATTTTGGGCCAAAGTTGTGTAATTCTTTTTTAAAAAATTAAATTTTGTATTGGAATGTTTTTTATTTTTGGCTGTGCACCGCCCTGAGTCCAGCAGGAGAAGGGCTGTATACAAATTTAATAAAAATAAAATAAAAATAAAATAAATCTGGCTTCCCTGATTGACTTTGCTTGTTGGAAGCCAGCTGGGAAAAGTTACAAATGACAATCATGTGATCCCAGAACACTCCCACTGTCACAAATACACACCAGTTGCCAAGTGCTCAATTTTTGATTACATGACCTGGAGATGTTGCAACTGTCATAAGTGCAAAGACTAGTCGGAACTCACTTTTTGTTCTGTCCCCGTCCCACACACGCACCCCCACAGATGGCCCGGAGTTAATAAGCCACATGACAAAGTCTTTGAAGATAAAGCTGGCAGCAACCCAGTGGCTAGCTGCCAATTCAGACTTTACTCACACAAAACAAAGATTAGACTGCAAGCATTCCGATAAAGCAGGCAAAGTTTCAGCAATACAAGGATTAGTCCAAATGCAGTCCGACAAGGCAGGCAGAAGTCCAGTAACGCAGAGATCAGGGATTATTTCTAGTTTTTGCTCGTCACAAACTGAACCGGCCACCACACCCACATTTATACCCTGTGGGGTGTGGTCCAGTGACTCAGCTAATCTCTGGCACGCCTTCCCCTCTGCTGCGCACGCTTCTCCCTGCGCCGCTGTCAAGGATCCAGCCAGCACTTATCTCCTTCGTCGCTGTCCACCTGTGGCTGCGGGGACGTGCTTGTCTCTGAGCCTATCTCTTGGCCTTCGGTGTCCTCCGGAGGCATTGCCAGAGAGGAGGGTCCTGGAGAGGGAGGCCTTGTCAACTCCTTTCCCTCACTCTCAGAGTTTGCATCTGTTGATAGCCTAGGCTCAGGCAACAGAGCCACAACACTTTTTTTCAGTACTTTTGTAACTTTAAATGGTCACTAAACAAATCATTATAAATTGAGGATGCTTGATTTATCAGGTATAGTATAGGTGACTTATGTGAACAGGTGTCATTGAAAGTCACTATATTTAAAATTGATGTGAAACACTTGTGTGTAGCTACGTTTCCACCTACTGTGGTATCATCTACATAGGGCAGATGTCTATGGAGATTCTCAGTTATCCAGGTCATGATTGTCCCAAATGTCTTCAAGCCAAAACAAAGAAAGTCCAGTTGCCTTTTGAAAAAGCACCTTTGGTACATATGCCAGACTTCAATTCCTATAATTTCCCAGCTATCAGGACCTTAAGAAACCAATACTAAACAGGGTCAGCTAGGGCAAGACTCTTTTGCCTTCAGATGCCTGATGAGGAATTATTTGTATTAAGTAATTTGCATATATTTTCTAATCCCCCAAATAATTTATGCTCAGAAGTGTGTGTGCTTCAATCCCCAAAATGATTTTTCTCAGGGGTCAGAAGGCCAGGTGGTAAAAATTGGTGCCTGCAAATATAATTGTTCAAGTAATGCTTTTCTGAATTTTGAAAGATCCTTTGGAAAAGAAGCAAAAATAAAAAAAAGGCTACACACAAATACGAATATCAAATAAAAATGAAAAATGTACACAAAACTTTATATTGGAGAAACTAGTCTAAATGTGCATGAAATTTGATAAATATGCTTGGAAAAATATTTCAGCATGTACAACTCACATATATGGATGCAAGATTCATTAAAAATTTTCAGGCAGACTTTAAAAAAAACAAAATGACAAATGAATGTGAAAATAAATTGACTTAAATAGAGGTGTGAGAAATGCAGTTTGACAATTCCATCAGCCCTAAAAATAATTTCAGCTTTTATCTAAAAAGATGCAAAGCACTCAGACCTCCAAAATCTAATATCCCTTCCAAAATATTGGATGAAAACAAAAAAAAAAAATCATAATTCATCTACAAGCAGCCTCTACACTATACAGTAATGACCAAAAAGGTGGCCTAATGATAGAGGTGTCACCCATGTTTTTCAGCCAGCGATAACTCTTCAAATCCTTACTTGCTTAGTGTGACAGCAGCAAATCAACATACTTCAGATGATATTCAACTTCAGTTCCTTGTCACAGAGTCTCAGGTGTAGCACATACTCTCCCTTGTAAGTAAGAGGAACTATTTGGTTTCCCAGAAGCTGAGCAATGAGAAGACCACTCTATGTAGAACAAATGACATTGTTTAACCTTACACCTTGAAATTGGAACCCCCTTCTGAGTTGAGACATGGAATGCTTCCCTTGTTTCTCCATGTGTGTTTCCATTTCCCATATCTTTACAAAAGTTATTGTAATGCTGCTTCTTGTCTCTTGTAAAGGTTCTCTGAAATTCTTTATTAAGTTCCTTAAATTTTTGACTTCCTTCACTTTGGCTTCTCTTTTCTTCTTGGCAATTTCCACAGCTCATTCTGTCATCCAGTTTTGTTTCTTCATTTTTAACAGTCTTTTTTTCATGTTCATCACTAACAACTTCTATCAGTTTATTCCACAGTTTATCAGATTCTTAGGTTCAGGACTTCAAAATACTTCCTGATGTTTTCCTTGAAAATTGTGGGTATATGCTCAAGATCATATTGTGGGAATGACTCTTCTTCTTCTTCTTCTTCTTCTTCTTCTTCTTCTTCTTCTTCTTCTTCTTCTTCTTCTTCTTCTTCTCCTCTTCCTCCTCTTCCTCCCTCCTCCTCCTCCTCTCCTTCTTCCTTCTTTAGCTTCCAAATTAAATTTGCACATGAGCTGTACCACAATTAGCTCCTGGCCTTATCTTGGAGCTCTTTCAACTGCTTTTAGCAATGATATTGTCCAATTGATTTCTGTATACCCCCTCAAGATAAGGTGGAGATGAAGTTATTGTCTTCCTGCTGTGTAGGAGTTACCGTTCACAATAAGACTGCTCAATTTTTAAAAGTTTAAGAAGAGGAAGAACAGAAAAAAGAAGAGGAAAAAAGGAAAAGGGAAAAAAAAAGAATGGATGAAAACCATCATTAGATCACCATGGTAAGATGGGAGAAACTTTTGAAAGTTCCTTGATTTTTAAATATATAGAATGAAGTGGACAACCCAAGTTCCATAGACTGCAGATTCCCCCTGTGTTTAGGCTACGATCATCTGTTAGAGTCTATATTTAGTATCCTATTTTACTTAATCTTTCCAACCCCCAAAAAGTTTTTAAAGAGCAGAAGGGACTACAATTCTACTGCTATCCCCCTGGGATGTGGTCATATTAATATAATGCTTCCCAAAGGTTTCAGTGACCAAATGAAACACAAATAATATTGAAAGCACAGCCTTAGCTATAAAAAGGTGGTCCACCCCTGGATTAAGAAGACCCTGACAAGTTAATAACTTCTCAATCAGATTAGAGAGAATCTTTCTTCACAGACATAAAGCAAGCCAAGCACCAAAGAGATGGGAGTTCTTAAGATTGCTTTGATGGACTGTGGCTGTATTATCTTTCCCCACTGCAGGGAATGCCTTTCACTAAGCTATATTACTGCTGGCTGAAAATAATAGGGAGATGGTGCTGGGTGGAAGTGATGGGACCTGTAATCCAACACATTAAGAAAGTCTGGCAAAAGTGGTATAAATGGTTAGAGGGAAGTGAAAAAAAAGAGAAGAAAGAAAGAAAAATTAAATAAAAAAAAGATATCAATAGAGTAAAATAATTTTTTACATCAAATGAAATTTAAGAAAGAGACACCAGATATCAATAAAATAATATTATATAAGGTGAGAGAAATAATGTATACTGAAGAATATAGGATATTGATATTGTAACAATTCAAATATTATAGGTAGATGTCATTAAGATGATGCTTGTTGTAAATTGTTTTACTTGCATTTATAAATGTATTATGTGGTTTCTTAAATTAATAAAAGTTTAAAAATTAAAAGAAAAAGAAAAAGAAAGTGGCACTGACGAGGTTCCAGCCATTACCCACAATAGCATTCACAATTAATATATCTTGATTATGTGTGAGTTTAAAAATTCTAGGTAAAAGATATAAACAAAAGGCAAAATGCCTCCCGGTATTTTTTTTAAAAAGAAACTACAGATTATAAGACGCACCTTTTCCCCCCAAAAAAGAGGGTGAAAATCTGGGTGCATCTTATACTCCGAATGTATGTAGCCCCGCCCAGCTTCTCAAACGGAGGTTTCAGAGGCTGAAAAAAGCATCAGAAAAGAAGCTTCAGAAAAGAAGCCCCCAAACAGAACTTCAGAAAAGAAGCCTCCAAACAGGACTTCAGAGGCTCTTTTTCTGAAGCTCTGTTTTGGAGGCTTTCAGAGGCAGGAAAAAAAGGGGGGGAAGGAAAAAAAAAAGCCACAGAGCTCACAACCAAGGAGCCTGTTGCTAAAATTCACCTCTGGGAACAGCTGATTGGGGGTATTCTGGGAGGCCGATCCACCTGCCAATCAGCTTTTTTTCTTATTGTCCTCCCCAAAAACTAAGGTGCGTCTTATACTCTGGTGCATTTTATACTCCCAAAAATACAGTAAATAAAATAGCCTGCAGACATGAAGCCATGGACAGTTTATCCGTGTGGCTTTAGTGAGTTTAGATGGCTTATAAACAAAGACATAATGTGAGTTATTTTTGATGGATAAAGAAGCAGAACTGCAGAACTGTAGAGTATCTCATTCATGCATGCTCATATAAAAATCACCACAAACTTTTAGGGGAAACAAATAACCCGTGTCGCTTTGAACACCATGCTTTTTATGGGAGCATGGTTACAAAGTCAGAGTGAATTAATAACTATCCATCCAAAACATGCCACTAGTGGTCCAATTAAGTAAATAGCCAAGCAGAATATCCATTAATGTGTATAGCTGGGCATGAAGCAGTCTCATACATATTTCAGGCACCTATTTATCTTTCCCATGTTCCTTCATTCATGCCTGAAAGTAATCTCATGGTTGATACGTGCACAATGACATCTTTAGGAAGGCAAACATATCACAAATATCCACTCAACTATTTTCTGGAAACCTAAGCCATATATTACCATGATAGAATAAGCTCTAGAATTCCAAAAATGCTCTCAAAGAATTAGAGACCACTTGCTATTGACTTCCTCCTAGTGAAACCAGATATATCTAGAGGACAGACCAACCTGTTGCTACAATAAATGAAATATGTGCATTTCCTCTCTGGGAAAAGGTGAGGAGTCCTACTGAAAGATGAGAACTAAAACTGTATCTGCTCTCTGAGAACTCTGGATCTCTCTTGGAATTCTGCAAACTATGTTTGATTATTGTCTCCTACACAAGTGGCATTTCTACCCCTTCCAACCTCACCTTCTCCATTTAGGTATCTCCACCCTAACTTCTATTTATTAGCAACAGAAGAGTTTATGCATGTATAAATGCAGGCAAATAGTTTTTAAATAAGATGGATTGCAGGATAGCTAATCAGGCTGCAATGCAATTGTATGGAAATTGTATTTAATGAAGCTTACATTCCTGAGATGAACAAACGAATCCGGCAGGAAGCTGGAAGAGGAATCCATTAGAATTTTATGCATTGGGCATACAAAGGTCTCTGAAGTGAACTTAATAATTGAGTGTGACAATTAATATACATGAAACCCTAGAATCATCTTGTTTGCCAAGTTAGAACAGAATTAATTTTTACTCAATCTGAAACATCATGAATAATCTGCAACGGGACTTCTGCCTTTGCAGGCTACTTCCACAATGGTGAGTTTGAAGTCAGTGACAAAGAAAAGCAGTAATGGGGATGGACTAAACTAAGCTAATTTGAATACGTATCTGGGCAAAGTTTCAGAATTATGTTTAGCATGTATTTGGTCATTGCATTAAAAAGCCATGAATGCCCATGAGTTGACATTTGTAAATTTTCAGCCCTTCCATTTCAGATAGTTGCTTTCATCAGGTGTTGCCACTTTGTGGTGTGTACTTTGATTCTGAATGATACATCTGAAAGTCAAAATTTGAATTCCTATTAAGAGTACATTTTCAGCCCCAGTTCCTTATCCTGTAAAAAAGGGCCTAGTGGCTCAGCAGACTAAAAGCATTGTGATTAACATCAGCTGTCTGCAATTACTGTAAGTTCGAATCTCACCAGGCTCAAGGTTGACTCAGCCTTCCATCCTTTCTAAGGTAGGTAAATTGAGGACCCAGTTTGTGGGGGCAATAAGCTGACTTTGTATAAATATACAAAAGTATGAAGGCTATTGCTTAACGCAATGTAAGCCACCCTGAGTCTCCGGAGAAGGGCGGCATATAAATCAAATTTTAAAAAATGCTTAAAAACTCTGAGTGTTCCTTAGGAGATGTTGATCTTGATGGTCTCTAAATTGAATTACCACATGATGCCAACTGTGCTGTTATCAAACACTAATCAGTTACTGCAAGTTATTAATAACATTATATTGTGCTTTCAGATACAAATAGAAAGAAATAAATATTAACGTAACCTCATACAAAATATAAGGTTAAAGGTTATATTGCATGGCAGATATTTACATTTTTCAAAAAATACATTAGTGGTTTCACAAAGTGTGTATGGAAAATAGGTAAAGAGGAAAGAAATTTGTTCCAGAGGACAGTACTTGCAGACCAACCATTTAGTTAACAATATATGTGTATTCAGCTAAATATTAAATGATTATTGGGTTTTGAAGACCACAGTGCATTATGATAAGCTATGTAGTAAACTGTGCAACACTTTTGATTTTTGGCCTAACTAGATCACTATAGCTAGTTTAACAAATAATTTTAAAAAGCCAAAATGTCATGTAAGGTTTGAAGCCAGCATGTATGTTATTGTACCAATGTTCCATGTTAATGGCAGATATGAATAGAAAAATATACAAAAAAATTGAAGGAGAAGCCAATTATCAACCTTCCAGGAGAAGAGCCATGTTAGTATACAATAGCCCAGAATCAGGAATCTGGTAGCAGAATGTAGCATGGCAACTTGTAGTATGAGCTTGTCTTATGTGGGGCCACTTGATGTGGCTTCAGAGCATTCTGCTTTCAGATGCTTTAAAGATGTCCTTGAGAAAGAAACAAGGTGACCCACATTACTGTCTTACCATAATGGACAGATCCAAATCATAAAAATGCATTCAGTTTAAACTAATAAACGTAATAAACATAAACATAAAGCATAGTACACAAAATTATCTGCTATAACATCCTACCTGTCAATGACTACTTGTTCTGCCCCAGCTACGGACTCCAAAGAACGCAGCACACACAAAGTCCATTCAAACCTTAGTTTACTAAATAAACCAGTCTTTTACAACAATGGCTGTTAATTAATTACATTAACAGCCACCAAGAATTCAAAGAATAATAACTGAAAGCTTACTATGGTTGGCAGAATGCCCAGAAGCAATTTGCAGGAAGCTGATAAGATAAGCAAGACAAGACGTGAAGGTATGTGAACTAAGTTGTTCCCTGCAAATTGCTTCAGTCGGCGTTCCTCCTTAAATAGGCTAAGGGAGTGACCAATTAGTCCCAAGCCTTACTCTCGAGGAGACCTCTTCCTGAGGAGCCACTCCTGCCTTTTGGCAGCTCTGCGCACCCGTGCATCGAGAAGAGGCTCCTCCTCTTCATCCTCTTCACTTAAGGGAGCTTCTGGAGGTTCTGATGGCCCTGGCTGAATCCCCGCCTCTGGCACCACATCTTCTCCAACCTCCTCATTGTCCGACTTGAGTGCCAGCTGCACAGGCTGCTAGTGCAGCACCACACCAGCCTACTCGCTGTCTGAATCAGCGACTAGCTGCACAGGCCACGTACGGGCCACAACACTACTTCAGCTTCAACCACAATAATACACGAGTACACAATAAATATAAACTTAAAGTAAACCGCTCCAAACTCGATTGCAGAAAATACGACTTCAGCAACAGAGTGGTCAATGCCTGGAATGCACTACCTGACTCTGTGGTTTCTTCCCCAAACCCCCAAAACTTTAACCTTAGACTGTCTACTGTTGACCTCACCCCATTCCTAAGAGGTCTGTAAGGGGCGTGCATAAGCGGACCAACATGCTTACCGTCCCTGTCCTACTGTCCCCATTTATTTGTATCCTTATCCTGTATTCATAATCATGTTTATACGTGTTTGACAAATAAATAAATAAATAAAATAAATAAATAAATAAATAAAATAAAATAAAAATAAACAGGGTTGTGTAGGAGTCCTTCAGAAGTAAAATAGGTTTTTTTTCAGTTTAGTTTTAAATATTATTTCTTAGATTAATATCCTGCCCTTTCTCTAAAAGCTAAAGTATGAAAAAAAAAAAAACCCAACTCCAAAACAAATCAGGTGCCTGGTAACATCATTTCAAACTAACAAACTTTATTAAAAGATGTAAGCGTATTTTTATTTGTCTGCAAAAGTGCAACCAGACTCCTGATTCTGGGCTACTGTATACTAACATGGCTTTTTCTCCTGTAATAATTGTCTTCTCCTTCAATTTTTTTTCCTCACAAAAATAATCCAGTGAGGTGAGCTGAAATATGATAGGGCCCAACTCTCTCAGCCCTTAAGCATTTCTCCATGCGGGCCTGTCATTATCCTTAATGTTCCTCAGTAATCATAAATGGACCCAGGGAGAAAGCTCTCTCATAATCTGAGAATCATGCTGTGAAGCTGAATGGAGGCAGATACAGAGGAAAGGTTTTTATTTATATTTATAATGCCCAGTTGAACTTCACAATTGGCTCCCACATCATGTATGGATAACCACCAGCTTTGTCATGCTGAAAGACTTTTGGAATAGTTAGACATTTTCATATATTGCTTTGATATCACATAATATTCAATCTCTAACATAAGAGTAGGCATAATTTTACAAATATATATATATACTTTGATAATAGTCATGTGATTCAACACTCACTCTAGAGAAAATATGTGATGTCTGATCCATGGTAGATAACATGTCCATATCACCCTTGCAAAAAATTCCACTTAAGATTATAGTTGTTTGATGTTTTCTGTCAACCTATTAAGCCAAAAGAAAATTGTATTGAATTCCCCAAAGGAATGGGCTACAGTTCAAAAATAAAGGTGCTAATTTGGATAACTAAATGGAAAACCTGGCTTTCAAAGCAACAAACAAACAAAAAAAAAAGATGGATGGAGGGATTGAAAAGCAAGTTAGATAGATTCATGAAGAAGGCCTTCAACAGATGTATTTATGTTGTGAGGAACATAGATGTGGAGACCTATTATATTCATATCGTGCTCCTAAATTGTAGATATTTGAATTGACCTTCATGGAACTTGGCTGTTCCTTTCTATTTACAGGAGTTGTTGATAAGTGCATGAGTGGATTCTTGTATTCCTAAATTCTGTCAAAGAATCTCTTGTGTGCTCTGACAACAGAGCTCGAATAGAAAGCTGTGTGACCATAGAAGATGTGTCTCATCTACTCTTTGAGATCCTTCCATCTGGAAATGCCCATGTCCGAATGTAAGGCTTCTGCAGGCAAAGGCATATGATTTATGGTAGGAATAGACAACCTGAGATACTCTAGATCAGCGGACAAAAGGGGAGGGGGGCGTGAGTGGCAGTCGCACATGCATGCACACTTCCATTTGTGTGATCGGTGGGTGCGGGCACTCTCCAATCAGGAGAATGGAGCTTCGCACCTGAGTGGAGGGTGCTTGTGCTTACACGCAAAGCTCCACTCATGCAAGGCATTTGCACTCATGCATGAAACTCCACAAACGTGAGCGGAGTACTTGAGTAGAGGGTGCTTGTGTTTGTGAGCAAAGCTCCACTCACATGAGTGCAAGCACCCTCCACTCACGTGAGTGAAGCTTTGTACGCAAGTGTCCTCTGCTCGCATGAGTGCAGCTTCATGCACGCACCCTTGCCCATCTCTCCCGCGGCCCGGTTTTGATCAAGCTGTGAGCTGGTTTTGAACAGGTAATGGGCCATGGCCCAGGAGTTGTTCTAGGTAGTTTAGCCCTCACCAGTCATTAGCCTTCCCATCAGTAAAGCAAATGACAGGGATTCTGGGAGTATTAATCCAAACTATCTGGAAAACGCTGTTCCATTATACTTCTTCAATTCATCGAATATCTCTGATTTTCTTTCTGACAAGTCTCATGCTACAATTTTTGAAAGTATCTAACTCCTTACTGGAGAGAGGGGGGAGAATCCACACTTTTCTAAAAGATGAATCATTCTGATGAGTAATGTGTGGGCAGATGAAATTTTAAGTATCCTGTATCTCTGTTTAGTATGCTGCTATTAAAAAGGTGGCTGTTTAAGAATCGCTGGAGGAAATATATATGTTTGTATGTGTGTAAATGTGTGTGTGTGTGTGTGTGACAGAGAGAGAGAGAGAGAGAATGTTAGTGCTTTAAAGGAATTCTTCAATTCAACAAAGTTCTGACTGACTGAATCTTTCAGTGTGCTGTTGGACCAAAATAACTTCCTGGACTAAATTAATAGATTAACAGAGTTGGAAGGGACCTTGTCAGTGGTGGGTTGCCCCCGGTTTGGACAGGTTCACAAGAACCGGTAGTAAAACCGGCTGGAGGCTCCGCCCACCGACCTGGATGTCATCAGGAAGTTTCTGCGCATGCGTGCACATAGTCCCATTGCGAATCGGTAGTAAAGGTAAGTAGAACCCAGCCCTGGACCTTGTAGATCATCTAGTCCAACCCCCCGCCAAGTAGGAGACTCTACACCATTTCTGACAAATGGCTGTCCAGTCTCTTCTTGAAAGCCTCCAGTGATGAAGCTCCCACAACTTCCGAAGGCAAGCTTTTCCATGGGTTGATCGCTCTCACTGTCAGAACATTTCTCCTTATTTCTAGGTTGAATCTCTCCTTGATCAGTCTTGTCTGGATGCAAAAAGTAGTTTCTGCATACGTGCAGATAATGTTTTCCATTGGATCCGAACAGCTGGCCAAATTCAATTCAAATCCAGCTTTTGAGGAGGAGTAAAATGCTTTTGCACAAGTAATATAAATAATGCCCAGTAATAACAGAACCCCACCAACATAGATGTTACTGTCATATGGTATGAAAATACCAAAATCTCACAGAATAAATAACACCTACTGGAAATATAACTCTGCCAAGCATAAGAGATCCACTACATTCTTGTCTTCTCTTGCTGACAAGTTCATTTTGTCAGAAGGTGGAAAAAGGAATGGAGGACTCTGCTATTCTACAGCCAGTCCTCAACAATTGGGAGGAGATTTTTTTAATAAGTGAAAGTGAGTGGCATCTGGGAGGAGAGGAAAAGCAATGGTATCCCCTAATTCATGATATCCAGAGGAGGTACAATGGACAAGAGTCATGCATATCAGAGGTGATATTCACTTACCTTCCCTATCGGTTTGCTTCGATTGCACGTGCCTCCTCTGCACATGCGCACGGCCTTCTGTGCATGCTCTTTGCTCGCGCATTACATCCGGGCGGGTGAGTGAAGCCTCCTGCAGTTACCACCGATTCGCCTGAACTGGACAGAACCGGCTGAATCCCACCACTGATGCATATATATAGTGAACTTTAGTTAGATGGAATTTAGGTGATATCCAGTGGCTACAGATCTTAAACTTGAACAGTATCAATGAATTGGCTAACAAGATGCAAATTACCCCAGTTCTGACTTCTCTACCCTGATCTATGATCAAATCAATCAAAATACTTGTTCTTATCTTCAAACACTTTTATACTCAGCAACACCTATTCCAGCAACCGTTCTGTTCTAAGGCTAGATTTCTAAAGGCAAGACAAGAAACAATGATTGGAAACTTACCAAGGAGTGAAGCAACTGAGAACTAAGGAGAAATGTCCTGATAGTGAGAACAATTAACCTCCAGAAGTTGTGGGTGCTCCATCACTGGAGCTTTTCAAGAAGAGATTGGATAACCATTTGTCTGGCATTCTATAAGGTTTCCTGCTTCAGCAAGGGGTTGGATTAGAAGACTTCCAAGGTCCCTTCCAATCCAAGTTATTCTGTATTCTAGATTTATCCAATAAACTAAGCCCAAATTAACAAAACACAATTACTTTGTTCATATAACAGTTCATTATAAAACCAAACACACCACTGGAAGCTAAAACCATAAGATTACATCTGATTTACTTTGGCCATGTTATGCATGCAAGTGTTGTGGCTCCGTTGCCTGAGCCTGGGCTATCGACAGATGCAGACTCTGAGAGTGAGGGGGAGGAGTTGGCAAGGCCTCCCTCTCCAGGACCCTCCTCTCTGGCAATGCCTCCGGAGGACACTGAAGACCAAACAATAGGCTCAGAGCCAAGCACATCCCCGCAGCCACAGGTGTACAGCGACAAGGAAGATAAGTGCTGGCTGGACCCTCGACAGAAGCGCAGGGAGAAGCGTGCACAGCAGAGGGGAAGGAGTGCCAGAGTCACTGGCACGCCTTCCCCATTAGCTGAGTCACTGGACCACACCCCACAGGGTATAAATGTGGGTGTGGTGGCTGGTTCAGTTTGTGATGAGCAAAAACTGGAAATACTCCATGATCTCTGCTTTACTGGACTTTGCCTGCTTTATCGGACTGCATTTGGACTAATCTTTGTTTTCTGTGAGTAAAGTCTGAATTGGCAGCTAGCCGCTGGGTTGCTGCCAGCTTTATCATCAAAGAGTTTTGTCGTGTGGCTTATTAACTCCGGGCCGTCTATGGGGGTGTGTGCGTGGTACGGGGACAGAACATCAAGTTCATTGGAGAAGGCAATGATGCTAGGAATGGTTAGTGAATAAAGAAGGGTTGAGCAAAAAAACATGTTCAAGGGTTGATAACAATCTGATGCAAAGTCGAACATATAACAATTGAAAGAAGCTGTGCTTGGCAAGGTAGCATGGAGAGCACTTGCCTATAAACTCACCAAAAGTGACTTTAGACAAACATGACTAAATGGTTAAAAACAACAACATAACATTCCATAATCAAAGAAATAAAATAAAATGCACACAAGAGCTTAATCCACCCAATATGCTATGACTGGATTCCCACAACACTTCAAACCACAAGCTACTAACTTTATTTTAGCCTACTTGAATGCTGTGCAAACCTAGCCTAAAAGATCTATTTTAAATGATCTTTCTTCTGTAGAAATTCAGATCTGTCAGAAGCACCTTCCTCTTCATATCTATTTTAACAAAATTTAGGCAGAGAAACAAAGCTGATTTTTTCTCTCTAAAAGATAAAGATAAAATACACTCTCAAGTAGTGTAAACCTGAAGTTTTCTTAATAACAGCATGGCAGTTAGAGGGTGGGTTTTTTTTAACTTCTCACTGTTCCCAACACACCTGGCAACAGCTGGAGGCTTCCCATTCAAGTATTAATCAGATCCAGCCCAACTTAAGCTTTAAAGTTCAGACAAGGTCAGCCAACTGTTGCCACCTGCTGAAAAGGGCAGGATCTCTATTCAGGCACTTTGTTGTTCATTCCACCCACTTAAATTGCTTTTAACCTTAGCTATCAGATACAAAGCTTTGTATCTACAAAGCAGGTTAACACAAACAAGTGTTGATACTGAAGTATAACAAAGAAACAGCGGCAATAACAAAGACAAGAAACAATGGATGGAAACTAACCAAGGAGAGAAGCAACCTAGAACTAAGGAGAAATTTCCTAAACTGTGAGAGCAATCAACCAATGGAATAGACCACCTTCAGAAGTTGTGGGTGCTCTATCACTAGAGGCTTTCAAGAAGAGACTGGATGGCAATTTGTTTGAAATGATATAGGATCTTCTGCTTGAGCTAGATAGCCTCCAAGGTCTCTTCCAAATCTATTAGGGGCCTTCTCTGTGGGAGCCCCTGCCCTGTGGAATGAACTGCCCCCAGAAATGCGTAAGATCTCCAACCTCCATGTATTTCGCTGTGCCCTCAAGACCCTGCTGTTCCGCCAGGCCAGGCTATCAATGTAATGATTTTAAATTAGGTGTTTTAAATTTTGGGGGTTTTAAATTTGAGCCAAAACTATTTAATAATTTTAATTATTTTTAATTGATGTTTGTCTTTGTGCTTTTAATAGGCTGTACACTGCCCTGAGTCCTCCGGGAGAAGGGTGGTATAGAAATAAAAGTATTATTATTATTATTATTATTATTATTATTATTATTATTATTATTTAATCTTTAGTGAGATTCACAGCCTTTGAGGCTGGTTAATAGCTCAGCAGCTCGAGTCCTAACTAAGGACCTAGGAACTGTTAAGGTATCGTCGGAGGATGTAAGCTGTTCCGAGTAAGGTGGTTTTTTGTAGAGTCAAAATGTTCAAGTCCGGCAAATTTAGAATTTCTAAATAGCAGGATAGCCCTTTGGGTATTGCTCCAAGGGCTCCAATTACAATTGGGACAACACACGATTTCTTTTTCCACAGTCGCTCAACTTCAATTTGCAAGTACCGGTACTTTGTGATTTTTTTCTTGCTGCTTATCTTCTATCCGTGCATCACCAGGTATTGCAATGTCAATGAACCATATTTTTTTCTTTTCAACTATTGTTGTCAGGTGTGTTGTGGAACCTGTCAGTCTGAATCCTAAAGTCCCACAAGATCTTGAGTTTCTCATTCTCTAAAACTTTCTCAACCTGATGTTCCCATTATTATTATTATTATTATTATTATTATTATTATTATTATTATTCTATGTTCTAAAATTTTAAATACACACTCTGCCATTTCCCTCGAACATTTCTTCTATTGGGAGGTATAAAAACAAAATAAGAATCCAAAGCATTTTGCTAAGGGCCTCTTCACATAGAGTAGAGCCATTAACTTTGATTTCAGACAGTCTGCATTTGATTGTATTTGCCTGACAAAACATCAGCATGTTTTCATGGTATGTTTACCCATATTTGTTAATCATGATTTACTGGGTTTGTACAACACTAGATATTATAGTTTTACACAGTACTGGACCACAAACTAAGACAGCTGGATTTGTGCAATATACACATTAGGCTAAAATATGATTATATTATTTGTTGTTCTTGTGTCATATGAATGTATTCATTGCATTGAACTAAAACAGACAAGCAGAAGGTGAATTTTCTCTCACTTCTTTAAATGTACATTTTAATACAGTTTCAGTTACTATTAATAGATCTAATTTTAAACCACTGAATTAACGTACAATGGTAAAACTATAACCTTACACGAAAATCTGCTGGAACAGACAACACCTTCCCTCATTATACCATCACCTCACAAAATCAAGATTTCTGCTCATAATTTAATTCAGCTTTTACGCATGGCACTGCTATGTTTTAAAATCATTATAATGGCATCTATTTGGATAAATTCAGTCTTCTGTAAAATATTGATCTTCTGCAAAATCTTTGAATCACTACATTAGCTGCATGTATGCAGTCTTTAGAAGTAAGAGTTACTCAGCAACCTAAACTATCAGATCTACCATCTGGAGGAAGTTAGGTTGACCAGAAGGGTCTTATGGCTACAGAACAGGTACCTGTCAACTCGCGAAGCATTCCTGACCTGCTCTCAAGTTGCCATAGGCAGGGGGATGGGAAAACCGAGCCTCGCAGCTGCATCGAGGAACTTGCACTTCAGTCAAAACAAAGGGAGGGGGAAACAGGGTCAGAGCCAAGGCGTGAATTAAGTGAGGTCAGAGTTGGCTTCACTTGGTTTGTGCTCCTAAAAAAATAACTGGATTTTTTTTTTTTTTTTTGAAGCTTGGCTTAAGGCTCATGATTTAATTAGGGCATCAGCTAGAACCCGACACCAAAGGCCATCATCACCCATTCAGATATTGGCAGGAAAGGATGAGCAATTGATGACCAGCATCTTTTACTCAATTAATTCCATTATCTGAGAACTGCAGATAGTAGTAGTTTGTGAGCTAACTGGAACTTATAGGAAAAATTCAGGAAATTTTCCATTAAAACTGGAAAATGGTATGCTTGTCTGTGT
Organism: Pantherophis guttatus; assembly: GCF_059756535.1. Lineage (NCBI taxonomy): Eukaryota > Metazoa > Chordata > Lepidosauria > Squamata > Colubridae > Pantherophis > Pantherophis guttatus. The sequence continues at coordinate 95,661,365 of NC_142064.1, forward strand.
GTGTGTTTGTGTGTTTTTTTTGTGTGTGTTTTGTGTGTAAAGATATGTCAGATGTGCTCTTGTATTATGTATTTTAGAGAAGAGGCAATCTCTCTCTCTCAAGGATGACTATAAGCATAGTAAAATAAAATAAAATCAAGATGGCAATGCACATAAAAACAGCTCCAATCACACCATCACATTATTTTATTTACACATTGTGGACACCTCTTCCCACTTGCCATTTAAGAGGATGGTATGCAGGTCTGACTGCATACATATACAACTTTTGTCACAGTGGCACAGTGGTTAGAGTGCAGTACTGCAGGCTACTTCTGCTGACTGCCGTCTGACTGCAATTTGGCGGTTAAAATCTCACCAGGCTCAAGGTTGACTCAGCCTTCCATTCTTCCGAGATGGGTAAAATGAGGACCCAAATTGTTGGGGGGCAATATGCTGACTCTGTAAACCACTTAGAGAGGGCTGTAAAGCACTATAAAGTGGTATATAAGTCTAATTGCTATTGCTATTAGACTTAGTCAAATGCATGAGAAAAAAACATCACCCTATCTTGCTGCCGAACATATATAGGAAAAAGTACTTCAATATGAACTGAGATAAGAAGAATTCCATACCAATTCCCATCTTCTATTCTTCATGAGTTACTGGGGATGAGCCTTGAATGAAAATACCAGCAGCATGCTCCATTCCCTGCAGTTCAAGAAGCTGAAGGCAAGATCAGAGCAGCAAGCTGGTCAGGAAGAGCCCATGTTTGATTAATATAAGAAACAATCTTGTTCAGGATGAGTTCATGCAACTCACCAAGCCATAATGTGGCTTGTTTGGCTCTGGATCAGGGTGATTTATGTACCCCGATATTACAGTTTTCAGACTGTGATATATGGCTTTAGAGTATTATGAAAATCCAGTTGTGGTTAATTCAATACAAGATGATTCAATAAATCATGGCTTGATACAATGGGGCTCCATTTTTGAACTTATCTCCCCCATGTTTCTGAACAATGCCCTGCCTAGAGATGCAAATCACATCCTCTGAACATAAGATCCTGGAAAACATAAACCGGAGCAAACAGTGGATATATAAGATAAGAAAGTTCCAAAAATATTGGAAAGTGTGCTTGACAGAAGAACTACAGTAAATGTTCAGTCTCCAAGGAGCTTCACTGACCTTTTACTTCTACTTGGCCCACTTCCTCTGGACAACTCTTTGTAAAATAAAAACAGTCACCCCATTGATCGCAACACCATTTCTTTGTCTTGCAAAAGAAAAAAAAAGCTCAGCTCCATGTTCAAGCAAAGGGGGCTTATCTGGTGACTGCCTGTAGGAGCAGGGATTGCTAATTTATTTGGTCTCACATTTGCAAATCCACAAACACTGATATTCACTGACTGAAACAGAGTTATTCAAAAATTGTACTTTTCCCAATTTTATAATTTGCCTGCTAGAAAGGAGAACCTAAGGGAAAAGCCTTCATGAAAAGAGTGAACAGCTTGCAAAAACCAGATATGTTAATGCACCAGGCTAGAAAGGCATCAGGAGACTGTGAGTTCTAGTCCTGCCTTATCCATGAAAGCCAGCTGGGGGATCTTGGGCTGGTTATTGTATCTCAGCACAATTCAGCTCACAGGATTTTACAGGTGCAAATAGGAGGAGGAAGGGTATGTGTTGGGTATGTTCACAATTTTGAATTATTTGTAAAAAATAATAAAGGTGGGGAACTAAATAAATAAATGTGTGAACAAAGCTGGGTAATTTGGAAAAATAGGCATCGTCATACACATAATATAAACTTTGGATCAACCCTCCCCCCCCTTGGGTTCAATGAACCAAATTTAGAAAAATAAGGAACTGAAATTGACATTTGTCCACCTCAATCACATATCTATAGCACAGAAGCAACCCCAAAGCTCTCATTTGAAGTTCTTATACAGGAATTCAAACTCTGGATAAGAAGATGTAAAACCGGTGCTGACACAATTCCTTGGCTTTTCCTGTTAGCTGTTTGCTTGCATTGTTCAATTACAAGCCAAGTCTCACTATTGGAGACAGATTTGCTGATCTAATTGAATTAGCACAATGTCACTGAATTTTATCCTATTAATCAACTGCAAGGAAAAACTACTGATGGCTACACGCGTGGCACATCAGTCGTTTGAGGTTGAATGAAGCATGTTCGCAATCGTGCTTATGTTTATCTCTTTCCTTAGCCCTTTGGTATTTATGTGGATGACAGTAGCCGTGCAGAGCTAGATTTGAAACAAACTTCAAAAGGATGTAAGATAAGATGCTGCATAAGAAAGAAACTCATTAGAGACATGAACTACCAATAAAGTGGGTATTTGAGCAACATCTTGTAATCCAGTCCTACGATATGTACTGCTTTTATGTCCCACTGCCTTTTATGGAATGTATTACTCAAATCCTAGATTATCATAGAATGGAAGCATTGGGAGGGAACTTCTGAATTCATCTAGGCCAGGGGTGTCAAACTCAAGGCCCAGGAGCTGGATTCGGCTTGCAGGGTGCTTAGATCTGGCCATGGGGCCACCCCTGGAAACAGCAAAGTACCAGCCCGCGGTGCCTCTGCCAGCAAAAATGGATCTTGGGAGGGCCGCGTGCTCCGTTTTGGCTGGCAGAGGGTTGCAGGAGGCCATCCTAGGCAAAAACAGAACTCGCTAGGGCCACATCCTCTCCCCCAAGCTCAATTTTCACTGGCAGAGGGTTGCAGGAAGCCACCTAGCCGAAAACGGAGCTCAGGAGCCCATTTTCACTGACAGAGTGCTCAGGCCACCACAGGCGCTCCCGACATGAGTTATGTCAAGCTGGCCACACCCACCCTGGCCCCCCACAGTCAAACACAACCCTGATGTGGCCCTCAATGAAATCAAGTTTCACACCCCTGATCTAGGCTAACTTCTTACCTAATGCAGGAATTTACTGCTATAGCATCCTTGATCCAGGACCAGCTGCCCCCTCCAAAGGACTCCCTCAGACAGTCTGTTCTGTAGTTGCTATCATTCAGAAAATTCTCCTGAAGCCCAACCAACATTTGCTTCCTTATAATTTAACTCCCCCCCACTCCGGGTATTTTTTTGTCATGTCTTTTGGAATGACTTTCAATACTTCTCCACATAGTATTTAAAACACTATTGCAATCTTAACCACCCATCCATGGGCTGATTAATTTTCTTGCAGGGGAACTTTCCCCATTAATTAATTAATTAAACTTGTGTGCTGCCTGACTGTCAATGATTCTAGTGGGCAGCTCACAACAGTCAATGCAATAAAATCAATAAAACACACACAAAAAATAAAGATAAAAGATAGCAAGTGCAATGAAGCGAGGGTTCTCACTCTCCCTTGCCAAAGGTCTGGGTGAACAGCCAGGTCTCCGACAACAGAGTGGGGCCCAGTTGGATTTCTGGGGCAACCTTATTTTAAAGGGCACATACTACTACAAAGAAGGCCTGTTTCTGGAATTATGATATATGACCTGTTTTAATCAAAGGAAGGAACATAGTGGCTCAGTGGTTAAGATGCTGAGCTTGTTGATCAGGTCGGCAGTTCAGCGGTTCGAATCCCTAGCGCCGCGTAATGGGGTGAGCTCCCATTACTTGTCCCAGCTTCTGCCAACCTAGCAGTTCGAAAGCACGTAAAAAATGCAAGTAGAAAAATAGGGACCACCTTTGGTGGGAAGGTAACAAGGTTCCGTGCGCCTTTGGCATTTAGTCATGCCGGCCACATGACCATGGAGACGTCTTCAGACAGCGCTATCTTAGAAATGGAGATGAGCCAGAAATGACTAGCACATATGTGTGGGGGAACCTTTACCTTAATCAAAGGAACCCAGATGATGCTAATCCTACAAGATGCAATTGGCCAGGGAGATATTTTGGAAGACAGTTGGGTCCTCAAGTAAACAGGCCCTATGCCATGGAGAGCTTTATAGGTAACAATTGGCACCTTGAATCAAACCCAGAAGCAAAACAGCAGAGTTGTTATATGGCATACTGAGGCATGCCTATTATTGCTCACACTGCTGCATTCTGGGCAAATTGAAGCTTCCAAGGGCAATCCCATATAGACCACATCATAGTAGTCAAACTGCAAGGTGACTAGGGCATGAGTAGTTGTCTGAAGAGCATTCCCAATATAAGAAAGGATACAACTGGCACACCAGATGGAGTTGTAGAAAGGTCATCCTACAGTCTACAGCTCCTCTTCAAGCAGGAGCTGTGAATCCTCCAGCTCCAGGAGACCTCCAGATGGAATGTCAATCTTGAAGGTTGAAATTCTATTGCATTTGAGGTCAAAGATGAAATTTCCACAGATCTGGTTGGGCCAAACACTCACAGCCACTTGGGTGTGGTAAGACTGACTTGGAGACAGAGTCCTCCCCATCCAAACTGCATAGCCTCCAGACACTGGGATGGATGGAATGTTGGCAGTCTCAAATGGTTAACTCATGGTCAAAAGATATAATTAGGTGTCATTAGCATATCAGCACTCAGACGCTCTGTAAAGATTTTGAAAAGGAGGGGAGAGAGAGTAGAACCGTGTGCCCCCCTACAGGAGGGGCCCAGGGAGTGATCTACCTCCCCCCTCCAACCAACACCAACTGGAACTGGTCTTGAGAAAATCAAGACAACCATTGTAAAATGGTGCCCCAAATTCCTAATCCATGGAGCCATCTTAGAAGGGTACAATAGTTAATGGTATCAAAGGCCCCTGAGAAATCAAGGGGAACAAGGATGGATGCATCATCACTATCATGGCTCCACCAAAGTTTATCAACAAGCACCACAAAGGCTGGTCTCAGTACCTAAATAAATATTAGCATTATTTTAATTTTTGACAATTGATTAAGTCATTTCAATTTCTGTCCAGACCAGGTGCCCTCTGTCTCATTTTATTAGAATAATAAATAATATTGATCAGACAGACCAAGTAATTATTTTTTTAAAAAAAACCTGCATGATTAATCTTAAACCAGTCCTTTGTATTTCTGTAATGAAATTGAATTTCTTGTGACTCACCAGTAACTGGACTCCAAAGCCACACATTGTAGCACACATTAACTATATAACCTGGACCAGACCGTGATTTCTACTGCACGGATTAACCAGAATCAGCTGGATTCAAACAATTCAAACAATAGGCTTACTCTATGCCAGGGGTCAGCTCTGGAGCCACATGTGGCTCTTTCACTCCTCTGCTGTGGCTCCTTGTCACTCAAAATATGCGTCACAACCGCCAATGTGTGACACCTGCTGGCACGCAATTTATTGAGCTTTTCAACCCCCGGTAGGCCAGCCATGGTTTAAATTCAAGAAAATAAAAGTTTCAGAAGAAAACAGAACGTTTAATTCAACTACAATGCTAGTTTTGTGGCCACTCAAGAAATAGTCAGGCATAGGAAGGGTTTTGTGGCTCCCGGTGTTTTCTTTTCTGTGGGAAATGCTCCAAATGGCTCTTTGAGTATTTAAGGTTGCAGACCCCTGCTCTATGCACACAATGGTTTAAAAATCACACTGGCTAAATTGATCAAACATTCAAAGACAAAGCCATGGAAAGCTTTGCCAACTCAAGCAGATATTTTTGCAGTTGTGAACAGGTAGCAAAATGGGCCGATCAAGTCACAGGTGCAGTTTGACCATAGGGTTGGAAAGGTCCATTTATCTTGAGGGAGAAAGAGTTGCAACTTTGTAGGTATATTAACTCTGGCATCTGCCTCAGCTTATAGGGGAAGAGAGAGACCTTATCACAGTTCTAAATCATTAGAGAAAAATAAACGCACTCTGAAAAAGGTCAGTTGCTTCTGTAGCTAGGAATATAGCCTCTGGCTTATACTCCTCATTCTGCTCCACCATCAATCATACAACAGGACACTGACTTGCTGGAAGATGGATGAGCAAGTAGCACACAGACTGCTGTGAATATAAGCAAAAATGAGTTCATTGACATGTCTTTTTCCTAATATCCAACAAGAGGGAGAGTGATGGAAGAAGTTCCCACCTTGTTTTGACACAGAAAGAAAAAAGTTGGGGCAGAAATGGATGGCTCCTTTGCAATCAAAAATGGATGGCTATCTTCCTCCTTTTGGCATTCTGAAACAAAAAACAGCCTGCTCCTATGTATCAGAATAAATTCCTAAAATGAATTACATTAAATGCCTTTCAACCTATGATCAGTGTTTCTCAACGTTGGCCATTTTAGGTTGGGTGGACTTCAACTCCCAGAATTCTTCAACCAGCAATGCTGGCTATGAAATTCTGGGAGTTGAAATCCCCCCAACGTTAAAATGGCCAAGGTTGGGAAACACTGTTGTAAATGCAATGAAAGTCTGCCATGTTGTCCTTAATATGAATAAAATATTTTCGATGTTGTGGTGAATAAGGTGAGCGATGAAGCCAATTGTCAGTTGGTTAAACTTCCGTAGTATCACACAAAGGCAAGGAGAATAGTGTTCATGTCAATCACATTTTCGATTAGTGCGTTGTGAATCCAGCTCCACTGTGATCACTTTAGAATAGAATAGAATAGAATTTTTTATTGGCTAAGTGTGATTGGACACACAAGGAATTTGTCTTGGTGCATATGCTTTCAGTGTACATAAAAGAAAAGATATGTTCATCAAGAATCATTATGGTTCAGTATAGTATGTCAACTCTGCCAATTGTATTTATTAAGCCATAGTAAATAGCAATAGTTCTTAGACTTATATACCACTTCACAGTGCTTTATAGCCCTCTCTAAGCGGTTTACAGAGTCAGCATATTGCCCCCAACAATCTGGACCCTCAATTTACCCACCTCAGAAGGATGGAAGGCCAAGTCAACCTTGAGTCGGTGAGACTCGAACTGCTGAACTGCCGGCAGCCGACAATCAACAGAAGTAACCTGCAGTACTGCATTCTGACCACTGTGCCAGCACAGCTCTTGATTGGTAAATGATTGGTAAGCGAAGATGATGTTATCTATTCAGTCATGTCTGACTCTTGGCGATTCTATGAGCCAGGTTGCTCCACATCTTCTGATCTTTCACTGCTTCTTTGAGTTGTTCTATGATCCGGTGTTAGCTTTGTTGGTGTCCAGCCACTGTGTTCTTTGGTGGTCTGGTTTCCTTTTACCGCTTACTATTCCAAACACATTTGCTTTCTCCAGTGAATTCCGCTGCATGATTGGTAAGTATGTAACACAAGCATAGGGATTCCCTTGCAGCCACAAGACGAGCTGTAGTAAACCTGGCTGTATGCTAAAAGTATGTTCTCCATGCATGGTGAGTTAATGGATCTACCTGGTTATGGGCCTAGTTGGTTTCTTTCTTTGCAAGCTATGTTTCCCAAAGAGCAAGGACAATGGTAAAAGACTGCTGGAAGGCGTATGCACATAAATAGCAAAAGCAATCAAAGCAAAGTTCACCGAAATATCATTGATAATTTGGGAGAACTCATCCATTGTTTAGATTTAAAATGAATCAGAATCAGTGGTGGGATTCAGCCGGTTCGCACTGATTTGGGCAAACTGGTTGTTAAATTACGCCCCACCCCCCACTCCCGCTATCAGAGTGTATCCTGGGTGCTGCGCTGCAATGGAGAAATGGGCAATGAAGTGGCTGGCATGAGGGAAGGAGGAGGTCACTTTCCCTCTTTCCTTCTCCCTGCTCCTCCTCCTTCCCTCATGCCGGTCGCTCTGTTGTCCATTTCTCCATTGCAGCACAGCACCCAGGATCCACTTTGATAGTGGGAGGGTGGTGATAAGTTAACAACTGGTTCGCCCAGGGTCAGGTTGGCTGTTGCAGGAGACTCGTCTCTCATGTGTGGCAGAATTGGAGGATGGAGATGAGCCACGCTTCCCACGACAGCCAACCTGACCATGGGCGGACTGGTTGTTAAATTATTTGAATCCCACCACTGATCAGAATGAAATTCGTACAAAAACAGATTATTACTACAGATCCATTTACACCAGTGGTGGGTTCCTCCCAGTTCCGCCCTGGTTCCGCCAAGCCGGTAGGAGTGACGATATAACATCACCGAACCGGTTCTCTTTGTTTGGGAGCTGGGCCCTCCCGCGCCCCCCCGCACCCCACCGCGTTATTCTTGCCTTTTATTTGGTCCCACCCCCAATCTATTGCTGCCTCCCGAGTCCCAGCTGATCAGCTAGAAGGAAAAAAACTGTTTAAACTCTTGCCACGGGGCTTCAAAGTTCCGCCCTACAGCTGATCAGTGTTAAAAGGCAGTGTGGTGGTAGACTGGTGCCTCCAAAAACAAATAAGTAGACCGGTGCCTGCAAAAATAAATGGGTAGACCAGTGCCTCCAAAAACAAATGAGTAGACCGGTACAGCTCTGCAAGCAGTTAAAAGCCTGGTAGACCAGTACCTCTGCTAAATCCTAAAGAATTGTCACATGACCACCAAGCCACACCCACAAAATAAGCCACGCCCACAGAACCGATAGTAAAAAATTTAGAACCTACCCCTGATTTACACCTGTCTTCTCCTGCAGTATGGCTTTAATAAGGAACTAAAAGCAAAGAAGTCAGGCAAAGAAGGAATAGAAGAGAAAAAGAGAAAATGCAGGCATTGTTTTCCCATATTCATGTAGTATACGACACCCTTGTCAATAAATCAGTTTTACTTCTCTAGCTTGGTTGCTTCTGCTTGGTGCAATCAAGTGAAGATTTTCTGAGAGTACGTCCTTCATTATACTATGGCTGGGATCTCGTGCAATAGGCTCCTTGGAAACCTGCTGTGATAATTTTTCTGTTCAGTTTGTAGTTTTGAAGGTAAATTTACTCACATCTGATCCAGTGTTTACGTTAGTTGTGACAGAATTAAGTTTTAGGGATATGCAAGGTTATCAAAGTCCTAAATTATGTCACTTTCTATTATATTTCTTTCAGTTTGTTTCATTCCTTTAGACAGAGTGGATAGACAGGGCTTTTTGGACAAGGATACCTACCACATAATGCCCTTGATCCAGGACTACTTTGCCTTACTAAATCATAGAAATAATAAAATAGTGCTCTGATGGAATATTTTATTTCTGTAGCTCAGAAACAGGCTATGGTAAAATCCCTTCTTTAAAAACCATCTCTAAATCTATGCAGTTGGCTATAGATTAAATGCAGCAGACTGAGTTATCATGCACATGTAAAAAAATTGAGGTCACTGGAAAACAACAGGGAGCTCTAGAGGCTGCAAATGTTTTAAACAATTGGAGAAAGGTGGGGGGAAGGCTACAGAAAAGCAAGAGGACAAGAAAAAGAAATATAGGCCTGGATGAGTTATGAATGATCAGGGCATAATTTGGCAATTCAGAAAATAGCTCAGTTTGTTGATTTCAAAAAGAGAACACTTTTTGCATGCCTTTAGCTATAATGGGAAACCAATACATGCCTATACATTACAACTTCCCCACCCCCTTTTTCTGTTATTCTGACATTTTTATGAACATTGGCAGGCATTGAATGTCTTTGGAGTAGATGAGGGTTGACAAATTTCAGGCAGATAGATGCAAGGAATATGGGCTTGGGACAATGGTGAAATCCAAATTTTTTTACTACCGGTTCTGTAGACGTGGCTTGGTGGGCGTGGTATAGCTTGGTGGGCGTGGCTTGGTGGGCATGGCAGGGGAAGGATACTGCAAAATCTCCATTCCCTCCCTGGGGGAAGGATATTGCAAAATCTCCATTCCTACCCCACTCTGGGGCCAGAGGTGGCATTTTCCGGTTCTCCGAACTACTCAAAATTTCCGCTACTGGTTCTCCAGAACCTGTCAGAACCTGATGGATTTCACCCCTGGTCTGGGACAACTTGCCATAGCTGACTCATCCTGGTCATCTCACCACAGCCAACTCACCCTGGCTGACTTGCCATGGCCAACTCGCCACAGGACAATTCATTACCGATTAGCCGATAGGCTGATGGGACTCCACCCTCTTGCTCATCTTGGCGAACGGATAACGGCAGTGGCAGGAGGCTCCACCCACCTGCCTGTATGCTTCTGTGCATGCGCAGAAGCGTCACGTGCAAGTGAGCACACACTCATGAGTGAATCGGTAGCAACGGGATTTGCAATCCACTACTGAGTCCCAGGTGTCTTGGGCCTGGGAAGGGTTGCTAGCAAAGGAGAGAGGTGCAGGATGACCAAGCAAAGGGGGAGGAGAGGGCAGGCAGCGGAGCAGAGGAGCGCCGAAGCTCCGGCAATGAGAAATTACCTCCCCTCTGATCCCCGAGCACGGGGAATGAAGGCGGGATCATCATAGGACGACCTGAAGACTCAGGAGGAGTGTGCCCCATCCTTCTTCACAAGGTTCACCTGGGGAATGAGATTTAAAGAGAAGCTGTTGGGAGGGGCACTTGTCAGGAACAAGCGTTGCCTTTTCCCAGTTTCACCTGCTGTTACTGATGTCTGGATACTTTGCTTGCCTTGCCCTGCTTGCACTGCTTGCCTTGCTTGCCTGGCCTGCCTATGTGCCAGTTTGCAGCAACCCAGTTCTGCTCCGGGTTGTGCTGCAGTCCCAGTGAACTCTTCCTGTGATGAGGATTCCTTGGAACCAAATTCCCTGAATTGTGGCTGCTCTCAGAACTGTGCTGCTCCTCTGGACTAATAGCAGCCAGGAACTATTGGAGGTGCGTGTTTAGAGCTTTGTTCCTGGACTTGCAGTAAATGATGGGACTTTTAGGGGAAAGTTGGAGCAATAAAGGGGAGCTAAGCCTTCATTCCATCTGTGTTGCTTCCATGCCCAGTCCTGGGCCATCACACCCTGGAATGGAATACTTTCCTGAAATTGCAGGACTGGAGACAAAATCTGAGCATTTTTTGCTTTAATTTCTTTTACTATGGAAAAGTTACATTGATGTATCTTATATATCGAAGACCTTTGGGCCTCATTAGTTTTCTGAATATTTTATTTGTTTGTAAACAATACCCTGCCTTGAAATTTGATGAGTTTCATCAAGTTACAGAGGGTAAAACCATCAACCACCATAGTTTGTGTGCTAGAACTTGTCTTTCAAGAGCTCGAATGACACACGAATACTTGCCAAGTGCTTGCAAAGAAACTCTAAAATTCTAGCTGGTTTTTCTCCATACACCATTAAAATGATCAATTTCACTGAAAATGACCAATTAATTTAAACCCATATAGTTGACTTGAAATTTAGAGGAATCCCACTGAACATTGAAAATTCTCTGGATTTCACATATTGTAGGGAAAAGGAAGAAGAAAAATGTTTAAAATGGTCGGTTATCATAATGTTATTCACTTGATGATGGCTTAGAAAGCAAATAGGATACTAAATCCTGGCACCTCTTTTGTAGTCCTAGATTGGGGAGGTGAAAGTTCCCATTGTTGAGTTGGAATTAGGGATGCTTAGAAAGAAAAATGGATATTTTATTGTCTGTATCTTCCTAAAGTTTTCCAACACCATTATTTCCTAAGGCCTCAAATAGATTGGGGTATCCTGTAAAAGAGATGAATTTATCTGAATGTTAATTATTTTTTATTTAAGAGCCGAGGTGGCACAGTGGTTAGTGTGCAGTACTGCAGGCTACTTCTGCTGACTGCCGGCTCTCTGCAATTTGGCACTTCAAATCTCACCAGGCTCAAGATTGACTCAGCCTTCCATCCTTCTGAGGTGGGTAAAATGAGGACCCAAATTGTTGGTGGCAATGAGCTGACTTTGTAAACCGCTTAGAGAGGGCTGTGAAGCGGTATATAAGTCTAAGAGCTATTGCTATTTACCACATATAACAGAATAACAGAGCTGGAAGAGACATTGGAAGTCTTCTAGTTCTAATCCCCTACTCAGGCAGCAAACTCTATACCATTTCAGGCAAATGGTTGTTCAATATCTTCTTAAAAACATTCAGTGTTGGAGCACCCAAAACTTCTGGAGGCAAGTCGTTCAACTGATTAATTGTTCTATGTATTTTTTACTGTATTTCTGGCATCTATGTTACTCTGGAATTACATCCCATATTTTAGTTATTTTACTTTTTTGGTATGACCATAAAACTAATCAATTCTCTCTCTATATCTATCTATCTATCTATCTATGTATCTATCTATCTATCTATCTATCTATCTATCTATCTATCTATCTATCTATCTATCTATATTTCTCTATCTCTATCTCTATTGCTCTCTCTCTCTCTCTCTCTCTCTTCTCTCTCTCTCTCTTTCTCTCTATCTATCTCTATCTCTACAGTATTTATCTATCTATCTATCTATCTATCTATCTATCTATCTATCTATCTATCATTATCCCCAGTGGTGGTATTCACCTGGTTCTACCCAGCTCAGGCGAACCGGTAGTGACGGCTGTGGGAGGCTCCACCCACCCACCCAGATGTAATCACATCCCGTTTTTTATGATCTGCGCATGCACGCGTGCTCACATTTGCGAACCAGTAGCGAAGGTAAGTGAATACCACCCCTGATTATCCCTCTATCTAATCTCACCTTGAGGTGAGTTTTAAACTTAAAGTTCCCGTTTCTCCCTTAATTTTATCTAAATCCTCAGGGAGCCAAAACTTTCACCCACTCCTCTATTCAAATATTCAGCCTTTAGGCAAAAGTGTTTTTGGGTAGGAACAGACACGTCAGTGGCACCTCCCTAATTATACCTGCCATGTATCCTTTCTTTCCTGCCCTCCTTTATACCTACATTTTGCTATTGTTTGTGCAGCTATATCCAAACCAAGAGTGTTTCCTGGAAGAGCTTATTATACTCCTGTGTAGCAAGCTCACTGCTGAGAAATGTGTTCCAGAAATGCTTACAGAATCCCCTCCTTTTATATTTGAGAACATCACATTCACTCCTTGCTTAGTCACCACTGGCAGGGGGTCTGTATCCCTGGATCAACCCCAGTCTGTGATTTTTGTCTGGTTAATGCAGATCTTTTGCTTTCCCCCAGAGTTACAAAATGAGAGTGGCCCACATCCATTGAAGACTTGGATCTCAATTCTACCCATTAGAGAATTACACCCAAGAGATTTAGGCAACCTAATTCCAGCCGCAGAGATGCTATGGTTTTTTACACTCATCATGGGAAGTACCAAGGAGTGCAGCCTTTAAAAAATTATGAGTGCTTCCAGATGGAATTTGAAAATCACCCTGCCTTGTGTACAGAATTTTACGGACTCCAGGTGAGACCTTCATCTTCCCATAATTTCCTAATGTTTCTTCTTTCCTATTGTTTAGTTTTGTCTGCTCTCAAAACGCAGACCCACGTACATATAAAAAAAATAAAGTGTTTAAATTTTAACTTTTAATTTAAAAATAATCAGAAGGAAAGATAGAATGGCTGCAGAAGGTGCTATTTTTGTATCATTGAAAGCCATCCATGCAGAAATCCAATTAAGCGTTTTACAACAGGACTGGTCAGCTTGAGGTCCCAAAAGTCTGTTTCGATGCAACCCTCATTTTTTCCCTCTTCTGTTTAAATAAATGCCCAGTTCTCAGAGAATGCCTGGAAAAGACCCTGCAGTTTTCTTGACAAGGTTTTTCAGAAGTGGTTTGCCATTGCCTTTTTCCTAGAGCTGGGAGAACGTGATTGGCTCAAGATCACCAAATATGTATAAGAATATTATTACAATTACATAAGTATGATTTAAATAGCAAATAATATTATCATTACTACCTGTATTCAAATAAATGATACCCAGATGCCTCACTGTTCGCGTATTGATATTAGAATAGAATAACAGAGTTGGAAGGGACCTTGGAGGTCTTCTAGTCCAACCCTCTGCCCAGGCAGGAAACCCTACACCACTTCAGACAAATGATTATCCAACATCTTCTTAAAAACCTCCAGTGTTGGAGCATTCATAACTTCTGGAGGCAAGTTGTTCCACTGATTAATTGTTCTAACTGTCAGGAAATTTCTCCTTAGTTCTAGGTTGCTTCTCTCCTTGATTAGTTTCCATCCATTGTTTCTTGTCCTGCCCTCAGATGCTTTGGAGAATAGCTTGACTCCCTCTTGACAGCCCCTGAGATATTGGAACACTGCTATCATGTCTCCCCTAGTCCTTCTTTTCATTAAACTAGACATACCCAGTTCATGCAACCATTCTTCATATGTTTTAGTCTCCAGTCCAGGGGTGGGTTCCACTTACCTTTCTTCCCGGTTCGCAATGGGAGCACACATGTGCACTTCTGAGGATGCGCAGATCATCTGTGAAGAAGTCCGGGCGGGTGGACGGAGCCTCCTGCTGCCATTACTACCGGTTTGCAAGAACCGGACCGAACCGGTAGCAACCCACCACTACTCCAGTCCCCTAATCATCTTTGTTGCTCTTCTCTGCACTCTCTCTAGATGTATATGTATATAGCTGAATAAGGACTACCTGTATCTCTCTCAGTTTCTATGCCCACAAGAAAAAAGCAGCTGGAATAGAGTATTGCCTTCTGGGAGCTATTTTTGTTTTGTTTTGTTTTGTTCTCCCATAACTGCTCTTTCCTTCCTATGAAGCACCCCAAGCAATCCCTTTTATGTCCAGTGCCAACCATAGAAGAAAGTAATTGAGCTCTTTTGCCTAGAGTGACATCACCCACTTGTTAGTTCGTGAGACTAATGTCAGGCCCAAAACAAGGAATGACATGTGGTGACTCTTCCAAGATGAGTTCTTTATTCTTTCACTCCTATACACAAAATCTTGCCAGACTAAAGACTCTACTATTTGCATTTACAATATACTTTGCAAACTATTAGGGAGAGGCTGTCTTCACCCACTTTCTCTCACACATAATATCTGGGTTGAGTTGCCTCTTACTCCTCTGGGACCCTCCCACTCCCTCCTGGGAATTCACCTCCTCACTACATTCCATCACATCTAATTAGTGCTGAGATCCTCATAAATAGCTAGGAATATTTCTGCCTACCAAAGGGAATATGAAGCCTTCTGGTAATCTTACACTTGCTGCCTAAACTAATCCTGGCTTGTGTTTATGCTGGCTTCAGAATATCCTGCCCAAACTGAGTAGTTTGGCAATAGTTTACAAGTTATTCAGGCTAGATCAGAGGTCTCCAAACTTGGCAATTTAAATCTGTGGACTTCAACCCACAGAATTTCTCAGCCAACCATGCTGAGGACTTTTGGAAGTTGAAGTCCATAAATCTCCAAGTTTGGAGACCTCTGGTCTAGACCAAAAGGCTATTATGGCCTCATTGATTGGACAATTGCCCTTTGTTGTGGCCCGCCGATGGCCAGCGGAGCTGGCAGCAGAGTCGGACAGTGAGGAGGTTGGGGAGGAACTTGGGCCAGTTCTGGGGGCTGGGGAAAGCTTGGACGAGAGCTTTGCGTCGGAGGCAGAGAGGGAGGTAGACAGCAGCGAGACAGAAGAACAGCTGGAGCCCATTCCCAGTGTGTGCATGTGCAGAGCTGCCAGAAGACAAGAAGAACTCAGAAAGCAAGGTCAACTTGGGAGTAAAGCCACATCTTGGAGGTGATTGGCCCCTCCCATAGGAAACAAAAGAGGATTGAAGAGGGAGGGGGCTTTTGCACGAAACAATTTGTTCATTCCGTGACTCTGAGAAACTCTGTGCCAAGTTTTGCCTTTCGCCTTGTTTGGAAACAAGTTACGTGGCAGCTTGCCAAGCAAGATAAGGTGTATTGATAACTATTCCTTTGAAAAACTGTTTGGGCAAACCTTGCTGACTGTGAATGAAAGTAATTCACAGTCGTAGAAATAAAAGAGGTTTTGCTGGGACCAATTCCTGCTTCCTGCTTTTTAAGGGAGCCTAGGTCAGAACTAGCCTAGGAGATGTGGTGGCTCAATGGCTAAGACGCTGAGCTTGTCGATCGAAAGTTCAGCAGTTCAGCAGTTCAAATCCCTAATACCATGTAACAGGATGAGTTCCCGTTACTTGTCCCAGCTTCTGCCAACCTAGCAGTTCAAAAGCACATAAAAAATGCAATTAGAAAAATAGGAACCACCTTTGGTGGGAAGGTAACAGCGTTCTGTGTGCCTTTGGCGTTTAGTCATGCCAGCCACATGACCAAGGAGACGTCTTCGGACAACGCTGGCTCTTCAGTTTTGAAACGGAGATGAGCACCGCCCCCTAAAGCCGGGAACGACTAGACATCTTGGCTGTCTCAGGAATTCTGGGAGTTGAAGTCCACAGGTTGTAAAAGAGCCACAATTGCCCATCCCTGACCTAGGACATACATATTTGCTGGTGGAATGAAAATATATTACTTCTTATGGGCTTAGTTGGAAAGATATTATCGATTTTCTTTGTAATCATGACAAGTGCTTGGAACACCCTATAGCAGAACACTTTGTCTTATATTCAGGAGCATGAGCGGTGATAAAACTTTGGGCCATGTTGGGATGCAAATTGAGGTTTGTTTGTTTTTTCCAATGAGATTTTACTTATTTATTTTATCAAATTTATTTGCCATCTGTTTTGTTTCAAAGTGACTCTGGGTGGCTTAGAGAATTAATTCAACTACAAAAAATAATCACAGTCACACATTTTGAAACTGATGGGAATATGTTGTCTGGCTATCTGTCATGATTCTCAGAGGTTAATGTCCTGTTCTTGATAATTCATGATTTTTTTTTTTTGTATGTTCTCCATCAAGTCATTTGGAGATCACTTCACTAGGAATGGAAAGATCATTGAGAACTGCCAGGATGTTTTCCACTGCGTCTTCTGTCATCATGTGCAGGGCTTGGTCTGTAGCAGTGCCAATGTGGGATGTTATGATGATATTCTTAATCTACAATAGCAAGTGATCTCTTGGCAATGGCTCAGGATAGGACACATCCAGAGCTGCAGCCTTAATAACCTTATTTTGGAGTGCTTCTATCAATGCATCCTGGTCAACAACTGCACCTCTGCAGATATTGATGTGATATTGATGAGTGTGGCTGTGGGTTTCATCAATTCTAGCTCTCTTTTTCCTATGAGATTGTGGGACTCTGATGTCAAATTTACAACCAGCATCACAAAATCAGACTGTCGAAGCAAGTCATCAGTGTTTTTACAATACATTTTACAATACAAATTGAGTTTTGATAATGTGACTCATGTTTATCTAACCCTTTGGAAAAATTCTGCTTTGAGCCACGCATTAAAAGGAAAATAATGCAGGAACATAAAACAAGGGGAGGTTTGGGGCTCCCCAATTACCAAGCTTGTTGCCTGGTTTGAGTAAAAGATTGGATAACACTGAAGAGGAAGTGTATATTAAAAATTGAAAGGTATAATTTGCAGCAGGGGTGGCATTATTTTCTCTGGCCAATCAAGACAGGATAGCATAAATATTTCACGAACCACTATGTAAGGGGATGTTTGATTAAGGTATGGGATAACATTAAGAGAATGATGTATAATAAGGTCCCATATTCGTTTGTGACCCTTGAAGTGACTACATACCCACCTCTATATAATTTGGATAAACCTGTGATGTACAAGGAATTGTTGGATGGTGGGGGTAACCTTAGATCTAGCGTGGACCTACAATTACGGGGAATTAACTTGGACTGGTGGGCATACGCACAAGTTCAAACAAGGTACCAAAAAGATAAAGCTAAGGGGGGATCTTTATTTCACCACAAGAGCTCGATAAGGCCCTCCTGGAAGGTGATAAGAAATGTATTACTAAGGTATATAATCTCCTTCTGTCCCATTTTGTAGCTGAAGAAGTAGTTAAAGACTCGATGATAGCCTGGGGGAGGAATTTCGGATACATGTTAGATCTGGAAAAATGGCAACAAATATGGAATAGAAATGCAGAAATGACGATGGCAGTGTCTTTCAAAGAAAATATATTTAAAATGTTATATAGATGGCATATACCACCAGCAAGAATTGCAAAGATGTTCCCTGGAACTTCAGCAGAATGTTGGAAATGTAGGGCAGCCAGGGGTACATTTTACCACCAATGGTGGACATGTTTACAAGCCCAAAGCCACTGGAGTAAGATAAAGGATTGGCACATGGAGATCACAGGAGTTAACTTTCAACTGAGACCAGAGGTCTACTTATTAGGAATAAATCCTGGGGGTATAAGGAAAATAGACTGGTACCTTTTTATACATATTACCACTGCGGCTAGAATTGCATATGCACAATTTTGGAAAGGGAAGGAAGTGCCATCGGACCAGATGATTATCAAAAAAAATTTGTGGTGTGCAGAATGTGATAGATTAACATATACTCTTAAAGATAGACAAGAATCAATTTTCAATCAAAGCTGGGATAAATGGTACAAATGGATAGAAGTAAAAAGGCCATGAGGTAGATGTTAGGAAAGCATAGAGCATAGATTTGTTGATACTAAGCTAAATATATATAAGGTAATACTAGATGTAAGAAGACTAACAAGAGTAAGATGCAATGTGAGGAAAATTTAATCGAAGATGTAGTATGATGGTATGTAAGGTTACTTAGGAACTGTATGTATATGGGGGCTGAATCAACCCCAGTTGTATATATGTGATCTTGTTTCGTTATCGTCTTTTTTTTTTGTCTTTTTTTGTATCCAATTTATAATAAAAAAATTTAAAAAAGAAAAAAGAAAAATTCTGCTTTGAGAACTGGTGGCAAATCATTTTATTGGAAAGCGTGGACATAAACTGGGATTATGACTTTAAATCAACTTCTATGTAATGACTATTTTAAGGATTCTTCTCTGCTTTGAATTGAATATGGTCTTCCCAATTCACAATAGGGAGGTATCTTAAGCATATTCTAATGAATCAATACACACACACACAAACACACACAAAGTCATAAAAAAATGAATTCATATATATGAAATTAAAGAAATCAAAATGCCCAGGCACAGCCAGCAGATTTTTAAAATCTTTTCTTACTGTCCTTTTTCTTTGTAGTATCTTTTTACAGCTGCCTTTATTATAAGTGCTAAAATAATACAAAGACTATAACTACAGGTATTGCTTTGTAAACAGAAAGTTGCTGGTTTGAATCCTGGCAAAATGTAATTTTTTTAAAAAAAACAAAGCATTTTTTTTCGCCCTGAGCTTTCTCCTTGACCAAAAAAGATGGAAAGAAATTCCAGTGCTACATAGTTTACCATTTTCCCAATCATCTGAAGTTGAAGGGTTTCCTCCCCCAACTCCTAAATTGGCTATAGGTTATTTGACCTTATACCTTCAGTCCTTTCCTTTTCGTACAAGGAAGAAAATGAGAAGTCGGGTATATATATATATATGTATATGTAGGTCTTTGGTTATTCGGGTTTTCTCCCACGTAAAATTGGAAGTACCTTGGCGACGTTTCGACGAAGTCTCATTCGTCATCTTCAGGCTGGTGTTCTCGGCTTCGTGCTTCCAGGAGCAATGTGAGATCCCAGCTGTCTCTTCCTTTTAACTGCTGGTGGGGGTGTGAGCTGATTGGGTGGGAGCTTGGCTGTGTTCTGATTGGGTGAAGGTGTGTTCTGATTGGTTAGGGGCTTGGCTGCGTTCTGATTGGATGGGGGGTTGGTTGTGCTCTGATTGGATGGGGGTGTGTTCTGTTTGGGTGGGGGCTTGGTTGTGCTCAGCTTAGTCTGAGTTGCAGGGGGATTTGAGCTGGTGAGCTGCGTTGTTGTTGTTTGGCTTCGTGTTTGTGGCCGTGCGAGCTCTTCATGATGGGTGTCAGTCTGCTTCATGTATGGATTGGAGGGGTTTAAAGTGGCTAATGATGCAGCTGCAGTCTGGCTTCTGGTCCTTGGTCGTGGCTCATTATCAGTGTGGGTTTGAGTCTGCTTTCTGTGTGGATGTGTGGTGGTGACATCCTGTGTGGCTCTCGTGAGTGTGGGTCTGGTGTCATTCATCGTGTTAGGGACTCGTTTGTCAATAAGGGCGGGTTTCCAAATGGCTGGTAGGCGGGAGGTATCGTCTCGTTTGTTCATGCTGTGTGGGCGTTTTTCTATCTCGATGGCTTCTCTGATTATTCTGTTGTTAAAGTGTTCAGTTTTGGCGATAGTTCTGGTCTATTTAAAGTCAATATCATGTCCTTTAAGGTGTTGGACCAGGGAAGAAGTTGGTTCCTCTTTTCTGACTGAGTTCTTGTGTTCTTCTATGCGTGCACTTATTCGTCTGTTGGTTTGTCCGATGTATGTGGTGGGGCAGGCGGTGCATGGGATTTCATATACTCCTTGATTTTCTAACTCAATTTTGTCTTTGGGGTTCCTTAGGATGGTGGATATTTTTCGGTTTGTGCAGAATGTTGTCTTGATGTTATGTTTGTGGAGGATTTTGCTTATTCTGTCTGTGGTGCCTTTTATGTATGGGAGGAGGGCTTTGCCGTTTTCTTGTTCTCTGTCTTGGATTTTAGTGGGGGTTTCTTTTTGGATTAGGTTGGTGATCTTATTTCTTTGGAATCCATTAGATGTTAGTACGTTAGTGAGAGTGTGTAGTTCGGTTTTTAGGTGTTGTTCGTCAGCTAAGTGTTTTGTTCTGGAAATGAGTGTCTCGGCTACAGAGTTGATCTGGGCAGGGTGGTGGTGTGAGAGTGCGTGCAGATAGCGGTTTGTGTGTGTTTTCTTCTGGTAGATAGTGTGTCCTAGGGAGCCATTGGATTTTCTGTAGACTAAGACATCCAGAAAGGGAAGTTGGTTGTTCGCTTCTGTTTCCATGGTGAACTGTATTTTGGGGTGTAGGCTGTTGAGGTGTGTGAGGAAGTTGTCCAGTTTTTCTTTCCCATGTGGCCAGATTATGAAGGTGTCATCTACATATCTGAGCCAGAGTTTGGGTTTGTGATCAGATTTTTCATATAGTATTCCATATAGAGGTTGGCAATGACAGGTGAGAGGGGTGATCCCATGGGTGCTCCTTCTATTTGTTTGTATTTCTGTCCATTATAGATGAAGTATGTGTTGGATAGGCAGTGGTTGGTCAGATCTAAGATGTGCTTGGGGGGGTTATATTTGTTTTGGATAACTGTCAAGGCTTCTTTGATTGGTACTTGGGTGAAGAGGGATATGACATCAAAGCTCACGAGTAGGTCACTGGGCTGTAAGTTTTGTTGCTTTATGATGTCTATGAACTGGAATGAGTTTTTTACGTATGAGGTGATGGATTCTGCATAGGGCTGTAGTTGTTTGGCGAGAAATTTGGCTAGGTTTTGTAGAGGTGAGCCTATGGAGCTGACTATGGGTCTAAGTGGGGTTCCTTCTTTGTGTATCTTGGGGAGACCATAAAGCTTAGGGCATCTGGATGATTTCTCTCTGGGAATGATTCTTTGCTGAATCTCTTCGCTGATGGGGGAGGCTTTTATTTTGGATCTGGTGGTTTTTTTCCAGGTAGGTGGTAGGGTCTGTGTTTAGGGGTTTGTATATGGAGTCTTGGAGTAGGTTGGTTAATTTGGTTTGGTAGGAACCAACTTCTTCCCTGGTCCAACACCTTAAAGCCACAGGACATGATATTGACTTTAAAAAGACCAGAACTATCGCCAAAACTGAACACTTTAACAACAGAATAATCAGAGAAGCCATCAAGATAGAAAAACGTCCACACAGCATGAACAAATGAGACGATACCTCCCGCCTACCAGCCATTTGGAAACCCGCCCTTATTGACAAACGAGTCCCTAACACGATGAATGACACCAGACCCACACTCACGAGAGCCACACAGGATGTCACCACCACACATCCACACAGAAAGCAGACTCAAACCCACACTGATAATGAGCCATGACCAAGGACCAGAAGCCAGACCGCAGCTGCATCATTAGCCACTTTAAACCCCTCCAATCCATACATGAAGCAGACTGACACCCACCATGAAGAGCTCGCACGGCCACAAACACGAAGCCAAACAACAACGCAGCTCACCAGCTCAAATCCCCCTGCAACTCAGACTAAGCTGAGCACAACCAAGCCCCCACCCAAACAGAACACACCCCCATCCAATCAGAGCACAACCAACCCCCCATCCAATCAGAACACAGCCAAGCCCCTAACCAATCAGAACACACCTCCACCCAATCAGAACACAGCCAAGCTCCCACCCAATCAGCTCACATCCCCACCAGCAGTTAAAAGGAAGAGACAGCTGCGATCTCACATTGCTCCTGGAAGCACGAAGCCGAGAACACCAGCCTGAAGATGACGAATGAGACTTCGTCGAAATGTCGCCAAGACACTTCCAATTTTACGTGGGAGAAGACCCGAATAACCAAAGACCTACATACAAACACCCGCGAAAACCTGAGAAAACAAATATTTAGATATAGATATAGATATAGATATAGATATAGATATAGATATAGATATAGATATAGATATAGATATTACACACACACACACACACACACACACACATACAACTACCTAATATGCAGGCAGCCCAAGTTCGAATCTGAGTAAGGGTATGGCTAGCTAATGAGAGACTAGTATAGAAATAGATGTATACTAGTCTCCCTTTATTTCTTTATCAGCAAATATAAATTTGGTATAAAATGGTTTGTCGAATATGACTGCTTGAGGGCTCCTGGATTAGAGCTGAAAGGTGAAAGGGAAGCAGTATGCTCTCTCCCACATGCTGGGGTAGACCAGGTGCTTCGACAGAAAAATACTTTGTGTGTGTGTGTGTGTGTATATACGTATATATATTGAAAAGACAAAGAGACATGCTGGTGTTCAGCAATTAAAGAATAACTGGAAAATCTCTTTTAAAAAGTGAACGTCCTGCAACTGGGCCAAGAGAAAAAGATAATGTTAGAGTTTTAAAGGAAGGAGAGAGATAGAGAGAAGGGGGGGGGAAATCACAGACAAATTACTGCCTTATAATTATTGGCTGAACAGCAGGGTTTCCACCAGTCTGGTTGAAAAGGATGAAATTAAGACCTTCCTTTGTTAACAATGTAAAAAAATAGCTTCTACTATCACAATAGATGACTTTGTGGTAAGAATTAT
This sequence comes from Pantherophis guttatus, assembly GCF_059756535.1. Classification (NCBI taxonomy): domain Eukaryota; kingdom Metazoa; phylum Chordata; class Lepidosauria; order Squamata; family Colubridae; genus Pantherophis; species Pantherophis guttatus. The sequence continues at coordinate 95,684,253 of NC_142064.1, forward strand.
ACTTGCTGTGTGTGTGTGAGAGAGAGAGCGTGTGTGTGAGACACACATACACACATTCTAAATTCAGTTCCTGGCATCCAACAGAGGATGTTAAAATGGTAGGAAAGTCAGAGTTCTCCCTGATACCTTGAAGGCCAGCTTCTCAGGCAGCAACCAACTCCATGGACCGAAAAATGACATTACCAGCAAATCTTTCATTGTACAGAGAAAGCTAGTAGTTCTAGAAAAAATAAAGTTCAGCTAAAGCCTTTCCAGGTGGATGGAGTTAGGTGGGCTGGGTATAAAATAAAAGAAGAGGGGGAATAAATGAAATAACATATGAAAATCAGGAGTAACTGACTTTTCAAAGGCTCACCATTAGTTATAAGGTGGGCCTCAATCCTAGAGTAAGCATAGTTGCATTTTGAAACTGGTGTTCCTTCAAAAATTCTACCTGTTGTCCTTTTCCCAGGAAAATTATACATCTCTTTTATTCCTTGGGTGGGGTTCTTTGTTTTGATACTTGCATATTTGTCGCCTTTATTATTTTTATTCATTATCAAGTTTAACTACTTTTTATAAATTTATTAAGGGCAAATTTTAGTTTCCCCCTCATGTGTGGAAACACTTCACATGATAGATATAGATAGATAGATAAATGATAGATAGATGATAGGTGATATAGATAGTAGACACGATAGATACTGTAGATAGATAGATAGATAGATAGATAGATAGATAGATAGATAGATAGATAGATGATAGATAGTTGATAGATAAATAAATATATATAGAGAGAGATGATAGATAGATTTAAACCCTTGAATAAAATTCTTCCCAAAGTATATATCTTCCAAACCTTTAAACATAAATATCCAATTTAAATTGTCAAAAGCTCTCTTCACATGCAAGAATATTAATATTGCTTGTTTCTCATTATCGTATTGCAAATACTTAATAATATCCTATTAAGTTCTCACATTGTCCCTTAATTGCCTTTTCAGCAAACTCTAGATTGGTCCTCATGAGTAAAAGTTTGTAAAGCTTCCATCTTTAGCCAACATTTCAGTAAAAGTTTGTAATGATTATTTAGAAATCAGTCTATAGTGGGGGTTTTTTAAAGACAAATGTTGACCTTCTTTTGGCAACAAAGCAATATTGGCTGTGTACCATACAACCAATCTCTTTATCCCCAAATGCTTACCTTGCTGAACACATCTATAGCTCTAGTGCTGCTTAGCATCCTTGATCTCCTTCCCCACTGGGTACCATTTTCTTTTTGCTGCATCTTTTAATCTGTAAACTCTCTAGAGCCAGATAGAAGGGAAGCAAATGAGGCCAAGGACAGGGAAAGTAAAGAACTGACAGAGCAGCAAAAGGCATCCTATACCGGGGAAAGAAACATGTGGTAAACAATAAGCAGAGATGTTTTCAGAACACAAAAAATCAAAACCAGGCAAATACAGGGCATACTTCAATACTAGCCATAATTAATGTACTACTGGTTTCAGGGCTATCTATAGGTGAGCTCAAAAGAAACAATGTATTGACCCCAATTGCAGCAGCCATCTTGACGTTTTTCACCTCACAACTCCTCTCGGGCTTTATCAATAAAATCCAGTGGTGAAATCTAAAATTTGTTACATGGCTTGATGTGGGGGGGGGGGGGGTAATGTGACTGGCCAATTGGCATGGCCAATTTTATTTTTTTTTTTACTTTTAAAACCATTTTTTCTACAACCTCTTTGGCGAAGAGGTTGTAAAAAAATGCTTTCAAAAGGCTCTGACGATCCCAGCTGAGTTGCCTGATCGGCAGTGGCTTTTTTAAAAAGCTTCTACCGATCAGGCAACTCAGCTTGGATCGTCAGAGCCATTTAAAAGAAAAATAGGGTTTTTTTTCTTTTAAATGCCTCTGATGATCCAAGCTGAGTTGCCTGATTGGCAGAGGCTTTTTTAAAAACTCAACTTGGATCGTCAGAAGCATTTAAAAGAAAAATAGGGGTTTTTTTCTTTTAAAAGCCTTTGACAATCCCAGCTGAGTTGCGCGATCATCAGAGGCTTTTTTTTTACTTTTAAAAGCATCTTTTCCGCCAAAGAGGTTGTAGAAAAAATACTTTTAAAAGTTTTTTAAAAAGCCTCTGATGATTGTGCAGCTCAGCTGGGCATGGGGGTGGGCAGGGATTTTTGCTATTGGTTCTCCGAACCACCCGCTTCCATCGCTACCGGATCAGGCGATCCGGTCCAAACCGGGAGCATTTCATCCCTGATAAAATCTTACATCTGTTGTACATTTATCTACCACTCTGCAATGGCACTTCAGTTAGTCCTTGACTTACAACCACAATTGAGCCTAAAATTTATGTTGCTAAAGCAAGACATTTTGTTGAGTGAATTTTGCTCCATTTTATGACCTTTCTTGCCACGGTTGTTACGTGAATCACCACAGCAGTTAAATTAATAACATGGTTGTTAAGTGAATCTGGCTTCCCCATTGACTTTGCTTGTCAGAAGGTCACAAAAGGGGATCACATAACTCCAGGACACTGCAACAGTCATAAATATGAACCAGTTGCCAAGTGGCCGAATTCTGATCACATGACCATGGGCATGTTGCATATGTGTGAAAAACGGACCCTTTTTTCAGTGACGTAACTTTGAACAGTCACTAAATGAATAGTTGTAAGTTGAGTATTAACAATAATTATTAATTTACATGAAAGTGCTGATCTTCTCTTTATTTTTTTCTCCATCTACTCTGGTGGAACCTTATTTATGACTTCCCATTTGGAGAAACACTTTGCTCATTTGTATCAACATGCAATATGATTTATCCAATGGGAAAGACATTAAGCACCCTTAGTTTTCTGATTTACTGCATTTTGAAGCTGTGGTAAAGTCCCTTTGTAGTAACCTAGTGGTTTTTGTTTGTTTGTTTGTTTGTTTTAATGAGGGAATGCTTTAATTATAGAATTGCATTTCATTGTATGATGAAGTTCTCTGTGAAGCAGTAATATGAAGGATACAAGATACACTGTGTGAATTAAGATCACTGTTGTCTTTTGATTTACTTCTTTTCTTAGTTCTTGTTTAATGTGAGTTGGACTATAATCTGTTGTGACCTAGGCCCGTGTAGGTATTATCAGATGCAATCAGTTCTAAAAAAACAGATTTTATTAGAACATCTGAGAATTAACTCATTCTCAGCATAGTCCAAACTAATTCAAAACGAATTCTTCATACCACAGTTCTTCGGCCTTATCACCAACCTTGGTCTACTTTGGCAATCTGCCAAAGGCTTTTCTTGGCAAAAGTTCAGAAGCAGGAGATACCAACAAGAAATAAATGCAGCAAGACAAGAAACAAATCTGTCAACATTGTTTTCCAATAAAGAGCCCAAGAGCCGTTGCTGGTCTTTTAAGTCTTATGGGAGGGGCCAATCATCTCTTGGCCTTACTCCCGAGTCATCCTTTTTGCTTTAGCTGCTCTTGCCTTCTGGCAGCTCTTCTCATGCGTGCACTAGGAACAGGCTCCTCCTGTTCCTCTGCCTTTCTGCTGTCTGCCTCTGGAGGCTCTGGAGTCCGCACATCACTCCCAGATGGCCCTGGCCCCATCTCTGCCTCCGATGCAGAGCCCTCATCAGGGCCTTTCCCTGACTCCAGGACTGGCCCATTGTCCTCCCCTGTCTCCTCATTGTCCAACTCTGCTGCCAGTTCTGCAGGCTGCTGGTGGATCACAATATAATCTTTGCTGTGGTTTCATTGATTTGTTTGCTTGCCCACTTTCTAAAGATAGGCGCTACTGATTCAAGGCCATTCTTGAAGTCATGCTGGTGCCAGTATACAGCACATCTGGTGAGACAATTCCTTAATTTAATTTTCTTTCTCTGCTCCTTACGAATATGTCAATACCAGCTGACTTCCAGGTCTGGCTGAGTTGCCCTACTTTGCTGAGTACTCACTGGTCTCCCATTATCCCAAGAGCCCTGCAAACTCATGCCAGTCAGAAATGATTAGTGGATTTGGACAGCCCTGATGACAGCAGCTGTTTTGATCTGCCAAGGCTGTGGATAAAAATGCAGAGATCTTCTCCCTGCCCAAAACTTCAATCTGCTGGGAATGTTTAGCTATCTGAATAAACATGGAGAAGAAAATTCGCTGACTGAATGGTCAACAATCATGAAGAAGAAGATTCATTGATTGAGGGTGCTATATGAACCCATACCTATTTAGCATACAACTAAGGGGTTTTTTTTTCTGTTATGGTTCTCTCTTGGTATCCCACTTCCTACTAAATGTTGAATGTGTTCCTCTTTTTGTTTCCACTTTTCAATAAAATTGTCAGGGTTCAGAGTAACGCATCCAAAGAAATCAGAACTCCAAGGCATGAACATGTTTCAGAGAACATGTTTATTGGATACATCATATCAGCACAACTAGTGAAAACCAACTCTAAAAAGTTTCCATGTTTCCAGTACAATTAAAAGTAAGATTTCCCCTCCTCGAGTGTCACCGGTCAGATTGTCCAACCAAAAGAGTTGGTGGGCTCCTTGGCCATGTCCATCCCTCCTCCAACTGTCATCTGTTGGGATGACCTTAGTTCCCACAGAAGAGCTTCTTATTATGTCTACAAGACAGTTGAACTATTTCCCCCTCATCCTCCTTCCATAGTTCGTGACAAGTATGAGGCAGGAAAAGATGGCTTCAGCCAGGTTTGATTGACAAAAATGGCTTAACAGCCATAAAGACCTTTTGTTATGGGAACAGTCCATCTCATTCTCAAGCACCTGTGGTGGTGACCTTGATAGTTGCCAGACTCTCACAGTACATTCTCAGCATTCTATTTCACCCTTCCCTCCCCACAGTTCATTGGCAAGTTGAATAGCATTAAGGTTTGAAAGAAGCAAAGTGGTTCAATCTTGACAGACAGTTGAAGAAGAAAAAAAGCCATTGGAAGAATATCTGAAGGACAGTGAAGAAGATGCATGGAAGCTGATATACTAATAAGTACACTGAATAACTAAGAAGTCACACTGGTCTACAAGAAAGAGCAAATGAAGGATAGAAAAGAAACATGACAAGGCAAAGAATTGCAGGGCCAGTACATAAAAAAGCCCTCCACATAAATACGGAATGGGACAACTGACACAGCTGACTTGGCCCAACCAACTGACCCTGGTCACTTGCCTTGGACAATTCACCGTGGGCCAACTTGCCATGGCCAACTTGCCATCTGGATGAGTCCAGTAATTGGAGTTGGGGCTTTCTGGAATGCTGACACATATGTTCATTGCAACATCCTCCCAACTTATATTCTCCATTTTAGATATAATTATTCCTTTCAATATTCAATATTCCATAGCCATCCAAGGATAAAAGTGGATGGAATGACAAGGAGAAAGAGAGTGAAACACAGTGTGGTTTGTACAGAATGAGAGAAAATTATGTAGAATAAAATAAAAACTGACGGGGGGGGGGACAAGAAATTTTCCCAAGTTGCACCTAACCTTGGTATGAACATATCTTGGTTACCTTGTACCCATACCTTCATCATGTCCTCAGCCCATGAGTGAGTCCACAAATGCCATCGCTAGCCCATCTACCCTGTCCTAACCAAGGGGTGTCTTCCCACAGTGAGTGATGTCCAGAGAGCAAAGCCAAAGGATTTATTCAATTACTTTGTGTAATTTCAAAATTGGTACAATTATTACCATAATTGGATGCTAAGGCAAAATATGGGCAACAAGAAGTAGGATAGGGATTGGAAATGGGCACAGCAACTTTTAGGTCAACAGAATTTTCTGTCAAGTCAGAGGCAGATGGGCAATAGGTTAATTCAGCAATGGAGGAAAGACCATGATGTATGTGAATTTGTGCCTGAGAGACAGACAGAGAGGTGGAAACTGGAGGGGAAATTGCAATGAAGAGATATGTGTGAAAGAAAAAGACCCCTAAGGTAGTGTGAGATATGTAGCTGCCTTACTATTTGTTTGCCTTGCTTTGTGGGACAACTTAGTTGCTTTCATGTTCCGTAGACCGAAAGATGGCAAGCTTTATACATTTTTTTTATTTGAAATAAAAATACTTTAAACTGCCCAGATATGACCGTGACAACAATTTTGACAAGAAGATTAATCTATCTCCCTCCTTTCCTCTTGTGTGTGATTTAAATCTAAGTCTTTAAATAAGATTCGTCATTCGGTTTCTATGGGAAGTGCTCGGGTGAAGGATCCAGCCTCAAGTACTAACTACAAGGAAGAGAGTTTGCTCCAGCAAAAAAGGATACATCCTTTTCTCTAAGTCCCTGGTGCATTTCCAAAATATCTTTTTTCTGGGAACGTTTAAAACGTATTGTCCACTCAGGGCATAGTTGGGCCTTGAAGGAATCTGAGTCCAGGGCAAAATGCACAAAATTGTGAAACATTTTAAGTAGCTCTCTGGATTCAATTCCAAAAAGGCACTTCAGGGCATTCAGAAACATGAATGGAGCACCCGCCTTGCAGCTTTTTATGGCAGCTGGTTTGATCTTCACATCTGCCAAGTGACCCCAAGGAAAGACATGTTTAATATTCAAGGACCTGCAGACAGCTTCTCTGTTTGTACTGTGAAACACTTTCTGAAATTAAATCTGAAGCAATGCACAGCCCTCATCTGGGGTCCTTTGAATTGGGGAAAATTGTGTATACTTCACCTCTGGATAAAAGTGGGAAGATTCTGGAAGGTTGTGCAGTTTTGACAAAAAAAGGAACAGGCTTGTGCCATTCTTAGACGTTGACAACACATCTGAGGACAGTCCTGGTTGCAAAAAAACCAAATGGAAACCACCTAGACTCAAGAGAGCAAGAAAGGTGATTATCAGGAAGAAAAAAGATCTGTTGGAACAAGTAAATTAGCAGCTAGCAAGATAACATATTAGTTGAAGAATAAGGAAGCTAGATGTGGGAATCATACCTACCACATTGCCAATAATTGACATTGGCCTCCTAGATTCTTTCTCATAGAAGAATTGGAGATTGGGTTGGGCACAAGGGTCAGGGTTTCAACAAGTATTTAAATTCATTCAAAGGATATCGCTAATTTTACTTACACGGCTGCCCATCTCACAAAACTGATTTTGGCTGGTGTTTTGATTGAATTTTAGGTTTGTTTGTTGTTGTTTTTTTGTTATTGGGTTATTTTTAGCTTTAGTTCAGACTTTTGTGCTCTGTAAGACAAATATTTTATCAACATTTCTTGTAAATGGAAATTATTTATTGGGATTCAGGTAGGGCAAGTGTCCACAAGGCAAATGACAAAACGTGAGTCATGACATGATACAAATGATGTAGCTTACTTGCATCAGATGTCATGACAATGTTATGGAATTGTACCATTTGTGTACCACCTCCTCCTTCAAATAATTATTCACCATATCCTAAATCCAACCATAAACACTTTCTCATCTATACAAATCAGCCAGAATACCTTGGGGTTGTTTTTTTTTTTTTTTTTTTTTTGAATGTACAGAAGACTGACTGACATCTGGTCCTCATTTTTACTATCTATATTCTATATTGCTTCCCAAGCTGCATATTTTATTTCACAATGACTAAGACTGTCCTGTTATTCAAAATGTTTAGTTTCTCTCAAGTTTCTGCCCAAGACCCTACACCATTATTATGCAAATACATGCTGAAGTTGTTGCCAAACAAGACAGGACAAGTTGGAGTGTAGGATGGGAGCAGAATTGGAGTGGGAGAGGTAGGAGAGAGAGAGAGAGAGAGAGGAGAGAGGAAGAGCGAGATGGATCTGTATAATTTGGATAAAAGTGTCACTGCGTTTTTTTATTTCCCAGCTGAGCTTCATTATTTTTGGACTAATAGACTTACTGTAGTTTGCCAAGTTCCTTATCAGTATTCTACTATGCATGTCCGCATTCTTTCACTTGCTACACACTTCTTTCCTTTGTTCTCTTGCCAGAAAGGTCCGGCTGAGAAATAGCTGGCAAGAACTATTTCAAAATGTAGCAATTACTTTTCTTAGTTAGTGAGGTGTTTTATTTTCTTTATAACAAATAAATGAGTTTTATTAGAGAACTTTTCTTCGTCGTTTCTTTTCAGAATATTGCAACTTGGAGAGGCCTCGATCCATCCTCTAATTAAATCAGGGTGATTTGTCCCAGAGCCAAACATGGGATTAATCAATGCCCTGACAAAAAGCACCATAGAATCAAGGAACATCTTAAAGTCAGAGGTGGGTTTCAGCAGGTTCTGACCAGTTCTGGAGAACCGGTA